>NW_011645772.1:643715-1287431 GCF_000225545.1 Orbilia oligospora ATCC 24927
TATTCCATTCTATCCTTGCGTCGCAGACATGGATACGCTTGTTCCTAACGGTCGTATTCAGAATGAACGACTATGGTATACGAATTTTTCTTCTGTATGAATTTTAAAAATTGAATAACTTACTCCCAAGCAGATCACTCGAACGTCTCCTCGACCTACTAGTCTGACGACCGCGTCTCCAATCCTCTTCTTTACTTCATCGTCGCCGACAGAATGAAGTTCATCGGCATTCAGACCAGTACTTTCCACACCCTCAAACCCACCTACGTCTTCACCAACGAAGTTCCCTACACCTATGCTGAGCAGGTCTTCCCAAATCTTGCCGGTTGTAACGATACCCCAGCCACCAGGACCCTTCAGCAGCAGCGCGTGTGTTATGCTTGCCTCGAAAATACCCACGACCGGTTTTTTGGTATACTGTCGTAATAACGGTACGAGAGAATGTTCTGAGTAACAGGCGACTACAAAACCCGCATGGAGTTGGAGCATAGATATCAGTTCCGGGAGACAAATATCGGCTGAACGCGCCGACGTTTCGTTGTCGTTGATAGACTTCGGCGCAGTAGGGGGGCCAGTATAGAAAGATAGGATCGTCTATCGAGACATAAAAACATGTTCATGACAAATATCAGTACCCGGAGCACTCAACGGAACAGCATCTTCGACAAGGAATGCATTAACAGGCAGGGATAAGGGTTCTAGGTGCGCTGCAAGGCGGTGTGTTCTTTTTTTTTTTGTTTAGGTGCGCGGGGTCTGGAAATTACACCTACATCAGCTGGAACTAGAGGCTCTAGCATCTGCCTTAGAGAATTGGTTATCGAAATCGACGAATTGGGGTTTATCACCAGAATCGACCTCGGCGCCATGTCTGAGTGGCCACTGGGCGGGAGAAACTGAACTATCATATTTCGTACACTCTTTTAGCGCGGGACGAAACAAATGTTGACTCCCCTAAAGCTAAAAAACCATGGAAGTTTTTTTGTCCCTGAAAATGCGAAAATGGGTTGCTGAACTGGGGTTCTTTTGGACAAAAAACAGGACTGCTGGAGCTCGATTTCGCCCTCGCGGAAGCTGAGCCAACGTACCTGTGTCTGCGGAATAGCGGCAGATGCGGCTGGAACCAAAAAAAGTAGGTGAAACGGCCTACTTGCAGCAAAGCAAACTCTCGACTTGACAGTCTTGTCACGCGAGCTGCAGGGCTAAGTCTACTGCTTTAAAGCTTTAGCCAGGCGAACGAAAGCCGGGCCTGGGGCACGAAGTCAGGTAAGTATACGGTCAGGAGAGTTACGGTGTATAACTTTTCCAAGGGTGCATCTGGGGCTCAACTTGTTTGTATACGTAGGGTCCAGAAAGACACCACCACTGCACTACTATCGAGTTTAAGGACGACGGGAACCCAGGTGCCGAATAGATTCACCGAGATCTGGCTGACTGACAGCACTAGTGCAGCTCTTATGCGAGACTCTCGCACGCGTCTGGACTCGAAAACTGTTAGACCGGCCCTTCTAACAGTAGGTTTCTGCACAAGCACTGTTAAACTTGCTTCAATGCAGGAAGCTCCGCCGCACGCCTTGCAGGCTTAGCGCCCGATTGCACCTCGCAGCCAACGACAGGCTCGGTAGCAGCAGCACTAGTAGGTTATATGTAGACGGACGACGCTGTTTGATGGCAGAAAACTGAAAGCGTAGACTCGCTGGGAAGGTCTGTGCGAGAGTGATCTCTCCGAATAATTTCGTCCGGTCCTTTCCCGCAGCAGGTCTAATTCTATACCACCTGCTAAAGTAGGGGTGAGAAGAGCAGGGACAGTAGAAGGGAGAAGGGGGAAAAAAAGAGGAAAAAGAATTGAGAAAAGTCAACGACGCTGTTTAGAATGGATGTATCCGAAAAGACAATACTACTAAGTATCTCATGGCCCGCATCTATGTCGTGGCCGGATACCTGAGTTTATATGGCTGTTTTCTCAGCACTGTCACCTGTTTTCCATCTCTATAAAAAGCTCTAACTCTGGCGTTACGCAGCTTATCCTCACCATGATCCTGACTTTCCTTCTTTCCGCCCTCCGTTTATAGTAGCTTACCAGTATATACCTAGCAGGATTAGTCTACACTATACTTCGTTGCTCTTAAGAGAGAAGTATATCTGTCAAGCTATAACACTACAATCCCCGTTATAGTATGCATGACCGGATTATTCTTCAATGTAGGAACGAACACACGACGACTTGCTATTTGCCATCGAACGGGACCCATCGATTTCGAAAAGAAAAACACATACAGGCAAAAGGTGGAAAAAGTAATTAATTAAGCCACACCTTGAGCACCTTTCGAATCCAGCACACATTCCTTACTTTTGAACTGTGCCGTGAGTCGACAGCGGCAATGAATCCGAGGTTGAATGTCAATCATGGCTGATGGCTTGAGGAGGAGGGGGGGGGAACAGGGAGACGGGAAGTTGTACAGAAGTCTGGGATGCATTAACAGCGGGGGGTTGACGAGGGTCGTCAATCACAAGGCTACCACCGCCAAATATAATACCAAACCGTATTGTATTGTCTGGAGTATATGAGTGAAAAAATAAATAAAAAAAGAACTGATTCGAACGGATAACTCGAAACCAAAACGTGAACGAGGACTATATTAAGCAATCAGGATACATAAGTATCCGAGTGGACGAATAAAAGCCGGAGTCATGACGCAACCTGGCCGAAGCAGTGAGGAAATCGACACTATTCCTGTGTCTTACATGTGCACTGGCACTGGCACTGTACTGGCACTGGATGTCCGTTAATTGTATACCGAAATGTAACAGGTATTAATATTATAGCCGTGTCCGTAGGGAAGTATACTACGGTACGGAGTACTTACATGCTGAATGACACCACCTGTTAGAGCTCATGCAATCGAGCCAGGAACCACTCGAGCCCCTCTGAAGGTTTACACTAAGCCTTCGAGAGGCTTAAGCCGTCAATAAATCGGGTCAGTCTCATCACACTTCCCTGCAGCGGGGTGGGTACTTAACTGAACCGTCCGCACCACTGTGATCCATTTTCGGGAAGCTATCAATGCAATGCAGCCTGCGCATGCATCATCCATTTTCAGATCGAATCCCAGGCAGTTAAGGGCCGATCGAAATAAATTTATAAAACGGTACCGTATGATCTGACCAAACACTGCACTCCCCCCCATGCCCTGAGAGAGAGAAAGAAAGGAAGAAAGAAAGAAAGAAAGAAAACAGAGGCCTTGCAAGTACAAGTTGTGCAAACAATTGCAAACGTGGGTATCCCGTCCTCGAATTTTCTCGAAAATAACCCTCAAATCTTTCGAGATCTTATGGAAGTTTCATAGATAGCATGGATGAACCTGTCGATTTTGCTCCTGAAGGCCTAGAACTCGCCCTATTTCCATTAGGCCGACCCCTTGGCTAAAGTGTGGCGAGACTGGGAAATTTAATTATAAAGCCACAAGGCCCCAGCACTTTCGGCCCTTCACATTGGAATATTTACGGAAGATCAAAGTTACGATGCGCAGTTTAAGTCGAAGCTATTAAGAATCGTTCGGCTTGGGATTGTCCAGCATTGCCTAATTTGCTCCAGTAACACGAACCCACTTCGTCTCTCCAGAGCTCATTGCTAGTTACTTATAGGTTAATGCCTCCAAATACGATCAATCGTACTATCGTTTACCAGTGTTATATCTTGACCATTGGACATCGGTGCGTTTCATCTTGACGTAGAATTCGCAATTTCTTCGGATTAATAATATGTTACAGGATTCGGAACCCTTGTCCAGGACGGGAACTCAATGGCAATTCGGGAGAAAACGATGTCATGAGCGGCCGTTAATTATCTCGCGGCAGAAACCGTTTACAGAATGTTTTCCGGCTGACTAACTGGCCGTTCTAAGCGGCTGTATCAACAGGAGGATCAAATGTGAGGTACGAAAAAAAAAAAAAAGTAAAGTAAAGCGGGAAAAGGAAGAAAAGGAACTAAAAAACGGGGTATTAGATAGCCCTGGCTGAAGAATTAATTGAATCGTCACGATCCATAAAATTGGGAAGCGGTTGTATGTATTTGAAGTTTATAAAACTGATGCATTACCCGGCGTTTACAGGGTAGAAGCAGGCATAAAGAAAGTTCATTCCGTTAACCATTGGGAGAAAGAAAAAGAAGAAGAAGAATAAGAATCAACCGTTTACGCTAGGAAAGGTTCTCCAGAAACCGCAAAAGAAATAGAAAAACTTGGGATGAAAAAAATAAATCGCTCCTCTACTATCATGACTGCCTAGCCAAGAACAAAGAATCAACAAGATAGTCCTTCCGAATTTAAGCTGTGGGTTGAGGGGTGGCTTACGAATTCGCAGGGAACCAGGAAAGATTTAACGGAAGCAGTTGAAGCCGCAAATTCTGAATCTAAATAGCAATAATTCGTTCCCGGTCAGCGGTAATAAATGGAAGGCTAGATGGGAAGGGTATGACGAACCGGATGTGGGGTCGGACGCCACCTTTTCCAGCTGTGAATCCGCCTCCGGCGCGCCTGCCTCCATATGACTTGGAGTAAAAGAAACCCATGGTAATTGTTTATGCGGTCTGTGGTTTATGTTCTAAGTTTCTTATCATCGTATCCGATCAGCGACTCCGCATTAATGAGCTAGGAAATGTGTTGGGAGGGATCTGTAAGTAAGTAACTAAGGCCTGGGTAATTATAACGAACATTTGAAGTTTGTATGGATTGCTCTGATTGTGAGATCGAATTGAAGTTTAAAAGGTTGTGCAGTTGATGATTCTCTTGAATTTATCGTAAGAGCACCTGTAAATGGTCACGGAGAGCGAGTGGGATTTTATATAATTTTCCAGTGACAGGAATGACAACTGGGCCCGTTGACAGTCGCTGGATTCGATGCGCACATCTGGCTACATTGCGTAGGCCAAGATACATCAGCGCTGGCCTGGAATGGCGTATCCTGTGCAACCATTCGCTCAGCCAGCCACGAACCACGCCACAGCTGCACAGCTGCAGTTCCAAGATTCCACAATTCCACACAGCCGCCCTCTTTTGCCGACACCTGATACTAATGCAAGAATCTGAATGCTAAATTTGGTAGATACTTAAGTAAGTACATATGTATATATGTACTTACCTAGGTACGTTTACGTACATACTATGGTAGAAAAATGGATACCTTAGATCGAAGGTTGTCTTTGGCGAACTGAACTGAACCTTCGATCGCAAATGAAATGTGTATACCAATTATAACATCATTATATTGTTGAATTATGTCATCAATCAATCCCTTAGCGTAAGAGATAATAAATTTAACAGCTAGATTCGAAAATCTTAAAATTTAAGCTTTCCTCGAGCATCTGTTGTTGCTAACGTCATTCCACGATCAAGTTATTCAGCAGGCAAATCCGAGGAGCCACACTTATACAAGCCACGATTGTGCAGGCGGTGCAGTGTGGCAGGTAATCTGCACGTAATTCCACACAAACTAGGCAAGACTGATTGGACGGTTGCAGCTGAAGACAAGTTAAACTTTTATTGGAAATATATATTTTTGATACTGATAGAAGTGAGTAATTAGCGATTGGTCTGGAGGCAAGACGGGCACGAGTTCAAGGGATCATTTCTCCGCACTTACAAATTCCCCATTCGAAGGTACTAAACACTGACTCCCTCCCCCATGGGCCTAATTTTTTTAATTGTAAACTTATTTCGTCGAGAATTTGAAATTTAAAGTGGTAGCAGCGCTGCTTGTTTTAGCCCTCCCTTGAACGCAAGTCCGAAGCGAATACTGATATCTGAAAAACAGTATTGAATCGATTCTACATATATTGTAGTCGCTCTCACAATATTACTACTTTCTCAAACCTAGCTGCTCTCGAATTTAATTACTAGTCTGGGTTGCGCATATTTCTAAGGGCTTGAGACTAGATCCCCTCTTTCGTGTAGACCTGTTTTGGGGCCGTATAACTCTAAGTCACATCGATGAGTGGCCCTTAGCTATTTAGCCGGATACATAGACCAATATACAAGAACCGATGCCTTACTGGTACCATGGTACCACGAACAACTTAGAGCATCTAGTTCGGGCCTCGGGGCTGAATATATGTTCATTGTGGGTTGGGGTACTTCATAGTTAGCTTTGGGGTACGAGACTATACTAGCTTTTATATATAGTTTGTTTCGTGCCCAGCACATCGGTCGACAATTCCGACCAGAGCATCCATAAAATGATTTTATGCATGATGGAGATGGAGATGGGCCTTTACTTTCTGCCCGTTACACTTATTGGAGAACTTATTCAATGCACGATTCTAGACCAATAGTGTGATTCCTCGCTACCGGATTTTTGTACCAAGCTACAACCATGCTACCGCCTCCCCCCTAAATGAAACTTGGATATCTTTGCGGTTCGACTAGTACCATTCATCGATCATCCCACTGCAGAGCATCGCGTATTTTAAGAAGCTAGCTCATGGAAAGCATGAGTAATTTTGATAATACCCTTCTACATATATCTAGATCCCCGGTCAATTTACAAGTGAAGTCACCCCAGTGTCTAGTTCACGACACCAATGAAACTTGGTTCTAGATTCGGAATTAAGTACTTCGCGAAACAATTCAACATGTAATCCAGCCTCCACAGTTTGTGTTGACTTTGTGATATTTTATGGCCTCGACGGGGCTGTGACAGTTCGAGGCACAAGGGCTGCGTAATTATAATCACCAGCACAAGTGTTATAACGGTCGAATTTTTCGTTAGATTCCGCTAGGTATCGAAAGACTTACATGTACAAGTCGCAAAATCAATTGGCCGGATCCATGCATTTGCCCAGACGGCCATCCCGAGCTTTGGGGTCCCAAGGGTTCTTAAATGCAGCATCCTGGTCTATCATCAACTGATCATATACTTCAAGGTGTGTGCAGGGAAATGCTGCAGGCTGGTATGCCATTCTCTTCTGTGCTGTACAGCTGTATGTATTCTGCACTAAGATGCTTGGTAGCGACTTTGTAAGTTGCAGCTCCTGCGACTAAGCAATGCCGATAAGCTTATCTCGAGGCTCTTTGCATTTAGGTACCTCAATTGATCAACTCTTGAAACGGAAAACGGCAGACCGTTGGGTAATAACAGTTGCGACTATCAGCGCAGCATTTCTGGTTCGGACGAGAAGCCTAGAACGGTTATGTCCGAAGATGGAGAATAGCCCGGGTTCTAAAATCTCAAGCGCGCTGAAGGCTTTAGGCTTTTGCATGCACTAAAAGAATCCCACTTATCTTGTCGAAATCTTATCGGGAATAAGATTTAGCAGTATTCGAACTGTCAGTTCGAAATGGACTGAGGAAAGAAAATTCTTTCGGACGGGTGTGGGGATGCTGCCTAAAATGAAGAGTATTACGGCGGAAAGAAAAGAAAAATATTGAAAATATCATATCGTATGTTCTCGGAAGGGTAGTATATGAAGCTAAAAAAATGTTCCACCCTTTATCAGAGGCTTGGGCTGCAGCTGTTGAAAGGTGCTAGCTTATCAGTGTTCCCCCGCGGCGGCAGCACAATCGGCTTTTACTCGATCGTATCGAGAAAGAGAAATGGCGGCGAGGGTGGCCGAATGACAGGGGACCCGCGTGGATGCTCTTCGCCGAACCAATCATATTTACAGGGATTCTACGTAACCTTCATATCGAGGAAGTCTTGAAGTTGAACTTGCTTGATTTTCTGAGCTCGCGTGAACCCTGTCGCCCAAAGCTGAGACCTCTCTCCAGTATCCTTCCTACTTGTTATCTTTGGTACCTCCCATCCGACATCTGCTTTCCTCTGGTGGCCAAACTGCCTGTTACATGCATATCAATAATCCGGTTCTCATCCTAGAAAGCAAAAGAAGGCAAAAAGTCATACGAAAAATTAAAAAATAAAAAATATCAAACAAAAAAAAATAAGAATTGAAAAGAAGCAAACGCAGAAAGTAGAGAAAAACTTCCGCGGTGATCAGACGAGAGAAGGTTTGTCGAGGTAAGATTGAGATGATCCAGCGAACATCCTGCTTAGCTCGGCCTAACACCGCTTCTGTGCGTTCCATATCTTCAGATAATATACATGGCCATTGACATGGGGTCTAACCTTCATCCACCCCCCACCCAGATGCAAAGTCCTCCGTTGGTCTCACACACGAGCAGGGCCGTCGCAAACTTTGTTACATTTGCAGTACAACTTACGCATTTGGGACGCAATGACAGGCGTTCCGGTATCCTGGTATAAGATATGTCCCTTGGATCCCTCGGTTACTCCACCGAAGACCTCGAGCTTGAGCTGGAGTATTTGAACCCAGGAATTTCCTCTTCTTCAAGATCTTCACAAGGTCCTAGTCCTGCAGCAGAATTATTAGCGGAGGACAACCCTTCTAGTTCATTGAACTATTCTTTTTACGCCGACGAAGACGACCGATTCGAAGAAGATCATAGTCTTCTAACCTCCCTAAGAGGAACGCACACAATGGGTGCCAAACTAGACGCATTCATTAAGAAGGTCGAGGTCGACAATGAGGCAGGGCTTTCTAGCAAGCAATTGTTTCTCCTGAACGACGATTTGAAGCCCGTTGAGCCAGCACGCAGGAAATGGCAGTGGTTCAATTTCGTCTTCTTCTGGATTTCGGACTCATTTAATGTTAACACATGGTAAGTTTTGCTTTTCGGACGAAGCTCTGTCACGTTACATAGTAGCTAAACTTTGTGCGCAGGATGATTGGCGCCAGTACCATTGTCGGCTTTGGTCTCAATTGGTGGCAGGTACATATCCCTTGGTGTTTGTCTCAAACTTCAATTACTACCGAACCTTATCATTCTAACATGATTCATCTTAGGCATGGCTTACTGTCTGGGTTGGCTACTTTATTGCAGGCTGTTTTATCTGTATAACAGGTCGTATCGGTGCCGTATACCACATATCGTTCCCAGTTGCCGCTAGGAGTTCGTTCGGAATATGGGGATCATTATGGCCCGTCTTCAACCGTGCCGCCATGGCGTGTATCTGGTACGGTGTGCAGGCTTGGATAGGAGGTACTTGTGTGTATTTGATGATTCGTAGTATCTGGAATAGCTGGGATAATATTCCTGATACTGTAAGTGCCTATCTTCCAACTCCAACAGTTTGTTATCTATGATGAACAGGGGGCTGATGAGTGACTTTATTAATATAGATCCATGCGCCAGAAGGAGTAAGGCCCTCAATGTGTCGACGTCTACGCTCCGAAATGTTGTATTCTAACATTATGTCTAGTCTCTCCTCAATACCCGCGATTTCGTATCTTTCTTCCTCTTCTGGTTTTGTTCCTTGCCAGCTATTTGGTTCCCTGTTCATCAAATTCGGCATCTTTTTACCGTCAAGTCTTATATCGTTCCTGTCGCCGGTAAGGATCAATGAAACCAAGAAATTTGGTTGAATTCCTGGCACTAACACTGTTTAGGTATTGCTTTCTTGGTATGGTCATTGGTACGGGCTGGTGGTATTGGGAAAATTGTCCACCAGCCAGCCAAGGCCAGCGGTAGTGCTCTCGCATGGGGTGTTATACAGGGCATTATGTCTTCCATTGCTAACTTTGCAACTTTGATTGTCAATGACCCTGATTTCTCGGTTTGTGAACTCGTCCCACTTATGAATTGAAGGAGTGCATTGCTAACTTCTTATGAAAACGTATAGAGATTCGCCAAGAAACCCTCCGATGCTCTGTGGTCACAGCTTATCACTATCCCTACTGGCTTTGCCCTGACCTCCCTCATCGGTATCCTTACCACTTCAGCCTGTGCCGTAATCTACGGCCAAGAAATCTGGAACCCTCTTGATCTCCTCAAATTCTTCTTGGACGATGGCGGCACTGGAACTCGAGTCGGTGTCTTTTTTATCGCAACATCCTTTGCCCTTGCCCAGCTTGGTACAAATATTGCAGCGAACTCCGTCTCCGCGGGTACTGATATGACCGCCTTGCTACCCCGATTCATCAACATTAGACGGGGAGGATATATCTGCGCCCTCGTCGGTATCGCCATGTGCCCGTGGAACCTCTTGGAAAGCACAAACAATTTCACTACTTATCTCTCGGCCTACTCTGTCTTCCTCAGTTCTATTGCCGGTGTTTTGATCTCGGATTATTATCTTGTGCGGAAAGGGTACCTTCAAATCAGGGATTTATACTCTGGAAAATCAACCGGACCGTATTACTTTTCATTCGGTTTCAATTGGAGAGGCTATACCGCATATATCTGTGGTATTCTTCCAAATAGTAAGATCGCTTTCCTTTAAACCCCCTCTATTCGACATATTCTGATAAGAAACAATCTAGTCGTCGGATTCGTTGGCGCAATCGGAAAGGATGTTCCGATCGGTGCAACATATGTCTACCGTCTGAACTTCTTTGCTGGGTTCATAGCCGCCTCCGGGATATACTGGCTCCTGAACCACTTCTTCCCCGCTCCAGCCTGCTCCGATTCATGGAACGAAATCGGCGAAGAAATCACCGAAGTCATCCTTGCCGAGGATAACGACTCCACGTTTTACGATGAAGAACAAGGCCACGACCAAGGAAAGAAGGTAACGCCTACCTCTGAAGAAAAGGGGGTCTACTAGACGTAGATGTCTTCGTTGTCCATTTTGTTTTTTGGTGTTTGAGCTTTACTCTCTGTCTACGATTTTGATATTTTTGCGTACATGAATGAAAGATTTAGCGGGGACTGAGACATATATTGTGTATTACTGGTTATTTTAGCCCGAACCTTTACTCCCTGGCAGGCGGTCTAACGGTATGGACTATGGGAGTATCCATTGATGCGGGTTGGTTGTAATGCTTGGGGGTGTGCACGTGTGTCAAGCTTGTTGGGGTTTCGGTCACTCGTTTAGGTTTTGGTTGCGCAATTGCAGTGCTCTGCAGTATTGCCCGCCAGCGTCAAAGAATATTTTATACGATATATAAGTATATACAGTCTATTAGTGTAGCTCTAACTATATATATATAGAAGAGCGCGAGCCATGACTATCTGAATAGAATTTTACATGGATATCCATACATTCCTCTTAATTAACACAAAAAAGATATCGATTTTGGTCTGCGGTTCACTATGCGAAGTGTTAGTGAAACAGATATATTATACGGCCGGCAAGTATTAAACGATAAAAGTACAACCATGATACCCTAATACTTATTATAGAATCCCGAGAAAGTCAACTGCTCCCCAGCAGTCTCAGAATTAATGTAATTTCTCCAGTAGCCTACTAGTATGGAACAAATGGTCAATAATCGATCCACAATAATACTCAGGCGCTCGGCGCCCTCAAAGAGACCGGTTAGACCTTCGTTGCCAAGCGTGCTGAAAATACAACAATGTATCGTGTTGTGTATCTGTCTGAAGTTCACGACCTTGACAATGATATTCATATTGATAAACCCCCAAATGCAAATCTTTTGATTAATAGAACATAATTCACTAACATAAAAAAAGTTTCCCTCATGTCTGTGTATACTGGGTACTTCTTAAGGACCCTAGTATCATCTACATCCTCTGCACTTATTCTTATCACCCACCTCTCGGCCCATCAGCGAGCATCTAACTCCCATCCAACCTCATATTTTGTCTATATATCTCACAATCCACTCTCTTTATAAGTATCAATATTATCGATTCATCGATTTAAAACATTCCTTAATATCAAAATTCACCAGCCTCACTTTCACAATCTCGATCGAAAAAAAAAGAAGAAGAAAAAAGAAAAAAAAAAGGGTTGAAACGATGTGCTGGTACGACCTTCACCACCACATTGAATGTGGTCACAAGTTTTTCTCCCCACAACCGTCGGCACGTTGCAAAACGGCCAAAAAGAGATCATGGGATCCAGAGGCAGAGATGCCATGTATCAGTGTGAAGCGACAGTCCAGAAATCGGATTGTACACCTCCAAATGAGGTGTACCAATTGTGTGAATACGGGATGGAATCCCGATATTCCTCCCGCTCCCACCCTTTCTCAGGGTCCCAAGGCAACCCCTTCAACTGGGGATACCTTGGGCCCGCAGGGTAGGGCATCGAAGAAGAGAAAAGCGGGTCCCGAAAGGCCCAACGCCGGACCTTCCTCTAAAGGGACTGGAACGAAAAGACGAAAGGTCCAGTCTGTAAAAAAAAAGGACTTGCTGAAACCCTAGGTAAACCAATAGGAGGATAGCATAGAACGATTACAGGAAAAGTCAATACGTATATACGAAGATCACTAGGACGCCGCGGTTGATGGCCCCCATCTACGGACTAAAGATGCGGAGCAAGACTGTGGAATTTAGGTCGCTACCGAAAGGTAGATTAAAATAATATAATGTTTCTTTTCTCCCTCTATCAATTCTGGCCCTGCAAACGAGAATATAATACAAAACATGGGCATGCATAACAGAATTGGAATGGAAGACCCTATGCACCTACCGAAACGCCGGAAGACACCATGAAAAAGAAACAAAGAATCAGGGAAAGTAAAAAATTCAGGTAAATAACATGCCGCTATTATTTTCAATCGTCGTCGTATGGGTTCGTATTGGGCCACCACTGGTCGATATTTGCACGATGAAGTAGTATTAGGAAACCCCTAATTCGTCAGCGAAGGTCTAATTTAGCCCGGGCTTTAGCCCTAGAGGCTTCCATTATTGCTTCCCATCGTCTCAAATATGCTGGCCGTGGGGCAGCTTTACCCATAGGGACGTGTTCCTCCATATATATTTTCGGCGTAGTCAGCTGGAAGGGAACATTCTATGCTCCACCTCGGCCAGAACCGCGACCGACCTTCCCAGTGGCACGTGCTTTCAATCGTCGAATTTGATCTTCAGCATTAGCACCAAGGGGACGAGCAGTTTTCAAATCCGGTGCAACAAGTTTGGATCTAGGAGCAATCGTGTATGTCTGTGGAGTTGCGTCAGGTACACGAGTGCGGTTGCTCTTAAGCTGTGGTGGAGCCAGAGCATCAGGTTTATCCTTGAGGTCGCTGAGTTTGGTTTTCGCTCGTTTTTGGCTGAGGGGAGACACGGGCATGTTAGCCATTGCAAAAGAGGTGAATTAGGCGCTGGGACATACCTTTGATCGAATTCTGCTGTTTCAATCTTACGATGTCTGTAGTTGTTACTTTTCTCAAGTATCGGACGAGACCAATTTTCGTAAAGTTTCTGAGCAGTGAATCGAATGTGCTGCTGTGGACGAGCGTCACGGATGTAGAAGTTTAGAAGCTTTCCGAGCCCGCTAATTCGGAGCTCATCGTATTTAATATCGGGCATCTCAACCAATATTTGGAATAACTCTCGTTGAATGTCGTAGGCTGGGAGAGAGCGGTCTGGCAGAGGCTCTAGCCAGAATCGCAGGGCTTTCAGGATTTCACCATCCATGTTGTTTCGCATGTCCCTCGAGCGGAACGCCGCGACAACCTCTTGAAGCATAGTAAGCTTCCGAGTAGCGGGCCTTCCTGCCTCCTTATCTTGGATGTCATGCTTGACAGCTGAAGTCATTCGGGCTGTCAAATCTGCGAGTAGATCGTCCCAATGCGTTGAGTCCTAGTTCAACATTAGCGAAGGCTCCTACGATCTAGTATGCAGGGACCGAAAATTTTCGTACTCCTTCCTGCTTTCTTTTCCTGGGGGCCTTCGTGGCCTTGGAGATTTTGTTATCGAGATCCTGCAGCTTTCCTGTTCGCAGAATGTACTTAGCAACCGACATCGAAGAAACCTCGGGATTATCGACCACATACGCTCGGCTTCTGTGAGAGGACGCGATTCCTTAACCGGCCCTTCGCCTCCGTCGCTACCAATATCTCTCGTGTCATCTCTTGTCTTTCGCGATCTCCTGGTAGCTTCCTTCTTCTTGCGACTAATTGATGCTTCTCCTGGAGCTCTCCTATGAACACCCATCTTTCGAACAGCATCTTGATCGATGAGAACTTCTCCTTTGCCTCCATCCATATCGGCATCGTCATCATCAAGATCTCCAAGCTCTGCGAGCTCTTCGTCTAAGTCTGCCTCAAGGTCCGAGAGGTCTTCGATGTCGCTGTCGGCATCGGCGAGGTTATTATCCTTGTCGGCTGAGCGACCGGCTTGGTCGACAGCTACGACATCGTCTTCGGAGTCGAGTCCGTGGGTAACTATTTTCTTGCGAGGTGGTTCGGGTTCGTTGTCGCTGATCTCCATGTCCGAGATGCTATCCCCAAAGCCTTTGGGTGTTGGAGGCTTTGAAGAAGCATCCGCCGTAATCGGATTATCTCGAGTCGTCATCTCCGACATATTGATGGCTTGTTTGATTGTTTGAGGGTATCGTCAATTGGTGTAGAGGTTTGTTTGGATAGAAGGATTGTTGGTGATGGAGGCGGAAGATTCTTGAAGCTGGTGGTTGGAGAGGATAGAAGGTGTCGAAACGCGTCTGAGGCAACGATGAGGAAAGCTTAAGCGACAAACAACTGCAACCAAATTCAACACCGAATTTTTTTAAGCGTTGATCCATCGGCTAGCAGATAATAACCTTGAATTATCAACATCATCCTCTACCACGATCAACCTTGATTTACTTCACGCAAGAAACACCACAATAACATAACCTCCCATCTCCCTTGAAATCCAACAAGATGTTTAGCGGACAAGGTGAGATACCAGTCAAATGCTTGTCCAGGAACCACAAGCCGTTGCGTAGCTAACGAATGTCGATGTGTAGGACTTGAGCAGCCCCCATCACCGCAGGAGATCAGAGAGGCTGAAATCCAGTCCTCTGCCACCGTTAAGAATGCGGCAATCACTTGTCTGGTTCTCTACTTATGTATGTAAACCCCGGGCGTCTTGGTTATAACTATTAGTACTTAGATAATATCTTTATACTAACATTCTGCCGTCTGTAGCACCATTCGCTCTCGACTTTGTTCGCAAACTCATCTAAGGAAAAAACTTTCCATCATCGATGCATCACCTTGGAATAGCTTTAATGGCACACACCGTTTCCCATCGGTGCTAATTTTTGCGACTACATCTCTCACCTACAGAACATTGGGACCTTCTTGTATCATACCGCCATTAGATGGCCTTTCGTGTATATATTACGACCTTTAATCGATCGATATCCTATCGTACAAGAACAGAACGGACGAGGAGACAGACAGACAGACATACGCAGATGAACCACTAATCAAATGCTCCTAACGCCAAATTCGAAATCAGATATGTCGCTGACTGGGGGAACATTTCACGCTGCTTGCCTAAACAAAACAAGACATGAGATGAGAAATCGAGCGCGGGTTTAGGAGCTCAATAGAATTAGATGCATAAGAAGCAAGAAGTATGAGGTCGATATCAACACGCTTAAATGTTCACCATGTAGACCCTCGTAAGTGAAAAATGCTAAAGTCTTCGGTCAGAAGGTGCGTCAATAAGGTAATCCTATCTTCCGAACTGACGGTCCTTCTGGGCCTGTTTCTCTTTCTCCCACTGCCCGAAGGCCTCTTCAAGACGTTGTAATTCGTCTCGAAGACCTTTGATACCCTTCTCATGCGTTTGAAGTACCTGTCCGGATATTATTAGTAAAGGTTTAAGGTATATGAGCTTTGGGCGAGTAGAACATACAGTTGCCATCTTCTGGATCTGCTCCGGGTCGACAGTTACTGACATCTCGCTGATTTCATGTTCCATCTGTTTCGCCTTTTGGTTGATTATCTGCATTCTAGCCCAGATCTCGTTCATCCTTCCATTAACGCTTGGATCCGAAACCATTTTCGTCAAAACCTCTAGTTTTTTCTTCAGTTGATCCTCCTCTGGTTGTAGTGCATAACCTCTGTTCTTCAAAACTTGGACTTTTGCGCTTAGAGAAAGTGTCCTATGGGCCAGTTGTTGATGTCTAGCTAAAGCCTCAGCCAACTTGATTGTGGTTTTGATGTCATGATTCCTCGATAACTCTGTTAGTCGGTTGTTTATGCCGTGGAGAGTCGCCCGATAGACGGCAATTTGGTTTTCTTGCTGTTGCATCCGGATTTTAAGATCATCAAAACCGCGAACAATGACAGGGACAGACCTATAAAGAGTTAGCTACGCTAATGAACCTTGCTCTGGTGATCAGGAGTGGAAGCATACTTTGGGTTCGGTCGCTTTCTCATGGCCGCGTCGAACTTGACCTTGTCTTCCGTCGGTCCAGGCTCATACGAGTTTGCCAGGGCTTCATTGTCGACCTGGTTATAGAGATATGTCTGGAACTGACAGTCTGGCGAAGCAACGTTCCACAAATTCCAAATTCTTTCCACCTGACCCGCGACTAGCGAAGCCGCGGCTACGTACGCGAAACCATGTTAGACTATTATAATAGCCTCTAGGAAGACCAATCTAGGAGGAACATACTTGTAGTCTGTGTTGGTGGCGGTGGTTGATTGACCGTCCGTCCAAACCCACTCTGTAACCCGCCTCCAAACATACTGCCAGCGGCCAATTGCTGTTGCTGCGCAGGTAGTTGACTTTGACCAAATAGATTCGCCTGAGGTTGCTGCATTCCAAACACCGATCCTAAGGAAGGCAACTGCTGTGCCTGCTGCGGTTGCTGCGGTTGCCCAAACAAAGACGCTTGCTGCTGTGGTTGCTGTTGCTGTTGCTGCTGACCAAATATCCCACCACCACCCCCTCCAAGGGTCGACGCTGCTGGTTGTCCGAAGGTTCCAGCATTGTTGTTCGTCTGGCCAAATAATCCACCTCCCATAGCACCGGCGTTTGTAGCCGTCTGACCAAAAGGGCCGCCTCCCATAGCTCCAGTACCCGTAGTGCTTTGGCCAAATAGTCCACCTGTGTTTCCAATCTGTTGCTGAGGTTGCTGAGGTTGTTGGGTTTGCCCAAAAAGACCTCCTGCAGATGCAGTATTCCCACCGAGGGATGGTAGAAATGGCGAAGGCCCTTTCACGCCTCCGAAGTTGCCACCCTGGCTAGGCTGCATGCCTCCTGCTGTCGATGGGCCGAATATCGACATATTTGATGTTGTTTATGAATGTTCGAGGTGATTCGAGTTTCGGATAGCGAAGAGAGGACCTGAAGGTCGTGGTTGCTTTACGGGTGGCTGATACCGCCAATGAGTGTGTATTTATGAATATTATTCTATTCCGATGCCGTGGTGTTGGTGCGACGTCAATGGGAGAGGAAGAAAGGATCCAAAGACTCGATGTTGTCGTCGTCGAGTCGTTTGATGAAGAAGATGCGACAGACGCGTTTCACACAACCTAACCCCAAATTTCCAACCTCACCGCAACACATTTTCGGGCGCCAGGTCTGTCTTGTTCGTCCCAAAGAGTCTGTCCAACCACCTTCGACCGAAAGCGCCTGACCAAGCCTAGTATCCCCCGAGACGTCATATCCCACGAGCTCCCAGCGTCCAATTGCTCCCTCGAAACGACTGACCCCTTGCAGCCATGAGAGAACCACGGTTTGTATACGCTATCCTTATCTCAATCCGAAGTTTCAGCGAGTAACTGACCGTTGGTCCTCCTGTGAACATGCAGATTCCACCAGCACGTCCTCGTCGACACCGTCCCTCTACCCGACAACATCCCAAAAGTTGAAGAAGTCGGCGCCTCATCCGCTCCCTTACTATCCGCTGCTTTTTTCATCGGTGCTCGATGCCGACCCTTCAACGATGACTATATGAAATGCAAGGACGAATCGCCCGGTAGAGGTGAATTGGATTGCATGAGGGAGGGGCGGAAAGTTACAAGATGTGCAGTTTCGGTGTACGTTCTTTTCCATCCCGAATCGCTTCACACCCAAATCGAAGAAGTATAGGAACAAGGGCTTATAGTATACTGGAGCTGCATAGGTTGGAAGATATAAATACACATTGCCTTCAACAGTTCAGAGCGCATTGGGACTGTCTTGAAAAGAAGAATCACCAGTTATGGAAGTGTCGGCCACAGGAAAAGTTCTTGAACACATGCGTCTTTGAGAAGATGGTACGGTTATCCATATTCATTTTAGGGTACTATTGGTACCCAGTGCGGCATATACTAACCTTTTGATCAGGGACTTGAGAAGACAATTCCCGGAACACCGGAAGGCAAGATCCCAATACACGAGCGGACAAAGGTCAAGTATGTTTAGATCATGTCCAAACAATGAATTGTTTGGATGGGATGGTCTAGGGGTCTGTTATATATCCGTTGGAGTGTTTGGGTTTATTGTATTTATTATTATATCTAAAGGAACCGCTGGTTCTTGTAAATACAAAGGCAGAAGCAAATGCCAATTGAAACATCAAGCCTTTGGCATCTTCTGGTGATATCGTTGTGGCTTAATTGCCAAACCAAAATCCAGCATCGGTGAGAATGTATACTAATCCTCCTCCATCTGATTCCTCATTTCCTCGATCTTCTCTGCCAGTGCATGTCTATCATACTTCACGGCAACCTTGATCGCCATCTCTAATGTCCTTGGTTGTCTCATCAAACCCACGATTTCCAAGCATTTGCTCTGCTTCTCCTCATCTTTACACTCCAACGCCAACATCTGCAACAAGACCTTGTCAATGCTGACACTTCTCCTCGCAACGTCCATCTTCTCGTGTTCTTCTGCCCGCGTATTATCGACCAAATCCTCAGCCAACGAAACCAACACTGATTCTCGAACATACGACTCTTCAAGCTTAGCCATAGGGTCGTTCTTTGCCTGGTCTTCCTCTGGTGGATTGGAAACTGGTACTCTGAATTCGAATTCACTGAGCAGCGGCCGTGGGAAGTATGGGTACTTTTCGCCGCCCTTCAAGATAATACAACAAAATTTATCTTGTGATACAGCAACCGGCCAGTATGATTCTTCCTTTTTACCCCCGATTCGTCTGTCCAGATGTGCAGTGTCGAGAATTGGTACCCATTGTGCTTGCCCAGGATTTCGCCAATGTTGTAGTACCAAGAGTACTCCATTAGATGTATACACCATTGGGTTCTAAGAATGTATTAGTAAGTTTCCCAGGAATTAAGGCCAGGGGGATCGTATTCTCACCCCATCGTCTGAAAAGAACAAATTCTTGAGGGTCGCCTTGTCAGGGATTGCGACCACATCATTGTTCTGTATGACTTCACCTCTTCGAATATTCTCGATGGTATATGTTAATTGGGCCCGTCCATCCGCAGCAACGGGACCATTGCCAAGAATCATAACATAGTCTCTCCACGAGGTACAGGACACAACAGGGGTATGCTTCTGTCGATATACCTTGACCGGGACACCGTAGAGTGAGTAGACTCTAATATAGCCATTCGATGTACAAGCAACGATGTAAGCGCTACTCAAGGCAATAGCTTGTATTCATTGTCAGTAGAGTAACTGAGCAAGCAAGCCATTATCGAATACTTACAGACAACCTCCTCGCCGTCCGGGAGCCTGGTTTTCCACTCATGGCGAATGCCCCATGTTTCGTGCTCCCTATAAAATAATAGTGCGGGGTTGCCTCGGCCGGGAGGTGAACAAAATAATGAACCGTTCTCATCTATCATGAAGTTAGTGTACAGCACTCAGATTGTGATGAAACCACATACTTAGAACAGCTTTATCATAGAGTAAAGGATCAGTAAAATGAAAATTTCGGTACTGTTCCTGATCGTAGAACTCGACTGTAACCGTATTGTGTGTTTTCTGGTCGACCGTCCATGCAAAACCTATTAAGCTGAGGAAAAGATACTTTCGGTCCCCCCTCCAAGGCGTGCTTCCAGGCTGCATTGGCTCATGAATATCTGGCGACCACGACCCGTATGCGTGCCTTTTTATCGACGGTACTCCAAGGCTCAACCCGCCTGCCTTTCGCTTTCCGTTCTCATTCCGTTCACCATAACCTGCACCATCGTCATCCTCTAGCCAATCGTCCTCGTCTTCTCCTTCGAGCTCAGCAAGGATGTCATCAACTGAGGTCTTTTCTTGTCTATTAGGCCGAGCCTCCTGCTCGCTGCGTCTCTCTAGTCGTACAAAATCTGCGCCTACAGCCAGGAATCCGGGAGCGGGTTGAAGATGTAGTTTTAGTGTTTTTTCATGATCCGAAGGCAGAGGTTCCGGTTGAATGTACACCGTTCCTTGGTTTGTGCCATATGTGATCACATTTTCCGTAGGGTGCCAGGAAATCGATGTGATTCCTCCTTCGTAATGGGTTCTAAAAAATGTCAGTAAAGGAACGGCATGGTAGTTAAGGCTTCTTGTTTCATACTTAGAGATGATGTTCTGGCTCTTTGATTCCCAGATAATGGCGTTGCCTTTGGAGTCACCACTAGCCAGGAATCCTCCATTTTTAGACCAAGCAAGTGCAGTGATGTCGCTTGAATGACCACCCGCGAATAGCTTTTTTACGCCCCAGTCCTGTCTAGACACAACCGCAATATCTGTGGCCATATTCCGTCAGTAGTGGCCCCAAATATTGGTTTCGGGTCGACATACCCATGTTATTCTGTCCAACAACAAAGGCTCTACCGTCCGGATGCCATACTGCCCGAGTGGATATTTCGCTATCAACATCGATTTCCGGTATTGTCCCAATTACTTTGTGCAGTAGATCCGGGGTCTCTGTTGTGAGGGAGTAGATATAGATAATTCCATCAACACTCGAGCATGCAAGTAATGATCCGGTAGGATCGAATGTAAGATGTTTTATCGGCTTAGAATGATGTCGTAGAATCATATGTTTCGTCGGATCGTGCGTATTGATAACCTTGACGTTTATGTCGCTAGTAATATGACAAAATTAGAAACCCAGGATTCTCAGAGTGCGAATACAGGAGAATACAACATACTCTCCACACGCAGCGACCCAATGCCCATCCGGTGTAACAGCCACATCTCTGGCTGCCAGTGAGAATCGCGTAATCAATTGGTTGTCCGTCATCATTCGTACTGAATATGACTCGACCAAACCATGTTCAGAGGATGTGAAAAGGGATTCGTTCTATGCGCTTGATACGTAAGTGATTGGCGAAAGTAATGTTATCGAGGAGTTTAATCATACGTTAGTCGAGATACCCGTATGAGACCCATACTCTTTATCATAGATAATGGGCTCATCTGGCGACCCATGTGTGAATTTGCGCAAGCTTATATTCTGTCCAGCGGTCAGAAGGTATTTTCCGTCCGGGGTATATGTGGCGAAGGTCGGGCCGACGGTGTCTAGTTATGGGGTAATGATGTTAGCTATACTTTCTTTATCAGTTGGCCGATATATCTAAGTAACATACGAGCAAACTTAATCTCAGCGTCTGGCATTTTGTAATGGTGGTGACAACTATGAATTGTCGGATTGTCATCGGGTTTTATGGTCGACCAGGTTAGCTCAAGCTATGAAGCTTGTGGTGTTTGTTCGTTGAACGCGCGCCGAATCGTGGAGAGCTATTGCCACGCTTCAGCCACCCAGCTGTCCACCACGCGTCTATTGATCGATCAACTTTCCCAGCCTGGGCTTGTGCTATATCAGCCGTGCTAATATTATCTCACAACCGGCGGTCACACAAGGTTCACGAGCCTCGTTCTGAAGCATTCTTCCCGCTATCACAAATGCAAGCAAGATACATAATTAGTATGTAAGTACTTGCAATACCTACCAGATGCATGTTCCCTACGATGGTGATGACCATGTGGACTTGTACCACCAGCCACCAGCCACCCAGCTCCAAGAACCGCCTTCGGATTCGGATATTGCATGAAATTGAGGTTAGAAGAAGAAGCTTGGACTATTAGACAATCTCTTACGGCGGAGCACCATAGGATTGGCCTATACAAAATAAAGCTTGGGTCGGTGGGCCTCTGGGCAAACGTTTCGCCGTATCTACCTCGGTTCAGCAGGAAAAACTAGGCCTAGCCCTGGGGCAATTGGATAGGTTTCGGATCTGAGAGGGTCGGAGATGTACCCAGATTTGTCCAGCGGCATGCATCGACAATCAAACTACTTCTAGTGGCATGGAATACTTCCCAAGATATCTCTACGGTTGAGATATATTGCACATGCGCATACCCTCAAAATAAGAGGCTGCTCCGATATTGCAAGATTGCCCTCAACTGTTCAACAGACAATAATGATGTTAATGACACAAATACCGCGGGGTCACACCTCTCGGCCGCTCGTATCTCATGACCCAATAAGTCGATGATACAACCATGCGATGATGTATCGTATTTACAGTACGCTTCTCATTTTCATAGGTGAGAATTTTCGGCATGTGAAACCCAAGTTGAACCGCAGACTTCAGTGTAATCCAGCAAGCCCGGTTGGATTAGCCCCAGCCCCCCGCTTCGTGATTGCACTATCCGAGCCTTTCTCCGCAATTTATAATCGAGACCGGAGCGGAGAGTACATAGTAAGTAGTATGTGTAGATGTACCTCATGTACATAATACGGAGAGAACCTGAGCTAGGGGAGAGTTCAGTTGTATATTTCGGCCGGGGTAAAATCTCGGGATAGAAATCGATATTCCAACATTGGGCATATTACGTGCAGTATCCCTGCCCGGCTCTTAAAGAGCGAATGCTTTCTTACAGCTGGCCCTTTCTCCTTTCCCTTCCTCCCCATACATATATTTACTTATACGCCGTCGACCGTAGTGAAGTCAGCCAGTAGTGAAGTCGATAGTGCAGTGCGGAGATCGTACCATATCGTTGTACAGATTTATATATTAAGCACACGCGTGCCACTGCTCCGGGTCCCTCCCACGTCTCCCAGGGCTGATCCCATCAACGGATCTCACCAACAACCGGGACTACCACACAACGCGCCAACACATCTGTCGCACTCGCCGTTGCCGCGGCTCGTCTGCTCACATCCAGGTAAGGAAGGCCCGCCCAAAGCTTGAAACTCAACCCGCGAACATGTGAGCCCGTCTGAACATTAATTATCATTACCTCCCCGCTAACTCCTTCTTTTCTATTTAAACTATTAGATCCCCAGTTTATTTGATTTCCTGGGGAAATTTCTAATTCCACATCTCCAGACTCTTACTCTTACACACTAGCCTCAGCCCTTCAGCTTTCTCAGATCTAATCACCAACCGACATCATGACGGAAGTTGCCAAGGCTAATCGCCTAAAGTATTGCAATGCACCTGCACCGGGAAAGCCACATAGCGTTGCCGTTCCCGGTTCTGCAAGGCCTGGCTATTCCGCTACGTACCGGCATTACGCTGTCGGAGACGGTCCTCTTCTAGAAACTCTTGATCCTCGGGTCAGAACTCAGCATGAAGCCTTTGAGACTGGATGTGCTATAAACCCCAACTCAAACTGCTTAGGTTGGAGAGAATATGACCGTGCCACGAAGACATGGGGCGCATATCAATGGATGAACTACGGCACTGTCAGGCAGAGGAGAACTGATATTGGCGCTGGTATCCTTCGGCTTCACGAACTGGCCGGCCTCCCTAATCGTCAGATCGGTGTTGGCCTTTGGAGTCCGAATATGCCACAATGGCAGCTCGTTGACCTTGCCGCAATGGCCTATAGCAATTTCACTATCTCCATATACGACACTCTTGGTCCCTCGACAACTGAGTACATCATTAACCACGGCGAGATCCCAACTGTTGCATCCACCGTTAATCATATTCCAACCCTGTTGGGGTTGAAGGATAAATTGCCATCCCTAAAGTACATTATTGCTATGGACTCTATCGATGACGGCGAGCTACCCGGCAACCGAAAGCAGGATCTTCTCAATGCATGGGCTAAAGAGAAGGGTGTTGAAATCTTGTCGCTTCTCGATGTTGAGGCTCTTGGACAGAAGCATCCACGCCCACTTGCTCCTCCCTCTCCAGATGATATTATCACCATCAACTATACTTCAGGAACCTCTGGCGTCCCCAAGGGTGTCATTTTGACTCACAGGAATGCAATTGGTGCTTTCGCAACATCGATGATCTGTGCTCCCCAAACCGATAATTCCGTAATGATCAGTTACATGCCACTAGCACACATCTATGAGAGAGTCTCAGAGCAGGCTGCACTGGGTGCAGGTGCTGCTATTGGCTTCTTCCACGGAAACATCCTTGAACTGGGAGACGATATCAAACTATTGCGCCCAAGTAAGATCTCAAGTTATATTTACCATAATCTAATGATGTTTACTGACAGTGATTACAGCTGCCTTCTGCTCCGTCCCTCGTCTTTACAACCGTTTCTATGCTGGTATCAAAAATCTAACAGTCGATGCCCCTGGCCTCAAGGGTGGCCTGTCCCGCCGTGCTGTTGACACAAAGCTCGCCAACATGAAGTCAGGTGGTACAAACAAGCACGCTATCTATGACCGTATCTGGTCAAACAAGATCAAGGCTGGTCTTGGATTTGACAGAGTTCAAACAATGATCACTGGATCCGCCCCAATTTCTCCAGAGGTTCTCCAATTCCTTCGTGCTTGCTTCGCCAACGACTTCTTCCAAGGATACGGTCTTACCGAATCTTACGCAGTTGGGACTGTTCAATTATTTGGTGACTATACCGCAGGAAACTGCGGTGCCATTACCCCAACAATGGAATTCTGCCTCATGGATGTTCCAGAAATGGACTACCGTTCTACGGACAAACCGTATCCACGTGGTGAAATTCTCCTTCGTGGAACCACCCGATTCAGAGAGTATTACAAGTCTCCGGAGCAAACCGCCGGATCCATTGACTCGGAAGGTTGGTTCCACACCGGAGACGTCGGCTCCTTCGACAACCTTGGCAGACTATCTATCATCGATCGTGTCAAGAACATCTTGAAGCTAGCGCAAGGAGAATATGTTGCACCTGAGAAGATTGAGAACGTATACCTTGCGAACCTTAATATTTTCGCAATGGCATACTGTCACGGTGATTCTCAACAATCCTTCCTCGTTGGTGTTTTCGGTGTCAACCCCGACACCTTCGCTCCATATGCATCCAAGATCCTTAACAAAGAAATTGCGGCAACTGACCTTGCCGCAATCAAGGCAGCTTGCAGAGAGAAGGCTGTTGTTAAGGCTGTTTTGAAGGATATGGACAAGGTCGCTAAGAGGAGGAAGCTGACTGGTTTCGAGAGGATAAGAAACGTCACCTTGGATGTGGAACCATTCAGCGTCGACAACGAATTGCTTACTCCTACGTATGTCCCTTCTAACCACCCCTCCCTATTTAAATCTAATCGCAATACTAACAAGCTATTCTTCCGCAGACTGAAACTGAAGAGGCCACAAACCGCTAAGAAGTTCAGGCCCGAAATCGATGCCATGTACGCCGAATCCAACGCCGAATCACCTATTAACGCCAAGATCTAAATACCCTCTATCTTCTATTCTTGTATCATGCTTTACTTTGATATACGTATATACCTTTTTATATTGCGATTCTTATTACTACTTTCATATTAGTGGTTTTGTCTCTCGCGAGAAACAAAGGTAGACCTGGCGCGGCGGTAGATTATTCTTTATTATAGCCCTTTACATTTTTTTTGAGTGTACAATCATGTTAATACCACATATACCAAAATTGCTTCTACGGATACAGCCGGCAGGCTTCAATGTCCCACTTGTATTGTCCTTTGCATCTGGATATCCGTGACTACCTGATGAATTATATTATGCCAAATCAACTAATAACCTTGTAAGCTTAGTATACGATTTATAGATCTGTCCAACCGTGAGGTCATCAAAGGCGCCCGATATTAACAGACATATGCAAAATACTCTAACGATGCTACTAGTATACCGCGTCGATTCTAACCTAACAATTCTAGTCGGTTTAGCTAAGTAATTATATTGTAATCGGATCAACTATAAATCGGACCACTTGATTAATCTCCTTACAATAAGCGTAATAACGGAGGCTTTGGCGGTGTAAACCGTTGGCCTCGGGTTAATCAGGAGTACAGGAGAGACCGAGGTCTGCATGCGCATCTCGTTGCCCTCTCGAGGGTTAATGTTCACCCGTATATATACCCGTATCGGATAGATTATTGCCGTATGTATGGAACTTTCCCTTCGGGACTAATACATACCCGCACACTTCAGTCCATGATTTTGAGCTAATACTATCATACAGCATAGAATGCAAAATCCTACATGTGGTTTTGTCTTTTTTTGGTTGCAAAAATAACCGATATATTACAAATTGACTACTCTGTCATGTAAACAGGCCTTGGGGTATTTTTTTTAGTATTAGTGGTGCCTGGGGCAATAGAGAATTGACCCGAGTCAAGTTCACCAATCCCTAAACATCATGACCTGCCTATCAACTCTCATCAATTGAGCCAACAGCTTCTCCTCCGACCGTTTCCATTTAGCTAGATCAGTCAGTTCCTTCTTCGTCAATAATTCTTCCTCGTGGCCTTTGACGTCTGTTCTGTCAGCTTTAGACAGCAGCATCGAATTGAGACTTCTCTCATGATCTATTCTCTGCAAAATTCTACTCATAGCCTTGTAAAAGTCGTTCAACATGGCCATTTTGGACATCTTCTCATCAAAATAAAAGAAATAGAACGTCCGCGCGGGTAGTCTTTCCGCCGTCTTTGGGACTTCCTGGATATGAAGAAAACCCCGCTCGTGTAATACGCCGAGATGCGCTCTGATATCTTTCTGCCGTAATAATGCGGTATCTGCAAGGCCCTTTTCGTCCATCTTGCCTTTGTCTTTGATAATTCGAACCAAGCGGGTTGCTATACCGCCGAATCGTTCCTCGACAATTTGTTCAAGTTCCCGGATCCGTAGTGCCTCGCATAACTTTTGTGTATCAACCGTCCACCCACCGTATTGCATGCTTCCTTCTTGTTTCGTGACGAATTGGTTGGGATCATCAGCCAACAACATCAAATGTTTTCTAATGTTTTGTAACTGTTCCTTTTTCTCTTGGGCCGCCGAAGAAAGTTCATGAGTTCCATTCATCCCCATATCGTCACCGTCTATATCTGCGTCTAAATCGTAGTCGTCACTGTCGCCTTCCGATTCCTCGTCATTTGCAGTGAACAAGTGCCCATTTGTCATTGAGCGTTTGTGTCCATTCGTCATAGCTGGGCCAGCGGCGATGGAATTTACTAAGTCAATATCCTTTTTCAAAGTATTGCCGATATCGAGAGTCGAAACAACCGTTTCTGTAGAGAACATTAGCAGCTTTCATTGCAAGTCGATACTTAATCATACTCTTTCCGCCATCCACCAATCCCTTTTCTGTTCGATGTCCGACAACATTCTTTTCAAGATGTTTTAGGAGTTCCGCATACACAAGAGATGTTGTTTTTCCTATTCGAGACTCCGCCCACCGAACAAGTTCCTCGTTCCTGAAGATCGCGAGAAATTTGGCGTTGTTGACTCGAAGGACGATGGAACCCTAAAAGCCAAATGTTAGCGTTTTCTCCAAGCCTCCGCTCTTCGTTTTTTAAACTAACATCGATTTCCCATTCTTCTTCTTCTATAGGTTGGGCGGCCGAAAATTTTGTCCGTTTACGCGCTCTGCCATCTTGTTGGTCTGATTTCCGTTTCAAGCCAAAGTTCTTATTGTCGAGATCACTTGATAAAGCCTCCATTTTCTCTGCAACCTTCTCATCAATAGCCTTCTTTGTCTTGGCTTGCAAGGCAGCTGCGGATCCAGCTTGCTCAGCCGTCACCCTTTGCCTAATTGCGTTCTCTGTATCTACTGATGGGTGCATATGGTGAACTTGAACGGGGACGAGAAATTTCGCCTGCATCAAGGTTATAATGTGTTTCGAAATTTGGGCCGCACTGGTGATTGGCGCTGTCCCCGTGGCTTCTGAGGCACTAATGGCGGTTCCGTTGGGTAAAACGGCGTTTGGTTTTGGTTTTGTGGATATACCGTATGCTGTAATGAAATCTGAAACTCTAGCATGGCCGAGTAATAGGAAATTGCTGATAACTGAGGCTGCCTATGTTCATTGTATATATGGTTAGACAGTTTGAACCACAGGGAGCCTGCCATTTTGTAGAGAGCCAACTTACCTCCGATCCAAAGCGTTCCTCAATAGTTCGAACCATCCGACCAGAGTGCAAAAGCTCATAGATTTGCAGCCAATTACATTCGTAGTGAGTTGCATCGCGGCCACCGTCTTCGTTAGTATAGTGTAAGACGAGATGTTGTTGTATTAGGACCACCAGTGTTTGCTTTACGACTCTTTCTGGGATTTTGACCCGTCGGACTATGGTGTATAATGTCGAACGTCCATATTCGAGCAAGGCTGCGACAACCCTCTAAAAGAATCCACAGTATTAGAAGAGCCTGTAGATGGAATTTATTGTGCCTAACGAACCGAAGATAGTTCGCCGTATGTATCTCTGACGAGGATGGTGCAGAGTTCAGCTGCGTTCTACATCTGTGGGTTAGTCGCCATAAATACGCAGGAAGAATTTATCGATTGCACGAACTTGTTGCATTATGAGTGTATAATATCGATGTCCCGTTGATATTGATTGTATTAGAAAGATTTATAGTGCGATTGCTATAAGAAAGGCATGGTTGGGATTTGGATGCTTTGACCTTGATTGGTCTGTTCGTGAATTTTGGGATGGCCCGGAGGTTGAAGTTACGTTTTCGAAAAGGATTTGTGGTGTTTCGTTTCCTTCGAAGTATCGCTAAAAAGGCATTGCCAAGCTGACGTTGTTCAAGGAGACAGTGATGATGCGACGGACCGGATCAATGATAGAAGGCTCTGCAGCTGATGGTTGAAGTTGAAAGCGATGAGGGTTGATGGTGATGAAATGGACTGGTTGATGGACTCGAAGAATGACAAAAATGACAGTGAGTCTTGCGCATCTCCATTTAATTTTTTTGTGTTGCCCAGGGCCCCGGGAGAAAAAGACTGGACCGGGGGGCGCAGGGACTCGCGGGGACTGGCCAGCCAATAGCGGCCGAGGAAAATACTGTTGGACATCCGTGACGTTGTTTTCGAAAGAACTCACCCGATCCCGACTTGACTCGACTCGACTCTACCAGTCCTAGATATCGACATATCCTAATCCTACCTTTCAAGACATCCGTCTACCGTAAGTGGCTTCGGATCGTACCCTTCCATTGTCTCGAGTTGACGTCCATGTCGTCCAATTGATACTAACCGGTCAATCTGTCAGGCAGTGTAGCCCCTCCTCCTCGACCTCCTCCACCCGGTTTCCTTTACAAAGTCGGCGGTTCCGATGTTCCCTGTACGAAACGCAGTCGCTCGCGGGGTTTCGAGACAATGGCTAAGGCCATCGTCTCTTTCCCTACAACAGTCGAGAGCTTTTGCTTCCCCAGCCTCTGCGCCTTTCACCTATGAAGTCTCGGAGGCTGCCGGTACCAAAACTGTTTCTAAGGACACCGGTTCTCCCACTTCTTCTTTAGCCGTCGTTATAAAAGCTGGTAGCAGATACCAGCCATTACCCGGTCTCTCTCATGCGCTTGAGCACTTCGCATTCAAGGTACGGCATTTAGAAGGATTGAAAATAGAATTATGTTGGTTTGTTTCATTCGCTGAAACTTGACACATTTAGAGCACTTTAAAACGATCCTCTCTATTCATTACTAGAGAAGTTGAGCTCATGGGTGGTGTATTGGAAACTTCTCTGTCGAGGGAAAACATCGTTTACAAGGCCAGGTTTCTTAGGGGCGACCTACCCTATTTCGCTGAGCTCTTGGGCGATGTCGTTACAAAGACTAAGCTTATCCGTAAGATCTTCTCGAATTCTACATAATAGCACCTTTGGATCCTTTATGTTAACGGAATACCGCGTCAAGCTTACGAATATACCGAGCGGGTAATACCCACTATGGAGAATGAGGTCAACGTTGCATACTCCAACCCCAGCTATGTCGCATTGGAGTCCGCTCACGCCAGTGCCTACCACCATGGCTTAGGCCTTGACAAGCTCTCGGTTGTCAGGAAGAACTTCGGTGTCGAGGAAATTGCCGACTTCGCCGGCGCAGCCTTCAACCAATCTAACCTGGTTGTTGTTGGTTCCGGTGTTCCTCATGCCGAACTCAACAAGTACACAACCGAGTTCTTTGCAGATGTCCCAGCTGGAAAGGCTCTCACGGCCCATGCCCCCACCTACTATGGTGGCGAGAGCAGGGCGTGGTCTAGGTCCGGAAACTCCGTGGTTATCGCCTTCCCAGGATCTGCTGGAGGCCCCGCATTCAAGGCCGAATTGAGCATCCTATCCTACATTCTAGGAGGACAATCTACCATCAAGTGGTCTTCAGGAAACTCCCTCCTAGGAAAAGTCATTGAGAAACACCCAGGTGTTACAGCCGTCTCCAAGAACATCACCTATTCTGACACCGGTCTGTTTTATATCGCCGTCGACGGCCCTGCATCTTCCCTTGTCAAGGCCCTTCCAGACGTTGTGAGCGCCATCAAGAGTGTATCAAGCATCACTGCTGAAGATCTCAAGCGAGCTATCCAGAATGCCAAGTTTGATTTCTACACTGCCGCTGAGGAAAACGCTCTTTCACTGGAGTCGATCGGTCAAAGCATTATCACCACTGGCAAGATCCCACAAGTTCAGGAGTCCATTAAGTCTTTGGAGAGCGTTACCCTTGATAGTGTCAAGAAGGTCAGTGATAGTCCAACTTCGAGCTCTTTTGTTCCCACCCTAACTATTCTGCAATATAGGCCGCTTCGACCATTCTTGCCGGCAAGGCCGCCGTTGGTACCGTTGGTGACCTTCACATCCTCCCATACGCCTCTGATATCGGCTTGAATGTATAAAGTATTTTGCCCCACATAGATCATTTATTGCTTAAGTCTACAGCTAGCGACGCTTGCCTCCGCATGCTGAGTTTCCCTAAAATCATGCCTTGAAAAATACGTCTCGTTTTTTCAAATTCTTGTACAGTTAATCCTCAAAACGTAGTCCGTTCGGATGAATGGCTATAGTATATACACACTCAATTACTTCTTTTTTTTCTCATTAAATTGCTGTAAATCATGTTATCAGCCTACGAGACCATCATCAACCGTCGTAAACTCGCTGTATGTTTAAATTTAGTGGCGGCTGCTAGATCAGGTACAAGTGCAAGCCTATTTGTGTTGGGCGGTGGAGATACCGATGCGGAAAATTACCGCTGGTCCGCCAAAAACCTTAGCAGTCCAAACGTCGACATCATCGGTCAAGCAACCTCACCCTCACCTCCACCATCCATACCTCCAAACCCGAAAACCTCATCGGTTCCTTCATATTCAATTCTTCACCTAACCTACCATAACCATCATGGCATTCGCGTGGAAACAGGCCGGCGTGAGGTACGTACTACCTTATCCAGCTACGACTCCCGAACACATCCCGATTGCCGATATCTCCTCCACCGCTGTCTCCGAAGACTCAATTGGCTGACATATCATTCTGAAACTATATAGCTACAACAAGTACCTCTCGATCGCCGCTCAGGCCATCCGAAAAAGTCTGAAGGAACAGGCTCGTGTCGCTGCCGAGCGACGAAGCGGGAACGAATTGAAGGTTTCCAGATGGGAGGTACGTGGCTGATACTCTATCCCAGTGGATATCCCCAATCTACAACCCTCAATCAGCGATACTTCTAGAACGCGTGGGTACCATCGATAAATAGAATCGGGTGCTAACTATATGCTCATTATAGAACGGCAAGCAACAGGAGGCCAAGTACTTGGGTAACTCCGAACAGTAAATGGCCGAGGATGGAAAATAACCGACAGTCTCATTAAATTTTCTGAAGGATGCATAGAGAAAGTACATACGAGCATTTTGGAGATGCGGGGCTACGGGATTGTACATATAAAATGGATTGAAATATAAAAGGCAGACACTGCTATCTGTCAACCACGAGCCTGGCCAAAAAGAACTCTACACACAAACCATCTATTGTCCATGATATTGGATATCATCCGCATACTTATCTAGGTTGGATAGTGATTTATTGCTACACTTTAACTGCCCCCAGCCCAATATCCAGTAGATACGCTTGATTTGGTATCTCCAGGTATCCCGCTTTGGTAATCGTATCTATATATGCACTGTATTCCGAACTCCGGCTTCGCAAAAAAATTGCCATGACAGGGTCGCCTTCCGGATTTAATATAGCCTAGATTCATCTTACGTATGCTTTCATATAGTATTTAAAGTGAAAATACTAGATAGTGTCAGTACCGAGCCCGATTGGTGCCTTTGATTCTCAGGCTGCTGCAGACTGGAGGCTGGCTGAAGAGCAGAGCTCAAGAGGGGCAGAAATAATCCAACAAATGAGCGCTGTCAAAAGCGACGCCCCCACCAATGCGGCGACCAACGAAGTATGATGCATCATCCACCGACAGTAGTATACTAGGTACTTAAGCATCTAAGTACTTAAGTAGCTAGTACCCTGGCCTGGCCTGGCCTGTCGGGACAATTAATTGACTCGGAGAGAACAAGCAAGCTAAGAGCTGTCGACCGTTGGTTCGAGTTTACGTACAACCATACCATTACCATCTTTATGCATCTTTTCGAATCGAATCCCGAACTCCATTAGCTGATAAGCTCCACACACGCCATAAACGCTTCCCCCGTCCGTTGCCCGAGACAAAAATTAAGCCCTACTACCATCCGGTGCATTTTCCAGAGGAATCACCAGGATACCTAAGATGGCGAACAATAGCGGGGGCTTTAACGACGGTCAGTATTTCTTGCCCTCCCGGTCTATTCCCTGTGCTTGATCGTAAACTCATCTCATTATTCCTGATATGTCGAATTTTCGCACGCTGATATCGGATATTATAGCGTTTGCACGTCTCCACGTGTCCGAGAAGTCCATCGAGGGCAATCAAATCACTACTACGACGATATCGTCACCTTCATCCACAAGCTATAGGGATGTGACACAACTATTTCGGCAGGCCTGTCAAGGTACCAAACTATGATATAATATATCTTTGTAGAATATAATTATTGATATTCCAATCGTGTAGGTCTGGACGTGGGGCAGTTGGTAAAAGATCCAAACTTCACTCTGTTTGAGGCAGTCGGCGCTTTGGAGGTTCGATATTTCAATAACTACGAATATGAAACTGCATCATTGTACTTACCAATCCTCTTAGATAATGGACCCGAAGATGGACAGCGGCCTGCTTAAACCGGGCGAAGATGATACCCCGTCGGAACTATATCAACCTGTGCTCCCCGAGGAAATCATTGGCATAATGGATCAATTACTATCGAGCGAGGTGCGTTATCGACAAATAGAAGTCAGCAGAAACTCGTATAGTAACTTTGAACCCAGATGTCATGGCATGACGGCGCTGCCTTGTCGCAAACCGTTTTCACCTGCTTGTATATCGACAATTTACTGAGTTTGAACCCCTCAAGCCTCGAAGAAGCCAAGTTCAATCTACCACCTTCGGAGACCCATCAACCGGGATCCCCAACATATCAACTGCTCCACGTAGTCCTTCGAGCATACTGTGTCGGTCTCATCAAATGCTGCGAACGTGTCAATCTCCAGATTCTTGCTGAGCATACTTACGAGGTTAGTACCACCAACAACAACAACTAGGAATGCCTTTTGGCCGCATTGCTTAATGATTACTCTTCGCTAGGAAGAAGACTTCGTAACACAAACCTATAACGTTTCACTCTTAGACTTCATAACCGTCGCCGAGATCAATAAACTTCTAGTCTCTGCCATTGAATATGTCGATAGCACCGCAGCGCCATGGCCTAATAACATCAAAATGGCACTTAAGGCCCGTCTAGCCTTTCGAAAGCTATTTCTCACGGAATTATCTCGAGATGTCAAGGAGATGGTTGACAAGCGCTCGAATTGGGATGGTTGTATAACCTTGCTATCAACTATTGGCATTACACGGAACCTAGGCACAGCTGTTCCTTCAGTGTTCAGTATCGCTGTTCAGAGGAAACTAGCTAGCACAGTCCCTCCGCGCCCGATAGTGCAGATTCCGTTCGAAGAGGCATTCACTATAGTTTCGAGGTTGTGTAAGGATGCCAAGGAGATCTTGAGGGTCTTGACTTACTCTGGTGCTACGAATCTTATGGTATGTACTAATGACATGGTACCAATCCGAAGTTGCGAGCTAACAAGGGATGGTATAGACTTTCTTTCTCAGATTCACCGCTCGCAAGCCGCAGCCGTCAACATATGTTAGATCACTCTTACAAACTTTGTTTTTCAGTAATCATGTGGCTTTGGGTCGTATGCAGATAAGCCATATCCTCCTCGAGGACGTCAAAGAATTATGTCTACCAGCGGATGACCTTTTTGATCCTCGAAATGAACTTTCTGAAATGCCATCAGATACTCGGTTTCAGATCCACCAGCGGATGAAATGGTTCGTTGAGCGAGCCGGAAATGTATGTCGTTATATAAAAAGTCAGCGTTTTGAGTCACGACTAATGATATATAGTCGTACATTACCCTTTACCGAACTATCTGCCAGAATCGCTCGAGGCTAAGAAGGAATCTTTGCCACCTAATTGTTGACTGGGATGCATTGCAAATAGAGGTAAGTTTTCTTTGAATAACGCCTCTTCAGTTATCCTTCTCTAATATCTATCAGTGCGAGGAAATAGACGGGGAATTACAGCAACTTATCAAGGAAGAGCCTGTTCTGCATAATGATAATATATCCTATGCGTTTTCACTCTCTTCATGGGTTTATCACTATAAATTAAGGCAAATGGAATGGATTATCTTCCTGGGATTTGAACTGGAGGTTTATTTACCTCATGAATTTGCCGGAATGTACTGGTGCGTTATTTCAAACTGCAATAACCTAAAACTATTACTAGGGTACTAAAGATATTCTACAGGTATCTTCAATACTTCTTACGTACCCGCCTGCAACATTTGGAACGGATACGGCATTTTGTTCACCCAGGAGTTGCCGTGGATTCTCCATTAGCAGCCACGAGATCAAAGGAGTGCATTGCTTCAGCACAGGATATCGCGAATGCCCAAGCTACAGTGAACTTCACCTTACTTGAAGCCGCCGCCCTGCAGGAACTTTGTAGCGCAATGATTTTCGTAAGGATACTCCTTCGTCCCTTCTATGGGAAAAGATACTGATATCAAATTCACAGTTGTACACGGCACTTGCAAGACTTGGACTTGTGAAGACGCCTCCGCAACCTTATTCTACTGATGTTATGCGGTATGAATTACGGATGAAGCCATTTTTGACAATTGGATGTCCAGATGTTGTTCCCTTTGAGGACTTCAAGGCTCTTGTCGATAACCCCGATATCGAGGTAAGATTTTCAATGAAACCGTATTGATCACGAGACTAATCTCATGTTAAAATTAGACAATCGAGATGCTCGAGATGGCGTCGGAAAACACAAAAGAGGGGAGGAAAAACTTCGATCTCCTGAGTAAGATGAGCGCCACTTCTTCGCACGCATTACTCTGTGAAGAAGGTTATCGCTTGGTAGGTTTCTATCCGTCACATAGCTTCTAAAGTTTCGTAATCTAATAATATATCCTCCAATACTAGAATTTGAGAGAGTATCTCCGTTCTTGCATCGGGGCAGGTGTTGCTATTGTCATGCTATTAAAAGCGATTAAAACGAATACGGTAGCAGATGCCGAAGTTGAGATTGACCAAGGGTCCTATCATCCTTGGTTCCCCATTCCTAGAATATCTTCCAAAAAACGTCCACCACTACCGGCTGTGCCGCCTACAGGGAGGTAGCGACATTTTGGATATTGAACTTTTTGTACTGTTTTAAAGTTCTCTTTCCTTTTTTTTGTGCTCAATATACGTATATACACACCGCATCGCACTTCTTGGATATGGAAATAAATGAAAGGATGATGACATGAAAGAATATCTCCATACTGCTGCGCAAAGCTTCAAAGGCGGCAACAATTTCGATTTTCATGATAGGTGTGATATACCTAATTCTCGCCCCGAAGCTGTGGTCGTTTGTGTGTTGGACAGTTCGGAAACAGGAACCGAGGTTGAAAATGGAAGGGGGATTTGAACATCGAAGTTAGGCAGCTTGCCGACCTTCCTCGATTCGCGCTCGCCTGCCACATGCAAAATTCCGGGGCATCCAAGCATCTACCAAAAGAAGGAACTGGGGTCTATTCGATGCCATATGATTTGCCGACACGCTAGGAACGCATTAACGTTGACGTCTTCCTCGAACTTTTAAACTGGGACTTGGACTTGAACGTGAACTGCCTTCTGCTACTTTCACTGACTTCTTCATTTCCCCATATTTTCTTGACGACGGGTTTCTTGACGCTCCTTTGTTTTCGTCATAACAAATCTACTTTCAGGGCTATACGAATTCGCGAATCTACGAATCACTGAACGCCACAATCTCCAAGATGTCTGATAACGTCGCCCATGCTATTGCAGGTATGGATAAAACGTCTTTTAGAATTATATTATTTCGGCTTCAAAAACTAATGATCTGCTCGCTTTATAGGTGCTGGTATGTCCAATTATATGTGTTTTCACGCACAACTGGATCCATTGTACTAGCTGGGAATGCTAACTCGAACACAGGTGGTGGCATTGCCTCCATGGTCCTAACCTACCCACTTATCACCCTGTCTACCCGGTCTCAAGTCGAAGCCAAGAGAGCCGAAACATCGGTTCTTGATGCCGTTCGCAGGATTATCGCCCGTGAAGGTGTTTCTGGATTATATGCCGGATTGGAGTCGGCCCTGTTTGGGATCAGTGTGACGAATTTTGTGTACTACTACTGTACGTTGCTGTGATTATATAAAGAAGAAAGTATGGGTTTCTGACGTTTTTTTAGGGTATGAGTTCTCCCGAGGGGCCTTCGAGAATGCCAATGTCAGGAGAGGCTTGGGAAAGAAGTTGTCAACGTTGGAGAGCATGGCAGCTGGAGCTTTGGCTGGGTCGGCAACTGTATTGCTCACAAATCCTATTTGGTATGATATGAAGCCTATATGAGTTTGCTTTGTAATATTAATTGATAAAGAAAGAAATGCTAATATGTCTGGTTCAGGGTCGTCAATACTCGCATGACAGCTCGCAAGAGCGAGGCGTCCTCCGACCTACCTACTCTTGAGAACCCGCGGCCAACAAAGCCGCTTGGAACATTTGGTGTTCTTCGACAGCTGCTCAAGAACGAGGGTTTCAAAGCCCTTTTCGCCGGTGTTATTCCAGCGTTGGTGCTTGTCATTAACCCCATCCTCCAATATACCATCTTCGAGCAGCTCAAGAACTTTGTTGAGAAGAAGAAAGGAAGAAGACTTGCACCTATGGATGCTTTCTACTTGGGTGCCATTGGCAAACTCTTTGCTACGGGTATCACATACCCATATATTACCGTCAAGTCGCGGATGCATGTCGCAGAAAAGGCCGATAGGGACCCAAGCGTTTTTGGGAGTCTGCAGAAGATTGTAGACGAGGAGGGAGTTAGCGGATTATACAAGGGCGTTGGGCCTAAGTTACTCCAATCCGTTATTACAGCAGCTTTCCTGTTTGCTTTCAAAGATGCATTCTACAGTATGACAATCAGGGCTCGGGCTAAGGCAAAGTTGGCGGCCTGAGTGGTGAAAGAAGGGGGTTCCATTGCAGATTCTCGGCTTCCTTCAACGAGAGACACTTGCAATATGATCGCCACCAAGAGCTAAGATATGGCGGTTAAGGCTATCCCTTTTATCGAATAAGGGGATTGGCTGGGTAATTGGAGAATGTCTTTCTATACCTAGAGCGGTGTTTTTTTTTTCTCTTCCTTTCTTCCTTTCTTTCTGGGTTTAGAAAGGCCTTAAGGGCAGATGTATTATACATAGACGATCGATCATGAACTTTTTACCAGCGGGCGCGTGTGGCACTTTGTAATGTAACCTAGGCGGTGCTGATAGTGCACAATCCGTTGACGTAAGCTAACTCGAGTCCTGATTCTTTCTTGTGGTCTTTTTTAAAATTGCACTTGCACGTGAATCGATTCATTCAATATTGATCAAGGAGCAGGGAAGTGAAAGCCATCGGGATCTACGCAATTGTTAACCCGTTGGGTGGAAAAGGCAATCAAAATGAGGCCTTTACATTGAAGCCTTTCGGCTATCGCTTGAATTCGATTAATCCAGCAGGCAGAATTCAAAACGAAAAGGAAAGGAAAGGGAAGAAAGAACGACCTCTTTCCCGGGCACTCGAAGCCGTGTCCGAAGATCCCTTAATTCCCTTCGAATAAAGTATCCACGGGCGAATCCTTGCCACTCGTCTATGATGATTGGAAGGGATGGTGTCGTACAACCCCACAAGGCCTTATTTCCCACAAGCTTTAAAGGGGCGACGCGGAACTGACTGCTTTGCTTGCTTGTCGACAGGAATTATGGGGCATGGCATCTGGCGGGGCAGACTTTAATTCTTGTTTTCCTGGGGATAAACAAGAAAAAAAAGGGTCTTTCATCCAATATGTAATATGTGCAGACAGACCTAAGATTCTTGGAATTCATTTACGAAGTCTGGAGTGAGTATAACAAGACTTTGATATTGATAATTTTCGGGTCTTGGAACCGGTATCAATTTTAATTTTTCTAATCTACGGAAACAGCGGAACAAAGCTCTCCGCAAAAGAACTCATCCAGAGAGTAATCTAGTTGTTAGAGGCCAAAAAGAATATTCGAATACGAAATTAATTCAAACCAACCGCCCTTTGTGAGTTTTTTCAGCTTGGTGCATTCACATTTTGTCGCTGAATGGCTGTTTACGGTCTACGCCAAAAAAACCATGTGTCGAAAAATAGGAGTGTCTAGGACCAATTGGCGAAAGCGATGGCGCATATATCCCAAGTAGTATAAGATGGATGCATGTTTTTAAAAATGGGGGTTTCTGACAGCCCGCTAGCTGCTGAATATATCCCACCTGCTAAATCCGAAGAGAATGGCATTGTGTGCATTAATCGCATAAAAGCTTGGGTGCTATCTTTTCCATCTTACCATGGCAGGTTTGATTTGATAGGAAGATGAGATGACTGTTAATCGCCCAGAGCCGCGTGCCCTGTGATCGTGTAATTTTAGAATCCGAAAGGGGGAGGTTTACATGTAAGTAAGGGTCGAATCTCCACAAAATCTCGAATCTTCCATATTTTTGGTGTCTTTTGAATCTCCACAAACATTTGGCGATGTTACCTTCTGAAAAGCTTGGTCGCTTAGATCGATTTGCAATTGCAAGCAACCCACCGCTAATACGTAACGCCTGTCTTTTTGATTTGACGTCTGCATATTGTCGATTTTTGACAAGCTGCAAGCCCAAGATTCTTAAATTAAAAATTTCTGTTCTCGAGCTCTCCGATGGCACCTGGGCGGTGCGGTTGGGGCACCTGTACGGGAGCTGTGATTGGGTGTTGTGAGCGTTTCACGATGATACATGCTAATTTGCAAGGGCTGGCGCTTTTTATTTTTTCACTCTCTGGATGGCATTCCCTCTCTCGCTCGAGCTCAGAGAGACATCTTCAAACATGTTTACTGAGCGTGCTTGCAGGCCCGGCCGTGCTACCGAGACGCAAACTTCCTTCAAAGAGAATGAGAAAGAAAAGCCGGGGTTACGTCAAAGGATTTGTCAAGTTGCACGAGGAGTAATCCGCAGTTTCCCATTAATTGTATGTCGGTAGGCAGAACCCGATTGATGACGCGGGAAGGAATTCATGGAAAGAAAGAATGAATGGCTTGATCGGTAATCGATGTTTTGCATTAACAAGATGGAAATATGAAGGAAGGAAGGAAAACAGGCAGGTCAGCCAGTTTATTACGATTTCCAACCCTTTTTGAATTTTCCAAATGGCTGGGTCTCGGAGAACTTCCTTTCCATCGTGAGTGAAGTGCAAAAGCTGGTAATGGTAGCGAGATTCTTTTTGGCATTCCGTTAGCCATGATCGACATGTATGCACCATCGATAGTGATACCCGAACTCAAATTCTTTCAATGGGATAGCGGGTTTTGGAATCGGGCAGGTACGAATGTCCGATTTCCTAAGCATCAACTATCAGAGACCTCTGTCGATAGCCAGATTCCATTTTGTTATCACATTTTGCATACCGAGGAAGCTCTCGAATCGATCCAACATCCTTTGATATCCGATTTGGAAGTTTTATGCTTAAAACGACAAAAAGAAAGAAAAGGAAAAAAGCCGCAGCGTCTGCGGTCTGCCCCTTTTCTGATCGGGGCTTAAGTGCTGATTTCATGCCCGGTGATGAAAGGCCTCTAAACAGAGAGCTTTCCCAGGAACGGGCGCAAGACAACCTGAAACGGAATCCTGGTAGAGAACAGGGCTTGGACAGGGTTCGCTGGTACCGACCAGTCAGCATTCTCGTTTACCCCGCAAGTCAAGACAAAACCATGCTGACCCTGCAGGTCTTCCCAAGCCAGGAACGAGAATAGAGTACTGTGCAGTAGACGGTTACCTCTGTGCATGGGAAGTCACCTTCGGCCAGCGGTGGATCGGGAAACATGCAGGAACAAGCACCAGCCTCCTAAGATTCTGATGAGAAGAATAGGTATTGATATACATAGGACAATCGAAGCTTTAGGATGTGATTAAGATCACACCAGGCTCGAGTTTCCGCCTCCGGTGAGGCGTTCGAATGTGATGGAGAGCTGCAGCGGAGTTTATAGCGGGACGGGCTATAGCTACGAACAGCCTTCTGAATTTTTTTGAGTTTTTTTGAGTTTCCATGAATAATACATATAGTTTTCGTCGTGACGAGATCTCGAGGTTAGTTGATTTGGGATGCTGGTTGGGGGGAGCTCAATACAATGTCAGGAGGAGATGAGAAAGACAATCGACGAGGATTGGAACTTCCAACGATACCAAATGCGGTGCGTTGGGATGGGCCAGATCATCAGGAACACGGCCGATTGTTACACCAACAGCCAACCAACGCAAATGTTCAAACGGACTGACGTCGACCCAGCTGATAGCTTCAAACATCGTTTCACGACTGCCATGTGTGCTGTTCTGATTCGGATCCCAACATCGTGAACCCCCTCCAGCCACTCGCCTCCTCGCTTTACGTACTCCTGCCCAGGCGCTGGTCATGCAAGACGGGATCTCATCGGTCGATTGCAAAGTCTGTCAACCGTCCCAGTTAGCGAGGGATATCAATATTATATCGACGCTTGTTGACATCGAGTGTCACATTTTGTTTCGTTCCACAACAGCTCTCAAACCTCCCAGCTAACCATCGACTACTGCTAAGTGGTTAAGCCTGGGCGGACAGCTCACAGCTCGACACGATATCAAGGTTATCGTTGTGCATGAACAGACGCCACTTCCACCGCGTACCGCAGTGTTTCTTTGCTGTTGTGATCTTTGAAGAGCAAGTCCATGATGTCCAACCCCGTTAACGAGCGTAGATCTCAACAAAACATCGAATCGATGGGAAGCGGGATGAGAATCCCCGGAGGCAGGTACGCAGGGCACATGTGCTGGCTTCCAAATGGTCGATTCGGTGCATGCATTTGCATGAGGTCTGGGTCTCTCGGGCTGCAAGGAACCATCACTTTGGGGCCAATCCAGACGCCCGCCTGGGCCTGGGCCAAGGCACTAGAGAGTCGCAAGAGCCAACCTCTCTTTCACCCCCTGCGCAAAAGAAAAACCCAAGGATATTAAATGAAGGGATTGAGTCCAATTGATTCGGGGGCCTTGTCCTTTGCGTAACCTATCATCCTCCCCTAAAGGTTAATCAGCCCCTTGATGAGACACACTGACAGCGGTTCATATTGTCAGACGGCACCGCAATTGCAACTGCAACCATAACCGGACATACAGCCAAGCAGCCCAAACAGCCAGTCCAATACAGTGCACACACACAGTACAAGGTACAACAAGTCAAAGCAGAATCAGCCAGGGGAATCGCTCGCTGGTTCCCAATAGCGCCGCCTGTTTTAAATAATCGGCCTGCTGCACAAGTTTGCGCCTCTCTTTTCTATTCTCCTCTCTCTCCTCCTCCTCTTCAAGCCATCAACCGACGGTTTTTTGTTTTTCAAAACTTCAAGCAGGCTTCTGGTCTCGATCACTGGGTTGGATTTAGCGCTACACTCCTTCGTGCGGAATCAACACCAATTACACTCCTTTATATCAAGCTGCTCGATATTTCCAAATAACTTTATTTTGTCTTCCATTACGACTTAACTTCTTGACGAGGTTGAATTCTATTTATTTATTGTTCGAAGCTTCTTTCTTCAATTTCTATTTCAGTAAATTGTAGCGATTCTTTGGATCAGGTTCAATCCAGTAGTCGACCAGGTGTCTCTTGTCAAATTTCAACAGGTCTTTTGCAGTCGTTATTTCTTTTACTAAGATTTGTAAGTTCTAAACTCTGCGGTGCCCTCCCTATATGCAGGATGCATTATATATTATATACACACACCTACATTCCTCCAATTGTCTATATTTTTATTTTAAAATAATCAACCACATGGATGTGATGTGACATACATATATAGTATGTGACATGATATTCAATTCTTGGTACCTGGAACTTAACCCTCGAAGACAAGTTCGAGTTGTTTCACTGCCAATGCAAATATGCAACACGGCACAACACATACTTACCTCTCCTCGACAATCCATACATTCACCACCTACCAAAATGACGAATTTGACATGATCCTTTCTAACATCAACCTCTTTCTCCTAGAACGTTCTCCTTACCTTCCTAGAAACACCATCGTCTCATCTTCCTTGACGGATTGTATCGACGATTAATTCATTTGGTTACGTGCCTGGTCACTTTCCAAATCCCACATTCATAGAATCCTCGATTTCAATTAGCTTCAGCAACCAATCAACCCTCTAAACCCATCAAAATGCGTTCAGTCATCCTCTCCATCGCTGTGCTCGCTGCCAGCGCCCTAGCTTATCCTGTTAAGGAATGCACTCGCAAGGTCAACAAGCACACCACTGTCCAATATGTTGACTTAGTTGTCACCAAGACTGTCTATGTCACCGAAACTGCCCCAAGGACAAAGCACGCTGCTCCTAAGCCAAAGGCGACCACAGTCGTCTATGTCCCACCACCAGTTGAGACTCCAGCCTACCAACCACCAGTCTACAACGCCCCAGCTCCATCCCCTAAGCCGGCTCCAAAGCCATCACCTGTTCCAGTTGTTGTCCCAGCCCCAGCACCGGCTCCAGTCTCCCCAGCCCCAGTCGGTGATGACCAGAAGTGTCTCGAGACCCACAACAAGTTCAGAGCTGCCCACGGTGCTAAGGCACTCGTCTGGAGCACAGAGTTGGCCTCACATGCCGAGGCGAACACCGGAGACTGCACCATGCATCACTCTGGCGGTCCATACGGCGAGAACCTTGCCTTCGGCTATGATAGTGTCGAAGCTGCTATCACCGCTTGGTACGAAGAGAAGAACCAATACAATGCTGCCTCCCCAGGCTTCCAGGTAAATAACACTCGAATTGAATACCCTCTTGTCTCAGCATATGCTAACAATATTTTAGATGTCTACCGGTCACTTCACCCAACTTATCTGGAAGGCTACCTCTGAAATCGGTTGTTACAACCGAAAGTGCGGTGGCAGCCAGTACCTCATGTGCGAGTACAGGACCCCCGGTAACGTCGTCGGAAACAACGGCCAGTACTTCACCGAAAACGTCCAGATGTAAAAATTCCATCTCGGATAAACAAATTTAAATTCGTTTTCCAAATGATCTCTTTACACTGGAGGTTATAAGGACCCTTTTTGTACCGACTCAGGGACTTCACTCTTCTAAGTGACCTGGGGGGTCTTGTGAAATAGTTCATTTTTCCTTCTGTGGTCACCTTTATTTCCTTGCGGATAACCCTTTGTTTAAAAACATCCTTGTTTCTGTGCATTTCCTTATGTTAATTCACTTTCTTCTTATGTATTACTACTTCCTTTTTTTTCTTTTATCCAGTGCATCTCATTAGCGGTAGCGAATTCAAGTGATTTGAAGACATGAGAACTGTATCATAAGTGCGAGAGACGTCACGACCCGACTATGTCCATACAATCGCTGCATGTTGTCACCTGGAGTTACCTGTAACATAGGGATGCATGAGATATACAAGATTTATTGGCAGCGCCGGTTCGCTGTCAGATTATACTATTTCATTGTACTGCAACCTTAGGCTGTTTTTTATTAATTTAGGGGTACTACGGCTCTGCAGCTGGCTCACTAAGTCCAAATATAGTGGCTAACCGTCTAACTTGACGTGCATACGCACACACGTCTGCATGTGCATCCACTGCAATGCAAACAACCATTTATTTATTTCGGTCAAACCACAGAACGAAGTTCAACAGGCTTAGCTTCGGCAAATCCTTTCAGAATCCCAAAGAGTATATTTCCCTGGGCAGAAAACGATATGTCAAAAAATTGGGTTCGTAGGGAAGACCGTCATACGTTCGTAACGAGGTTCTTGCGCAATAGCTCGCCGAATGGGTCCGGCACCCGTCCCAATCAACCTGCAGGGGAACTATAGTCGAAGCTTAGTGGTAGCTGTCGGGTCGTCTTTGCTGTTTCGGGGACAAGCAAGAACTTAATGATTGTTAATGTGACAGCTTGCTTGTAAAGTCTAACTTGGCTCGACGTCAACGAGTCCGGAGACATTATAAAACACCGAGTTCTGAGACTTTTTCCCAACCGCCACTCCTCCCCCTCATTATTCTCCACCATCCTACTCCTCCTTGGAACTGTTGCTGTTACATTTATATCGCTAGATCTACTAGTTTCCATCTTGTTGTCGTAATCAAGATCCTTCCGAGGTCTCAACACACATTCCACTTAAAAGCCAAGAAAACTACAACATCCCAGTCGCCATTCGCCGAATCCACTTTCCATCTTTCGCATCAAACAGCATTCACCCTGCCGCGGTCCGAAAAAAAAAAAAGGCCATCATATCAGCATGGCGACTTCGATACCCCTCCAAAGCGGTGATAGCGGTAAATCGAAACTCAAGCTTGTCAACCAGCTTGCGAATAGTACCAGCCCATACGTACGTTCATCTACGTTTTAAAACCATTAAGCCCCGCCCCCACGTTTCGAGATCCATGGCGGGGCAAAATGTCACGGTTGCTGACTGGCGAGAACCGTTGCTCTAGGTCCGCTCCCACGCCAATAATTTGACAGCATGGCAACAATGGACCCCTGAGAGTTTGGCACTGGCGAAGAGTGAGAATCGGTTGATATTTTTGAGCAGTGGATATGCTGCCTGTCATTGTAGGAGCTCATCCTTCCTCGATGGCGGCGAAATGAAGGCTAACTCTAGCTCTTCGATCACTTGTAGGGTGCCATGTATGCCTCCGTATAATCCGAAACTTAGTCTTCGATCTTCACAGAAGGACTTTGAAACTGACGCTAGGATAGGTAATGGAGCGAGAGAGTTTTCAGGACGCCTATGTCGCCAAAATTCTCAATGATAACTTCATCCCTATCAAAATTGATCGAGAGGAAAGACCGGATATTGATAGGATCTACATGAACTATGTACGTGGGCCTTCTGGATCGATACATACCCCCATGGGATCCGACCCTGACTAATTGGTCGGTTAGGTCCAAGCGACGACGGGTTCTGGAGGATGGCCGCTCAACGTCTTCTTAACCCCAAATCTTGAACCAGTCTTTGGTGGGACATACTGGCCTGGGCCAAATGCTACCGATGGACCGTCAATGAAGGACCAGATTGGATTTGTCGAGGTTCTTGATAAGATTGTCAAAGTGTATGGTCGCCTAGTTGGAATATTCGTATGGCGAAGCTAAGACTAACTGAATATGTATAGTTGGAAGGAACAGCAGGATAAATGTCTTGCATCGGCCAAGGATATTCTGAAGCAGCTCAAAGAATTCTCAGTACGTACTCTTTTGTCTGTTAGCAGTGTGTGTGGCGATACCGATTCTGACCTACTGGACAGGACGAGGGTCTAAAGGAGCAGGGCGGCAACCAGGATGGGGCAGAGATTCTCGAGATCGATCTACTCGAGGAGGCATACCAGCACTTCCTTAGCCGCTATGACACCACGCATGGCGGATTTGGCACCGAGCCCAAGTTTCCCACTCCAACAAATCTTGCCTTCTTGCTTAGGTTGAGCAGCCTGTCATCAGTCGTTGAGGATGTGGTTGGCGACGTTGAATGCGAAAGAGCCAAGTTTATGGCAGTGACAACGCTGAGGGTGAGGGGATAAAGCATATTTACAAAGGACGAGGGTGAAAGTTATACTGATAATATAATTACAGCATATGAGTCGCGGTGGGATTCATGACCATATAGGAAATGGCTTTGAAAGATACTCTGTCACTGCGGATTGGAGTCTCCCTCATTTTGAGAAGATGCTCTACGATAATGCTCAGTTGATATCTGTGTATCTTGATGCATATCTGTTGACGAAAGACAGGGAGATGCTCGATGCAGCTCTCGATGCGGCCGACTACTTGTGCTCGGGCCCGCTGAGTCATAAGGATGGTGGTTTCTATTCCGCTGAGGATGCTGACTCCTATGCGAGAAAGGGTGATACCGAGAAGAGAGGTATATAGTCGATCTTAACTGCCGTATAGAATACATTACTAATGTGTATTATGTAGAGGGCGCTTTCTACGTCTGGGATAAGAAAGAGTTTATCAAAGTTCTAGGCGAACAGGATGCAGAAGTTTGTTCTAAGTACTGGGGTGTTAGAACGGACGGCAATGTCGACCCGGCGAGGGATATTCACGATGAATTTCTACATCAAAATGTTCTACAGATATCTCAAACCCCAGCCCAGATTGGCTCCATGCTTGGGCTCAGCGAAACCGCCATCGTTGAGAAGATCAAGAACGGGCGAGCAAAACTCCGAGAATACAGGGAAAGAGAAAGGCCACGCCCTATCCTCGATGACAAGATTCTGACCGGGTGGAATGGACTTGCAATTGCTGCTTTGTCCCGGCTTGCTGCCGCCCTTGAAATCGTTGATGCTGAGAAGTCGAAGTTTTATCTCAACCAGGCAATTCGAGCTGCTGAGTTCATTAGGAAGAATGTATTTGACCAGAGGACTCTTGGTTTGAAGCGTGTTTGGCGGGAGACTCCGGGGGCTACGAAGGCATTTGCGGATGACTATGCATACCTTATTTATGGTTTGATATCCTTGTATGGATACCCTGTTTCGAATTCAATATTTAATCTCTCCGACTTAACACTAACATTTATATAGATACGAGGCGACTTTTGATGCGGGTTGGTTACGTTGGGCGCATAGCCTTCAAGGTTAGTCCTTGCATTAATGCAACATCAATAATACGGTTACATCGCTAACGCATGATTTATGTTAGCTGCGCAAACAAAGCTGTTCTGGGATGAAGCTCAAGGTGGTTTCTTTTCTACAGAACGTGATGCGCCCGATTTGATCCTAAGGCTTAAGGACGGTAAGTGTTGCTATTACAACCAACATCTCGTTCCATTACATGGACTAATAATGTACAGGATTGGACTCTGCTGAGCCATCTACAAATGGCATATCAGCTGCAAACCTGTACAAACTCGGAAGCCTTCTTGGAGACGCTTCTTTCTCCTTCCTGGCCTCTAAGACGTGCAACGCCTTCTCAACAGAGTTGATGCAACATCCATTCCTGTTTTCAACCATGCTACCATCGGTTGTCGCCTTGAACCTCGGGACCGGAACCGTGATCATCGCGGGCAAGAAGTCGGACCCGACTATCTCGGCGTACCGGGCGAAGCTCAGGACACAGTTGTTCACGAATACATCAATTATAGTCGTAGACCCCACCGAAAAGAGCGATGATATCACATGGTTCACCGGGAAGAACGAGATCTTGAAGGATATTCTCAAAAGCGCAGCGACCAAACCAATCGTCCAAGTCTGCCAGAACCAAACCTGCGTCCCTCTTAGCAAGATCGAGGAACTTGAGGCCAAATTTGCAGAATTAGGTTAAATTGCAATAAGAGACAGACGAAATTCTTCGGTAAAAGCCATGGGTTATTTTCTTTCGTATTTTGCCAGCATCAGCGAAACGGGCGGAGATGTTTTAAAGCAAGTGTGGCGGGGTGTTTGAAGTCAAAAAAAAAAATCTTTTCGATTAGAAGACTATTGTTGCTATGTATGCATTTTCGAGGAGACATTTGGAGTCTGGGATATATTGTATACAGTTACTACTTGGTACTTAGAAGAGGATGTTGGCTGGCATTTTACGATTTCTGCCCGTTTGCGTATAGAGATTAGTTTGAGAGATACTCACACAGTTTGTTAATAATTTAAGTTGCTATGAATTATTATTTTTTCGGTATCCAATACAATTAGCCAAGTTTATTAAAATATATAATCTCGTCGAATTGGTCGTTGGGGGTTTCAATGTGATATAGGCACTTACTTAAGTACTAGGTATTCACCTGTGAATTGAAGACCAAATCCATGTTATTTTTTGCGTGGATCCTGCGTTGGTTGTCGCGAAGGATGCATCATTGGAGTATAAAACGTTAACTCGAACATCCCACCATTCACTGCCCCTCTTCCACGCGTGATACCCCTCACTTTTGATTTCATTCCCCTTGCATCGTCCGTCAAGATGTCAGTTTCCAGTGATCCCCGTAACTTCTTCCAATCAGAGTAAGCTCCTATATTTAAATCCCCGGTAATGCCATTTTATATTGAATATGTATGAGACTAACCCGAGTGTGTAGCCAATCTCTCGAGAAAGCCGAGCGTCGAGCGCGTAAGAAGAAGGAACTCAAAGATAAAGGACAGCCCATAACCGTGCCTACCAAGATTCTGGCCTTGCAGCCTGATACCTCGTCGCCGGCACATGTTTATATTGCAGAAGCAGGGAATGTGGCGAGAAGACTGAATATTCAAGTCTGTAAGAAGGCGCTGCTGCTAGTAGTTACCGAGTTATATATTAAGGAAGTGAAAGCTAACAAATGATTTTTTTTCTTCTCTTTGATGAAGGATCCGAAAGAGTCTAATAGGATATACCGAGGACATACAGCGCCGGTTACATCATTGGCTCTAAGCCGTGATGGGTCGGTTTTGTATACCGGTTCATGGGATAAGAACATCCACGCCTTTTCCACGCAGGACAAGACGATTTTGAAAACCTTTAAGGGCCATAATGATTTCGTCAAAGCACTTGTTTTTACGGATATATTACCTTCGAAACCTATGTTAATATCCGCCAGTTCCGATGCATCAATAATCATCTGGAACCCGGAAACGGCAGAAAGGCTGCACGTTCTAAAGTCACATTCTAGGGGTGTCCAAGCCCTCACCATAGATCCTGTAGAATCTACGCCAGAGAGAGTTGTACTCTACAGCGCTGGTTCTAAACGGGAGATCAAGAAGTGGAGTATAACTACGACGAAGGTAACCGAGGAATGCGAGATTATTCAACACGAAACCGGTGTAAACAGTCTTCGATTCTTGGGTGAAGAAGGAGAAGAGGATTTGTGGACTGCGAGTTCAGATATGACTGTTAAGCGGTTTGAAAGGAGTGCCTTGGAAGGATTGAAGAAGGGCGAGGGTAGTGCTGGTGGAGTTGATCCAGATACAGAACTTTGGCATAAGGACTTTGTGAATGATGTAGCGATGGATGTTGGGGGCAGGTGGGTCATTACGGCTTGCAGTGATGAGGAAATCAGGGTTTGGGATGCTGGGGTGAGTATTCATTCTTTATACTAATTATTTATGGGATACTTGGCTAATGATAACTCAAATATACAAGACTAGTAAGCTGTATCACAAGTTTTCAGGACATTATGATGTGGTTACCGCGATCTCAGTGGTCGGGAATGACTTGATTAGCGTATCATTGGATGCAACGGTCAGGAAGTGGTCCCTAGAACCTGCAGATGTCAAGGCTGCTGTGGAAGAGGCCCACAGGAATGAAGAAGGTGCGATTGATGACGAGGAGATCGAGGGCGGGGCAATTGGGAGAAGTCGGTCGAATAGCATGTTGACCGCGGAAGAGGAAGCAGAACTTGCAGAGCTCATGGCTGAAGAAGATGATTGAGTGGATGATATGATATACTATCGACAGTATCTATATATTTAATATGACTGTTTATAACATGCGTCATGCATGATCATATATCATATGCCATGAAGTATTCTCGAGATCTCGAATGTGTACAAACCATGTATAAGTATAAGATTTGTACCCATGCAATGACCATGCACGAGCCATGTCCGGTCCGTCGAATGGAATCCCGGTAGATTGTAAGCGAGCAGAGCAGAGCAGAACAGAACAGTCAAATTCCAACAACGCCTTCAATCCAAACTTCCATTTAATTTCGTCATAACGTAAACCAATATAGATCCATATCCTCCCTTCATAAAGACATCCTCCGTTCGGTATCATCATCAAAGAAACATCTCCAACCCCTCATGTCACTTCAATAATACCCCGTCGAATCACCGAAACCATCTCAAATCCCCCCACTAGCAACTACCCAAATGCACTGTTTCAAACCTCGCCACTCCCTCGTTCTCTGCAGACCCTGCGCCTTTAGCACCTCCAGCATCCCCCAAGCATCGGCATTACGAATCGATACTCGCCAATCCGTCGATGTTTCTGTAGACACCTCGATTCATCACCCACTATCTGAAAATTCACAACAAGAACAGCAATCACCAGAAGTATGGTTCCCATATAACACATCCTCACTAGCGCCCTTACAGCCAGCGGCGTCGAGAAGTATAGTACACCCGGGGGTGGCGGTGGGGGAGAAGGTACTAGGGATATCATACCTACCGAAAAAGGACAACATATTCTCCGTTCTATCGACAAGGACGGTCAATGGGCTTACACCTTTCAATGGGTTACTGTTTTCATCTACGAATGCTGGGTCGGAGAAAGACAAAGACCCGGTTAGTGAAAGAACATTAAACCTAGGAAAGAGTATGTCACCCTTCTTTAAATCTACCAAAAAACATTCCAAAACCATGGGAAATAAAAAAAATTGAAACAAAATAAAAGCTGAAAGAGAGTCTAACAATGAATTTTAAACGCTCCAGCAATCGATATCCTCAAAGACCGCCTCCCAACCCTCCTCCAATCCCCTCTACCAAGCGAAATCCTCTCACCATCCATAGCCCTCCGGCTGTTCCCATCGACACATCCACACCTCCCATCCGTCAGCGGTAGAATGGCATACATAGCAGCTCTGTGGACATCACCAGTAGTATGGGGTCGAATACCAGGTATCAAAGTCCGTTTGGAAATCCTATCAATAAGGATGGTAAAAGGTGGCAATCCCATCGAGAACGAAGATGATGGACCGCAAAACGTAGCCGGGGAGCGAATGATCGTTAAATGGAGGGCTAGTGGCTCACCTAATGGGAACGGAAACGGAAACGGAAACGGAGATACACAACCTACTACGGCGTCGACTACATCTAATACAACACCATCTTCAAAATCCACGGAACCAAAGAAAGAAGATCCCCTCTCGGCCGTCGCCAATTCGCTTCCAAGATTCACACTGGCCGGTGACTTCTGCGGCTTGTTTATTTTTGAATTTGATGATAAGGGGAGGATAAAAACCCATATCATTGAAGACGTGGAAGAGGATAGAGATGAAGCAGTACAGCAACATTCAAAAGTTATTACACTTACAGAATGGTTGCTGAAAAAGGCAAAGAGCAGCTTGGAGGAGAAGCAGCAAGTACCTGGTCTAGCATTCGAGAGGATGTGGGACGGCGGTAGGCCGCATGGGACGGTCAGTTAGTTCGGGAATTACACACATATTCTCTAAAGTAACAAAAGAGTATAAGGTGGGAGGGTTCATCTCTGTATATATCAACTGGTTGATTTTGGATTTTTTTTTTTCGCGTTCCGGAGTTCACTGACGAAAATCAAAAAAGCGGTTACTCTTCTTACTCTCTTTCTTTCTTGTGTATATGTATATTCTAGCGACATTTCTACTGTATTTATTTGATATCCTCTCTGCGACACCTGTAGATAGTACCACCGGCAACGGACCAAAATCACACACCACTTCTTTATATATATATCTATACCCGGGTTCAGAGTTGTATCGATCTACTTTACTTCTCTCGGTCCTAGCTAGAAAAAGAAAGAGGACCCAAAAGCGTATATTATAATGGTTAAGATTATAACATTAGATGCAGCACTCCATTAGAGAAGTACACTTTATGAAAAGCAAGTAGCACCCGGTATCGATTAAATTATGGAACCAAAGAAATCATTATCAAGACCTTTTCCTATTTATGTTTTATGTAACGATAAAGCTAAGAGAGAAAGAAAACAACTTTGTAAACCGAAAAGGAAAAAGAGAAACAGGATAGATAATATCGACAGTGAAATTTTATAGACCACATAATTAGGAAAAGGAAAAAAGAGATAAAAGAAAAGGAGGAGAGGAACAGCTAAAAGGAGAAAGAAAAAAAAAACCCTTGCGATATGAGGTTAAGGGAAAAAGGAGAGGAGGCTTTGTGGACTTCTCAGTAGCAAATACGACAATAAGTACTACTCCACGGATTGATTGGCCTCGAGGCTAACATGTTTGTTTGGCAAAGTAAAAAACTTTTCTTTGGGGTTTCCCTTATGACTTTTTCCCCAGACCTATAAGACATTTTTATTTTTTTGAACAGACCCTCCGTATTACTGACATAAGGTCCCATCTTCTGAATATTCCACACCCTGGTCATAAATCAAGACTAGTCATAAATATATTCAGAATTCCAACCCCCTCCAATTTAACCGTATATTCTCCATCGGTCGAACCACTTCAAATAGGCGTAATCGGCTGCATCTCCAACCATGCCAAAGCAGATTGGGATGAAGTAGATATAAAGCCCGGTAACAATGGTATACGCGACACCGAAAGAGGCAAGTCGAGCGTTGGTAGGGAGCAGGTTGGTGAGCCAATCAAAGCAAAAGCCGAAGACAAGGATACCGAAGTAAAGGGCCGGGTAATAGTGGTGAACGTATGTAACACTAGGGTATTGTCAGCACAAAAAGTCCAATCTGATCTGTGATTTTATGAAGCACTTACCGAGCCATGATAACGAAGGGGATGAAGTGGAGGACCCATCCAATAGCTGGATACAAACCGGCTAACTTGATGTGATCGATTTGGTCCTGTGTAAGGTCTGGGAAACCTCTCTGGAATCTAACGAGGTAGGTAAGGATCATAAATCCGAGAACAAACAAACTGGCAAATGCGCCCCAATAGACGGCAGGATTGCCGAGCAAGAAGTATTTGACAACTATTGGTACCCGTTAGTTGTTGCTGCGCACTAGGCAAAAATTTTTTGGGGGGAACATACTGTGATTATCCCAACCGCACATCCTCAAACCGACGTGAAGGATTGGCCATTGCCATGGTTGAGAAGCTAGATCGTCCTGCTTATCTGGGTCGGGAACGAGGGCGTTGTTGGAGGTCATCATAGCAACGTTCAAGTGAACGAAGTCGTTCCAGAAGGGGCTCTTGAACGCATCCTTCTTGGCTGGTGGGAGCTTCTCGTTCCAGTGACTTTCAATGTTCCAGTGGGTGTATTGGTCTCGAGGGTTGTTCTCCTTGACACAAGAGGTTTCGATTTGTTTGAAACCCCACTGTGGGAGATTAACATTGCCGGCTCTAAGGTAGCAGTTGAGGACGGGGTGCTTAAGACGGAAGGCGGTGGTCAAAGTTCTGATTTTGCTGTAATCTCTAGATGCAGCATCCCTGACAACTTCGATTTTCCAGTGATCCTTCTCGTCTCCAACGGTGGTGTTGCCGTAGCAAGAAACTTCGTAATCGGCCTTGGTGACAGGGGCAGCAATGGTGTGGGAATGCAAGTTGCGACCGGTTTGGGCGTGAATGAGACGGATGACATCGTTGTTCTTGATGAATCTCAGATCCTCGCCGACCTCGTAGTCTTTCTGGCTGCGGTTGGGGTAGATGAACCAGTCATTATTGGCATCTTTGTGATGGTAACAAGTGATCTGTTGTTGCTGGGAGCCTTCTGGGTAAGTTTGGACGTGGGAATGAAGAAGACCACCACCATAACCCATGTTCTTGAGAGTAGCACGGGATCCGATAGCAACTTCGAGCGGGCTGTCATTGAAGTCGGTGCCCTTGAGATTGGCCTGGAACAAAGAGCTCATCTGGGCATCTCCAGGGCCGGAATTCTCCAAGATGATGAAGTGGATTTTGAAGCTGAGCATATAGACGCAGAATGGCAGAATAATCAAACCGAAGATGCGGCTGACCCAGTGGGCGGCGTAGGTTGTGACGGGCATCTTAGTATCAGCAAGCTTATTCCAGAGGTCCTCGGCAGTGTAGAGGCCAACGAGAGCAGTAACGAAGAGACCGACGAGCTTGACGCTGCTGACACAGCCGATTGAAAGACCAGAAAGGATGAGCCAAAGCCACCACTGCCCCGTGAACTCGCGGTTCCTAAGCGCGGTGAGACGGGCGTAGCAGAGCATGGTAGTGAAAGTGAAGAAGAGCAACATAGAATCGAGGAGGATGAAACGGCTGATGGTGGTGTACGAGTTTTCTAAATTGATGGAGTCAGTAAAAGCACCCGTAAACTATCAGAATACCCCACATACCGCAGAGAACCATCAGGGTAACAAGCCAGGTTGCATATCTGGAAAGCTTCAATTCTTTTGCGGTGTAGAAAGCAACGGGGACGCAGAGGGCACCAAAGGCAGCATTGAAGATTCTCATGAAAGTATAGTTGACTTCTTCGGGATATGTTTCGCCAGATTTGAATTCGAAGGAGCCATTGTAACCAGCCATGTAACCAGACAGACCCACCAACATCTTTCCGAGAGGTGGGTGGACATCGAAGTAGAACTCCCTCTTGAGGTAGTGAGAACCAAATTTACCAAAACTGTTGGAGGCGACGTCAGCCGGGGTATCATAAAACGGTATATCGTAGCTATCACGTACTGGGCTTCGTCCCATGTCACGATATTAGATAAGCCAATCTTCCATAATCTAGTGAAGATGGAGACGGCTGTAAATAATAAACAAACGAAGACATGTTCATATTCATCTATGAAACTCTGTATAGCAGCGCACATTAGTTATGACTGTGGCCAATTGGGAGTCGTGGGACAGATCGAGCGTACCTTCGCAGGCTTACCAGCCTGCTGCTTCTTCTTAGCATCGGTATCCGGACTTGTTGGAACGAGGGGAACCTGGCTTTCACCGGGCCCTCTCTTCTTGAGTTCGCCGTCGACCTGACCGGCGTACCCTGTTGTAGCCATGGCTGTTGTGCTGCCTTCTCAGGCGGGAGATGTGAAGCTGGTCCGTGGTCCCTTTTTGCTCAAACAGACTCGCGTCCGAGGTTAGCTTGGAAGGTACGGGTACATATACGTCATGCAAGAAAAGGATAAAAACGAAATACGAAGGATACACGTCAATTGAGAAAGCTTACCAATATTTTTGAGACGAGAATATTCCCGGACAGCGGGTGTATAGGGGGGAGGTAATCTATGGAAGAGACGGACACGGCGGACCTTGATGGTGATGATAATCGGAGTGAGTAGTGGTGGTGGTGCAGTGGTGGTCAGGACTTTAGATATTAAGATGGGGCTTGAACGGGCAATCTGTTCACTTCCCGCCAAATACAAACCAAACGAGGCCACACACACCCTTCGAAACCGCTCCCGGCCCTGGCGATGCGTCCAATCCACCCAGCAGCGTAAATTAATTTTAACAAGTACACAAGTTACAGTCGTACTAAGTGATAATTGGGGAGCCGACCCATGCCGGGGTCTTCCTTAACTCCTCGATATCTGTCCTTACGTATGCACATGCTAATTTGGTGGCATCGCTGTGGCGTAAAAAGGCGACGGTTTCGAGATTGCGGTGTCTCGCGATGCTATTCTTATATCCTTACTTTATATCACACCACGTTACTACATAGTACATTATACCTAGAATGTATTATTAAGTATGGGTATTTAACAGGCAATTCGATTCAAATGAACACCAGACTAGGATATAATAGTACTTGGAATCATTGGTAGTACCGTATCTCATATCCTATATAACATTATTTCTAGGGAATAGTGCAGTTCTGTGCAAGCGGATACTAATATATTTGAATTCACGGCCTGAGACTTCTGAGGCTGAAATCAAAATAATCAAGGTGCCATGTAACTATAACAAATGTGCAGAATTTTTGCTGCAAATAAAAAGGGAACAGCCTTCGGAGTAAAGTTAGTGCGCCCCTTTTACTAACTCAACAGACCGTGCAGCCCCTCCACAAGACGCAGCCTCTCGCGATAAGATACGCTTGGCAGGCCGAAGCTCTTCTAGAACGATGTTGTATATTTGGCTCTATTTTCAGCCAATCCCTGATCCAAATCCGACATAACCGGGTTTTTTCAATTGAAGGATTTTAAGGGACGTCTTTCCGACAGCCTAATGATCCAACAGATCGATCTAACATAAATATAACGCACCCAGTTAGATAACGTGCTTTTTAACTGACATTTTAATAATTAATCGCGATCGGGGGCACGAGTTTGTATTCAGTTGTGACACAAAACGGCTTCTGGAAAAAGTTGTTAATGTTAGATCCGAATGCAAGTATAACGCCGATTATATAAAAGGATGACACCAGAACCAACAGTCGCTAAGGGGGGAAACGCTAAATGAAAATGCAATGCAATCTATGACATAACACGCGCGATAAGATCGTGTTTTAGTCGCTCGAGTTCTTCCTCCACTTTTCGAAGTTTTTCTCGGGCCTCAAAATACCTTGCCCTCCAGTCAATCGAATCATCTAGTGGTGGTTCAATGTCATCATTTAACAGTAGATCCGATGTACTCCCTGGAAAGGATCCTGGGCTTGGATTGCCGGTTTCCATATCACTCAACAACATGTCAACCTCAAATTCGTCTGGGAGGCGCTGCTCCTCTTCAACAGCCTGCTGTGGCTTATCCGCCAGTGTCACCGAGGTTGATACTGATGCCACTACCGATCCAAGCTTGAGCTTCCAGGATATCTGGTACTTATCTTCTAGATTCACGTTTATGGGCGCTCTATTCTCTTGATCATTCGTCGCTGCGATCGTTTGTGGGGAGGTAGGACTATCGTCGGTATTGATGAGATCGTGCAAACTCTGTTCCTCAGGATCCGTAGCCCGATATCGCTCGAACAATGATATTTCTTTCCCTAGCCTCTCAACTTCAGATATCGGTGAATCTTTAGTGATGATAAGGTCGTGCATATCCAATGCATCTAGGCCGAGGAGCATTGACAGCGGACGCAAAGTAGTTCCAATCACCCTATCATTATTCTCTTGCATCACCCCATCGACCAGGGAATCGGCGAGTGATCTTGCAAGGCCAACGGTCATGTCGTCCTGCGGTGCTGTGAGCAGGTGAGTCGCGAGTTGTTCTTTAATCATTTCACCCCTTCCTAAAACGCTATATGGATCGAATGATATTTCTCTCTCAAGAAGTGGTGGGATTTCGACATTATGATCGTACGCGGGGTCTTCAAGCGGGTGGATGATCGGTGGTAGTATCGTTTGGTGAGCCTTGGAGCCGAATTGCAGTTGTTCGTCGATTGCAGTAGTTGTCGAGGAGAGTTCGGGTCCTAGAGGCACATTGATTCCTTGGTCGCTGAGTTGTACTTCCAAGCTCGCCGGACTCGCCGGAAAAGTAGTGTACAAAGTCTCTGCGGCGCCACGGTTCCCAGTCGGGCGGCCACGAGATTTCCCTCCCCTTGAGGTCCCGAAGGACGGCCAGGCTGACGAAACAGTCAGCCTATGATTCCGTCGGGCGCGCTTAAGGGTCGGGAACTGCTGAACCGGTACCGAGCGGATCCTTTCATGAGGTCCGCCGGGCCGGTGGCTTAGGTCAAACGGCTTTGGGGGAGTATGCCACCGAAGCGGCTGTCCACCAGGGACAACCGGATGCAAAGTGTCAAAGGGGTTAGAAAAGATCGAATGGAACAGGGGTTGCGAGTTGTGGATTCTTAGTTCCGGCCAAAGACGAGCATCTGGTTGGAGGGGATCAAGATCCCGGATTCTGTCTTCCTTCTGCAGGGAGCTGGAAACATGGCTCTCTTCGTAATTCAGCAGACTAGGTTCTTCTGGAGACAAGATATTAGGCAACGTCGCAGGAAGAAGCGGTTGTTTGTGTCTTTTTTCAGATATGCTCATATAGCTCGAGTCGATGGAATTTCTTTCTACTTTCCGTCTCCCTCGTTTAGGACGGTATTCTGGTAGGAGGGCTCGCAAGGCTAGATCTTCTTCTAGGGGAACGCCATCACGAACTTCGTCATCAAGCGTGGGAAGACTGAGTGGGATGTCCGTATAGTAACCGTGGGGGCGCCCCAGGCAATACTCGAAGAAAGCATCCACGTGCATGGCATGCATCCATCTCTTTGAATTCAACCAGAGTGGATCAAGTTAGTATGCTCCCAAGAACAGCTCAGACAGCAGAACATGCAATGGGGAGAAAGAAGGTATGTACGTACCTTTAATCTCACAGCGTACTGTTGGACCTTCTGGGTACTCTGGTCTTGCTTTCGTTCCACTCCAAGCTCCGTTACAAGCTGGATCCAGGTCTTGATATCTCCTTCCTCAAATCGTTTTATCAATTGGAAGAGCTTGAAAACCGAGAATGTTACACCATCACTCTTGGGTGGAGCCCTAAAGGACTTGCGTAGTTCAGCCGTATCACAGTTATCCGGAACAGCGGGATTGCAGCAGAGAATAAAATCCACGTAGCAATCGTGAATCTTGTCGTCGGTGACATCCCTCGTCGGCCAGCGTCTGATCACGGCAACTTCGACCGGCATATGTGTTGCGGCAGTTGTGTCATTTTGGACATCATCAACCAGGCCCGTAGCTTCCCTTGTGATCTCGGTGACAAGTTGTCTTCGGGTTTCATGGTCCTCTTCTTCATCATCGCTCGGAAAGGACAAACGTCGAATACTAGAAACCGGCGGGCCGAGAAAATGGCGGATGTTCGGTTCCGGATTGTCAAGATCTCGAATACTGACGGACGGGAAATTTAGAGAGCTGTCGAGCCGGTGCCTATGCATATGGTACGCCCCGTCATCGCCCGGTTGGGCATCTCGACTGCCCATTGCATTGATACCGCCGAAGGAAAAAAAAAAAAGAGGTTTTACTAGTTTGGGAGACTAGCTCCGGCATCTGCACGATGCTAATTAATCTCTGCGATTTCGAGGAATCCTAAGCTTTGCATAGCACAGAAAAAACCCCCGGTCCATATAGTAAGTACTATGTATGGCTCAGTAAATGAGAGTACTGCAGGCGCAGAGTGTGTCGGCCACGGGCCTTGCCGCAACAAACAGCCTACGCAGCTGCGGCCCTCCGGCGGGGACTCGTCAGGATCCAGATGACATCGGACAATCAGATAATCCGAGGCATCAAGACGTGATTGTCTGACCATTTATTATATCGACCAGCCGACATATATGGTACGTGCTCAGCTGCTTAAGTATGTTTTATTTTACCCTTTCATCGCAAACTGTGGTTTAAATCTGGCAAATCTGCATGTCATTGACATGTATGTACGGTGATAAAAACCGACGATACAGAGGTCAGTGCGGCGCGGAAAGTGCTTCCTCATGACAAAAGAAGAACAATCTTCCGTACAAAGTAGTTCTTTTTTTTACGATTTAGTGGAACTGCATTGAAACAAGCTCAAATTGAATTAGCCATCGGTAGGCTCGGATCTGGGATAATAGAGCTAGAGGCGAGCCAGGGCTGGAACTTGGTTGGAATGGTGGATATCCGTTCATCCGATATCATGTCTTGTGTTCGCTGACGGACCAAATTTGCCCACCGGACTACTGGAATTGGCTTTCTTTTTGCCTCTATCTTTCCCCGCGGGGAATGCCATTATTTATCTCGGACTTGAGATGAAATCTCATGATAATCAGGGCATTTTGATTCTGAAGTTTCGTGTTTTTTTATTGTAAAATTCCAGTAGCACTTCGGATTGAAGGCAAGATAAAAGAAAAAATAAAATAAAATAAAAATAAAAATAAGAATAAAAATTAAAAAATAAAAGCTGCATGCTACGTACTAGCTAATTAGAACGAATCTGTTTTATGACGTTGGTTGGTGAGACCCACTTGCCGCAGGCTTGGCCAATGTGTGTACTTACACCCACATACTTACTTACTTACTCACATACATTACATATCCCCCGTGAACCTTGCAGCACATGTACATACATACCTAATGTAAGTACATACGATCTTCATGTGAAAGAATTTAATGAGGGGCACGAGCTCGAGCACGAGTCGGGTCAAGTCGGTCGACAGTATAGTATAGTACAATACATGCAAGTAGCATAGTCTGCTTCCCCAGACTAAGCCTGTCTCTGTCTGGCCATGCGAACCCCACGTTTATCCGCAAACTTAAACCCTGTTCGAGCTTTCCCTTCGTCCGTCGGCCGTCACGTTGGACGACGCATACTATCATCAATATATCGCAATCTACCCTCGGAGCCTGGCCACTTGGAAGGAAATCAAGCTTTTCATACCAATAGCCACAATATAGTGGTCCTTAAGAGAGAGCTCGACTCGACCGTTACATCCAGGATCTGTACAATACCCGCCCTGACCAGTTGCATTCCAGAGCATTATTGGTAATCCAAAACGACGTCGTCGAGAGAGCTAGAGAGAACGAACGAAACCCTTCGATATCCTGTCCGTACGTAGTACACTGCGCTGCACTGCACTGCACTCACACTAACTGTTAGGTAACCATAGCACTGCGTAGCTGCACTGGTCTCACAGAATACTAACCAAGTACCTAGTCTACATCATTGCCCCACTTCGTATCTATCCCAGATAGGCAAATGCGACAGGTCATATCGGTGGTTGCAATTGTATTTACGTAGTAGTAGTACGGGGTCCTGTCAACGTTGACCAACTATCTGTCTGAAAGCAGCCCGCCAAACCTCACCAACGAACGAAGTTCCAACTTCTTACCCACATCGTTTCCCCACCTCTATTTCCCGCGGTTTCTTTCTTTTTCCTGATCCCTTAGATCTGTTGCATTTTTTATTTCTAAATCCCTCTATTCGAAGAACCTTACTTGCATATTCTAGCCAGTCAGGTCTCAGAAGCGCTGCATCACTTCCACCATCCATCTGCGCGGAAGGATTAGTCGCTTGACCAGGTCGTTTTTGCTCTTGTTGCGTAAGTGACATCCCCAGTTGAGCCAAATTCCCAGATATATCGATCATATGCTTTTTCTTGCCCTCGAACTCCTCTCCTCTGGGGTGGCCATACGGTGCAATACATAAGCTGGCTTCTCCATGGGGCCCCCAGACCCAGAAAGGGAGCCACTTCTTGCATCCTGTTGTTATCTCTCGACCCTTTTTTTTTTAGCTCGGAGACCTGGAGATATTCACATTTCGAAATATTTCCCTCGGTAATCATCTGCAAAAGTCACAGACGCTCGTCCGGGCCCTGGTCACTATTTCACCATGTTTCATTATAGAAAGTAATACTAGATTCCTCTATAATGGTGTTTGTAGTATACATATCCTTTTACCGATGCTTCGTTCCTGATTTTGTTTCCATCCGTCATGGCGTTTACCATTCTTCCTCATACCCGTTATACCCGTATCGAATTCATGATACTTAAAGACTTCCCTGCCCGGCGTGTTGGGCATGGCGTTCCTTCGATCACTGCTTTGTTGCATTCGTCCCTCTGCAACACACTCCGCAACACAGACCACCTCTACCTTGAATAGTGTAACAAGTCCTTCGACTTCTTCCACCGCTGCCTCAAGCACCGACCAGCTCGAGGATCTTCCTGTTGCGGCTCGCAAAGTTGAAACTCTTATAGGGCAGAAGGCTCACATTTCACAAATGCCTATTAGGTTGTTCAGTATGCCATCCATCGACGAAAAGTTGGCGAAGGATGCCGACCCTTCCGTCAAAGCTGATCCTGCTGCTCTCAAGGCCCTTCAACAGCAACAGCAAAAGACCGAAGAGGCCAACAAGAAGAAGATGACATTTTCGTACCAAGATAATCTGCCAAAGTTACCAATTCAGGATCTTGATAAGACTTTGCAGAATTACTTGGAGGTTGTCAGGCCCTTGCAGACGCATCGTGAGCACCAAAGGACCATCGCAGTTGTGAGGGAGTTCGCAAAGACCGTCGGGCCCGTTTTGCAGGACAAATTGCAGAAGTACTCTCTTTCGCAGACGAGTTATATTGAGCAGTTCTGTATGTCACTTCTCTTTCTTCTTTACTTTTATACTTGAGTGGTATGCTAACGTTTCTATAGGGTACGATTCGTATCTCAATTATGACAATCGTAAGTTGGTTATTAAATTACATCTATCGTGAAAATATTGGTCCGTTATATTAACATTGTTGCCACCAGCTGTCGTGCTTAACTTGAATCCATTGTGAGTACTATATACCTACTTATATATCATGTTGATTGATTTTCAGGATAATACTAATAAATATACCAGTTTCTTGCTTGCCGACGACCCAACTCCGGCACGTAACAACCAGATTACAAGAGCGGCCTCGCTAGTTGTCTCTTCGTTGGCTTTCATCAGAGCTTTGAGAAGAGAAGAACTCCCAGCAGACACAGTCAGAGGAACACCACTATGCATGGTGAGTAAAAACGGCTTTTCGAATTGTGATGATTCAAAGAAAGCTGATGGAAATATTTTTCTAGTACCAATTCACTCGCCTCTTCGGAGCCGCCCGAATCCCGACCGAGAATGGTTGCTTGATGCAGACCGACGAGAAAGCCAGACACGTTGTAGTGATGTGTCGATCGCAATTCTACTGGTTTGATGTTATGGATGACAACTCGGACTTGATTATGTCTGAAAAGGATCTTGTCCATAACCTCCAGGCTATCATGCACGATGCGATGGAAACTCCCATACAGGAAGCTGCCCGCTCAGCAGTTGGTGTTCTCAGCACTGAGAATCGTAGGGTCTGGGCAGGAATGCGAGACCATATTCTCAACCACGAGGACAATACCAACCGAGAGTGTCTTCAAATCGTCGACTCGGCTTTGTTCGTTCTTTGTTTGGACGATTCCTCGCCCGAATCCCTTGCCGAGATCTCGACCAACATGTTGTGCGGTAGCAGTGTTATCGAAAAGGGTGTTCAGGTCGGTACATGTACCAACCGATGGTATGACAAGTTACAAATCATTGTTTGCAAGAACGGTGCTGCGGGTATCAACTTCGAACATACCGGTGTCGACGGCCATACGGTGTTGAGATTTGTCAGCGATGTTTACACTGATACTATTCTTCGATTTGCAAAAACCATTCACGGCGGCTCGCCTTCCCTATGGGCCTCGGTGTCTCCCGACCCGGCAAAGCGTGACCCAGAGTCGTTCGGAAACGTTAGCACAACACCACATAAGCTGGAGTGGACTATGGTTCCCGAACTTTCCCTCGGATTGCGATTCGCAGAAACCAGATTGGCCGATTTGATCAACCAGAACGAGTTCCAAACACTCGAGTTCGAAGGGTACGGTTCCAACTACATCAAGACCATGGGATTCTCCCCAGACGCCTATGTCCAAATGGCCTTCCAAGCCTCTTACTACGCTCTTTACGGTCGGGTCGAGTGTACCTATGAGCCAGCGATGACCAAACAATTCTTACACGGCAGGACCGAGGCTATCCGAACTGTCAGCCAGGAAGTTGTCGACTTTGTCCGCACATTCTGTGAAGATGCGCCAGCCAAGGCTAAGATCGATGCACTGAAGGCTGCCTGCGAACGCCACGTCCAGAGAACGAGACAATGTTCTAAGGGCTTGGGACAGGATAGGCATTTGTATGCTCTATACTGTCTATGGCAACGAGGTATTCTCGATGAAGGATGTGCTTCTCCATCGGTTGATGGGTATGTCTCTGGTGAAGAACAGGAAGTACCTTTCGGATCCCCTGGTGGACAGTCGATGATATCCGAGATGTCTGCAACTGCTTCCACCGGTAGCGGTAGAGCAGTCGCCCGTGACATTCCAGCTATATTTGCGGATTCAGCATGGGACAAACTCAATACCACCATCATTTCCACATCCAACTGCGGTAACCCGGCTCTTAGGATGTTCGGTTTCGGACCTGTTTCTGCTGATGGATTTGGAATTGGGTACATCATCAAGGAGGACTCGATCTCGGTTTGTGTTAGCTCGAAGCACAGACAGACGAAGCGATTCGTGGATACCCTGCATAGTTACATGCAGGATGTGAGGTACCTGTTCAAGCAGTTGAACAGGAAGGTTGTCTCGCCATCTACTACGAAGGCGAGGGAGGCTGAGACTAGGCAAGCTGCTGCCCCGTTGAAGACCCCGAAGGGTAAGGAGATTATTACTAAGATGGCCAGCGGTACTTCCTCACCGTCTGAGAGTGATGGTGAGGGCGGGATGCTCGGCGGATGTAAGTTATCTTTTATCCTTTTACCTCGAAATGTGGGAGATTTATACTAACGGATTTGATAGACGGATACTTCGACGTCGGAAGCTTGAATAAGTTATTGTCTGAGAAGGAGGAGGAGGCGACGGCTGGACAGCAGGTTACAACTAGGCGTTCTATCGGTAGGAAATTACCATTGGCGGATTACTAAGATACCTATTTGTGTTTTTTGTTCTCTGTTTGAATTCGAATTCGAATATTCATCTGTGTATAGTTTATCACGGCTAGTTTTTTTTTATTTTATATTTCGGATACTTTGAGTTCGGTTGATTCCTTTTTGTCGTCGATTCTCTTTTTGTCTTCTTTCTGTCTTTCTTTTTTTCTTTTCTTTTGCAATTGGCGTACATATATTATGTCTTGAGCCCGAGCAAATGTCTTTAGTTGAGGAGGTTGAGTTGAATTTACTGGATTTAATTGATATGAAAAATGCAACGGTTGATATGTGTTGATCCCGTGTCAGCGTGATTTGTCAGAAGCGCAGATGGAAGCCCGCAGAATGTCGCACATACATAAGTACTTCACATGAGTTAGGTGACAGAGCAGGGTGCAGCGCAGGAGATACTTCGATCGATGTGCACTGCACTGCATAAATAACTCGGACATCCCATTTCTCCCATCCTTGAGACCTTCGATCTGTAAACCTAGATCTATTTATTATTATTATTATTATTATTATTATTATTTTATCACATTCCAACCCGGAAGCCAAAGAGATACAATATAATATAATAAGAAGTATGGATCCAACCTCAGAACCCCAACTGATAGATGACGACGACGACGGCACCATGGCCACCCACTCGATCCTCATAACCCACTCCGGAAAATCCCACACCTTCACCTTGCCAACCCACTCCACCCTCTCCGACCTCCGTCTCCAAATCCAACAAACCTTCTCCATCTCGCCAGAATACCAAAAACTCACCGCCCCAAAACTCGGTCTTCTAAAAGACGACTCCCTCCCAATAACCACCCTCCCCCAGCCCCCCAAAAAGATCCTATTAATCGGTTCCTCAAACGCCGCAATCCAAGATATAAAATTAGCAAACTCCCCCTCCGCCTCAACCCTCCGAAAATTCGGCGGCACGGGACCCATCAAACCCGCAAAACCTGTCCATCGTCGGGTGGATTTCACCACATCCTCCAATGAGAGTAAATACACCTTCGGTCCCATCAGGGTCCTAACCCACCTTCCAAACCCTCAAAGATCAGAAACCTATCTTCGAAAATTAGCGGCAGATCCGGGGATAAAAGCTGTTATGATTAAACATAAATTCTCGGTGGGGATGTTATCGGAAATGGATCCGGCGGAACATACGACGCATGAGAGTAGGACGTTAGGGTTGAATAGGAATGCGGGCGAGGAGATATTGTTGAGGTTGAGGACTGATAGGTATGATGGGTATAGGGATTATAAAACGGTTAGGAAGACTTTATGTCATGAGTTGGCGCATAATGTTCATGGGGACCATGATAGGGATTTTTGGGAGTTGTATAAGGTTATTTTGAAGGGGGTTGAGGAGGCGGATTGGAGGCATGGTGGGAGGACGTTGGAGGGTGGTGGGGACGGTGGTAGGATCTTGTGGGAGGGGGAGGAGAGGGAGAGGTTGTTGGTTGAGGAGGCGGATGGCGGTGGGTGGACCGGAGGCAGTTTTGTGTTAGGAGGAGCAGGAAGTGGGGGTGCAGTTGATGTGGAGGACAGGAGGACTATGGCGGCCAGAGCTGCTGAGGAGAGGGCAAAGAAGATGAAGGATAGCAGTAGTGGGACTGCTTGACATATCTACTTACTTACTTACTTCTGAAGCAAGTACTCAAGTATGGGCGTTTATGGGTTATAATTGGTAATGGGGTTTAGCATTTCGATATTGTTATTAGCCTCATCCTTTTTATCTTTTTTTTGAATTTTGCAAGCGAATGATAGATAGTGTGTAATAATACATATAAACTGAAGGTTCTAATCCGATATCGATCCTCTGATAAGGAGGCTTCGATTGACCTTTTAGCAATAATAGCGTGTCCTGGTCTGCATATATGTACCGTCCAAATTCATATCCTCCCTCGGAGAACACCAACCGGGAAGGGACCAGATCCTAATACTAGAGAATAGGTAATCTCGTAAACCGGTGAAAACAATAATGATGATGATGATGATGATGGTGGTGGTGGTAGTGGTGGTGGTGGTAGTGGTGGTGGTGGTAGTAATGATAAAGCTAAAGCAAGACCGAGAAGAAAGAAAGAACAAAAGGATATCGATACCGCCCCCGAAGAATATTTTGCAGCAAAGGGCAAAGGGGAAAGAGCGTAGAATAAAAGCTATCCGCCTAGAAAAAACAGAACTAAAAAAATGATTCAATCCACAGTCTAATAGGCCCGTTTTTGTTTCCCCTTTCAAACTACCCGAAGAATAAAAAAAAAGGAAGACGAAAAGCAAAAGACAAGAAAAGCAAAATTACAAAAATTTACACAAGAAATAAAATTTCTTGATCTTCCTCGTCTGTCCATCCGTTCGTCGCCTCTTACCTCCTATCATAGCCTCACCGTCACATCGACACACGGAACCCTCCATTCCCTACTTCCCAGGAAACTTCTTAACCATTCTAGCCCCAGACCTGTCCACTGTCCCACCTGAGTTTCTAGATCTCCCATGGGAAGCTGAAGACCGGGACCGGGAGCTATTGTGGAGCTTGTGCTGGATACGGAAGCATGGGAGAGGATTCTTGGTTCGAACCAGTGACCGTTATTTGTATCGAGGAAACAGCGGTCGGACCACTGGCAGGATGATGTGAAAAGAATGAGCATTATTACGGAACAGTATGGACTAGGGTTATTATATTTAAATTAGTATCTTTTTGAAAAATCTTGAAGTTGAAGTTACTCGGAAGGATTGGGATCTGCGGGTTCCTACCAGGGTCTATGGAAGAGGTATGTGGAGATGAGAAACATTACGATGAAGGCAGGACTGGCGGACGTAGGGATGAAGAGGAGCGGGAGCCAACTGGGAATGGGGGTATTAATGTTAGCATGATTGAAAAAAGGAGGAGTAGATAGTGGGGAACGAGAATAAGAGTAATAATAAGAATAAGAATGGAGAGGTGGAATGACTGACGTACCTCCGTAGGCAGAACATGGTGAAGGAGGACTGGGAGCTTAGCCGTCTGGACGACTGCTACTGTTGTGCTCTGGAAGTATGGAAATGTAACTATCGACGGCTGAGCTCGAGAAAGAGGATGGTGTACGTAGTATGTGTGTAAGTAAGTAGGTAGATAGGTAGGTAGGTAAAAGGAAGTCGTCGTCGTCGTCGTCGTCGTCGATGGTTCTTGATTAGTTAATCGGGGATACAAGGGGTTTTAACAGTTAATGTTCACCGGGAACGAATGGTGGGATCGATGAATGAAATGGGAACTGGAGATGAAGATGAAGATGTCGATGGAGAAGGAAAGAAGGCGAAAGCTGGAGGTGTTTGATGCTGTTGATGCTGAATACTTAATTAGTAAGGAAGCAGTAGAGACTGACTATCAGCTGCAGACGAGTCCCAGTCTAAGTCCCAGTCCAGAACAGGATGAACATGCACGAAATGAAATTGGCCGTTCGCTTAGGCTAAGCTTCCTCTTTTTCTTCGCTTTTGATTTTCAGCTGTCTGTGGATAAGGGTCTGTACCTGGTACATTGGTGATGATAGAAGATAATATCGGATGTTGAAGTAGAAGATACCTGGTACCTACTTAAGTAAGTACTTAGTATGGAATCGGTCGCATAAGAATGTCCATGCGAGGTTCAACCGGCAGAGTCAAACCTCGCAGGCGCAAAATGGTTGAACGTGCTGAGCGGGTATTGGTTACGTAGAGGGTTTAAATTTGACGGTGACAAGTCATCATTGCCTTTTATCTATATTCTATATTACCAGTAGTTACAAGACTATGTAGATGTATCCTGTAGATGTCATGTAGATGTAGATGTAGATGTATCCTGTAGATGTATCCTGTAGATGTAATATGTAATGTGTAATATGTTAATTAATGTGATGCTCATTCAACCCAAAAGCTGCCTTCTATTTCTCCTCCAACAACTCCGCCATCTTCACGCATCCAACTCACTTTGTTCTCATCCTCCCCTTCCGCTCCCACCAATCACTTCTCCCTTCTCCTCCTCCTCCTCCTCCTCCTCTTCTTCTTCTCCACCTACAATTCATTCCTCACATCAACTTCATCAACCTCACCAACTTCACCAACTTCACCATCATCTCCCATAACTATCTGACTTCATCGGCATCTTTCCTGCCTTTGCTAGCCTTTTACTTCCTTAATTCTCTCCCTTTCCCTTTAACCTGGACAAAAAGTCGCGAACACGACCTCTTGTGCTTCCAACGGGCTCTTGGCGTTTCCCGCTAACTACTTATTGACTGAACTTCTTAATAAACCCAACCAACCAACCAACCAACCTCAACGGCTCTTTTGCTTCAAACAAAGGCGCTCGCTTTTGTCACGACATACATATAATCCAATTCAAAATGGCCGGTCCCGGGCCATCGTTTGATTCGCTCTTCGATAAGCTGCGATCCAATGGACCAGCTGGGGCCAACGGTGCCTCCTCCCCTCATCAACAACAACAACAACAACATCCATCCCGCCCTTCATCGAATCCTCAGTTCCATCACCAGCCATCTTACAGTTCGCTGCCTCCTTCCCAGCGATCCAGCTATGGCGCAATGCCTCAGGGCTTCGGAATCGAGTATGGACATGCGCGTAATACTAGCAATGACTCGCTGTTACAGACTCTTGAATCCGCTATCAGTGCTCACCCAACTGCTCATCGCTTCCATCAACAACATCACCATCCTACCAGTTTTTCTCCTCAGCCTCATTTCGGTTCCATTGACTCACAGGCAATGCACGTTCCAATGCATTATGGATCACACGCTCCCACCCAGCTCAATCGTCAGTTAGGCGCCGAACATGGCCGTCACTCTAGTGCCGATGACCGCGATCCTATGGTTCCGCAAAACTATCTCATGGGTCTTCTTCACAAGCAAACCAGCGGGAACGTTGGCCAGCAGGCTGCTCATCAAGGACGTCGCTCTGTCGATAATATCCCTCAGTTGCCACTAAGATTTGAAGCCGTTCGTGAAGGTGCCAGGAGTACCAGTTTTGCTGATGGTCCTACCACTGCTCCACCTCCACCTCCACCTCAGCCTATGCCCACTCGCCAGTCGCTGCCTGCCCATGACCAGCCGCTCAGCGATCTGGTTTCATCGCTTCTTTCCAGTGCCCCAAAGCAACAACCTCAAACTGATAGCACCGGTGGAGTCCATGATCCGCGAAGCATCATGTCCCCTGCTCCTCGAGAAGTCGCCAACCCGGCCGCTGCCGACCTGCTCCATCAAATACTCGGACGAGGCAAGCCACTTCAAGATGATGCCGGTAGTGTCGCGTCCGCCTCTAGCCAGCAGAATAAGCAGTCTCCCGAGGTAAGCTACATCTCTACCCCTCCTTTTTCTTCTTTTTCTTTTTTAATTATCATTATTTTATTATTAAAAAATAAAATTTTTTATGCTATCTTGAAATCTTTCTCGCGTCGTTTAAAGTTATGTCTAACATGTCATCGACCACCCCCCAATATAGTCGTCGCCCGTTGGTGAGCCAAGTTCGGTTGGAGCTACTATTCCAGACACGGCGCCTGCAGGCTTGGACCAGCCCCCCGTCAAGCAGCCACTTTTCACCTATGTCAACCCCTTTGAACATCTTTCACGAACGAATCCACGCAATCGTTCCCCCAAGATGCAACAGGCCTCTCTTACCAACGGCCATAGCAGCCCTTCTCTCGCTAACCCCCTTGGTCTCTCAACGCCTTCCAACATCCCCCTTCCGTTTTCCCCACCACCACCCCACGCTATTGAGGATGTAGCCGTGTTGCAGGTGGAGCCGAAAGCGTCTCTCACCGATATCGTCGCGAATAATGTCGAACGTCATACACCTCCGCTAACTCAACCGTACGTCGAAGATGTCGCGGATCCATTCGATCGTGAAACCGACGTGTTCGATGGTGAGACGGACCCATTCGAAGGTGGCAATACCACTCCTCCCGAGGATACTGGTACTTATCAGAATGAAGAGCTTTTTGACGATAACGCTCAATTGGACATTCCTGATGTTGTAGAGGGTATGGCTGGGCCTGAAGAGGAGGATGCCGTCGTTGGCACTGCCGAGGCTTTAACTGTCGCGACATCTGTTCAAGCGACCACCGTCCAAACCATTGTTGAACCCCCAACCGCTGTTCTGTCGCCTGAGACTGTACCTCTCGAGAGTACAACTCCTGGGGCTTCTCAAAACTTGGAGACTAGCGCGGAGAAGGCAACATTTACGATCTACAAATTCCCCATGAAACCATTCTCCCAGATCACTTTCAATGCCCTTCCAACTGTCACCGTTCCCGGTGGGAGGTTTAGCGATATCGCCAAGATGACCCGTAATGTGGATCAGATGGATCGCAACCTCATTTCTGCCTCGCCCTCGTACATTGTTTACGCAACAGGAAAATCCAAGGGTGGGGTTAGAATTATTCGACAGGAGGATGGCCAAGATGTTGTCTTGATGAAAGACAGCACCGAACGAACAGTTAATGTTGCTCTGGGCAAGGAAAATCAAGTTTTGGCCGTTGGCGTCAACGGAACCGTCCTGTGGAGTGAACTCGACGGCTTTGATGGCCCGATGGACGAATCGGTTATGGAGAATAGAAGTTTCCTGTTCCCGCCTTCGGCACTCCAAGACCAAAACGGAGGCCTCACCAAATCTCGGACGCATCTTACTCAGAGCCATCCGAAGGTTTTCGCAATCGGCCGCGGTCGTTTCATCAGCTTGATCCATGCGGATGCTGCTCGCCAATACGCCGACGAGGATGGTGGCATCGTCAAGATCAACGACACGGCGTATCATGCAAACCACTCTCGCACCATTGACACACAAAAGGTTTCCAAGGAGTTCTGCTTTTCTGAAGACGATTCTACGGTTGTAACGATCGACAAGGCTGGTAAGATCAAGTTTTGGGACGTCAGTAGGCTCGTCGAATTCGAACGTGGAGAGGATGAGTTGGAATACCCCTCGGAAACCGCTAGGATCTTGACGGAACCTGTTCTCACACGCTCTGCCGTCGGTCCAGGTGAGATGTATAAGGCTACATCCGTCATCTTTGTTGACAAACAGCAACCGTACGAACGACGTCAAGCATTGAGGTACTTGATTGTAGGGTTGCAACAAAACCATGTGATTCAGCTTTGGGACATCGCGATAGGACGCGCCGTCCAAGAGCTTCGATTCCCGACTTCTTCCTCCGGAAGCGACGGCCTCTGCTCTTTGAGCTACCATCCCAAGAGCGGCGTTATCGTCGTCGGGAATCCGAATAGAAACACAATTTCGTTCATCCACTTGTCGACTCCAAAGTACAATCTTCAACCATTTTCACAAGCCGGCTTCATCAAGGCTGTCAGCGAGCAGTCACCCAATTTGCCAAAACTCGACGCGACCGCGATAATGTCCTCAATTGTGGAGTATTCTCTAGGCGATAGAGGACAGCTCATCTCTCTTGAAATTCTTGATTCGGCGTCTTCACTCCAATTACCAGGCGATGATGCAAAGCTACCCATATTTGAGCTCTACATTTCTCATACTAAAGGACTCACTTGTCTTTCTCTTTCCAAGGAGGACATTGGTTTCGATAGCAATCTTAGAGTGATGAAAGGTCTTGATGCTCTTGCTACCGGTGCTTGTACCCTATCCGCCCTTATCCCTCCTGCTATCACGTCGCCTACGGAACCCACCAAGACAGAGGAACCGAAAACCACCCTCGCCCCTATTGTTCCAGAACCTCCAAAGGCTCAGGCTCCAAACCAGCAACCACAGAAAGCCAAGGCTGTCGAACCTCAAGAAGAACCTGTTGTTGAGAAGCAGGAGGAAAAGCCGCCCGTCACCAATGGACAGGGACGCAAGGCTGCTTCTATGAGCGGCTTGGGCCGTGGCAAGAAGCCACGCAGGGATGTCAACACTGTCTCCTTTGCCGGACCTGCCTTGGAGAATGATGAACCGTCACCAGCGCCCCAACCGAAGAAAAATAAGGGTAAAGACCGGGAGGAGAAGAAAGTAGCTCTGTCGACTGTTAGTATCTCTCCCGAGCTACTTGAACGCGAGGTCAAGAAAATTGAAGAAGCTGTCAATACATCATTCACTCAGGCCCTTTCGAAGGAAATAGGAAACCTCTGTAAGTTGTTGCATATTTTTTTTAAAAAAAAATAGTAAAAAAAAGTCGTCCCTTAGATTTAGTAGCTAACAATCCTCTCTAATAGATCGCAAGTTTGATGATGATCGTCGCGTCCAACAAGCCGCATCCGATGCTAAACAGGAAGCCGTTCTGCGAGTGGTATCTAACACATTGACAACTGGTTTGGAGACGACCGTCGAAAAGATCCTTGTTTCGCATCTAGGAAGATTAGCTATTGACATCAAATCAGCTCTTGTGGAAAATATTCCCGCGGCTCTGTCTGACAGCATCATACGACATATGGAAGCAACCGTCCCAAAGACTGTCGAGAAGGCTTTGGCCTCCAAGGCAGTTCTCGGGAATGTTGCTGAGAATATCCTTACTCCTCTGAGACAAGATACGGACCAAGCCGCTCGCGACAACCTGCAGCAGTCTCTGCAAGCCTTTGAAGTCATTGGAGATAATATCTCTAAAGTCTTCTCTAATCAACTTTCTAAGCAATCATCCCAAGCTCTCAAAGAGGCACGAAGAGTTCATGAGGAGGACCAACAGAAGATTGCACAGTTGACATCCACTGTCGCAGAGATGGCAAAAACCATCTCGACTCTGGAATCTACTACTGCCCGTATGATTGAGATGCAGCAACAACTCCTAGCTAATCAAGAAAAGCTCGCAGCCGCAGCCGCAGCCGCAGCCGCAGTTGCAGTTACAGCAGGTGCTACCAATCCTTCGATTCCACCAACACCGATGACTGCGAAGTCGGAGATTGAACTGGTGGGCGATGATATTGAGAACCTGATCCGACGTGGCGATCTCGAAAACGGGATGTTGACCTGGCTCCAAAGCAAAGAACTTCAAGACTACTACTTCGAAAATGTTATTGTCAAATACAACCCATACGATGTTATTCCAAAGGTTAGCCAGGTCGTCGCTCTTACAATCGCCGCAAGTGTTACTGGGAATCTCGATACCTATACAGACGAACGCTTGGCGTGGTTAGAGGCCTGCTTGAATGATTTCCACACTATTGTAAGTTGATCTGGCTGTTTACTACTTTCCCCTTAAATGCACATTCACTAAAACCCCAACTTAGCGTGAGGATAATACCCAAACGATGTTGCCTAGAATCACAGCAGTTCTCGTTTCCCGCTTGCAACAGTTCTATATGGCTGTGTCTGAAGAGAGCCCGGGGGCGTCGATCCTTAAGAGAGTCGCAGGCCTTAGCAGGGTCACCGCACGGCTTATGCAGTCTGTTGCTATGTAGGGGAATGTTGCTTCGTTTTCAAGGGTCTGACCACGGGTTCTTAATCTGTGTTTCTTTATTTTTCATAACGATGGGAATGCCTTTCATTCATGACCGAAAAAAAAAAAGTTTTCTTTGCGAAAAGCATGAGAAGAATGGGATGGTCTCAAAAAATGCCTTTATGTTTCCTTGTTTTCTGTTTCTTCTTTTCCTCCTGCTATATATTCTGCTTCGAAAATGTATATCAGGGCGTTTAATGTTTCATTCGGGAGGAGACGAAAAAAATCCAAGTGTTTTGTTATCATTTTGGTTTCTTTCCTCATACAGCCTGTTTGTTCTTTTTCTCCTTACGTTCTTTTACAGCTTTTGCATTCTTATCCTCCTCTTTAACATACGATACCTAATGCGCGTAACTTTTACGAACACACGTGAACAACCGGCGTCGCTTTGGTTCCTTTTTTCTTTTTTAATTCTAAAAAGATTGTCCTCAAGATGCCTTGTAATGTGGCATTTTAATATTCGATATTCACTTTGGGGTGTAGGTTGTATGGCATGTTTTCTAGGCTAGCTCGACACGCAATCCCTGGATATCCCCTAATGTAACTGTATTATAGCAAATCCAGAACTCCGAGCACCTCCATATCTTCAACGTGACGAAAATAGCAAATGAGAAATATTTATAATGCTACGACTCAGGGGTGGGTGCAGGGCTAGGTAAGCTATCAACACCACCTTCTGGGGTGGCTACGACCTCCCATGGTTTCCTTCTCTGCTGTGCACTATTCTGAGTCGGCGGAGCAGCGTTGAGGGTGTTTGGGATTTCCCTGATACCAGGAATTGGCTTGCCGGATGTGATCAATTCCACAATCTGTGCAAAAGAAGTTGGATATGGTGTTTTATCATCTCCGTTTGGGTCCCCTGCAGTACTATCTGTTGGAGTATCGGATGGGATACTGGGGTTACTCTTACTCCCTGACTCTATCGGTGTGGGGTCGAGCGGTGGGCCAACTTCACAAGATGGAGAGCGGCATCTGGGCGCTGAGTTCTCCTCACGGTCCAGCCAAGCGCTGTAGATAGGGAAGGAGATAGGACGGGAGATTTTGCGGGAGTAGAAGAAGCATTTGGCCTGTCGGGTGAGATGTCGGACTTGTACTGGGTCTGTAGTCGTAGATAGAATTTGGGTAAGGCCGGACTTCATAAGATGTTGTATGAAATTAGTTATATGTAGGCGATATCTGGGGTAATTTGGTACCCGAGGTTATGATGTATATGCATACCTGGAACTCCGGATCATCCTCCCAGCAGTAGTTTTCTAGAGAGAGAAAGAGACGGTCATCTTCAGGGGAGAATTCTTCTTGCTTTGAAGGGTCGGTTTCGTCAAGAACCTGGCTGGCTGGGGTTGAAGGGGCATCCATGGTGATGGTGATTCTATCGTGAAGGATGCACTACAGAGGAACTGGTGGAGCAAGCATGTGGAGTCCGGGGAAATGTGTTGAGGTGTTGCAGTTGACGTTGGCTCTGTGACCAACGTCACCGTCCCAGGTATCCTATGCTATGCTATGCACCGAATATATCTACTAGAACTAGTGATCGGGGGACTGTTATATGGAGCCACGATTGAAGAGGAATGCAATGCTTTCTTCTTTCCCTTTCCTTTCCTTTGTCTCCTTCATATTTTCCTCCATTTTTGCATGGGAATTTTAAGTAATAGATAATTGTTACTTGGTACTAGCTTAGCTTTCATTGCATTGCATTGTGTGCATGTGGCGGTGGTGGTGTTGTTGTGGGCGCAAATTTGCGGGCACAAAACCTGACGGGCTCTGCTCCTTCCTTCTCTTCTTCTTCTTCTTCACCGTCCGCCATCTCCAACCAACCACAACATCATCCTCTCCAGCTTTCATCTTCATCTTCATCATCTTCCATCTCCTCCCTCGCTTCCTCCTCCACTTCACGCCATCATCCGTCCACGTCTCATCTCCTAACGAATCCCCTTCTTATTCTCTTTCTGTTCTCTTCGCTTCTCTTTTTTTCTCTTCTCTTCTCTTCTCTTCTCTTCTCGTCCACGGCTTCTTTCGCTTTAACGTCTTTTCACGGCTTCTTTTCTCTCGCGTGTCTTTCTCAGCCATCTCTAACGTTTCTTACGACTTAATATCAAGAATATATACATCGGCTCTTTGACTCGATCTAATAGCTTCAATCCCTTCCATTTGAATCAGCTGTGTTGGTTTCCGTAATCGGTCGTTCGAAATGTCCGAATTCATCGGGTAAAAACACCTTGCCAATTGCTCCCACGTTGTGAAGCAATCAACCCACTAACGATGATACCTATCCGTCTATAGATCCCGAATTTCTTTAATCTCGCGTAGCGATATCCGGTATGTGATTAATAACTACCCATTTGTTATTTCGTGGTCTTTCTGTCAGCTAACTTCGCGTCTGACCCACAGCTATGTCGGAACTCTCCATCAGATCGACTCTGAAAATTCCACTGTTGGATTGGAGAACGTCACAAATCACGGAACGGAAGGCCGCTGCGATGATCCCGCCAATGAAGTCGATGGAACCGATGAGATATATGATTACATCGTCTTCCGGGGTAGCGATGTAAAGGATTTGCGGATGGAGGCCCCAGAGGCTGCCCCAAAGCCGCCACCACCACAACCCTCTTTCCCGAATGACCCCGCCATCATCAACGTAAGTCTGAAGCACCTCCCCACCAAATCATTTTCACCAAAAAAAAAAAAAAAATTATATCTTTTTTCTTTCCTTTTTCTGTCAAATGATGAAGTATTTCGGATGTAAAACAATTTTATTGTCATTGTCCTAAAGCGCAAAACCATGCGGAGATTTCCGTTGCCTTCCTTCTGATTGCAGCAACATTGAACATTATTTACCCAAGAGTTGTTTGAACCAATTGTTGTCGTTCATCTGCTTACACGACCTGATGTTGCAGGCTCAAAGGCCCCCAGGCTACCCCCCACCTCAACATCTCAACTATCAACAGAACGGCAGGCCCGGCCCAAACCAGCCGCCATTTAACCCAAATTTTGCACCTGGATTTTATCCCCCTCCCGGTCCAATGGGTGGTCCAAGAGGCGGACCTGGTGGTCAATTTTATCCACAGCCTCCTTATATGGGATTCCCAGGTGGCCCGGGTGCTCCTGGCTTCCCAGCTGGTCCATTCCCTTATGGAGTCCCTCCATTCCCACCAGGCCCACAAATTCCAGGCCAAGCCCCACCGCCAGGTGATAACCGAAACAGAACTGCTGGTCAGGCGGGTGCGCAGCCTCAATCTGCCCCCGCCCCCGCTCCTGTTCCCACCCAGGCCAAGGTCGAGCTTCCAGTCACCACTGCTGAAAACAAGGACACAGCTCCTGAACCAAAGGGAGCTGTTCCAACTCAACAGCCTCCCCCCCCACCACCTCTGGAATCCAAGCCAGACGTTACCACTGCTTTGACTCAGCCAACTACCGTTGCTGCTCCAACTCAACCTACGGGCCCCAGAAATGCGGGAACAAGAGGAAGAGGTGCTCGTGGCCGTGGAGCATTTGGAAGTTCTCAGCCTGGCCACACACAAACGGGCACAACTATTACAACCACGACTACAACGATTACTCCGGCAGCCCCAGTTGTTCAACAGGCCCTAGCCCAAGCGCAGCCAGCCTCAGACTCTCCTGGACTTGCTGATTTGGAAAGGAAGGTTCAAGCGATGAAGCTTAAGCAAACAAATGGTACAAACCAACAATACCGCCAAAACAACAATAACAATAACATCCCCTCTTCTCAATACCGCGGCAGAGGCCGAGGACGTGGGGTTCCTTACGCTTCCCCTCACCAACCCAGGAAAGTTAATGTCCCAACCACGGATTACGACTTCGAATTGGCCAACGCTCGCTTTACTAAGGTTGCTGATGGCGAGGACGGCGCATCAACTACTGATGCGCAAGAAGGATCAACCGAAAGAAAACCATCAGTTGATCAACCAGCTATCATCGCACCAACAGGAGGGTTTTATAACAAGGGCAGCTCTTTTTTCGATAATATAAGTTGTGAGAACAAAGAGCGTGCTGAGGCCAAGGAGGTTGGCGCTGATGGTCGACCCGGAGTCCACCGTCGAAATGAGGAGGTTCGAAAGAACATCGAAACATTCGGCCAAGGATCTGTTGATAGTGGCTACCGACGTGGTAACTGGCGCGGCCGTGGGCGTGGCAGAGGCTATTATAGAGGAAGAGGACGCGGTGGCGGCCAGCAGCAGCAGCAGCAGCAGCAGACTCACCCGCAGTCACAACCGGTCAGGGCTTCTAACTAAAGCTCTCATACCAATCCTTTATGCCGTATCTTGACATGCTGCATAATGATTGGCCAAGCGGCAAGGCGACTGTTTACGTAAATGGAGCATATACTTTTTTTTTTTTTTTCAAATAGGCTCCCAGTCCCTTGACAACAACCACGCAACGATGAAATAAATGCTCCGGTTTATCAATTGTTACTCCTTTTTGTTGCTCGTTTAGCTTTATTCTTTACTGCTCCTTCTTCTTCTCTGTCCTAACTATGGCAAATGCCATCCTAAATCCTAATGATTCATCGAATTTGTGAACGAGAATCGGATACTCTTCAGCACAACCTATTTTGATTGCTGTTCCCGAAACCAATGCTCCTTCTTCTTTTCTTTTTTTTATCATGACCGCTCTGGTGGTATTTGGTCATGGAATCTCCGCCTTTCTGCTGCTTTACTTTTCCTTTTTATCATTTTCGTTCTTGCTCGGAGGGATCTTGGGATGCTTTATGGAGAAACAGTCGGGAGTTGGAGTGCGAGGTATTCTCTTCGATCCCATAATTTTATTTTTTTCAAAGCCGAACCCTGAACCATATCTGTGTTCTAAAGAAAAATCGGCGAGGGTGAACAAAAAAAAACATTTCAGCGTGGCGCTTCATTTTTGGGCGGACATGCTCTTCATGTAATATCATTGAGGAGGCGATGGGAGAAAAAATACAAAAAATATCTCTTAGAGGCTCGGGCTCCTTGAATTTCATTTACAAGGGCCGGGATGCAGAAAATATCTTCCATTGGTATCATACTTTACCGTAATACATGTGTGCTAAGCTTGTAAAGGTGACACTAGAGTTCTATATATATAATTAAGTTAACAAATATCTCTCGGCCACCGTTAGTCTCGTACTGCAGACTAGGCCACCGTCTAAATTATAAACTAGACCAATATAACATTATAGTAACTCTAGTCTATAGATCCATATTCCTCTATTGTAAATCATGATAGTTTTTACGTACATACTAAGTAGGTAGGTAAATACGAATAAAAAAAGAGTGCAGTTTATAAATTTGGGAAGTTCGTGTTCATTATATCATAAAGAAAGACTCCGAACTCCATGCCTAATAGAAATGATGCATATGGTAGCTGCTCTATTATACAAGATAAATGATGGTGGTAAGGCCAATGGAACACCAATTAAAAGTCTGGAAGCCTTGTCCATTCACTCTCGTCTTCGCCTTTCCGTCTAAATACTACACCTTCCTGAAAGTAGCCGGCTTCCTTCCAGGCTTTCATTTCAGTACCCCCATATGGGCCATGGATTTGACCGTCACCCTGGCCATCGCTCCATTTATACTCCCACTCGTCCACTACTTCCGTTGTCTCGTCAGGCGCTGATTCCCTGACCGGTTCGACCCAGTCTTCATTGGTCTCTTTCTTATACAACCTGGTAAGGAACTCCCTCGGCTCGTCGTATATCTCGTTGAACCCTCGGGATAACAATCTATCAGCTGCTGTTGTAATCTTTTCGATCTGCTCTTTCCGTTCCTTCTCCTTAGGATCTTCTGGCTCCTTTCCAGTAGCGCCGTCGATATCCATGTCTCTACCCTTCTTTTTTTGCCATGATTTCTTTGGCTTTGTAACCTTCTTTCCCGTATTCAATCTAGCAAGGGCCTCGAGTGCCGTCTCCCCTCGTTCGAGGGATAATATCAAGTTTGATACCAATTCTCCAGTGATCAACTCATCTTCTTCTCTCCTTCGCAGTTTAGCTTCCTTCTCTCGCTTTTCGTGTGATTCTTTTGCTTTCTTCATTTCCTTCTTGCTGACACCTTCGAGCCACGAATCGTGTACTGCATCCGGATCAACGGCCCTGCGTACAAAGTTTCCTTGGTCGTCGAATCTTCCTTCCTCCATTTCGGCTTTCATGTTGAATCCGTCCATTTTAGGAGCATTTTTCTTCTTGCCACCTGCTCCAATTTCTTCATCTACTTCTTCATTCTCTTCTTCAGGCTGTTCCTCGTCATCTCCTGAGTCGGCGTCGTCGGATTGGTCTTCCTGTCCTTCGATGTCTTTAATGTCCAGAAACCTAACATCTTTCTTTTTCTTCCCAGGTATTTTATCGCCGCTCTCGTCACCAATCTTCTCGCCATCAGCATCGTCATCCCCACCAAACATATCATCATCGTCATCATCGTCGTCCTCTTCTTTCTTTTTCTTCTTCTTCGACTCCTTCAAGTCGTCTCCATCTTCCTTCCCGCCTCCAAATCCTTCGTTGCTACTGTCAGAATCATATCCATCCAAGTTGACTGCATTTCGCTTCACGCCTCTCGATTGTCCGCTGATTTCATCAAAATTTAGGATCGCGGCTGTTTCGGCGTCATAGTCTTCGTCCTGCTCTGCTGCAGCGAGCGTGTTTGGGTTTCGGAGATCGAATTGGGTATTTGAAGCTGCGGAAGCGTGACGGCTAGAAGCTGCCGTGGCCTTTGGACGGGGGCGTGAGGACATCGTGGGATTTTGAGAGTGGTATAGACTCTTTGGGTGGTTCAATTGGTGGAGGAGGAGGCAAGGCTTGGGGAATGTGGAAGCTTGAGCAAGGACGCCAAGACGAACGCAGTCATTTCGCGCGCGAAGTTGGTGGCGACGGACAACGCGAAATTTACAACGCTAGGTCTCTCGCAGCTTTGGGATATATTTGGAGCATATATGCATATATATACTGATTTAATATATAATAGTGAGAGGATGGGTTTTATCCATGCCATTGTTATATAGGATATGTAGAACTGCCTAAGTAGCTATAATGAGGGGTAATTTACGGGTATTGTATGCCTTATGTACAACAAGAGAAGAGAAGAAAACCGTTATCTTCTGAGCAATCGATATCGAAGGGACTAAGCATGATAGCTTCAATCTCCACGCACTCCGAACCCCAAACCAATACAATCAAGCTTAAAACTCGCTTTGCAGGATTTTCTTCAAAGCTCCAATTTCCTTCTCATACTGTTCGATCTTCACCTGACTCGCTTGTAGCTTCTTTAGTAGGTATGATACCCTAGCAGCTATCTCCCACGGCTTCGAAGGAAGTTGAGCCAACGTCGTGAGTTCGGTTTCGTATTTAGCCACGTTAGCTGTTTCCGTTTTTGTCAACTCTGTTGCAACGTCAATATCCAATTTTGCTTGTAAGACCTTATCGCTCTGTAATTTCCTGAATGCAGCGCGATACACAGGTTTCCCGGGTTTGATAGCCCAAGGCCTACCCTCCGCAGAAACGATGGTGATGAATTCTGCCTGTTCGAGGGCTTGTATTGCCTCTTCGCCACCTTTGCTAAAAATTCCGTGGAGAAGAACTTCGTTGTATCGTAATTGGTCTTCTTTGCCGTTTCCGAACATCTTGATGAGTGTCCACGCTTGTTCTTTGGTATATGACCTCTTCGCCGGGTCGCCCAAGAAGTAGAGTTTTAAGATTTCGTTCGCAGAAGTTTTTACGATTTCTGATACTGCTTGTGCGGGCATTTCACCGGTTCTGATCCTTCGGGCGAGGAATTCGAGGTCTGTTAGACGGCCGCCGAGTTGGTCGATCGAACTATCTAGTTCTTCTATTTCCTTTGATTTTTCTTCATCTGACATACCGCTGTGGATATGTGATAGAACATAACGTTTTGCGGCTTCAGGGGATGCATCGCCTAGCATTACAGTTCTGAAGACTCTATCTGGAAGACTTCTTGCTAGTTGTTTTGAGAATGAAACGTCGTTAGTCATGAAGATTACATGAGCGACGTTGGCGGAGACGAGTAATGCGGCCCAGTCGGAGAGTCTTTGGTAGATTTTTTCGCCGGCGACGTCGGTGCGGTGGAGGAAGTTATCGATTACTACTACTGGACGCTTTTCTGGGTGGGCTTCTAGCCATTCGTCGTCGTTAAGGGAGATGTCTTTGTCGGTCTTTTGGCGTTGGGAGATGGCGACATTTTTGAGGGCTGTAGCGGTGTTTTGGAGGATTTTGGTGAATTGGGCTGGTGGGTGTTAGTAACGAATTTTGGATGGGGAAAGATTTCAAGATTGGGGGGTGGGGTTGCTAACTTTCTAGAGTCTCGCTGAGGCCGGCTGAGGTACCTAGGGTACCTTGGACGGCGAGATCGACCCAGCTGTTTATGGAGTTTAACCAGCCAAATACCGGTCTGTAACCAACTTGAGCTGCTGCGGCCCTGATGATTTGAGCGTCTCCATGGCCGTCTTGAACGGGTTCACAGTCGAAAACGAGTGTATGTTTCCAGTCCTTCAGAACGTCACCGAGAACGAGGTCTCGCTTTCCAGATCCACGGGGTCCTTGTACTACGATGAACTATCAAAGTTTTTCTTTTTAGAATACTCCTTGAACACGGGCGATTTTGGGTGAATGGTATCGACTTACGGTTTCTGTGGTTTCTAGTAGCCATGATTTAAGTGTTTCGACGGTTTCTTTTCGTTCTTCCCAGAGGACTGATAGGTCTCCGGAACCTTCCGTGCCTGGTTTCTTGTTGAGGATTAAATAGGTAGATGCGGCGCCTTTGAACCATGTCCATGCTTTGGATCCGAAGTCTAGCGAGTGTGTGATGTGGGCTTCGACGAAAAACGTGCGGATTCTAAAGACAGTTAAGATGAGTGGTCTTCTATTGATTGGTATACTGTTTTCATGACGTACGGATCAAATACCGCTATTGCGATTGCTGCTATGAAAGCCAGAATTATTGGAAGGACGATTTTTGGATGGTCAATAATCCACTTTCTGATCGTATGAGCCTTTACAGTTCGGGAATATAAAATTCTCAATTGTGTTTCTTTCCCATCTGCAGTTTTTATTCTGAGATCGTGAAGACAATTTCTCGCTGCGGTTGCACTTCGGATTTTCCCGAAGGTAAGGTATGCATATCTTGGCAGTTCCTTCGAGTCCTTTGGTAGCGGATTGATATCGATTAACCTTCCAAATCGTCTAAACGTCGTATATAACTGCTCAGGAGAAACATCCTGTCCCTCGAATTCAACTTTTAATCTCGCCGCAGGAAATCTTTGTAGATCTTCCAACCACGGTCTCCCTTCGACTAGGAAACATCGAACTTGACCGAACGGACTATACCACGGTCGAATTTTGTTTTGTTGGAGTAAATTTTGCATTTGCTGTTCGACTTCGCGATCGGTTGTGTTCGCAGGTTTTACGAATTTGACGAATGCACCGCCTTCTTTGACACGTGGGATTACTTGGTTGACTTTTATGGGGAACTCCTTGGGGATTGAGTATTTTATCAGCTTTTCGGCGGATGAGATTTGGTCGAGACGGACGGGGATGAAGCGGGTATCGAGGAAGGCGGAGAAGACGGGGTAGATATCTTTTACGTATCAATATTCATTAGTCAAGTAGATTATAATGGTAATAAGTATAAGAATGTCTAGAGGTGCCTTACTATCGTAGAATAGAAGTCCTTCATTTGGTTTGAGGTCTATGAATCCGCTTTCTAGAACATTAGATAGAGATTCTGTAGGTTCGACATGGTCCGTATTTCCTGTGGCTCCTGTCGGTATGGCTGTCGCTGTCGCGTGACGCCTTGGAGGTTGGAATCGCCATGACTGTCGTATAGAACGAGGGTATGCACGACGTAGACATTGCGCGCGGGTGGTTGAGAGTGAGAACATGATGTTCTAAAGAGGCCAATTGGCCTAGAATGATATGATCGATGCGAATGTATCCCTTTGAGGTTGTTCTTGTTGGGTTTGTGGTATTTCTGGTCGCAGTCGACGTCAGAAGCTGGGCATTGTCACACAGGCTTTCCACTTGAGCTTGTCGACGTCGGGTCGGTATATTGACAACACAGCCACACCTCCCAGCCGCGGTTCTACTACTCCACAGTAAAACAAAACAAGCTACTCGATATAGTGAGGTCTCATAAGGGCGGAAATATCTGGGGTAAAAAAGAAAAAGGCAAAATGTTTCGGTATGTTCCTGCGCTGTTGCGGAGTATGTATGTAAGTACATACATGTGTTTCTTCGGGCTTATGGAATCCTGACGTCGCGAGAATTTTAGTGGTGGGGCCGACGTCATGCATAGACGATATCGATAAGGAAACAAGCCAATGGGCACCGTTTACGACCCTCCTCATCACCTGCTCAATGCCTCGCCGCCCATGGCATGGGGTGGGACACCTGCGGCAAGGTCGCTTAAGCTTAAGTGGTGGCCCTTGCCTGCCAGGGCCTTTTTTTCGTGCCTCAGATTTTTGCCAAAAGGGCCGACGGGGAAAGTTGGGAATTGAAACCCCACTTTCATGATCCTGTTGGTCTGGGGAAATCTTGTGTACCCGTTGGATTTGTTGGAAATTTACAATTTACATGTTTTAAGTACGGTACGGAAGTATGGCGAATTACGGATTGAAAAGCTTGATGTTTCTGTTAGTTCCCTTCCGAACCAACAGTTTGTTACTTGAGAATGTTGGTCTTTCCTTTCCTTTCCTTTCGAGCTTGAAGAGAGCTCCTCGCCGCTCTCTTCTGTGTGTATGTGGAAATGGTATGTTTCCGTCACATGGTATTTTTTTCTGGCTGGACGGAAGAAATACTTAGCTATAGGGCACACCTGCGAATGGCTTCGGAAGAAAATGAAAGAGGATGAGATGTGGTCTCTTCTGGGTATAAAGCAGACGAGCAAGCATTCGCGGGAAATATCGGGTGAGGACGCAGGCTTCTTTCGGTAGTCGGCGATCTGGGTGAATGCTGGGCTAACAAAACTAGACGATCGAAAGGAAATTTGTGGGCATGCATCGGATCCAGCGCTGCGGAACATTGGACTGAAAATGGAGTCTTTAGGGAAATCCACGGGTGAATTTAAGCATAACCCTGGCCTTAAAACCGCCCTTGGCCACCCGGATCCCACCGACATCGGGGAAGGGCCCTTCGCTTTTGGCCCAGCTCGCTTTCGGGAATTGGTCCAGTGAGGAACAAGCTATTACCAACTTCCGATCCACTTTGGGACTTCCAGACGTCAGACCCTGAATTCTGTTACTCGATAGGAAATGCAAGATGGGGAACAAAGAAGCTTCTTTTGGTTATTTTCCCTTTCTTGCGAACGTATGGCTCAGATCTTTTGTTTCAAAAGCGGCATTGGGAATTTAAAGTCGTTCCCCTAGCTGTCACACCGCATGCGACTCCGATGCAAGGAAAGATTTCGGGTGCTGGGTGGGGTGCATATTGATGGCCATGGGCCATGCTGAACTACCCAATTGCGAAGCCCCGCCTGGATCTCACTTTCCTCGCTCACATTTTTTTGCCATTCAATGTAGATTGTTATATTTGCACAAAATGTGCCTCACCTACTCTTTGATTTAGCGGAGAGTTGGCAGTCTCCGAGGTCGGGTAGGATTCTTCTAGCCAGGATTTGAAGAACGGGGTGGAAGATCTGAAAAGTCTATGCTACTCCGGACATACATGTGGAACATAGGGACGACGGACGCGGACACATATTAAATATTATAGACGGCGTCCATGTGTCCGCCGATTGAGTGTTTTTTTTTATCGACAAACGAACGGACAAGCGAGTGTTTTTGCTTCAATAGATCTTGATCGATCCCCAATGCACAGAGCGATATATATAATACGGTTTCACCGATTCCATTACTTAAGCAAATAATGATATGAATGAATTATGACTGGCCAAGAGAAGTGAGGGAAAGAGAGCAAGTTTCATCATTTATGTATATCGGATGGATTCGCGGCAGGGAAGCATAACCAGCATGCAAGCTTGTTTAGCTCGGGTTTTTCTTATCGGAGCGCCGCATTTTAGCTACAAATAAAAACTTCATAAGGAAAGCCTCCGGAATTGGACCAATACAGCAAAACCCATTCGTTATCAAGACCTTGGTTCAGACTTGGTGTGGGGAAGCTAAAGTATGTAAGGTTAGTGCAGAAAATCAACCCCCATCAGCCTGCGAGCCGCCCCAATAGCACTCGCCCTAATTGTGAGCTGCAGCTGTCCATGCTCCATGCCGTGGGCTGGCTGCCATGCCCGGCCGGGGTCCTGGTCGAGCAACTAGTATAACTTACTAGCATCATACTGCTCCGATTTCCCGTTATCCAATAACGTAGCCCCCCACCATCCGTGAATGCCTGTCGCCCTTGAAGTCATTTGCGTTCTCGTCTTGCTTGCTTGAAGTACAAAAGTCGTCGTGCTCCTCCTCCTCCTCTAGCAGCTCCACTGTCAGTTGCATACTTGCTTTAGCTGCCATCGATCAGTCAGAGTCCTAGCTTAGGAAGGGGATAAACTAATTGGTGAAATCCATCGTAGACTGTGAAGCTCTCGCACTCCAAAAATTGCCGTGCACATTCACTTCCTTTCCCCCGTTTCCGGTCGTTGTCCAATAAATTTGGCTATAATTGAGAATACCCCTCCTCCAAGTTGACCACCAAGTAGTCCACGACTAGCACAACTACTCCTCCCACCACCACCACCACTACCACCATCTTTCTCCTCATCACCCTCCACTTCTCAGCAACCATCTACCATCTACCATCAAACCACCTCATCACCTCCCCACCTCTTGATTCTAACCACCATCAAACCATTATCACCAGATAGTACAAACGACTCTGTGCTTGTGCACTAACCCTTGATAACTTGCTCGACGTCCCTTCGACGTCAATTGGCTCGTCGACGACCGCTGCACCCGCGTTGGCGGCGGTCCATCTAAACCTCCAACCCTTAACTTGCAGTTAAACAAGTAACGGTTCTAACTTCTCTTTCCCTCCTCCCCTCACCTCTCTCACAATTAACGACCACTAAACCAAAGGCATACCCCGTTTCTTTTTTTATTTTTTTATTTCTTTTTTGATTCCCGTTTTCATCCTCATCATTCTTCATTGCCTGTTTCCGCCTGTTTCCTCTCGGATATTTCTGTCTCCAAATTATTTTTGCAACGGACGACAGCTTCAAATATCCTTTTTTTGTCTTCTTCTCCGTCTACTACCTCTCCGCGACATCTTTCATCTCGTAGTATCCTTGTTTGATTCTCTTTGAATCATTGCGTCACCTTTCAACCCTTCAAAATGGCATCCCAGATCCCTCGAGAGTATCTCTATGAGGCCGAAGGTGCTGAGGTCGAAGAGGAAGTCTACCACCCATTCGAATATGACAATACCCCAGAAAACCCAAGCTGGGCAGGCGCATTGCCAATGCCATACGGTCTCTATGATCCGGAAGACGAAAAGGATGCCTGTGGTGTCGGCTTTGTAGCGTAAGTATATGTAGCTTCTCATCCATTCTCTCAACAAAAGATTTCCTCTTACTGACCTGGTTTTTGCTCCTTATAGACACATAAAAGGAGAGAAATCCCATAAAACACTCTCTGACGGTACGAGACTCTTCACTACCTCCCATACTTCGCGAAACCCTGCTAACACGCGTTCGCAGCTCGCTCGTTGCTGTGTAACATGACACACAGAGGCGCTGTAGGGTCCGATGCCCGCGACGGTGACGGTGCTGGTGTCATGACTAGCATGCCGGACAAGTTCCTACGTAAGGAGTTTGGATTCTTGCTCCAGACTACACTGCCTCCGTTTGGTCAATATGCAGTCGGAAACATCTTCTTCACTCCAAATGCTGAGGAGAGAGCCCAGAACAAAGCTCTCTTCGAAGAGAAGGCCAATGAGCTTGGTTTGAAGATCGTGGGATGGCGCCCCGTCCCGAAGGATAGCAGCCTTCTAGGACCGGCCGCTAAATCTCGAGAGCCTCATATCGAGCAACCTTTGGTTGTTCTCAAGGACTCTGATGTTAAATTTGACGAAAAATTCTTCGAAAAACAATTGTACATCCTGCGAAAGAGAGCCACCCATGCTATCGGTTTGCATAAATGGTTCTATATTTGCTCGCTGAGCCCACAGAACATTGTCTATAAGGGCCAGTTAGCACCTGTTCAGGTCTACAATTACTATTATGACCTTGTAAACGTGGATTATGAAGTGCATTTCGCGCTGGTACATTCCCGTTTCTCCACCAACACTTTCCCCAGCTGGGATCGTGCTCAACCCCTTCGATGGGCCGCACATAATGGTAGGTTTCTGGATCCTTGTGACTTTAATTCAATCGGTGTGAGACACGGGGACGTGCATTCGGTGTGAGGTGTGAGGTGTGAATTGCAATGTCGTGCAAGTGATGATTCGTAGAGCTGTTTGTTAACAGGTGCTTGATAACCATAGGTGAAATTAACACCCTGCGAGGGAATAAGAATTGGATGAAAGCTCGTGAAGGCTTGATGAAATCCAAAAAGTTTGGTGCCGACTTAGAATCCCTCTATCCCATCATTGAAGGAGGTGGTTCCGATTCCGCCGCATTCGACAATGTTCTTGAACTTCTAATGATCAACAACGTCCTCACGCTCCCCGAAGCTGTAATGTTGATGATTCCCGAAGCCTGGCAAGGTCATACCTTGATGGAGCCTGAGAAGGCTGCATTCTATGAATGGGCTGCTTGTTTGATGGAACCCTGGGATGGTCCAGCTTTGTTCACATTCGCCGACGGTCGTTATTGTGGTGCAAACTTGGACCGGAACGGTCTCCGACCTTGTCGTTTCTATGTAACCGATGACGACAGAATTATCTGTGCTTCAGAGGTTGGGACAATCCAAATTGAACCCGAGCGCGTGATCCAGAAGGGTCGCCTTATGCCCGGAAAAATGCTTCTCGTCGACACGGTTGAAGGACGTATTGTTGACGACAAGGAACTAAAGCTGAGCACATCAAGCCGCTGCAATTTTCAGCAGTGGATCAGTGATCATCTTATCTCACTTCCCGAAATCCTCGAGGCTCACGAGAAGAGAGGAACCGATCTGTCTCCCAAGTTGACAGAAGGAAGTCTTCAAAATGATCCACTAGTCAAAGCCTTTGGCTACTCTTTGGAACAAGTCAGCTTGTTGCTCGCACCAATGGTAAGGGGACTCCGCACCTTTTTACTTAACCCATAGACTAATATTTCCTAGGGAATTGACTCGAAAGAGGCTCTCGGGTCCATGGGCAACGATGCACCGCTTGCTGTCTTGTCCAGGGAACCTCGTCTCATTTACGACTATTTCCGTCAGCTATTCGCCCAAGTCACAAACCCTCCAATCGATCCTATCAGAGAAGACATTGTTATGTCGCTTGAGTGTTATGTTGGACCTCAAGGTAACCTCTTAGAAATGGCACCAGAACAATGCAGCCGACTCCGACTTCCCTACCCAACGTTGTCAGTGGAAGAATTCACCTCTTTGAAAAATATCGAGCAGATCTATCCCAGCTGGAAAGTCCACACTATCGACACAACCTTTGCCAAAGTTGATGGTGCGGATGGATACGTGCCAGCTCTTGACCGAATCTGTGAAGAAGCTCTCAAAGCCATCAAGGAGAATTACAAGATCATCATTCTCTCTGATAAGAGAACTTCTGCTGAGAGGGTTCCGATTTCCGCGGCTGTCGCACAAGGTGCAGTCCACACATTCCTTGTAAAGGAGAAGCTTCGATCACAGGTTGCACTAGTTGTGGAGACTGGTGAAGTCCGTGAAGTTCAGCACATGTGTGTCCTCGTCGGTTATGGTGCAGATGCCGTCTGCCCATACCTTGCTGTTGACATCCTTCTGAAAATGAATCGCGACAGGCTCATCAGAAAGAAAATCTCAGATAAAGATATCATCACGAACTTCCAAAAAGCTGTAAATGGTGGTATTTTGAAGGTTATGAGCAAGATGGGTATCTCTACCCTTCAAAGTTACAAGGGAGCTCAGATCTTCGAGGCTCTCGGAGTCCATAAGGATGTCATCGATAAGTGTTTCCAAGGAACTGCCTCCAGAATCAGTGGTATCACCTGGGACGTTCTTGCGGAGGATGCCATTGCCTTCCATGAACGAGGTTTCCCCACTCGAGAAGCTGTGATTGTACCCGGTCTTACTGAGACCGGAGAATACCACTGGCGTGATGGCGGAGAAGCTCATGTCAACGACCCCATCAGTATTGCAAACATTCAAGATGCAGTTCGTACCCGTAATGACAAGTCGTATGAGGCATATTCCCGCGCAGAATATGAATCAACCAAGAACTGCACCCTTCGCGGTTTGTTGGATTTCGATTTTGAAAGCTCCAAGCCGGTCCCAATCGAACAAGTGGAACCATGGACAGAGATCGTTAGAAGATTTTGCACTGGCGCTATGTCTTACGGCTCTATCTCCATGGAATCACACTCCACTCTAGCTATCGCCATGAACAGGCTAGGAGGTAAATCCAACACCGGTGAAGGTGGTGAAGACCCGGAGAGAAGCAAGATTCTCGAAAACGGTGATACCAAACGTTCCGCTATCAAACAAGTCGCCTCGGGTAGATTCGGTGTTACTAGTCATTACTTGGCTGACGCTGATGAGCTTCAAATCAAGATGGCTCAAGGAGCTAAGCCCGGTGAAGGTGGAGAGCTGCCCGGCCACAAGGTCTCTGGGAGCATTGCTAAGACCCGTCACTCGACACCTGGTGTCGGTTTGATCAGCCCTCCTCCTCACCATGATATTTACTCCATCGAAGACTTGAAGCAACTTATCTACGATTTGAAGTGCTCCAATCCTCGCGCTCGAGTTTCCGTGAAGCTCGTTTCCGAGAAAGGTGTCGGTATCGTCGCTTCTGGTGTGGCCAAAGCTAAGGCTGATCATATTCTCATTTCCGGTCACGACGGCGGTACCGGTGCCTCGAGGTGGACTGGAATCAAGCATGCAGGTCTCCCATGGGAGCTTGGTCTTGCAGAAACCCATCAAACACTGGTGATGAATGATCTTCGTGGCCGTGTGATTGTCCAAACCGATGGTCAGCTTCGTACCGGCCGTGATGTCGCTATCGCTTGTCTTCTCGGTGCTGAAGAATGGGGCTTTGCAACTGCACCGCTCATTGCCATGGGCTGTGTTATGATGCGAAAGTGCCATTTGAATACTTGCCCTGTAGGAATCGCTACCCAGGATCCTGAACTCCGTGCTAAGTTCCAAGGAGAGCCAGAACACGTTATTAACTTTTTCTACTACATTGCCAACGAACTCCGCGCCATCATGGCAAAACTGGGATTCAGAACCATCAACGAGATGATAGGTCGCACCGAGAAGTTAAGAGTTAGGGATGATTTGCGAACTGCCAAAACTCGCAACATCGACTTGAAGAATTTGCTTGCCCCTGCATATTTGAGACGTGAAGGCGTAGCCACATACAATGTTAGACGACAAGACCACCGTCTTCACGTCCGTCTTGACAATAAACTCATCGACGAGTCCGAGTTAACATTAGACCGGGGGCTCCCTGCTAGGATTGAAACACCAATTGTCAACATCGATCGTGCTCTAGGTGCCACCCTTTCCTATCGTATCAGCAAAAAGTTCGGAGAAAGCGGTCTCCCCATGGATACTATCCATGTCAACTTGACTGGCTCCGCCGGACAGTCATTTGGTGCATTCCTTGCCCCGGGTATTACCTTGGAGTTGGAAGGTGATTCCAATGACTATGTTGGAAAGGGTCTCAGCGGAGGCCGTATCATAATCTATCCTCCTGGTGTCTCCACCTTCAAGGCAGAGGAGAATATTCTTATCGGAAATGTTTGTTTGTATGGTGCCACGGGCGGACAGTGTTACTTCAGAGGTGTCGCTGCAGAACGTTTCGCAGTCAGGAACTCTGGTGCAACAGCTGTTGTCGAAGGTGTCGGTGACCACGGTTGCGAATACATGACAGGTGGACGAGTAGTAGTCTTAGGAGGTACTGGGCGCAATTTTGCAGCCGGTATGTCTGGAGGCTTTGCTTTTGTTCTCGACATTCATGGTGATTTTGCCACTAAAGTCAACATGGAGATGGTTGAGTTGGAGGAAGTCACCGAGCCAACCGACGTCGAATGGCTTAGAGGCACCATCGAAGATCATGAGAACTATACGAAGAGTGAGATGGCATCGAGAATCCTTGCTGATTGGGATCAAGTTCTTCCTCGATTTGTCAAAGTCATGCCCACGGATTACAAGCGCGTCCTTCTAGAAGAAGCCAAAAAGGCAGAGCAAGCTAAAAGTCAAGTTCTTCTCCTCGAAGCTGAGGCAGCTGTTGAGGACAAGAAGAAGGCAGCTCCTGGAACCGACGGCAAAGAGGCCGAGAAAGCCAAGAAACACGAGACACCACTCACCACCGATATTGAAGAGAGTGTCACTGATTCCAAAGCGGAGAAAAAGAGAGCCTTGTTACTCAACAAAACGAAGGGCTTCAAGCTATACAGTCGAAGGTCGGAAAAATATCGCAACCCTGGAGCTCGAACGAAGGACTGGAAAGAATTATCCAAGCGATTGAACGATGAAGAGCTCCACTACCAGACCGCCCGCTGTATGGATTGTGGTGTACCATTCTGTCAATCCGATACTGGCTGCCCGATCAGCAATGTTATCCCCTCTTGGAATAACCTCGTTTTCCAGAATGATTGGAGGGCAGCTCTTGACAAACTCAACCAGACAAACAATTTCCCCGAGTTCACTGGAAGAGTATGCCCTGCTCCTTGTGAAGGTGCCTGCGTTCTCGGCATTATAGATGATCCAGTCGGAATCAAGAGCATTGAGTGTGCTATCATTGATAGAGGATTCGAAATGGGGTGGATGGTTCCTTGCCCGCCACCTGTCAGAACTGGAAAGCGTGTTGCAATTGTTGGATCTGGTCCAGCCGGCCTTGCTGCTGCTGACCAGTTGAACAAAGCTGGGCATGTTTGCCATATCTTCGAGAGGAGTGACCGTCCTGGTGGCTTGCTGCAATACGGTATCCCAAATATGAAGCTCGACAAGGCTATCGTCAAGCGTCGTATTGACTTTATGGCCGCTGAAGGTATCGAATTCTTCTGCAACGTTGAGATCGGACAAGAAGGCCAGAAGAACCTCGACGAACTTCGAAAAGAATACGATGCCGTTGTAATTGCCACTGGGGCTACCGTCCCCAGAAATCTGAATATTCCAGGCCGTGAATTCAATGGTGTCCACTTTGCTATGGAGTTCCTTCACAAAAACACACAGTCTTTGCAGGATTCGAACTTAACGGACGGGAAATACATCAGTGCTGCTGGCAAGAAGGTCATAGTTATTGGCGGTGGAGACACAGGAAACGATTGCATCGGAACGTCCCAACGGCACGGTGCCATTAGCGTCACCAACTTCGAAATTTTGCCAAAGCCGGCTCTCCAACGAGCTCCAGATAACCCTTGGCCACAGTATCCCAGAACTTTCCGTGTTGACTATGGTCATACCGAAGTCCTTTCGCATACCGGAAAAGACCCCCGTGATTACAAGATAGTGACAAAGCAATTCCACGGTGACGAGGCCGGTAATCTCAAAGGTTTGACGACGAAACGAGTGGACTGGAAAAAGGATCCTATGAAGGGGTGGCAGATGTCTGAAGTTGAAGGCTCTGAGGAATATTGGGAGTGTGATCTAGTCTTCCTTTCTATGGGATTCGTTGGATGCGAAGAGAGAGCTTTATCGAGTGATGTCGAGAAAAATGCCAGGGGCAATATTAAAACTGAATCTTTGAGTACCTATGCCACAACTGCTCCAGGAGTCTTCACAGCTGGTGACTGTCATCGCGGTCAATCTTTAATTGTCTGGTAAGCAAGAGAATCCTGGAAATGACAAGATAAGACAGAACTAACCTTTCATTCGAATAGGGGTATCAATGAAGGACGCCAGTGTGCTCGAGAAGTGGACATCTACTTGACGGGTTCAACATTGCTTCCAGTAACCGGAGGCATCATCAAGAGGCACCCGATGAAGGGCGATCAAGGAGGCGAAGAAGCAGACATCGACAAGATCTAGTCGGTCGCAGTCGATGGAACGCTCCCGATCTTTGGGATCGAAGAACGAAACAAGCTTCCTCCAAGCCAATTCATCTGTACCGACGACCCAGATTGCATCATTCTAGGACCTTTGCCGGTTATCTACCGCCCTTGGAATGATTTACCACCACCTGGAATAGCCACGAAGATGAAGTACAAGAAACTCTGTAGTGATTTGGAGCAACATAAAAAAGACGTTGAAGAGAGGAAGGTCCTCGCCCGGGAGGCCTTCAGCCAGGGGTGTGACCCCCTGGTTGAGATCTGGAAGATGGATAAGAAAAAGAAGCAGAAAGTTCAACACGATTAAAACCAAGAAGGGTTGTTTTTCTGCTGGCTCCTTTAACGTCTTCTTTTTTTTTTTTGACTACGTTTTCTTGCAGCATTTATGTTGTGGCATTTAGGTACTATTGTTCATCCTCCGTCGTTCCGTCGTGTTTCCTTGTTTGTCTACTATGCGTACATGCTTTGAATGTTTTCTTACCCAGTCAACCGACCGAATGTTCTTGCTCTTTCTGATACGTTACAAATCGCTCTGTTGCAATTTCTCTTTTACGACATGAAAAATACAGGCGCTGGGATTACTTTGCAAATTTATGTTTATAGCAACATAGCTAGCTTCAACTGAATGGAACAGTAGTGCTACTATAAAAAACAGACCTCTCGTATTGCTCCAACTTGGGGGGTTTTTTTTTTCATTTCTAGCTACTAGTATTTATTTTGATATGGCTGGGATATCTTCGACATTTTGGCCTAGTCTTGCGAGGTACCTACAACCAGCCATCTCGGTGTCAGCTTCTGGAATATTAAGCAATCGATCCCCAATTGCAAGGGAGGAGTCAATTCTTACAGGGCGCCAGTATCTGCCCATACTTGATACCTTGAAACCTTAAGCTTGCCATCTTCACTAGCAAAATCAAGGGTGTAGGTAAAGCCCTTAATTATACGGTGAAGTTTAGTTTAGTTCAAATCAGTGCCCTGTTTATGGAATGTAGATATTCAGATCGATTACAGTACCTCGTCCCAGTTAACACCCGTAGGCACCCAAGTAAACCTTCCTTTCCCCTTGACCGAGACTTTATTTTGCCTCTCATCCACAAAGTACTCTCCAAAGCTCATGTCTTCGTATGCTAGATACTTCCCTAGAAGTCCAAAATATTCTTTCATTCCGTCTAGGCCTTTAAACTCACGCCCGACAAATGGTGCAAAGTGTGGGTCTCCATGTTCGAAGGCGGTGACTGTGGAAGCGAAATGGGAGAACATTGATGGCGGATCTGCTTTGGTAGCAAAGTCATTGCAAAGGGATTCGGCCGCTTGGAGGAGGGAATCGTAGTGGCTGCTCATTTTTGGGAAGGATAGAAGCCAGTGTGGTATTTTTGATGGTTATGTGTTGTTTTTGTTGTATATTTTTAGGGAGCTATAGGATGATGTCATTAGCTTTTGGGCTTTTAGATTCAGGTTTTGAAAGACAGTTTTGAAGGGACGTTGATAGATATTGAATCTAAAGATTACTTTATAGATAATTGATAGATGTACCGTCCTTTTTTTTGGTATCGTAGACGTCTGTTCCGTTGGCTCGGAAGGCAAGAAGTTCGGGCTTTCCAAAATCAAATTCAACGTCAATTCGGGCCCCACACCAAGCTTGGTCTTAGCTCGGAACCAGACCCGAGATATCCTTGTTGAAGGCTAAACCAGGGATGGTCGTGTGCGCCAATGTACGCGGCACTACGGCACGGGCATTCTTGGGGGCCGTTGGCAATTGGCAATTAGCAATTGACCCTTTCTTCCTCCTCTTCTTTTTCTTTTTGTTTTCCCTTTTCCTGTTTAAATAAATTGGGGTCCTCAAAATTAGAAGTTATTATTAGCATGCCCATAAATAATCCATGATCGCTCCTTTCCCTACCATGTGGCTGTCAATCTTGGAATTTATTTCTACGAGGACGAATATATAGCCCGTTTTTGACTTTTCTCTTTTCGTTGAATTAATATCTTCCTTTCTTTCCTCCATTAACTAACCTTAATTACCAGTTGTTACATAAACCCACTGGTGGCAGCCCTATTTTACCCGGGGTAATACGTCGTTGACAGTGCACCACCATACCCGGGGTGGCGCCCCTTCTTTCCTTTTTTTTTGTCCTACCGTTACATCCTACCGAACCAGACTCTTAACATTCATTCGTTATATAGCACCGGGGTGCACTGGGGCGGCGAAGGTATATACTATACTAAATATATAAAAGAATAGTAACAATAATGCTATAATGCATTTACAAAATTATATCCCTAGCATACTGCTAGTGATCCTGGTTACGTACACCACAATTACTACATGCGCAGTCGTCAATCCTGTGGTAGAGCCACCAATGATCAAGGAGATCAATTTTGAAAAGAATCTAGAAAAGAATGCGAAACGGCTGAAGTTGAAGAATCATAAACTTGCAATTGGGGAGATGGCTATGGAGCCGCCGGTGCGGAAGCAGGGCGAGCCGAAGTATTTTCGTGAGTAGTCAATGGGGATTTTGGATATATGTTTCTCCATCTTCTTTTATTCTCCATCTTCTTATTCTTCTTCTTTGACTGATATCTTACGGAATTCTTTAATTCTTTTGTTTTTTTAGAGGAACCTGGGTAATTAATATATTTTTTTTCCCAAATATTGATCGTTAAATTTAAATTCATTGCACCGCTAATCGGGAAATCATTGAAATAGCGTCGCTGCAGCGGGTCACTACGACGGTCGATATTACATCGGGGTATGTCAGTTCAATAAATTATAAATCCACAAATCGATCCACATAATCATTTTTTTATATATGAGAATTTCTCTAACGATAATTTTGGACTACATAGTTCGTCACGGATGAAGAACGACAAAGAACTTTGACACACTTAGTCCGGGCATGGCTTCAGTGGACTCAAAGCCAGGGGATCGAGACATGGCTAGCCCATGGCACTCTTCTTGGTTGGTGGTGGAACAATCGGGTACGATAAATCAATATTATCTGAAATCACAAAACATCAAGCTATATATATGAATATAACACTGACTTCTCCAAATCCTTTCCCAGATTCTACCATGGTAAGAACACCAAAGAAGCAACTTTTTAAACCCTTCTTATAAAAGAATATTTTCTTTCTAACGATCCAACTTTCATATTAATTTTTCAACAGGGACACCGACCTCGACGTTCAGGTATCAGAGGCAACTCTCAAATCGATGGCCGAAAATATGAATATGACAACCTGGACCTACAATTTCGAAGAAGATAATTTTCAAAGAGATTATTTACTCGATATAAACCCATATTGGACTAATCGTCTTCGAGGTACCGCCGCAAATCTTATAGACGGACGGTGGATCGATAAAAGTACGGGATTGTTCATCGATATCACGGGATTAAGTCAGACCCACGGTGTGACAAGACCAGGGGTTATTTCTTGTAAAAATCTACATCGATATAAGGTAACCTTTTCTTTTTTTCTTTTTACCCCTTATGCCTTCATTTTCTTTCCCCCATCTGAATGGGAACTATTTGAAGTATACGTAGCCAGAGGGGATGCTTCCATTCAACAGGATATATAAAAAGATGAGAGGATTGCTAATGATGAGATCGAAAATCAAATCGAGCGAATAGACCTTCGAGATATACCCATTACGAGAAGTGAAATTTGAAGATTTTAAAGCATATGTACCGAACTCTTACGAGAAGATATTGATAAAAGAGTATCGATCGAAAGCGTTTACAAATACGGAGTTTTCGGGTCATGATTGGCAACCAGCTATTGGATCATGGGTTCCGAAGACTAGATTTGAACCTCACAGGTAAGTAAATGTCTAACCCCCCTCCTCTCCTCCCGACTTACTATATATACATATGGTTCAGTCTATTAAGAGAATCAGGTGGAATGTATATATATGCTAACGAACTACGGTGTTAATTTCTTTTGGTTAAAAAAATAGATTGTACAGATTACGAAACGGGAAGATGATGAAGATTAAAATCGAAGATCCGAGAGGATTGGAAGCTGTTCCTCGACCGAGTTTTTGGAATCTTCTATGGCGATTGGCTTATTGGTAAATACTTTGTGCCATAAGTATTCAACCAGGTTTCAGATTGATGTTTTTGGTAGTTAATAATCGATCGGGCAGCTAGATTAGCGGAGCATGGAGTACTTTGTATGTTACTCGATTGGAATAGAATGTCTTGTTTAGTCAATCACGATAAGATACGATGTATATATATATAATCCAGGCGGTTACTTGGGTAAGTAAGTACCTAGATAAGTGTGAACATGTACCAAAGTACGACAGTCTTGTATTTTCAATATACCTAGCGAGAATAATCCGCCATGATTACAAAGTGTTTGGGTAATTTCTAGTCCCATAGCCTAGCTGTCACAAAAAATAGGAGCCGCTCCTGTGCGTGTTTCTCCTATCAACTAAATATTTATAGTTATATCCCAAAATCCCTCCCATAAGCTCACAATCTTGCGGCCAGCTTGACCCTAAAGATTCAAGCCAAGTATCCCTTCTCCTTCAACCATTCCTCAACAACCTTCTCGTCCCTCTTCTTCCAACTAACGTTACCGCTAACGCTATCAATCGCAACCCTGACGGCACGATCATACCCTCTCTGATCCTTTGGTTCGAAGAAAGTCTTCATCTCTTCCAAAATCGTCTCATCCGCAAACTTGTTAAGTGTGACCCTAACAAATCTATCAAGGAGAACCATATTTCCGCTCAACAGCTTGAAGATATCATCCCATCTCTCCTTCACGAATTTCCATACCAATGGCTTAGCATCGCCGTTCAATGCTAGCGATGAGGAAACATAGTGTGTATTTTGAGTTGGGATTTTGTCGCCAACCATCTTCTCGAGGTAGTCGTTGATCAGATCTGCGGATCTGGCCTTTCCGAGAGCTTGAAGCGTGATTTCCTTGCCGTCGGGGCTGGTGGCCTTGAGGTATTCGGCCCAGACCTTCTCGTATTCCTCCTTACCACCTTCGCTAATTCCGATTCTGAAGACTCGGAGTTTGAGAGCGGCGTTGATGACGGATTCGTCACCGGAGAAGTAAGCTTCGAATTGGCGTTTGGCTTCGGCGATGATGGACTCGTGACCTGCACTTGCGGCGGCACCGATGAGGAGGCCGCGGAGCTGGGTGGTCAAAAAGTCATCACCTTCGGCGAAAGTCCAGCCGAGCTTTTCGGCAGCTGGGGAGTATAATTCCAATGCGAACTTCTTGAGTCCGGCTTTGATCTCTGGGTTTGAACCGAAGGCTCCCTGGACGGCAGATAGGGCGGTAGCAATAGTTTGCCAGACCAAGAAATTGCTTTCCTCTTTCATTCCCTCGAGGAGACTGAGGAGACTGGAAGTTGAGCCGTCGCCCGAAAGTGCTAGAGCTTGGGCATCTGCTACGAGGCCGATACGGTCAGCTACACTGAGCTTGTCGAGAGAGAGACCAAGTTTAGCGAATCGCTCGACGGGGTAGTTGACACGGTAGAAACCGTTCTGCCCGATGTTGAGCTTGTAGTATTCGGTGTTCACACCGGAGATGCTTGTTTCCTTCTCAGTAAGGGCGGTGACGGTATCTTTGGCATCTGAGGTGAGAGTTTCAGAGGTAAGTCCCAATGGAACCCACCAAACTGTCTCGTCTTCCTCGGGCTTAACGTCACCAGTGCTGAGGAAACGCTTCTGGCGGACGGTGATAGAGTCGGCGGTTTCCTTGACATCAAGGACGGGGAAACCGGTGGTCTTGATCCAGAGGTCCATGATCTTGTTGACATCTTGGCCGGATGCCTCAGAAAGGGCAGACCAGAGAGCATCGGTGGTGGCATTGGCTGATTCACATGTTAGAATATAAGTTAAGATTCCCAATGTATCTGGACTTACCATAAGTGTGCTTCTTCAAGTAGTTAGAAACACCCTTCAAGAAAGTCTGCTGTCCAAGAGCAGAGCTCAACATTCTAATAACACTGCTTCCCTTGAGGTAACTATCCCAAAATCTCAGTTAGCATATTGACCCAGGTCTCTGTATCCTGTCACAAAAAAATACAACAAAAACCCACCTGATGTGATCAAAGATCTGGTCAACCTCAAGAGCATCTCGGACGGGAACCTCGATAGGATGCGAGCTCCTCAAAGAATCCAATTGGAAGCCTGTTTGCATTGATTCAGCCTAGAGCATATAAGTCAGCATGGATATTTAGGAGTATTTAACGACCTCTGCGGGCACGCACAACGAACTGACCCCAGACATCCCAGTCTAAAAAGATGAGCTATGTTAGTAACATGTATCAAGTAAGAAAAAGAAGGTTTGATCGGAATGGAAATTACCTGGGTAGAAATTGTCGATAGCCAGCCATCCGACCCAAGTTGCGAAACCTTCGTTGAGCCAGAGCTCGTTCCACCAGTCCATGGTAACCAGGTTTCCGAACCACTGATGGGCGAGTTCTGCAAGCATATATTGGATTAGTATAGGCTATCTTTTTTTTGGAAACCATTTTGGATGGATTTTCAACATACCGTGTGCAACAACGTATGCGACTCTATTCTTATATCTCGGGTCGCTTTTTCCTTCTTCGTAAAGAACAGCAGTAGTTCTATAAGTAATCAAGCCCCAATTTTCCATAGCTCCGTGAGAGAACTCATGAACAGCCAACATGTCAACCTTGGGTAGTGGATAATCAATATCAAAAACCTCAGAGAAATAATCGACGATCTTGGCCGCATTATCGAGGGCAAACTGTCCTTGTTCCTTGAGCCCAGTAGTGGTATAGACTCTAACGGGGATCTGAACGCCATTGTATTTCCTTTCCGTCTTGGTTTCAACGTACTCAAATTCACCACAAGCCCAGGCGTAAAGGTAAGTGCTCATCTTTGGGGAGGTCTCGAATCTGACAACTTTGAGATCTCCAGATGGCTCTGGGGTTTCAGAGATGGCTGGCATGTTGGATAAAGCGGTCCATGAGTTTGGAACAGTAATGGAGAAGTCGAAAGTAGCCTTGAGGTTTGGCTCATCGAAACATGGGAAGGCCTGGCGGGCGTCACAGGACTCGAATTGGGTCGAGAACATGTGGGTGGCCTCGGTGGTACCGGGAACTTTGTATTCGGAGCGGTAGAAGCCAGCCATCTACGTTTAAATTATATTCAGCATGCTTTTTCTCATATATTTTAGCATTTTTAAAAATCCAGGGGCTTACCTTGTTATTCAAGATACCAGTGAAATCAAGCTTCAATTGAGCCTTCTCGGTAGCCTGAAGAGGCGATGAGAAGTTGAGAGTAGCCCTCTCACGCTTGTTGTCGACATCGATAGATGCAGCTTCTTGTGAGGCACCGTCAACGGTGATAGTAGCCTTCAAGTCGCCCAGCTCCTTGACATTGATGGATATCGCACTGGTTTCTTGAGTAACCTTCACATCGACAGTGACGGTACCAGAGTAGGTGAAAGCCTTGTTATCGATATTGAAGATAGAGAGGTCGTAGTGAATTGGCTTCACTCTGTGATTTTACCAGAAAAAAGAAGCCCCAAAAAGGGTAGTACAGTTTGTTTAGTAAATCCTAGAATTATAAAAAACAAAGATAGAGGGGATATATCAATAGAACTCACTCCTCAGGAAGCACGTCTCTATCGTCTCGCGTCATATTGCTAGTATATTCCGGATTTCCAACGAACTGTGTTGACGGAGTCGAATAACTCCGAAACTTCGATCCCAAAAACGGACTTGTATTCCTCGAACAAACAGTGTTTACCGTACGAGAGGTATTATTAGTAGTAAATACTGTGGAGATAGAAGTAGAAGTGGGAGTAGTAGAAATAGAAGTAGTAGTGGTAAAAGAGGATCTGGGAACTAAGAAAGTTCCAAGCGCTGTTATATATCGTTTCCGGAGCGCAGTCGTACGAGCAGGTAATAGTGGGATGGCACTCGACCTGCGCGATATTGGTATCTTTGAACAGCTAAAACGGGAAGTTGTCAACGATTGAGTTATCCGCGGGAAAGATCGTTGCATTTAAATCGGGCTAAGTGATAATTTTAGAGGGGACGATGGATGACGGGTAAGAAGTATCAATAGAGCAATGTGGGGTGCTCGGGTACGCGGCGGGGTCAACATCAGGATCCCACGTGCACAGAACGATCTCAATCTTTCTTTTCTTAGACTTCAGAATGATAAAGAATTTTAAAAATCTTGATTTCAAAAAGAAAAACAAATAAAAATACATATCTTACCTGGAAGCTTGAACTAAAAAGCTAGAAAAGAAAAGAAAACCTGAGGCTCCGAATGAAGCAGTTGAAGGGACAGGCAATGGGGACCTTGTTGGAAAGGGAAGCTTATCGACAGATTCAAACAGGTCGACTCGGTTTGGATGCACGCCATTGCATTGCGGCCATTGCGGGGCAAGTTGCGGCCAAAACGCCGGCCCAAGCCGATGTCACAATAGACTGACTAGCTAGCTAACAGCCACCAACCTGCCTTCTTTGGATGTTCCCCGAACAAACTAACAAGATGCAAAGTGGTAATCATCGTAATTAACAGCCATAGCCTCGCCTTCATGGGAAAAAAACGGGTCAGAGAGCGCCCCAAGGTCTTGGCTGTTGCATGTTACTGAAGACCTAAAAAGTTGGGATGAATTCATGAAATAATATTACCTACTTGAATATATGTATAGCTAGCACGTGTCCGGCCTAGTGTAAACCTCGAGGAATAGAATGTATGATCACGGTCAATCAATCAATCAATCAATCAATCAATCATGGAGAATGGTCAGATCTAGAACGAGAGGATAGTAAGATCCGTTTATTCATATTTCCACCGTAACAAATATAAAATCAACAGCACTGCAAAGAGAAGCAACAGGACAGACGGCCAAATCCAGAAGACGAAACAACGAACTCCCGTCCAACCGGCGGATAAACAATTAAACAACAGCTGGGAACCGGAAGGCCAAGAAAGAGACAGAGACAGAGAAAGAGAAAGAGAAAGGAAAGAAGAGAAAGGAAACACGAAACGATGTCTGTAGGATCAAGCAAGCAAAAGATATCCAAAAGAAACAAAAGACGGGGGAGGAAAAAGAAACATGGAAGAAGGAATATATGGTAGTACAGGTTGCGATCCAACGAAGGACGAAGAGTCCCTCAAAATGCCATTAGCACCCCTCTCCTGATCGGTCGTTTCGTTTCGTTTCGTGTTTCATTTCTCACTTTCCCTTCCCTAGAACCGTGAACCCGATAACCCTCGTTTCGCAAAACCAAGACATTGGTACAGACGCAGCCGTCTTAATTCGTTTCTATCGTATTGGCTAGAAGGAGTATTTCGTATCTCACGATGGCGGGTTTTTCTCCATGGAAAACGAGTGAGGAAGAGGAGAGAAAGAAAGAAAGGGAGCGAAGAAGACGGAGTATTGCGAAAAGGAAGCGCTTTCAATTAATAGACATAAAAAAAACGGACAAAAAAATATCAGCCCGTTTATCGTAGTTTTTCGTTTCAAATATAAAATTCGCAGTGTCCCTTTTTATGTCCAAATCGAAACAACAAATCTCTACCATCTTTTCTTCAATTGCTTTTCCAGTTCTTTCTTATTTTCCTCTTTAGACCCCGGGGCCTTTTAGCAGCAACCCCCGTTGGATTGCTGGTTGACCGGCTGGCCAGGATTGACTGAGACTGTGGCCTTGTTGTTCTGGGTGGCGCTTCCCATGCGTTCCTTGATCTGTCGGGCCATGGTCAAGAAGGCTTGTTCGACGTTTGTGGCGTTCTTTGCAGAAGTCTCCAAAAATGGGATTCCCAAGCTATCTGCGAATTCCTGTTTGAAAAAGAGAAAAACCGATGTTAGTGAATTACAACGAGCGGTCGGATGGTTCGTGGAAGCCGTACCTTTGCGACAGTATAGTCCACGACCTTCTTATCAGACATATCGCTCTTGTTTCCGACGAGGAGCTTGTTAACACCTTCTGTAGCGTATCGGTCGATTTCCTGCAACCACTGCTTAACATTGTTGAAGGAGTCTACAAAGGTTGTTTGTTAGCCATAAATTTTACCAAGTATAAAGGAAATGATAAGTTTTTACCCATATCTGTTACATCGAAAACGACGCAGATACCGTGAGCTCCTGTAAACAATTTGTTAGTCTTCTCATTTGTCTTCGTAAGATCTGTCGAACTGGTGTACCTCGGTAGTATGACGAAGTGATAGTACGGAATCGCTCCTGTCCAGCAGTATCCCACTGAAAATAGAATGTTAGTAGGACAATCAAGAAAGAAGATCCTTAGAAGAAAGAAGGACAGAAAGAAAGGAGAACAGCCAGACTTACAATTTGCAGCTTTACGGTCTTGCCATCAAGTTCGATTGTACGAATTTTCTACACAAACAGTCAGCAAACACGTCAAAGGAGCTTCCAATATTGTAATTTTCAGGATATCTTACGAAATCAACACCGATAGTCGAGATGTAGGATTCAGTGTATGTGTCATCAGCGAACCTGAGCAACAAACAAGACTTGCCGACACCAGAGTCACCGATGAGGAGGAGCTTGAAGAGGTAATCGTATCTTTCGAAATCCAGGGCGGAATCGCCCCACTTGGTTAGCTTATTTTTGTTCGATCTAGCTGATGGGGAAGAAGGAGACGTTGGAGAAGTTGGAAGAACGGGAAAGCGAGTTTGCTCCGACGGAGAGGTAGGTGAAGCCATGGCTTGATCTGAAGCTGAGTCGCGTGTGCTCTATCTGCGAGATGGCGTAATGGAACAGGGGGTAGGGGGGGCAGACGGAGGCGCTTAGGGAGCAGCGGGAGCAGCAGCAAGGGACAGTAGATGTCCTAATGGACTTAGGAAAAGGGATACATCTACGAATCGGACAGCCGAGCACACAGAGTTAGCAAAAAGGGAAAATAGGGATATAGAGAGACAGTCAAGCTGCTTGCAGAGCTCTGATGGAGATATCAAAGGGTTATTTAGGGAGGTGCCATACACTCTGGATTCATGATGATGATGTTGCTTGAGAGTCGGAAAGCTCTAAATTAAAGTTCTGAAAGAAACGTTAGTAGGCGTTATTAACTCTTGAGATAATATATATGAAAACAGCTCGCAAGCAGAAGCGAGTCTCGGCTGGAGCTTGGGGGAAACAAATGAGGCTTACAATATTTTTTGAGGCTGGGGATGCTGGTAGATGGGTGCTGGTGATGGTGATGACGAAGGTGGTTTGGGAAGTTCGGAAGATTGGGGGTCGGAGAAACAGGGCCCTTTTATCAGCTGATGGAACAGTCAAGTTAACTTCCCAAGCAAAAAGCGAAAGATTCCTCGGTTTTCTCTGGCGAAAGAGGCTAGCGACGAGTAAGGATATCCGGGGATAGAGCGGGAGAAGCTACGGGTGGAGAGGGTTTGAGGCTTAACGGTTGTGTGTCTGATGGTGGTGATGGTGATGGTGATGGTGATGGGAAAGGGAAGCAATAATTAAAGGGAAGGAAGACAGGACCAGAACAAGCTAAGAAAGGGTGTGTGTGTGAGGCCAGATGTTGGCGATGTCGTTTCAAGATAACAGGAACAGGAACTGACACAACCACAATGCAACTTCACTCGCTCTTGCACTTGGCCTCCAAATAATATTACGAGTCGGCTCAGATCTTAGTCCGATATATCGTTTACAAGTATGATATCTTGACAGAGATTATTATAAACCGGATAAAAGCCTCATTCCGGGAGAAGCGGCTTTAATCTAAAGAAAAACCAAGTGCTTAAGTACCTGCTTAGGTACTTACGAACAGAACTTACTGTGTAGTAGAATATTGATAGTACGATACGATACGATACGATACGATAGCCTCAAGTGAAGTTAAGATAACTATATATACTGGGTATCCATCAAAATGAAATCGAATCCTGCCGGGTCCTATTTATATTTCTTGGAGGGGGAAATATTATCCAAAAGCAAATTAATACCAATGAGTCGTTCCAAGATCAAAGATGCAGGCACTGCACTGCACTAGCAGTTATAATAACAAGGACTTACTTAATGCCCAACAGAGAATATGATATTACCAGGCGGGTACGTAACAAACAAAGCTAAATCAACCTTTGGAGTCTCCAATTTAATTAAACGTGCTTGTGCTTGTGCTTATGCTTATGCACACAGACAGACATGCGCCGGATGTGCCTTCTTTAAACCCGGCATGATCCCATTAAGACCCATCATCATGTGATGCTTTGTCTCATACCGACGTCAGGCCCCATTGCCGACACCTGCAGCTGGCCTCCACACATGCCGGCCTTCTAGAACGATTCAGTTTTCAAAATGCATCGGAGTATGTTAGTATTAGTATTGTAAGCTATGGATTTCTATCTCCCGTTGCCGAGACTCTCTACCTTTCGTGTATCTCCATAATAATTACATGCGATAGTAGTTTTTAACGTAGCAGTAGCTAGTAGTACAGTCAAGGAAAACACCAAAAACACCCCCCAAAAACGCCATTCGCAATGCATTAGTCGTCCTCGTATACCGGTATTCATGTAAAGGGGAAGCCAGGACAAATAAATTGTAAAAAAAAAAAGAAAAGAAAAGACACGTCGCAAGGTCATAAAGATGTTATCCCACTCTCAAAGCAAAGTCAAAAGGGAAGCCCGGCTTTCACTCCCTTCAAAAAACGGCCCTGTGAACAAAGAAAGAGAAGGAGGGAGAGGATAGTCTGGGAACAAGACTAGCGGGGGTGACGACCATGGAAGAAAGTGGCCATGACAGAATATCAGAGAGGTCTGTTAATCGTCAACCTCCATCTCATCGCCAGACATGTACATCACAGAACTGTCAGCAATTGGCGCAGCTCTTCCCCGTCGCGTAGTCCTACTAGTAGGCGTAGTAATTTGCCTTCCCAAGGGTGAGCTTCCGGATGCTTGCATTCTTGCAGGTAGCCTTCGGATGTTTTGATAATGTCCGGGGGGCCCAACGTGTCGAGCTGCTGAAGTTGGAGTGTCGACTCGACGTTGAACATGCCCAGCGACAATAGGACGCGGGGAGCCATCTCCAATCTCTGAGAATTCGTCAATGCTACCCTGTGTCGTATCGGCGATAGCAGAAAGCTCGTCAAGTCCAGATTCACCCTCTTCGTAGATTGAAACTCCCTCGCCTTCGTGTTCTTCAAACCCCTCCTCCTCCTCTTCTTCCTCTTCCTCTTCCTCGCCCTCCTCTTCACCATCCATCTCCACAACTTCTTCATCCTCTTCCTCTTCCTCTTCGTCCTCTTCCTCTTCCTCTTCGTCCTCTTCCTCTTCCTCTTCTTCGTCCTCACTCCAACCAGTGCTATCGGCCTCGGGGATATCGGCGTCCAAATCCACCTCTCCTTCCTCCATCAGTCCTTCTTCCCCAACCTCCAATTCCTCGACGTCTTCATCCTCCCCATCCTCCCCATCATCCTCCTCCCCATCTCCCTCCCCAACAATCTCCACAGGCTCTCCACCGATCATATTAATATCCTGCCCGAAAGCTCCCTCATCAACTGTAGTCTCCCCTTCCATGGCCATCTGTTCGGCCCTCTCAAGTTCCTCATCAATAACACCTTGCAAAGTCTTCATCATTCCAGGTGGTTTAATCCACGTCGCTCCGAACCGTGCAATATGGAGCTTTCTTTTCTCAACCGCATCTTCATCGATTGCTAGCTGCTGAAGAGCTGAAGGCCCATAGGCTGCGAGTGCAGAGCGCGTAGCATCGCGTTGGGCACGGTATTGTTGGTGATGACTGTGTTGGTTCGCAGCGGCTGGCGTCGCCTGTGTGGATTGGAGGAGGGGCGTAGAGGTAGGTTTCGGAGGGACGGTGTAGCCGAAGGTATGGGATGGAGTATACCATAGCGATTGAGTCTATGATATAGTAGTAAAAAAAATCTTAGTTAAAAAAATCTTTTTGAAAATATAAGATGAAGATAGCATGAAAACCTACATCACGAGGCGTGAGCAGAGGTAACCCAAGGCTCATCATTTTGGCAATTGGATACTCGTATGTTCAATTCGTTAAAGGTTCGTATAAAATATGCATAAGGTATTCGGATATTGGTGTTCGATTATCGACGGTCATTCATTCATCATCGAGACGAATGTTGGTACTCTAGATAAAATTGGTTGGTGATGTTAAGGGAGTGTGCGATGGTTGAGGTTGAGAGCGAGTGAGGTTGAAAAGTGCATTAATGGTGTAAACAAATACGTTGGTTGCGCCCAATGAGGGCATCCACATAGTAACAGCGTGCACAGCACAATACCACAGCTGTTGGCGAATTACAATATTGACCAGGTTCCCTATGAGCCCTCATCGCCGGGATCCTCCTTTAACATATTTCTTCAATTGAATTATTAATTTTCTTGCATTTCTTATCATTAATTTATGGCAGCGTGGAAAGGTATCATTTCAGAAGCAAACAGTAAGACCGTCCTCGATCAGGTCTAAGTGGGTCGAGATCATAAAAACCCACTATGCTAGGTGGCATCAAAAGTATCCTGCTAAATATCGTACAAAATATCACGGTTATCACTAGGATAACTCCATTGAATCTTCTCCATTCACAGTATAGTTAGAATCCGTGATGAATTGGTTCTCATATTCAGCCAAGTACTAAATAGAATTGATCAGTAAGCCAGTGTTCAGTGGAGTCTCGACAAGTCCTAAGCTACTAAAACATACCTTCGTGCTGCGACCAGTATCCAGGAATAACTTGAAGCTACGGGTAACATCATCAACCGTAACCGTCTTCTTGGGTCGTTTCGATGCGATCATATTAGCTGTAGTTATGAGCTGCGAGGCATATCTCAACGACGTCTCCGATCCAATCTTTGTCAAAAGTGAAAGCGCAGTTGGTTCCAAATCAACCTCTTGCTCCTGGGCTCTTATCGACAAGATTTGCTCAATCTCTGGAGTCGAATAACCAGGTGTTGGGATAATTAGCACTCTGTCCAACAAGTCGATTGGAAGTCCGTGTGGTGATTTGTAGTTTGTTCCTCTTATTCTTGTTGTTCCTCGGTTCGAAGCCATGATAACGATCGGTGACAACTCGCTTTCCAAGGCTCTGTTGATGTATGAGAAGCACTCAATATCCAGCATGTGGATTTCATCAATGAACAGAACACCTGGAACGATCTCTGCCTTTCCCTCTTCTCTCCACTCCCCGACCTTGATGTTGATCTGGTCTCGAACTTCCGATCTGATCTCACCAGTGTCGCCAGAGAACAGAGCCAAGAATCCCTGAGTACGGGAGTTTATGACATCGATTTCATGTAGCGAAACGGTGTGGACCACCTCACGTCGCTTCTGGAGTTCCCCCTCCGGACACTGCAAAAACTTGGTATCGGGCCCCATCGCATCATAGTCTCTAGCTTTTGCATATGATCGGCCGAGCTTCGTTACTTTGCCGGAAGATTTGTCGAGGGATATTATGTCACCAGCGATGACCTTTTCCTTGGACATACTTTCGATCATTTTGGCGCCCATATCCCAGACAGCTTCCATATCGGTCGTTTTCATTGTGAGTTTACCTTGTTTCGTGCCCTATAAAATGCGAAACCAATTTAGCTCTCTTGACTCTCTCATTGCCGCCGAATCCCCAGGAATTGATTGCTTACTCCAGTAACGGTACGATCAACCTGGATCTCAACAACTTCGCCCTCGATGATCTCTGTTTCCTCTTTTATTCTAACACCAATAGACTTTCTGAAAGCCTGGGTGAGAGCCTCTGTTTTGGACATTTCTAACGAGAAGATTTCGGTGGATGTGAGGATGGTGAATGGAACGTCGGACCCAAGACTTTGGGCCATGCCCATTGCAATGGCTGTTTTCCCGGTACTATTGGATTCAAATCCGTCAGCGACAACCGTTTAGTGATAGGCATAGATTACGACGCGTACCTAGGGGGACCAGCCATCAGAATGGCTCTGCCAGCGATCTTTCCCTCGCGGACCATCTGGAGAATGACGGCAGCGGCCTTCCTGGCCTTTTCCTGGCCGATAAGACCTTGTGAGGCATTGGTTCGTGGTTGTAGGGTATCAGGTTCGACGCCGAGGCCACGAATGTGAGAATGCGAGGCGATGAGGTTGAGGCCGCGGACGTCTCTGGATTCAGAGACTGTAGTTATAGCTTGCTGGTCGTTTTAAAGGTGGTTAGTATGAGATGCAAGATTTTCTTTTAGAAAAATTCCTTTCCTAGCTAGCGGAGGGGAAGTACCATCGTTGAATTAATATTAAAGCAATAGGAAATGTGTTTTGATTCAGTTCAAGCGGATAAATTGGGATGTAGTGATGCGGAATTGGTCGTGAAGGTTGGTGGAGATATGGTTTGAGGAAATTTGCGAGACGGCGCAGATGAGTTGAAGTTGTTTAAGAGATGGTTTGGTTTGGTAGACGCGTTTGAGCTCACCCTGGTCCATGCCACTTGCACCTGCTATGGAATCCCACCAGGATCTAGCCCAGCTTGTCATATATTCACTACAGAGATACTTAATTGCTTTACTAGGGATTTTAACTTTGAATTTTGTGAAGCTGGATAAACTGCTTTTATCATTGACTATTCTAGTAAAATATAAAATATAGTAGCGGCTTGTTTTAGTCAGCGGCGAATTAGTCAGTGCACGGTGGATGAATGAATGGGCGGCGTGCTGTCGTCATCCCACCTGTCCCTCCTGTCCGTCGTCCCTCAACCTCTGTGCTCCGTACAACCCACCACTGACCACTTACCACTGATCACCGCTCCCTCGCTGCTGATATTCCCTCCGCCACGTTCAACCTCAGCTCTCGATAACCTCTCAGGAACCATCTACCTTCACCATGGTAAGTCCACCTTTCTCTCCATCTTTCTCACAGTCACCATCACCATCACCATCATTATCGCATCCGCCATGAACGTCTTCAGAAACATCCGTCGTCTTGGTCGTCGCCGTCCTCCTGACTCAGGATCAGCCTTTGACCAAGACTTGGACTCAGAAACAGAAAGGGATCCAGACGCTGACATGTACTTCTACTATTCTTACCTCCAGAGCTACGGCGGCTACGGATACGATGATTTCGACGGTCCTATCGGCCGGTCGGGCGCCACACGCCGTTTCGACGAGTATTACCGTTGCTACCCCGTAGCTATGATGCCCACCGGCCGTGAGAACCTCAACTATGGCGGGAAAGTCATCATGCCTCCGAGTGCTCTCGACAAGCTTACACGTCTTCATATCTCGTATCCCATGTTGTTCGAGCTTCATAACGGCAAAGGGAAGCTTACACATTGCGGTGTCCTCGAGTTTGTGGCTGAGGAAGGCAGGATATATTTACCACAGTGGGTACGTTATAAAAATCTACCATTGTATCGTACTATTCTCATAGCACGAGACTACCTAGTATATATATGACAAGACTGTTGACGTTTTGATTGTTAGATCATGCAAACCCTCCTCCTAGAACCCGGTGACCTAATGCAGGTCAAATCCACCGATCTCCCTCCAGGATCTTTCATCAAACTTCAACCTCAATCCGTTGATTTCCTTGACATCTCAGATCCAAAGGCCGTTCTCGAAAATGCCCTCCGTAACTTCTCAGCCTTGACAAAGGACGATGTTTTCTCCTTCTCCTACAACGACACAATCTTCGAAATCGCTGTTTTGGAAGTAAAGCCAAATGTCAGAAATGGTGCTATCTCAGTCGTCGAAACGGATATCGAAGTCGACTTCGCAGCTCCGGTAGGGTATGTTGAGCCGGAAAGGAGTAAACCAGCTAGTAGCGTGAACTCTACAAGACCATCTTCTGCCCTCGCTGGCGGGGTCGGAGCAAACGCAGGACAGGGTGCCATGGCAGCTCAGATCGGATATCAAGATTTAGCACCAGGTTCATCGGGTAGCAAGCATCTCAAACCATCAGATGCATTCTCGGGATCCGGCCAAAAGCTAGTCAACAGAAAGAGCAAATCCAAGCCAGGAACTCCTGCCCCACCTCCACCTCCACCTACGAGTGTAGCTGCCCCTCCAACACCTTCCATTAAGCTTCCGACAAATGGAAAGATTATCGACACTGCAACATTGATGAGAGATGGAAAACCCCCACCAGTCCCACTTCGACTCCCACCCGGTACTCTATTCTTTGGATACGAAATCGTCCCTGTGAAGAAAACCGAAGGATCCGAATCCGAATCCGCAAACGCCACCACATTCTCCGGTCAAGGTCAATCTTTGCGTGCCGCTTCAAAAAGAAAGGATCGGGACGAGTCAGCCGATCCGAAGGGAAAGGGTAAAGCTACATCCACCGGCCAGTCTTCCGGGAGAACACTACGGGGCAAGGAGACCATAGATATCGACTAGTAGGCGATATTTCGTGTCTTTTCCTTATTTTTATTATTATCCCTTTCGTCCACTTGATCTAGCTTCTTCAAGGCATTTCTTTTTTCGAGGGTCAAATGGGAAATGCATATTCAATACTTCTGGGGATACCGGCGTTAACTGTTGGTCAATATTCATGATCCCACTCTCTGGCGTTCTACAACTTTTTTCTTTCGATTCAGGTGGAAATGGTTACAATTTGATGTAATAGAATACAACGAAAATGAAATCTCGAAAATGAAAAGCCGCTTTCGTACATTTCATTCCTCTTCTATAGTCTAATTCCAGATTTTGTAAATGTCTTTGTTGGGAAGATGTAAGATCAACAGGAAGCAGAACGCCAGAAACACCACGCTAAATCCACGGCAGTATGGTATCAGTACACAAACACCCCCCAAGTCTAGAAGTATCAATCTGTAATGCAGCATGCACGTAAAAGAACCCCCGCTCTCCCTCATATACGCATATCCTTGTGAAATCATGATACCTCGTCAATGACCTCGTTAATAGTCTTCACACTTCTTACCCCGCCTTCCCAAATCTCATACTCCAACAAAACCCCACTCTCCGCCCACGGTGCAAAAACAACCTTAACCCACCTCCTCGTCCTCCCTTCCCCCTCACCATCTTCCCCTACAAGGCCCCCATCTTCCCTCCTGGCACTCCCTTTAACTAAAGCCACCCTCCCATCCAACAAATTCGTCCATGTCATCCCCAACATCGGTGTCTTCAACTTCCCTAACGCTTGTATCAAAACCTCATCCCCTCCTTCCCCAACCGCTGCAATATCATCAATCTCCTCCCCCCACCCGTTAAACCACTTCGCCTGATAATCATAAGTCATCATCAATTCGTCCGTAGGAAGTCCATATTGTGACATAGTCAATGGTATCTCCTGCGACGCAGCCCGTTGGGTGTGCACCACCTGTCCGAATTGCGTGGTAGGAGTCTGAGTCCCCATACTCGAATCGATTGAAGAAACAATAGCTGAAGAAGATGGAGGTTGCTGCTGCTGCTGGTACTGTGTCGATATCTCTCTATTCCTCTTAACCCACGCCGGTTCAAAGGTATCAGAGACCTGATTCGCAACCACAACCGCAACATTATATTTCATCGCCATCTCTTTCAAACACATCCCAAGCCGTACAATATCCCCCGCCCGTCTCGCAAGTTTCGCACTCCTACTCCCCTTCCCCTTCGCAGTTGTCGTAGCACCATCACCGGTACCATCACCGGTACCATCCTCATCATCAACCCTAAAATTCGCAGCAATACTATCCACCACCACCAATCCCGCTTTAAACTGTTCGATCGCACGCGGTAGCTGGTATTTCACTATATGCTCCAGTGTTTCAAGATACTGACACATAGCGGTTTGTATCCGATTCATACTAAGAGCCGCATACCCCGGGACTTTTCTTGAAACTAGATCTTCAAGCATGGTTACCATCCTTTTCGTGGAAATTTGCGATTCCGTACAGATGTATATCGCGGAACGGTTATGAGGCGGTTGTTGGATCGAGAAGCATAAACGGAGTAGAAGCTGGGTTTTGCCGACGCCGCTGTATATATAATAATAATAATAACATCGTAGAATCAGCATCAAAAAGCCCTTTTTTAAGAATAATACAAAAGTAATAGTCAAAGTAGTATTTTTTTAAAAATGATAATAACGTACCTCTCTCCAACAATCTCCACCAAACTCCCCGTCATGACGCCCCCGTTCAAAAGCCCATCAACCCCATCATCTCCAAACTCAACCATCCTCTGCCGTCGACTCAAAGCCTCCATATTCCTTCCTCGAAAATTCGTAACCCCTTCACCGCCACTGGTAGCACTAGGTGTCCCCGAAGGCGTGGCGGATGGTGTCCCAGCCGTACTCCGAATATTAGGCGCATTAACCGGCCCACCAAGCGTATCAGCGTTTAAAGCGTCGCGAACACCTTCAACAATTCGGTTGACATCATTTAAACTGATCCGAGCGCGTTGACAGATGGTTCTCGGATCAAGAGTCACGAGATCGACGGTTGTTAGGCCGCATTGGTCGAATGAAGGACTGTGGCGGACGAGTAGCGGTTGTAAAGCGGGGTTTGTACGATATATGTTCGGGAGCAGAGTGATAAGGTCGGTCATTGGAGTGGTTGAGGAATGAGAGAGTGTGGTCGTGGTGGTAGTGATGCATGTTTGTTGTGGTGGGAGGAAGCCAGGGTTGGTTACGACATCTGCTGCGAGCTTAAGCTCCAGGATTACGGGAGCTTCAGTGACCCTTGTTGTTTTTTGTTAGTATGTAGCAACGTCAATATTCGGCGCAGATTACGGCAATGTTTTAAACGTTTCCTATAACCACGGCAAAAGAAGTTCTTGGCAATGGACTCCATAGTAATACTTTTGACCCATCCACTTCATCTAAAGAGTGGTAAGGATGGTTATTATAGCTTAGTTTTATCAGTCAATCATCGAGTCGTTCATTACAGGAACGTAGCATGTCCCTCGCACAGTGAGATAATATATATAGAGGCCATGAAGCAAACATATCAGAAAGGGAAACGAAATCGAGCCAGTGAACACCAGTAACCCGGACATGGACAAACCACAAAAAAGCAAAAGAAGAAATAAAGGAAGAAAAAACCATTGAGACAGAAGCAGAGACAGGGACAGGTGGATCAAGGCACAAGGGATTTGATTAAATCGGTATTAAAGTTAAAGCCCAACGTGAATAGCGCCTAGCTAGGGGAGAAAAGATATGAAGAAGGTTGATGAGGAAAGAACGGCCTCGAAAGAGGTTGGGAGAAACGTCGATTGAGAAGAGAATTGGTGAGAAATCTTAGGCGCTAAAGACGGGACAAACGGTTGGTTGGAGTTGGCAAGCTCAAGTTCCCCAATTCTTTTTCCGCAAAATGTCGTCGGCATTGAGTCCCCACTTGCTGACTTCCTCAACGAATTCCTGCATGTACTCTTCCTCGGTTTGGGGGTAGGTGGCAGGCGAAGAAATCTTGAGGGCGCCAGCAAGATTGGCAAGCTGTTCGTCACTGAGAGGTACAATTGGTCGTTGAGGTTTAGGTTGTGGGGGAGTTGGGGGAGGGATATCGCCTCCCCAGGCCCTGAGAAGTTCGAAAACGCGAGAAATAGTATCTATGACGTAATATTTGCGGTCATGCTCGAGGTTTGATCGCGGTGGAGGTAGATGTCCCATAGCCCACAAATTGTGAATGCGTTCAGTGAGCTCTGAGACCATAACATGATATGGTTTCCTGGCGTAGGTTGTCCCCCAGGTTTGTACAAGATGCTTGATGAACTCAACACGCGGAGCCTCCTCAGGCGAAGGATTCTTGGCCTAAGAAGGCGTCGCGCGAGGTTGTTGAGCGTGCTGGGTTGGGGCACTTGGGTGTTGCTGAGGGTTGGCCGAGTAGGGATTCGGCCCTAGAGTCGGAGTCCCAGACATCCCGGGATTGGTTTGGGAGGCTGGTTTTGGGTTGGGAGGGCCAGGAGAGGAGGAGGGGATTGGAGTTGGAGTTGAAGGTTTGTAGCTGACACGATGCGTGGTGCCTTGGTAGTTCTGAAAAGTTGTTGGTTGAAGGGGACTCTGTGGAGTGAAGAATATTTGTCAGATTAGAAGCCAGATGCCGAGAGAAGAAGAGCTGTTTAAATATTTCGATCTTGCACACAGCCAGTCTCGTGACCAGGAACACAACGCCGAGCAGGGCACTTACATAGAACACTCTACGTCCATTATTCGCAGAAGCAACAACAAATCTCTGTCCGCTACTCGTACTAGCAATAGGTCCCGCAGGCTGTGCTGGAGGAGGTTGTCGCCAATTAGGCGTATGGAAAGGCTGGGGAACTGGTTTTCCACTTGGATGCCCTGGTTGTGTTTGTTGGGCCGGCAGTGGCTGGTAGTACCCTGCACGCTGCTGGGCTGCTAGGGATGCCTCTGCCTTGGCCCGTTCCTCTGCTTGTGTCATATAACAAGGACCCTCGCCATTACCGCTTCTTCGCTGTAGATGCGGTTCAACGGCATCCTTATCGCCTACACGTACACTAGGATCTTTCGTCCAGGATGGGATATTCTCGGTGGATTGTTCCCCGACATAATACCAGATTTTCACTGCAGGTTCTTGGTGTGGGTTGGGAGGAACAGCAAAGTCCCCAAATTCCTGCCATGTATACTTAGTGGTACCGGGGAGAAATTGATCACCCACTTGCGGCTTGTCAGCGTAGAAGTCCGTTTTCCTAGGTTCAACGGCAACTCTCTTCCCTTTAGCATCTGTTCTGACGCTAGGAACCGAAGCCCGCGACTTCTTCGTCTTGACAATCGGGGCCGTGTTCATAATAGACGACGGTAGAACATATTTCCATTCCAATTCGAAGGGGTTCCCTTTCGGTAACATCTCCAAAAGCAACATATGCTCCGATGCCCGGTTCTGTCGTACGATACCCGCACACATTTCCCCAAGATATAGCTGGAATTGAACGACCTGTCCTGGCTGAAGTTTCTTGGCGAATTCCATAATGATCTGGTCTTCCTCAAGAACGTCAGGAGTATGGTCCTTCGGTCTCTTAGGCCGGTGGAATCGACACCGGAAGTCGAGCTCAGTTTGTGGTGCTGTTGCCTCCTGGCCAGAACCGTCGGGTTCCGAGGCTAACAGTACATTTTGGACCAGGACACCCGCCTGTGCCGCGCAAGTCGGATGATAAGCTCGGACACATTTGGTTTCTGAACACTGGAAGCAAGCACCACCCTTGGCACGACAGTAGTAACACTTGAGGTTCGACCTGGCGGTAGGTATGGCCGAAACATTCGAAATCTTCTCTTCGTTCGTTTCCGGGTCCGTCGTGAAGAAGGTCTCTGGGATGTACATGGCACATAATCTGAATGAAAATTGTTAGCACCTGGTGTTAAAATATTTGAAGCTATCGGGATCGTGAAGATACCTGTGAGCTTTCTTTCCTTCGTCTGTGGTGAGTAGCTCCTCATGCTGGGCTTCATTCGGACAAAGAACGCACTAATGATTGTTAGTGTCGAATTCATATCGCTGTCGAAGGGGGTACTCACGGGCGGAGTTTTCTGCGTGCCGAACTTGACCTTAATCTTTTTAACCATTCGGCCGCCCTCACCATCCGTCTTTCTCTTATTGCTCGACTTGGGGCGCTTCGGCTTCTTCGCTCCGTCACCCTCGACGCTTTCGGGAGGTGTAGGGAGATCAGTAGGTTCGTCGTCGCTATCAACGTCCTCGTCCTCAGAAGACCACTCGTCTTCCGTAGGGAGGCCTTTCAGCTTCCTCTCGATCTCGTCTGCATCAACCCAAACGGCATCATCAATGCACTCGCATCTCTTTGACTTTCGTCCATAGTCCAACCAAGCTTCCGTTGCAAAGTTGACACTCTCCGCGCAGTTGTATCCCAAATTGTAACCAGCATGATACCCGTATGGGAAAGTAATGACGAACTCTCCTTCATGATGTACGAGTTTATTCACCTTGATGCCATGGTGGGATTCTAGGAATGACGGGGATGCCAGAAAGGTTTTATGTCGGAGGAACTGGTCGCATTTCTTGGCCTCACCCGGCCAGATACTTTTCATTGCCGCGTGAAATTTGGGTGCATCTTCTTGGCTGATTGAATACCACTGCTTCGGCGCGCCGAAGTGGATATAATTAATCGAGTAGAGATCAACGTCTTCGAGATGCCATGAGAAGGTCGCCTTCCACATGCCGAGGTACAGGTAGGCAGTATTGACACCGGGCAATTTGGCCCCTAAACAATCCAGGATGTTTTCTAGTTTCGCAACGTTCCAGGAGGTCGTCGTCTCGTCGAACAAAGAGCCAGGCATATCGGCTCCGTATAGAGGGTTGTTGTATGTCAATGTTCGCCAGTAGTGCTTCTCAAGTTCCTCACATCTTTCCTGGGTAAACTCCGCGGCAGCAGGAAATCGATAGTCGAACCCGTTCCAGATTTCCGCAGCTTCTGCAGCAGCCTCCTCCATTTCCTCCTTCGTTTTACGAATATAGACTCGTTTTGGCCTTGGTTGAGGTTGTCTGCCCTTCTTTTTCTTAGAAACGGAGGAGGGAGCTTCCATGGTATCTTCCTCGTCCTTTGAAGGGGTTCCAGCAACAGGTGTCTCATCACCAGGAGGAGGGGTAAGTGGCCTCTGAGTCTGTTCTGAGCTTTCCTCCGCCGCCGCAGTTGTGCTCCTTCGCGTCGTCCTAGTCGGCTTAGGCTTAGGCTTCGGTTTAAACTCCTGGTTTTTTCGACGTTCTCCTCTCTTGGCTGGTGGTTGATGGTCACTTGAATCACAAAGATTTCGCCATTGAGGGAGGTTATATGTCTTTTGGCGTTGAAGGTTCTCTTGTTTGAAGATTCCTGTACCACTGGAGCCGGTGCTGCCCGCGATATGTTGCTCGATTGGATTTTTGATCTTGATATCTTTGACCTTTTCATCAAGGGCAGGAAGGGAGTCGATCCTGGGAAAGTTAGTATGGGAATATGATATAATGGCATGAGAAGGTAGCAGTCGAATGGTAGGAACAAACGAAGAAAATATGCGACTAATATCAAATAGACCGAGGCAGAAATGGGATCGGAGAAAAGGTGTAATCGATATATCTTACCATTCCTTTGGAGGGACGACTTTCACAATCCCCGACCTCATCCCATAGTGATCAATCTTTTGGATAAATTTGTAAAAGGATTTGAACTGCTCCATAGTCTATGAGGAAATATACTCATCAGCATCACCGGGTAAAAAGAAGCAAATGCGGGACAAAACGCAGAGTCTAGGAATGTACGGCCGGATACCATGTCCTAGTAGCTGCTTAAGTCCTTGATCAAGAATATCAAGGACATAGGTAGCTAAAAAGACCCCGGACTCGCGACCCAGGTGGCTTGTCGCATTAGATCAAATGGGAGCAGCAGATCAAACTCACCGGCTTGAAGACCGGAATCTTCCCATCACCGTAGTAATGGTCAGGGAAGATAGGGCCGATATCAGGCTCTTCATCATCTTTAGATGTATCCATAGCTGCTTCCATTGTTGGATTCGATGGTTGAAGCGATTCGGAAGGTTGTTGGTTGGTTGGAACGTTGATGGATTCAAGACCGTCTAAGGTGATGTCGACCTCGGCGGATGGAGAGGCCATGGCTGATGAACGTTGGAAGAGTGTCAAACACCCATCAACACAACACACTTAAGAGGCAAAACCCAGGCTGGATGACCTTGCGAGAAAGCTTGCAAAGTATGGGAGCAGCTGATGTTAGACTAGACTAGTACTGTTAGTTACTGGTGGATCCTAGCGATAGATTTGATATTGAAGATCTTGGGAAAGGTGTTTAGAGTGGATGCGATGGGTGGTAATGGTGGACGGTGGTGCTGAAGACGGATTGATTGCATGTAATTGATGGTTTCCGGGGTTGCTTCTCTTCCTCTTGTTCCACTGCTTCCTCTTGTTCCACTTCTTCTTCTTCTTCTTCTTTGCTTCGCAAGCAGGGAAAACGGGGGAAAAACGAGTTTGTCACCGCACAATTGCCAATTTGGATCGAAGAAGACTTTCACGTCGGAACGATGCGAAAGGAGGGAAATTGGAACGAACAAACTGGGAGGGAGAATTACAGGAAAAAGCGTGAGGTTGTAGATGAATGCAAGCAAATGAGATTACTGTCGTTTGATGGGAACTATAGATAGATAGATCGGAGAGATAAAGACCAGAGACAAAGAACTGAAGCACATATTTTTTTGACGGGCTATTTGGGGAGGGGTTGCAGGGGGACGGTACTCGAAGCAGCAGGACTGGGGCGTGCAAATGGAAATGGAAATGGCATGTCCGGGAGATTGGCTGCAGTTGCATACATTCCAGTGCGCGGAACAGGCCAGAATTGGCTGATGATGGACTGACCTTAACTTGCCCTGGTAAGAACCGATAAGTTCCAGTTCAGTTTAGTCTCGATCGTCCGTCAAGATTATAATTAAAGAGCGGCCGAATCGACGCTTTTGCGTGTGCAGTTAACGTTCCGTGGGCTTGGGATTGTGGGATGTCGATGAATGGCGTGGTACCCGACGTGCGATAAAAAGGAAAAAGAAGACCCACTCCGGTCTCAGATACAACAAGAAATCCCCGAGAAAAAAAGATCGTAGCACCAGCTAGAGAATCATTCGTGCCATCTGCGAAATCTCGAAATCGTCGATGTTTGTCTGTCTAGAAGATTGAGGGTGTGCTCGCTGCTCGGCAAATGTGCGCGTTCTCTTCAGAGCAGGAGAACATCCCTTTTCTCACCGCCAGTTCCAATTTTGGCTTAACCCGCAGCGACGAACAGAACAACAAAGGTATCGTGCGTCGACGTCGACGATCTGCAGCGACCTCGACTTCAAAACGGAAATAGAAAATAGAAAATAGAAAATAGAAAACCCGGTGAGTAAAACGACAGAGAATATTCGTATTCCAAGACATCGATCTCTTTTTCTTTCTTTCTTTCTTTCTTTCTTTCTTTCTCTCTCTCTTACCCCTCGCTATATCCCCACACTCATGTATCGGAGTGACACTTTGTTGCATTTTGCACAATGTGTTGAGGGGTCTGTCCCCACGTGTCGACAATGGCAGTTCTGGTTCCCCTTGAATGCTCATGCTCTGCTCTCGGATATGCAGGTACTCCCGCTGAAGGAGGGAAGCCTGTCAATGCTCTTCGATGCGGGTGATCAAGGAACTCATCGTCCTCGCTTCCACAATCATGCATTTACCCTGTCCCCCCGCCATGGCCGAAGAATCTTGGTTCTAAGGCGTCGGTGGTGTCAATTTCAGGATGGTCATGCCACTTCTGCACCAGACCATCCATCCATCCATCCATCCACTCTCGCACTTCGGAACCCAAGGTGCTTGTGATGAGGGGCAAAGTAATAGTAAAAAAGCAAGATGATGATGAGCTCATCTGAGGAGAATGGGGGGGGATGTCCAACCAAGCCTGGTGAAGGGGCATGGCGATACTCCACCCAATCAACACGCTTGTATTCATAAAACAAACAATATGAGACCCTAAACCTCGGGCCACCGATATGGCAAATGCAACATTCGTGCTGGGATGATGATAACCATGATCATGGGATGGGAGGGGTTATGGGGCGATTGGGATAGTGAAAGGGCTCCCATACCTTCGACTGCATTGATCAGAATCTTTATGCATACCTAGGTACTTTCCTAAATGCATGTTGTTGCACTGCAGAGTGAACCTCCCCAGGTCCCTCCCCCGAGAGAAAGCATCTGCAAACCAACTCCCTAGAAGTTGTAAATGTATGAATCTCTCCCGAGATACTTAGGCCGGTACCAAATCCAATCTCCGACCTTCCCCGGTGTGGAGTGGGAGACTTCTGTTTGGAGGCTGTGAGGAGATCCTCCTGAATCCCTCTCAGGCCACTCCGAGCTTCCCGAAGTCATGGATAGGTCTTTGAGCCCCAATTCAGGTCTCCAGGGCCTCTTCCGAGGCGGATTCCACTGTTATTAGCCCCTCGATCCATAGGATCGAGAATCTCGTGTTCTGACGTCCATGATGGAAATAGTCAGACACGTCACCGAAGTACACATGGAAAAAAGAAACTTCCGTAACGTTGCCCCCAGAAAAAATCGGAGCGTCGCAAAACGATATATGAACCTCCTGAAGGCAGTTCCAACAAGTTTGAAATCTTCAGATGTTGTGGTTGTTGAGATATTTTCAAGAATACATGTGAAAGGGAGTAAAAAAAGATCGGTGGAGAAGGAAGGATTTTGAGGGTTGGCGAGGGTGTGTGGGAATTTTGACACTCTGACAACAACACAGGTCGCCCGAAGGAATAGCGGAGCGCCAATGGGGAGGACGGGTAAGCCACAGACCCAACCTCATGTCAAGGCTGCGATATGGACTGTATCAAACATTTAGGATGTCGGAAGAATTTACCGAACCGACACCGTATACGTAGCCACATACTTTGTATCTCACAATAGATCTTTGGATTCCTAAGTCCGGGTCAAGGTCTTCATTTCAACCTATATACTACATGGTATTTCATACATGTGACAAATCTGATATGATATGATATGACAGTCTCCGGAAGCATGCTGGAGAGGTGAGGGAATATGTGTGTCTTTCCATGAGAAACAGGTCAGCGGCCCGGCGCGGAAAGAGAACAGCCTGAGCCTAGAAGTGATGGGGCGGAATGACGTGACAAGCGTTAAAGTATTATTTTACGGGAGTTTGAAGGTAGGAGTATTGCGGGTTGGAGGAGGATTTGGGTGTTACGGAACGAGGGAAGGCTTGATATCATGATGCCAAAGTAGAAGATGTTGGCCGACTTCATGGCCGGCGAAAGCACTAATGATAGCGTGGGAGTTGTAAGGGTATTGGATATGACGAAACCCTCAGAACGTCAAAACATAAGAAAAATCGCTGACAGGTAAAGACTTCGCGTTTTTAAAAATTATAGCGATAGTGCTCTTGTCCGCGTATGGAAACGCTACAGGGCTTAATAATGCAGCCTGGTGAATAAATGTAGCCAGAAAAACGCAGAACCAGAAAATGCCTATGGACTTTTTTTCTTAGGGAGGGCAAATATGAGAACAAAGGGAAGACAATGGGACAACGGAAACTAAAGGGGTTTGGAGATATATAGCTATGAAATGTCGCTGGGTCGATGTTTTCGTGATAGTAGTTGGTTTTGGTATTATATAAAGGAGAAGAGAAGCGAATCATTGGGGAGAGGGGACATAGAGGAGAGAGGGAGCAAAGGGGGCACCTGGATCCACCTAGACTCACTGGGTGGGGGCGGGGGCGGGGGCAGGAGCAGCAGCGGGAGCTGGGCCCTGACCATATCCGCCTCGGTCACCCCTGGGACGGAATGGACGACCCCGTCCTCTGAAGTTCCCTCGGTCACCTCCACGGAATTCCCCACGTCCACGATACCCATCACCGCGGCCACGATACCCGCCTCGAGATTGACCGTCTTGTCTTGGACCGCCGCGTCCGCGACCACGACCGCGACCACCAACCTGTTGGAAGCGGCCTTCAGCGGGCTGTGTGGCTGCTGGCTCTGCGGTTGACTCTTCGTGAGATTGGTCTGCCCAGCTGGTAGCAGGGTTTTCTTCAGCAGATGCACCATTATTAGATGACTCCCCGCCTGCCTTGATACTATCCCACTCTTCTGCTGATTCACCAGTCTGTGAAACAGCAGCAGCATTGGCTGCGCCGTCGTCTACGACGGTAGCCGCTGGGGCTGCAGGTGTGGCTTCCACAGTCTCGGTCAAGGTTTGAGGAGGAGCTCCGGTATCCTTAGGCGTTGTGTCGGTATCAGCCTCGGTGACAATAACTGTGGACTCTCCGAGGTCATGAGATGTCTGGACAGCAGCAACTTCCTCTGAAGGAGGCTCGACGGTTTCTTCATCCTCGTGGCTGGCATGCAAGGTGTTGGCTATCTCCTTGATTCTGGCGTCTGCAGTAAAAAGTTAGCACGTGTCCCCGCGTATTATGGGGGTTTGAATAAGGGCCTACATGTAACTCCCTCAGACCCTTCAACTACCTCTTCCTTGCTCGCTGCTAAGTTCTCGATAGCTGCAGTCGCAGACTCCTCGGAGCTGTAGACCATCACAAGCACCTTCTCAATGGCCTCGTTCTCCGCCACATTATCGTCTGGAACAGCACGTCGATAGCCTGCCAACCGAAGGAACCGAAAACAGGTCAAGAGAGCTTCCTTCTGTGTTTTCAACCCTTCTTCATAGCCAGCCTTTCTCGCTTCCTCAACTTTCGCTGCGAGGTCTGCGGCGGCAGCAGCCTCAGCAGCCTCCTTCTCGGAAGTCTTGGTCTTCTCTTCAGCTACAGCAACAGCTAACAAGCCACTAGCGAGCTCCTGGTACTCCTTTACGCGTTCCTCAACCGTCGTTTTCTCAGCAAGCTTCTTTCGTTCGTCATTGTTAATCAGCTTGGTGATCCCTTGTTCTTGGGGAGTTAAGCCAGCGATCTTTGCCTCGATTGTCTCGATGCCACGCTACAAGCACACAACCACGTTAGCAACTCGCGTTCGAAACGTTTTTCTAGTATTATATAAGGGAGCTACCTTCTTCTTAGACCACTTCGCAAGGCGTCTATAGACAAAAGTACTAATTAGCTATCTGGGGCTTAAGGAAATGCGGGGAGCTTTCTGTGTATATACTAACTTCTCAACTTCTCGCGTATAAACATTAGATGTAGGGCCATTGGCGCTTGGCTTCTCGGAAGCAACCGAGGTTGAGGCCTGGGCGTCGACAACAGCTTCCTTGGTGACTTGGACGGTTTCCTCGGCCTTGGGAGTCGAGGTGCCCGAGCCCTCGTTGGCAGCAGCTTTCTTATTTCCTCGCGCCATTTCTGTAGAATTTAGTTTCAGTTTGGTAATAATCGAAGGTAACAAGAATCCGAATCGGACGTATTGATGATGAATTGTTGTGTGAAGTTGGTGGATTGGAAGGGTTTATCTCTTTGTGGGGTTGTGGCAGGAGAGGCGAAGGTGAAGAGGGATGATTTTAAGGAAACAGCAGCACAAGACACTTTGCTTCCACGAGAACGATTATTTTTTTTATAGTTTTGAAGATGAGATCAGGATGATGCTAACGGGGACGGGTAGTGACGATAATAGTGATGATGATGAGGAAGAAAGACGCAATGTTGATGTGGGAAGGGTACAAGGTGGGATATGATAGTATGCTTTGCAGAGGGAGGTTCAAGTTGTGAGTCGAGAAATTGTCGTGTGGTCGTTTTGTGGCAGACGAACAAGAGCAATGACGAACGGTCAGGTCTTGGGGGTTGTTATGAAGGATTTTGTGTTGGTTGCTGAGCAGCCATCCATTTCGTTCTTCAACCTTCGATCCTTTCTACAACCTAGTACGTCGTATTGTAGCCCCCTAGTATACTATAGTATGCAAACTATTCGGTGATGGCTGCCTCTAAATCTACAAATCAATACCCTCGCAATGTCCTTAGACGCATTGTGAAGGCCCACTCCGGCTGCAACATTTCGAAGAACGCTGATATTCTGGTATGTTTGGACAATCAATCGAGTAAACAAAGGGTTCACGATAATTGACGTACGCTCGGTTGGCTTCCTAGATATATCTCGACTACGCCCTATTTCTCGAACAGTACACTTAAACAAACAACCTCTGCACTATTAAAACAAACTAATAACAAATACTTTCTATAGGCTCGTTAAGGAAGCCGGGATAGACGCAAAGGCGTCTGGGGAAAAGCAAATCACGGCGCGAAATGTTAAGAAGGCGAAGGATGTATGACAACCCCCTCCACTACAAGAGATCCTAGGAAACTTATACTAAACTCGACCTTGTCTTTAGACTGTCCTCAAGAAATTCCGAGCATAAGGCAAACCAAGTTGCTCTTCACGGTCTTTGTCTAGACCCGGATCTATCACCCATGGTTCCAGACAGATAGCCTTTGAGGCAGCGAACCTTTAATTGCATCTTCAAAATATACTGTTGGCGTTTTGGAATGGACAGGGCTGTTTGCGCACCAGTGGTTTCGGGGATATCAAGGCGTTAAGAACTGGGCTATCATCACCAACAAACTTGAATTGTATTATAATTCTCATCAAATATTAAAAGGGCTTTCAAGAAAACGAGACAATCTTGTATGAAAGCATGGCTCAGTGGTGTTTCTGACGCATCTGATCATATGAAATTAAGAAAGGCTACTGGCAGAAAGGGGGGCGTTTGAAAAGAGACTATACGAGCTAGCATGCAATGAAAAGTGATACATATCGATAAGATATTGGAAGAAAATAATTCTGATGGGAAAGTGGAGGGGGTGTTTCCAAACTACGCTTGCTAAATGCACATGCTTGTGTCCCAAAATGAAGGTGCCAAAGTGAAAGTGAATATATATAAACTTCCAAAAGAAAGTGAGGGAGAGGGGAGGGAAAGAAAGACATAAACAGGTCGGTGTAGTTTTGTAATAAACCTCTAACTCTTGACAAAATAACACGACCCGAGAAGGGGGGGTAGAAGGTGTTCTCTACAGATGCGACATTTCGTCACGAGGTTTCAAGCTCTTAGCGTGATCCTGGAGAAGTTGGAAGATCAAGGAGAAAGTTCGTAGCCTAGCAAATGCGCGTTAGTACTGTATTGATAAATTGATATGATATTCAGTAACATACTTCCGACAAGTTATTATCAAACTTCTTCAGCGCCATAGTAGCTTGTTCCTCGGAGAAGCCCATATTTTGTAGCTTTCTCACATCCGGATCGACCTTCTTTCCACCTGTTAAATTGGCCGTAACCGCCGGTGGGGTGGTGACATTAAATGCATCATCAGCACGGGCATCTCCTCCATTGACCTGTCCCACTGAAGGACCACTGTTGGCTGGCTGGCCCGACGAGCCGGGCTTGTCAAGGCTGGCAAACAGGGCGTCCCAATCATCATTGCTACTTTGAGCCGGTTGGGTGGTTTGGAGAGTATTGAACTGGAAAGCAGAGAACTCGTCATCGTCGGGGATATTCTTTGTTCCGATTGGAGCAGTCGGAACGTGCTTTGCTGCACCAGGAGAATCAAATACGTCGTTGAACTCAGCGTAGCCATGATCAGTAGTATAGTTGTCATACTCATCGCTCTTACTATTAGCCTCGCGCGCTTCACCGAGGTCCTTGAAGTCACTTTCGAAGGTATCGTCATCAAATGCAGATTTTCCTTGTGTGGCTGGTTGAGTGGCGGGCTTAGACTGCACAGAAGAGAATGCACTATAATCAGAACTCGTTGGAGCGGTTGTAGTAGGTTGAGGAGCAGGGGTGATAGCCGGTCCAAAAACGCTGTCCAAGTTACTTGTCGTCGCTGGCGGGGTCATGGCTGGAGAAGACATGAACATTTTAGCAGTGCCAGCGGTCTGAGCCGGGGGGGAATTGGTATTCGTCTTAATGGGGTCGGTCCGGGGTGGCAACAGGTTAGTGAATTCCGGTGGGAAGGCTGAGGTATCGTTGTTTGCTCCACCAGTCGTCGAGGTATAGGTCGGTGGCGAAGTTTGGGCATTGGGGCCTGGGAGGGGAGTGCTGGAGTTCGAGACGAGTGATGCAGCAATGCTGGACTCGGGAACTGGAAGGACAGACGGCGGTTGTTCGGGAGCTTGTGATGCCCCAGTAGTCTTTACAACTTTGGGACTTGCGGAAGTGAAGTTGTCATCAAACCCCCCGGTCTCACTAGCAGTGTCACTCTCGTCGTCATTTTGGAGTTCGCGGATAGGTGGGAATTCCTGGTTGCTCGTAGCAGGACGTTCGGGCTTCACCTGACTAAAGCCAGCGAAGGCCGCATCGAAATCATCTTTCGCGGCCTGGGAACCTCTATTATCCTGTCCTCCAAACCCAAAGTTCAACGGCTCAGATTTGGCTTGGCTAACCCTGCTTCGGTTGCTCATATAGCTTTCACCCGTGGCAGTGGGTTTGATCGGAGTGGTGATATCTATTCCCGGGAATGCCCCTGGTATATGAGCGACACTCGGGCTGACACTACCAAAGTCGGAAGCAGAATCACGTTTATCGCTAATCCTGGCTGCGACGGGACTACCACCTGCTGTTGACCCAGTTCGTGCTCTTTCAAGTTTCTTGGGTTCTTGTTGATCAAGTATCGCTGAATGGGACAAAGGTGAGGGCTTGAAGGCATCCGCTTCGGGTTCGGGTTTGGGCTCATGTTGCAGGCTTCCCGGCCAAGTTGTTGTCGGGGTCTCTGGGCGAGAGAAAGCTGACTCGCTTGAAGCCTGAACCTGAACGGAACTAGTGGTAGAATCGGCTCTGTTAAGAGTCAAGGGCAAAAATGCAGAGGTTATATGCGGGCTGCCAACTGATGGTGGAATTTCGGCTGTGTGGGATGAGTATGAGGAGGTAGGAGGAGAAGTCGGAGGCGTGGATCCACCAAAAGCACTTTCGGTAGCTGATAGAGCAGAGAACGTAATACTACGAGCGGGGTCTTTGCTGCCGGTGTTCTGTCGAGAAAATGAGGTTGGTGGTGGTGGCCCTGTGCCAGAAGGCGCGCTGAAGGATCCAAAGACGTTGTCAAAAGCATTCTGGCCAGGGTTTGACGCTGGCGATGCAAAGCTTGATTGAATAGCCGACTCAAAGAAACCACGATCATGGAAACGGCTTTCCACACTTGCACTTTCTTGTACAGGGGCCGTTGGGCTCTTCCTATGGAACGGGTTTGCATTGAACGGGTTTGTAGACATAGTGCTGGTTTGACTGAGAGTGGGGCTAGCAGGAGGCTGAGGGCTCGTTGTACGACTAAGGCTGGTAGCAAGATCAGCCTTCTCCTTCTCTATTTCACCTTTCACTCGTTCTCGTTCAGCTTCTGAAGTAGCTAACTGCTTCTTGTTGATAGCCACCAAGCCTTTTTGTTGTCTTGCATCATGTTTCAACTTCTCTAGCTGTCTCTTTAGTTCTGCCGTTTCTTGGTTGGTATTTCTCATTTTCTCTTTGAGAGATTGGTTTTCCTTGACATCGGCATCATACGCGGCTTGAGATTGTGCTTTCTGATTTCGGAGGTCAGTAAGTGTGGCCTCCAGCATGACAGAGTCATTTCGAAGGCGGGTCGTTTCAGCTCTTGACGTAGCCAAGATTTCTTCGACACGCTTCAGCTCCCTTTCTTCGTGCTCATACGATTGTCGCAATTGTGCAAGTTTCAACTCGATGTTATGCTTCTCGTTGGCAACATTGGCAAGGTTCTGATCCGCAGACAAACGTTTCATTTTCAGATCTTGGGTCTGCTTGGTGAGAGACCCAATTTGGTTCGACAAATTGGCAAGTTCCGTAGATTCAGATGTTAGCTTCTTGTTAACTTCTGGATCTAGCAAGTCATCAAGATGGGATGGCGTGTCCTTGCTGGAGGTAGTACCTCCAGTAGCCGAAGGCGAAATCATGTTTTGGCCAAAAGAGCTAGACGGAACAAAAGGCTTGGTGCCCCCAAGGAAGCTAAGTGTGCTAGTGGGAACTGGTGCGGGAAGAGGAGAACGTGGGGCAGGATAATCGTTGCTACCAGCAAGAGTGGTATTCAGTGGTGCAGCACCAGACGAACTAGCCTGGGCTGAGGATGCCGTTGTGAATGAATCGTCCAAACCGAAGAGTTCATCAAGGTTTGACTTTGGTGGTTCAGCTGCTGGAGGATCGAAGGGCGACGGTACTGGAGGCTTAGGAGATGCTAAGAAAAATGATCGAAAGTTAGCACTAGTAACTTATGGGACTAAACGACTGAAATAATTCATACCTTGAGCATTAAATGATAGCGAAGGACGTAAATGGGGAGGGATGAGATTCAAAGGCAGAGCGTCTGGAAGCCCTTTGCCATTTGTGCCTCGAGTTCGTTCCTGTCGAATCAGGTACATCGCTATCGCAAATTCGTCGCGAGTAAGGCTACCATTCTTTTCGATATCGGCGAGGTCCCAGATTTGGGCCAGTGCATCCTCGGGAAGCTTCGATCCAGAAAAGAACGGCACCGCCTCCTCACCCGTGATAAACCCTTTGTTCCCGGTGTCCACATCCGTGAAATGATTGTCAAACTTTTGTTTCTCAACGGCAGTAATTGCCCATGGTATATCTACTGGCCCAGGTGGAGCAGTAGAAGGTGGAGGCATCGGAGGTGGTGTGTACTGCTGTCGAAGCGGGCTCTGTGCTCTAGTGGCACCAAATTGGCGGGGAATTGATGGAACGGTTGGGATACTGGGAGGTACCACTCTTGGTCCCGGGCCTGGAGATGGGCGCTGGCGTCCGTCCCCGGTTGGGGGACGTGGGCTCCGGCTGGCAGCATCGAAAAGGGCTTGGGGTAGGGAAGTTGGAAGTACAGGGAGAGATCCGTTCATAGTGCATTGAATCAAATGCATGGCTACGACGAATTCGTTGGACCCGAGAGCACCGCGCTGTTGTCTATCTGCAAGGCCCCATATCAAGCCTAAAGTAGTGTTTGCGAGCTTCGCTCGCTGGAAGATTTGGCGTGCCGATTCACCTATCAAGAAGAAAGAGAAAAAAAATCAATACCTATATCCTTTATAAAGAATTCTGTATCGCTTCTCACCTGGTAAAAGTCCGTCGACGGCGCCAGACTTCTCGAATAATTCAATAAATCTGGTAACATCTTCAGGGGATAGCCGAGGAACGGCAATGCCACTTCCTGATAACTGTTGCTGAATAGGACTTGTTGGTGGTTGCTGAACTTGGGCTTGGGAAGACGCCTGTGGGCTTCCTGGAGCTGCCCAATTGGCATTGACCCCTTTAAAGGTCGGTAGGGGCCCGGCTGTACAGAAAACACAGATGTTAGTCGATTGTCTAAATTTATGAACGACTGATAATATTGCAAGAGCGAAGGATTAGGCCCTTACGAAATTGCGCAAGTTCTGGGCGCGGAGCTTGTCCACTCTGCGCCTGACCGATGAGCCGTAAGGCGACGCTGAATCCGACTTTTGTGAGAAGTCCGCGGTTTTCGGTATCTGCAATACCCCAAATCTATTCACAGTCTCAGCTTATCAATTCCATTTATCTGCCTTTCGTATGTCCTCAGCGAGGGATATCTCGTACCTCGCCCAGGATCTGCGGTTTGAGACCAGATTTCTCGAAGAACTTAACGGCAAGTTCTCCGGTAATTACACCTAGGTTCTGTGTATCGGCAGCTTGGAATAATTGGCCAAACACCTTCTTCTCCTCCGGTGACAAGACGAGATTCGGTTGCCCGGCTTTTCAAATATCATTGATGTTAGCCTCCAGTCCATATTCTAAGATTATAAGGGCGAGCGACCGAGCCGGCCTAAGAAGGCAGGCGGTAGGCCATGCTCCCGTATGTGTATATGATATGTGTATGTATGTATGTACGTACTGGAAGGCTGCGTTATTTCCGACATGCTTTCGGAATATGTTTAAGGAAAGGTAAGGAAGACGTAGATGGAAGAATGTCGCTTCCGGGTTTGCGACATGCAGCAGCGAGCACAACGTGGATGCCGATGCAGAAGGAATGTTGGGGGGTTTATGGTGGTATCGAGGTTGTATGGGGAAGCCGTGGGTCTTAGTCTTGGTCAGGCTACCAGGAGCAAGCAAGCAAGCCAGACCTCCGCTTGGCTTACGACCAAATGAAGCTAGAGAGGCACACTACAAGAACTACGATTGAGAGTTTGAGTGAGTGAAATTAAAGAAATGACAGGGAGGAAGTCTGGCTGACAAAGGAGCCGGCCAGAGCTGCTTGATCGTATGTTTCGGAGTCAGAGTGGGTGGGTGTAATGTGAAGGATGTCTGGGAGTAAAGCAGAGTGAAGTGAGGTGATGTGAGGTGAGGTTCGGGGCAGGTGGCGGGTGCGGAGTCGTCGACTACACCCTGCTTAGCACCTCAGATATGCCTGCTAAGTACTACTACTACTACTACTTACTTAATTACCTCGATCTAGGAGTATTACTATATTAACGAACGAACAGCGTCGCGAGCAGCCTCAGCTGCTTAGTATGGACAGTACAGTGCAGTACGGTACGGAACACGTGGGGTTCGTTTTAAGCCCGCCAGTTGAGCCAGCAGCTTCACCAATATTATATTATCCCCATTCTGATCATCCCACTTCCCCCCCCAACTGTACAGGTACAGCCGTACACAATCCCCGACGAACGAGATGGCAGCTTTGGGCAGGCGCTTCCAGACCCAATAGCACGACATGCTTGTGGTCTGGATAATGTGACGATGCATTGGGAGGTAACGTAACCCCGCCATGACCTGCATGATTCTGACTGGTGTAGGGGCCGGGGTGTATTCTAACCCGATAGCGACAGCCGGTGGGGAACGAGAACTGCATTGTATTGGTAATAGAATAGCTTCGAATCAGGAGTACTGTACTAATAACATGATCATGGAAATATTAATCAATCAAGTATCATTCTTGAGTGGAAGAAATTAATGATACCAGCAGAGACAATTCCTCAAAAAGATAACGGCTATTGGTACGTCGACTTAAAACAAATTTGTATCGATACAAACTTCGATAACTTCCAATCAATCAAATCAGTCGGTCGGTCAATGACTTAACTTGCATCACCAAGTAGAGCTCAGCTCACCAATGAGCTTCTCATCCGCCTCCGTCGGCTTGTGCCCAACTCAGCGATCCAAAGTAAAAAGAACACACAAAACAACACGTTTGGACCGGTGCATTAACCAAACCCCATAAATCTTCACATTCGTCCTCTTCGCTTGAAGGTGAGATAAATCCTCGAGAGCAGGTCTATTCATCCTCTCTAGTTTCCTCTTCCTCTTCTTCCTCTTCATTCTCTTCGAAGAGAGGTGCCGGCTTAGCTTTCCTACCCGCCCGTTTGCGAGGGGCCTGTTGTTGCTGTCCTCCACGTTTACGTTTCTTGGATGTATTCGCGAGTTCTTCAGCCTTGACCTCTTGAAATTTGATCACTCCTTGCGACTCTTCGCTCTTTTCTTCCTCCTCGTCTTCAGTCATCGGCGAAGACTTGAGTCCCTTCTTAGGGGATGTCTGTCCGCCTGACAATGACCCAGATATCCCGTGGGCTGCCATCATCCTCGAGAATCGCTTTGCACTAGATTGATAACAATTGTTAAACTTTCATATTACTATATACTATTGAAGATCTTAAGAAGCAGTGATCTGTAACTTACGCTGCCCCTCTGGATACTATTCCACGTTCCTTGGCTACGAGACTAAAATCAGGCTTGAAAATCCGAGTTAGGTAACTTAAAGTAGGCCATAACCATGATGAACTTGATCATAGATCATTTACCTTGCCGTTATTTGAGTTTTTGACACAGCTGATCAAAAACAAGAACTGATCATCTGCTGAGGGGTTCTTTGGTGCCATTTCGAAATACAATTCTGAAGAGATAAATTATGGGTGCTTTTGTCTAGGACAGACTTAAACCTAGTATTTGAGATATCTAAGTTCGAGGGAGGCGTAACTGTATACTAATTAAGTAGGTATATAATGCGAAATAGAATGTCAAGAGGAGAATCGATCCGCGTCTAGGACATTCTTTTATAGACACAGTTGTCTATGGATTTCTATCTGGCAAGAAAATACCTGGCTATGCATTCCGAACGTCCCCCACGGTGTTCGCCAGATAAGTCTACCGGGTTCTCTGCGAACCATTCCGATATTCCCCCCATAGACTTTCCAAGTTAACCCAACGATTTAACTTTTGGTGCCCGATTATTCTCGATAACTAGGTAGTGACACAGGACTCGATCTTTACCCCGCTAGAACATACCTTGTTTTTATGATGCATGCATGTCACTAAATTTTCTGCCGTACCTGTGGATCGTGCATATTGTACCTACAAGGTATTGCATTGAAATCTGCTCATATGATCATTGCTCTCTTTGCTTACACTTAGATTTTTGACAAAACTGTACTATTACAGGGTTGATCTTATGTATTCAGCTTTGATACTAGTCCATGCATTTGCCTTTGCCTTTGGTACCATATGCGAACGCTCCGGAGCGACCACCAGACTAATTCTTAAGCATGTAACTAAAAAGATCGATGAAAGCTATCAAGAAAAACAAACTAATTCCACCAGCAAAGTACATAGATGCAGACCGCAAATCGAGTGCAGTAATTTGACCCTGGGTTCGAAGCTAGATCTGACTAAAGATCCTACGCAACCGACTACAAGATCCAATCCAATTCAAAACGAGAAGGGAAAAATTAATTAATAACTTTACCCAACAAAATCTCCTCATGCATATGCCTATTCCCGATAATTATCCTCAGAATCATAATCGTAAGTTGTTGTATTCTCAAATGTTTCTGTCTTAATGGCTGCCGAGCTGACCTCGCGCTTGACCGCAACTCCGCCCTGTCCAATATTTTCATCATCTGAATCTAAAACATCGATGATAGTAGCCGCCATAACACTATTTGGGGCTCTCTTGCGAACACCTCCATTTCCTTCTTTTTTGATAGAAGCAGGCGTACCCTCCTCAATCAGTTTCGCCTTTTTCTTAGAAGGCGTAAGGATCTCCTCATCGTCACCATCTTCCTCGATAAATCCTTTCTTCGCCTTGCTCTGGCCGGCGGCATTTCGTTTCCTCGGGGTAGACTTTGGGGTCACATTCGGTCTAACACCGGTCTCGACTTCTTTGCGTAGTTCTTCAGCCTTGGCTCTGATACGACGCATGCAGTTATTGATGGCATCGTAGGTAGCACCGTCGCCGAAATGAACGGCGATTTTCTCATAGTCTGGTTTGAGCTCCGGGTGGGCGGCTAACAAAGCTGAGAGCAGCTTGACGTAATTCTCGGAAGACCAGGATATTGGCATAGTGGGCAGATGATCTTGACTGACGGGAAGTGGATGTGGGTATGGTTGGACGATTTCCTTGATAGTATAGATTTAACTTGCTGTCTCCACTTTTTTGATATTTTATGCTAGTGGGGGATGGCTTGGAGGGGGGGGGGCTATGCTATTGAGAGAAATGGAGGACTAAAGTGCCTGGATTCTATCGATATTGGCCCCTGTAGATGATTGTGCCGCTCTTGTTTTTTTGGTTGAGTCTAGGTAGGTACTTCCTGCAAGAGATTGAATCGAATACAATTACATCCATGTACAATGATCTAGTTTTATCGATAGTAAAGATGTGGTGGGTAGTCTCCATGCGATACTAGAAATCCAGGGTATCTTCCGGCTTCCTGCAGTCGGTCACATGGAATAAAATCTATCCCGTCCAAGGATACTCGACATATCGATAGAAAGTACTAGTAACTCCTCAATAATGTGATTAGTGTGAAATTCGGACGAAAAAAAGGAAACGAAAGACGGGTAGCGAAGAAGGGAACACCGGCATATGCAATTAACAATACCGGTATATACCATGCATATGCAGTATTTTCTAGCTTCGAATTCTCTTAACTCTGCATGATGCACAAGCATGTATGTACTTATATAGCGGCAAGGCATGGCGTCGATTTAGCTAGCTAGGGTGAATATGAATGGGCCGAAGAAGTTGGCTGAAACCCTAGTAATTCGACATCCGTGAGAATATCGGTTTGGGAAGATTATATATCGTATTTGAACAGGGAGCTGTTGGTGGCGGAATTGGCCCCTGCACTGCATGCACACCGAATCGAAAGAACTTGGATAGGCCTAGCCTCGAGGATAGGCCTAGCTGTAGCCTCGAATCCGGCACCCCCGGGATTGGGTGCACCGGGGACGATCCCCTGTTTAATGATCATGATGAGGTCGCTGTCAAACCCGGGCAAATTCCAACAAACTCCAACTCATATTCGTTCCCAAATGTCACAAAAGGAGGGAATATATTTCAGGCTATTTGTGAACAATATCTAAAAGAAGTGAGCAAGGACTTACTGTGGCTTAAGCGTATAGCTGAGTTGGTGATTGTGGCTATTATATTATTCCGGGTGCAAATCTGCATAAATATGGAATTTGATTTGAAGGAATCAAATGCAATAAAAAGGAAGCTAATTTCGTAAAACAACCATTGAATTGTATCTTGAAATACTAGTCTCGAGATACTAACTGAAACACGAATCACTAAATGGCTCTCTTTTGTGCATACATGTAATGTAATGCCAAATAGATTTGGCATGAACTCCAAATTCCATCAATTTTTGTCCGCTTGAAAAATAAATGATGTGCGAGAAATGAATTGAAAGTTGCAAAAGTCTCAAGAGCGTAACCCATGATACGAAGCCGGCCCAACTGAGATGGGTACCGCAAGAGCCATTAAATAAACAAATCGAACCGACTATAACTCAAACAAGCTTTAATGGGCAAATATCAGCCTCCATATCCAATAATAATTCCAATAGGATCTAGGACTATTCGCTTTGTGATTCATCAACCTCGCCTTCTTCAAACTCTGGCTCGCTCCCTTCGTCGAGGAGCTTGTAATACCCGGGAGCTGGTTTCGCCTTTCTTTGAGGCCGTGGTTTAGTCGGTGTTACGGGCTCGATGAAGGAAGTATCAGTTTCATCCTCTTCATAATCATCATAGAGGAGTGGAGTCTGTTCTTCCTCTTCCTCCTCACTCTCAGTAAAGACTGGAGTAGGAGGTTCTTCATCGCTGGTGTCATGAAAGATGGGATTCTTTCTTTTTCCACCTTTAGTAGAAGAAGTTTTCCTCTTTTTGATAGGTGGGGATTTATCAGAATCAGGATTTGCTCTCTTCTTGGAGGTTGGAGGAGAGAATTTGCCGTGGGAACTAGTCTCTTGGGACTTATCTGGAAGAGAAGCTGCCTCTTTTTTAAGCGTCTGGAATCTCCACCTGAGACTGTTTAGAGAATAGCCAGTAAATGAGGCAATCGTGGGTAGGCTTGGGCTCCCCGTGGTGGCGATGATAGCCAAAAGGAGGATCCGATCTGTCTCTGGTGTCCAAGCGGCAAGTCTTTCTGGCATTGCGGATGAGTTTATTTGCAATTGAAGGACTTTGAAAGCGGGTCTAGATATATATAAAGTCAGTTATGTTTAAACTTCGTAGTACTGGATACGAAATGAACAAGCCTAACAGACATTCGACTAAAGTCTCCTATGTGTATATTTTAAATTTAGGCACTTAAGATCTTAAGAGAGGTCGCAATTATATGATACCTTTAATCAGTGATAGCCAAAGAAGAATCTCGTAATATAAGCTGGATAAAGGTGGTAGTGCTGTTTTATGATGGGGAATACATATGATGTGTGAAGCCGAAAAACTTGGATATCGAGCTTCCAGCAGCGATATTTATGTTAAAATACCACACTATGAGATTTCAAATTGAAGTTTCAGAGAGACACAACTATCAGAGCCTACAAGCAAGTGGTTTAATATCATGATAAAGCGGGGGCTCAGATGCGAGGTTGCACCGGTGGGGACCCCGTACCGTGCCCGAACCCGAAGCAGTCCAGTGTGTTTCCAACATTTGACTAGGGTCCGCCCGAAGGCTGTTGGAACGGACTGTTCAACGCAATTGCAACCAAACGAAGGTACAAGCAAGCATAATGCAAGATACATGCAGGTCCAGATTGACTGCACCCACACTTTCTTCAGGAAATGTCCCAAGAATGTTGTCGTCACGGAAAAGATCAAGCTAGTTTCTCGTCTCGAGTGGGTTCGTCCAATGTGTAAATATACCTTGTATTGGTATTTACGCCAACTATCACAAAGTATAGTAGCCCTAGTAGCTAGGAGTCTAACGTTTAGCAACCAACATTCGTATCTTCATAGCTTTACAAGACGATGATTTTTCAACCGGGTCGTATATTTTCAGGCTTCCTAAGGAGCGGCACGGTCCACATGACTATTGTAGAGTTCCAAGTCACCTATATGCATATATGCATGGCCCATCTATGCTTGTCGACGTCTATGACGAAGCTCCAGTCACCATTTCAGACAAGGCACCCATCCTTTCGTCCTGGACTCCGCCAACATCGGCACGGCCCCCGTCCGCCTCTTCATGCATACTATTGATCCCATGATCTTCATGGCCAACTTGGATTTGCATACCTCCCTCGATAACCATGAGTTCACCTTGCTCACTATGATTGATTGCCCTAAACTCATTATTCAAGTCCCTCAAATCTTGGTTGTGCTCCCAAGCTAAAGGACTAGCCGTGCTCCCGTCCTGCAGGCCGTTCTCAACCGTTCCAACAGCTCCATTATTTTGAAAGCTCATATTGCTCAAGCCGTTCGTAAGCATGGGGTCCATAACCGACCTGATATCATCGGTTTCCATTTGCAACTGCTGGTCTTGTTCACTAAGCATCGGCTGATGTTGATTGTAGCCTCCAGTTGAGAACATGGGATCGACCATGTAGTATGGATTAGGATTGGCTTCCATAGCACCATCTACAACCATACCCACAAGAGCCCCGCCATTCTCTACCCCTCCTTCAACCTTGTTTTCTTTCTTCATCAAATAACATTCCATCAAGTCTCCATACCCACGTGAACTTAGCCCCCCAGACTCTCCCTCACTATCGTCTTCACAGTTATCATATTCCCACTTGATCCTGCCGTCCTCGTACTTGATTGGCCTCGCACGACCCTTGTTGTGCTTTGCCTTGCTAGCTCCGCCTTTCCCGTTCGACTTGCCACCCCCATCCTTGCGTCCTCGACTGACGAGGAAGTCTAGGGTGCCGTCACCGAATTCACGGGCTTCCTTACGAAGCTTCTTCATCTTTTCTTCAATTGCACGGGGGGAGGCGTCACCACCAAAGGCGGCTGCGATCTGCTTGTAGTCCATATGGATGTGATGGACGGCAAGAGTGACAAGGAAGAGGCGGGAGACATTTTCTGGGGTCCAGGTGATTGGCATCTTGACTGTTGTATAGCTTTATAGACCTGTAAAGCTTAGAGGGGGTGTGTTAGTTTGTTCTTTTTCTTCGTAAAGCTGAACTTTGGGTACATACAATGATAAGAATAAGAATGTATAGGGAAGATATCTTAGTCTAGAAGTATATGGGCTGCTGAATCACTGCGATGTACTTTATGGAGGTCTTAACAGGAAGCTGAATAGGATGGTGAAGGATGTTAGGATTGAAACGGAGAAGCAGATCCAAAAGCTGAATTTATAAATCTGAAGATCCGGTGGGGAGTGTTTGCTCTTTTTTGCAAATTTACTATGGCTATAGTGGAGGATTGGGATCTAGGAGAGCTAGAGCTCAATCTAGTCCTCGCATGTTTCTTTGAAGATGTCCTGCCGAGCAGCAAACTTCGCTGATGTTCTAGATACTCTAGTGGATAGCGATAGGGATCAGGCTTCTGGCGCTGTTTGCCGTCAGCCACTAGCGAGACTAGTCTCCTGCAAGGACCCTTGAGACATATATCTTTCAGTTTTTAAGCAGTCCAGATAGTATGAGTATGAAAAGCGATGACTGACTGAAGTTTACTTAGTAGAAGACAGTCGTGAAAATGAATGCAAAACTAGGCTCATCTTGAAGAAGTCGAAAAGAATATAGGCTAGAAGTCCCAAATAATAGTAGCTACGTGTTCGAGAAATAGAAATCCATCCATAAGGCAAAGGGCAAAAGGATACACCCAAATCTCAATAACTCCAAAAATCTCTAAAACAATCGCCAAACATTCCTCCAGGCTAGTGTGTGTGTAAAATTTTAATCACCAAGGTATTCGTCATCCTCATCCTCCTCAAACTTCGTAGGAATAAAATCGTCACCAGAGCTCTCCAAGTCAACAACATCAGATGCCTCAGAATCAAGTCTCAGAACCTTCTCCGTCTTGACTCTAACAGCTCGCCTCTTACGAGGTGTAGGGGACGGTGTGACATCCGTGGCGTCTCGGATTGTACTCGCAAAAGACTGATCTGGGCTGCAGCTGTTCAACGACTCTTCGTCGTCTTCATCGACAACAGGTTTTACTTTGCGTGGACGACCTCTCTTTTTGGGTGATGACTCTTTTTTGACTCCGTTATTAACGTGAGAGACCGGAGCTTTTACTGGGCTGTTCACGTTGCTTCCAGCAAGACTTCGGATCTTTGTGATGCGTTCCCTTATGGCACGAGCAGTGGGTATTTCACTTCCATTTAATGCTACGAAGAAATAAAGTCAGCAAAATACTCCTATACCTCGCAGAGAAGAATGCATAGTGTAAATATAGTACTACTTACGCCATGCCGCTCTGATTTTCTCCCCGTCAACTCTGACATTATGGGTCTCTAACAGAGTGAGTAAAAGCTAAATGTCACAATGTCGATCTCGTTAACCTATGCCCAAAAGACAAAAACAACTCTGTAAAAGAGGCGGGTTCATACCAAATGGTCATTCTCTGCAGTCCACTTGACAGGCATTTTGTGAATGTATTTCAAGATTCGAAAACCGTGAGAGGAGTGTGTATAGGTAACGTGTGGTATTGTTCCGAAAAAAGTGTGTTGCGCTGGATATGCTCTTAAAACCTTGGGATCGAGTAGAAGGAGCTACCTACACCAGCAATTAAACGAAAGGGATACAACTTTCTTTATACTTCGCATTACGATCTAGCACAAGCCAGGTAACCTTGGAAGGCAAGGCCTGGTTTTTTCCACCACAGTGGAGGGAATTCTACCAATACATGCCATACAATCTTGGGGTGGCGGTTGGGTATTTTCTTCCCGAAGGCCCGGGTAGGTTAACAGCTGCCCAGAGCCAGCAAACATCGAGACGTCCTCAAAGTTCCAACAGCTACCGATGCATAAAAGATTCCGGATGTCGACCATTTGAGCTAAAAAGGTCGATTCACATCCAGACTTCACGTAGTTGTCTGATGCGAATCAAATTCCGACGCGGGAAATTTGATGCGGGGTGATATCGACGAGGAGCTGCATCTCAACTTGAAATCAGGGCTCGTTAGATCCCTCGATGGGCTAGTTGGCCGTCTCTGACGGAATCTCTCGTTGAGCTTTCTACAAGAATCCAGAGCAAGACCACTCTAACTACTCCCATATTGTAGGAATCTTCGGGAGCCGCACGGACGAGCTGCTCCCCAAGGCCCGTCGCGGGTTACAACATGCATGAGGCCGTATGCATGTTGGATGGTCTCGGAACCGAAATCCACTATTCTGCTTGGCAGAGAATCGAGGTCGAGAGAACCAGTCGGCTACTACACACCGTAGATCATCGACACCGATCAAGCCAAGCGGTCCTTTCCTCAGTCGGTGCGGCCGAGAATATTTTGTTGAATTGGCTTCTTGAGTCATTTTTTATCGCCTGAAAAGGTTGGCGACAGCTCACACTCCCAGTCGGACATGAGCGCGACGCGGACGTGTTACATGAATGTCCTGATCAATGATTACGAAGTCCAGGCATCGACGAACTTAACTCGATTGAACCTGGCAATGTCGCGTGGAAGTTGGTCAATGTTGTCGACCCCTGGCAACGCGAATGCAGGTTGGCGGCCAATTAATATTCCATTTTGGGAAATGTGATGGGGTTACCTGGAAAGGATTCGAACGTTTCCTACGTCAATGGGCGCCACGGGCTGGCCTTTGGCTTTTGGTGGAAAATTAGAATGGCTGGGCAGAATCTCGTCGTTGAAGTTCGAGGAGATCCAATGATTCTGAGTGCGCGCAGTTGGAGAAAACCCGACCCCGATTGAAGCTGTGATACGGTTTTTGTGTCTATAAACGTTTAAACGAGAGGACGTAGACGGGTGGGCAGATTCGCCTGACAGGCGATTTGCAGAATTTAGTAAAATACAACCATTCCGCTGAAGAAAATCCGTGAGAGCGCCACTGCATCCATGCAGGCAGCCCTTACACTTGAAACTACCCGCTAGTAGGTAGTTCGTCTATCCGGATGAAAAAGAACAAATACGGACAGGCTCCGTGGAGGGGAAGCGGATCTTCTCCCTTAGCTCGATGGCATGGCAAGATACCCCGTCTAGCCAATCATGTCCAAAAATAAGTCTCTGAAGATTGCTGGTCCCATTTTCTGTTTCCTGAGCCCCGAGCTAAGGGTATTCCGAGTATGCCCTCCATCTGTGGGGTTGGGTTTCTTTTACCCTAGAATGCCCAACGGATCACCATACAAAACGTATGAGGATCTTGGGAGTTCGAAGGGGAAAAATCACCATTAGGATCTTGACCCTGCTATAGCACGAAATCCCCTACATCCTGGGGTGGGCTTACAGAATTAGGTCACTTGTACCCGGAAAGTCAAGAGTATAAAAGGTGGCGAGTATCCTGATAGAATCTTTCCCAGCCCTCTCTTATCGGTAGAAATCTCTCATATCCTTTAATCTCCCCAATCAATGAGGTATCAGAAGTTTTAAAATAAATTCTAAAAAGAGAAAGGTTCCATTTCTGTGGACGGCCCCCCACGTGAGCTTCTAGAAGCTGTCGGAACAAGTTCGCGAACCTTTCTTTATAGGATCCCTAGTATCTTCGCTTGAAGTTGTTACTAGCCCAGTGCCTGGTTGAAACTTGGACTTCAGTTCCCAAAACTTATTCGCAAAACCAAAAACTCAGCTTCATACTCGCCAAAATGCGTTGGGATAGTACTGCTGATGCTCAGGTAAATTGCGCTGCCGCACCCCTGAACCTCGAGCGTCTTTATGCTAATACACCGCACCAGCTCTTCATGGCCGTGCTTAAGGTACACAGCCCAAAACTGAACCACGAAGCTATCGCCAAACTCATGGGAAATGGTATGTCTATATTCAAATAAATACCGAAATTTATGCATAGAATATTAATTCGCAGGCACGTATAGGTTGTACTGCAAAGGCCGTAAGCCATAGAATTTCTAAGCTAAGGAGCCTGGGAGGGGATGTGGGTTCTAATTCCACAAGCTCTGTCCCAAATACTCCTACAAAGGCGACTCCAACCAAACGGAAGCGTAGCGAGAGGGAGGATATTCTTACGATAAAAAAGGAGCATGTTGAGAGGAGTTTAGAGTCAGATGCTGGAAGTGAAACATACAACATCGATGCCGTAGCCACAGGCTCTCCGAAGAAGAGGAGGCGCCAGCAAAAGGTCCCAATTACACCAGCAGTTACAGTTTCTTTTGCCTCTACGAACCCGGATGTTGACCACCAATCCCCACTTACGACCGCAAGTTTCTATGATTCGTCTGAACAACAATCGCCATTTACTGAGAATGTCGAATTTTTACACTCCTTTGACCCAATCTCGTTGGGCGAGCATTTTGGGACTGACACTATCCCCTTCGAATTTTGCTAAGTTAATTGCCGCGATTTTATGGTCGCAATTCTCACATCGGTGGACTCTCGAGATCTCCTTATGGCGTTATTTCTGTTTCCGTCATCGTTTAAGCATTTGGGATTTAATCAGCACATCTTATGAAATATGTAACGACTATGATTCTTGTAGGTTTTGTTTTGATTAATTCTTTCTGGTTTTTTTGTATCTTGCTTAGCATGTAATATCTCGGGAATTGGGAACTTTTCTTATTTGAATATCTAATTGGCTAAAGGGCGGGCCTTGATTTTATTTAAATGCATCGAAAACACAGGTGGCAGTCTACGGATTTGGATATTTTCTTAATGTATTTGGGAAGTGCATCTGATTTGATTTTATCATCACTAAAAAGTAGTCTTTTTATGGGAAATTTTGTTTGAATAATACTTGCGAAACAATAGACAACCAATTGATCGCTAAAGAGAACCCGTATTCAAATTATGAACCATGACTGAGGTGCCATGGTTGGTTGAGCAATCATAAACGCTCCTGAAATAAAGTATATGTACAGTGCATGCTTGGTAATAAATAGAGAACGATTAGAATTTCTTATCAATGGGAACACTAATCTCCGTTGTAAAGGCTATGGATATAGTTAGCATAGATAATTTTCATTACGGGCAGTTGTTATTTACCTCTCATCGTCAGAAATATGTATTACACCGTTTTCGTCAGGTTTATCGGCTTTAACTATATAAAAAAGTAGAAGTGGGTCAGGATACACTGAGGGGGGCCATAAACTTGGGACTATATCAAAGTCAACCTACAGATATGAGCAGTTTGTTCATTTTTAATTTCCAACTTCACTACTTTCTTTGACTCTTGAGCTGATTCACTGGCAGGCCTATTTCCAGTTTTCGAGTTCTTGGAAGGGGTCATAATAATTTCTTCATCATCTTGATCGTGGTTCATTTGTGCTAGCTTCCGTTTTGAAGAAGTCGGGGTTTTAGAGATGCCCGCGCCCTTTACACCGCCATTACCCTTCCTAGGGGTAGAGGGCGTTTTAGAGGATGGCTTTTTAATCTTCTGGAAATGTTGTCTGTATACCCGCAACGATTGATGTTTTATATCAGTATTCAAGCACTTTAATAAAAGTAGAAACGATATGTTCGCTGTATCATACCTGCAACCTTCTGGTGTAAAGTGTAGACCTTGTGCTGCCATCTCGTTGGCAACCTCCTCCCATTTTGGGAGCTGTGAGATGTTTAATAACTTTATGATAGTGAGGAGCAGTCCGCGCTCGCTTTCTATGGTCCAAGCTGGCATCTTGAAGATACAGTGCGACCGGTGAGCAACAAGCGCTTAAGCTGACAGAGCCGGATGATATTGGTGGAGAGTGCGAATTACGCAAGAAAAGGATCGAAAATCTTGCGATCGAGTCAAGAGTTTGAGGGAATAGAGCTCTACGTTGATAGACTCAAGTGGAAACGAAAGGGAAATTCCGGGAAGGCTGTGGAAATTCAGAAAACGGATTTAAATTTTGAAGAGTGGTGGTCATGGACTGGTCGAGCCGAATGGTTTCTGCAGGGCTCTCTTTATCGGCACATGTATACGTGTTGTATGTTGGAAATTCACGCTGCACTGCGGGCGGACGTATGCACAAGCTTCGATCGTTTCGACCCCAACTTAACTGCAGGTTTCCCAGGTCGAATCTTATGCATCAAAGCCGAGATATTCAGATGAAAACCAATAACAATGTTGGGGTGGCAGGAGAAAACAGCCTTCGGAAAGGTCGCGGCCTCCCTCTTAGCGCTATCACATCTTAAACTCATTACAATTCCTATCTGGGAACGGATGTTCCATCAGAACATATATCCCGGCCTAATCTCTTTTTCCTATCACGCTTCCCGGTTCCGCGATGATGAACTCTCGATAGACGGTACTTCTCATCCAAGTGGAGCCTGTTACTCTTTGTGAGCTCACTAGTTGGATCTAGACAAGGGATCTGAAGGTCCATGCAGGGGTAGGCTTGAGCAGAAAAGTTCCAACCGTCAGGGCAAAAATCCCCAAGCGAAGCGAACAAGTCTGGGGAGGTTTTGGTGTCCATCCCACCAATTCTTGCCCAAAAGTTGGTGTGCTGCTTCCCCGACTTGAGGGAGACGAAAGACAGAGCGGGGATTTATGCATGTGAAACGGGAGGTTAGCGTGGAATGTAAGTGGCACGATGGCTTTCGCCCCGAATGACGGGGAGCGGGGTGGAAAATTGTCCCCGACGTTGTATGCGACTTGAAGCAAATCGGAGGGGAGATTTCACCTTTTCGTTCCAACTTTTCCCCAAAAGTTGGGGATTTCTGTTCACAACTCCACCATTGATTATTATATCATGGAAACTTGGATTTTGAAATTGGAGAGGTTGGAGATTGACTTTCCTCCAGCATGATTTAGATTGAAAGGTATGAAAATGACTCGAGGGGTTGTGGGGGCGCACGATCCGGTTGGGTATATGAAGCAGCCCGAGGAACCTCTCCCAGTGACGACTTGTGTGTGAAGACACTACAAAACAACCTACCCAATCACAATTCCTAGACAAATCAATTACTTAGGCACTTTAGCCAAACCTCTGAGATTCTTGATTCCCAATCTCCTCTCGAATTTTTAATAATCTCTGCTTTTACTCGAGATACGAGACCATACCTTTCTCCTCGTGTTCAAATTTATATTCACAAACTTTTTTGAAAAAAAAAAAATCAAGAATGCCGGCCAAACTTACACACACCCAGGAGGCTTCCTTCCTCCTTGATATCATCAAGCACTCGGATCTAAAGTCGGTACGTACACTAAGTTTAATAAAATATGCCCCAAAGCCCTCATCATCCTCAGGACCATCACTAATTCCAAACCAGATAAATTGGCAGGCAATCGCAGACAAGAAGCAAATCAAAAAAGGTGCTGCGCAAATGCGCTACCAGCGCTTAAAGCAAGCAATTGAAAAAGCAGAGGCCGCGGAAGCTGGTGTTCCAATCAATATCGTAGACGGCCCTAGAAGTGATGGCGAATCTCCACATTCACCATCAATCCAGACCGCTCCGGTCACACCAAAGAAGCCCAGAGCAAACAGGGTTGAGAAACCGAAAACACCCTCGACTGGAAGGAGGAAGAAGAATGTTACAGTTGATACTAGCATGATCTCCCCAAATACTAGTATGATGTCGGCCTCTTCCTTTGTTTCCACGACCTCTATGCATTCCACACCAAGTATGTCGCCGGTACAAACGCCGAGCTCTCATGTTCCTTTTATCAAGATGGAACCGCGAGAATATATTCCAGCACATAACTCGATGCCAATAGCCGCAGCTTCTGGTATGATGCAGGCGAGAATGACGGGAATGCCATTTTAGAATCTTGCAACAAAAATAACGGGTGTTTCTAGAATTATTTTTGGAGTTACTTCTGTTTCGAAATTTGGCGTTCAAGGTTAGCAGTCGGTGGGAATATTAGGGTCATGTATTACTATAAATTTATAAGATGTGATTTCTCTAGAATTGTTAACTTTTCGATCTTTATGTAATCTAAGGAATTTCTTTTCTAGATCTTCGACTTATGGACGGTACATATATACCCATGTTCCAGTATCATGATCAATTACTTATGAGCAAATAAATATCCAAGTATGACTTGGCACTTATAGTTCCCAACCAGCAGAGTTGTCATCGTACCAGAAGCCAGTTGGCCACAGATGTCTTGCTATTTTGTTGATACTATAATACTATTTAAAATCCAATGTTTTGAAAATAAACTCAGTTTCGGTGCTTCAGCAATTTTCTTAAGAAAAATAACATCGGTATCAACCACCCTCGTGGACAGATTTAATCCCCAAACTATAAAACAGATATGCCAATATATGTAATAAAAGAGCAAATAGCTCGAGGTTTAGACCACAACCCATATCTCTTATTAAAAGTCATGTATTCACTCAAGCCAATTGTCCGACTCATCGCTCTCGTAAGCTCTCTTTTCAACCTTCACTACTCTCTTTTTCTTCTGTTTTTTACTTGGAGAAGAAAGAATTTGCTCTTCATCATCTTCGTCCAATCCATCTTCTCCAGTACCGTTAACACCAGACAACTCTGGCCCCGTAGCTGCATTGAGACTCTCCTTCGCCTTTTTACCTTTTGGCTTGGTAGGGAATGCTGCCTTTCGACCTCGCTTTTTTGAGGGTGAGATCTGAACAGGTTGGTTCTCGGTGTTCTCAGATTTAGTGTTTTCAACCTGGGACTCTGCCTTCAGAGCGTTCTTGATACCGTTGAAACGGCAGTATGCGCTATGAGCTGTAATGCCATGTTCTTGACCGACGGCTTCGTATTGGACCTGTAAATCTCATATAAGGCTTTTGATCGAACCAACAGAATAATTAATCAATAAAAATAGAAAGCTTACCACTTTCAAATCTGAGTGTTTAATTATTGAAAGGAGAAAGGCCCCACAGTTTTCAGTTTTGTATGCCCCTTTCACCATTTCGATAGTTTGTTTGACGGGTTGCCGTCGATGATTCCTTAGAAGAATAAGTCTGCGTAAGTTTGGCTTTGGGCTGGTATTGTGGCTTTTTGTCGATGTAAAGTGATGATGTGCACAAGTCATATGAAATCTTCTGAGCGTAAGGGTTTTGTTAGATTTATAATTTAGTCGAATGGAATCGAAAGTTACGCTGAAGGAAATCTTTCGAAGTTTCTAATTTATGCTCATGCTGTCTACCTCCAAAGAATGCAACATTTCTATGCGTTGTTGGAAGTCTCGAGGTCAGACGCACCGCCTCGCCGCCTAAAGCGATATCTCGACCAATTACACCAATCAGTGGGTTTATATCCATACCTAGTTAACTTCGGAGTCTTGAGGACATTGAGACCGAGCATAAATGACACGAAATGCTCGGGGACACCGGGGCCCGGGCTAAAGACTAGATGTTCCCGGAATTTCGAGATGCGCAATATCCCTAGTCCCTCGACCTGTATTCCGTTTTTCTTAGCCTCAAGACTATACCTAAATCAAAAAGGTAGCCTGCTGTGGGACCGTTTCTGTGAATCTAGCATTTAATTCACAATGCGTTAACGCCACATGTTATGATTCATAAGAACTTCGAATATTTTATCGATCATATGAGCACTTGCATCAAACCCTGTCTATCAAGGTTATCAAGTTAACGTTGTCGTCATAGCCTTAAGCCGAGAGTCTTGATCGCCGGATGCTTACAGGTCAGTAGTTTTATCAATCCTAATGGGCCCGTTTGCTTTGGAAAGATAACAATTGTAAATATGCCCGAAATTAGAACAACATGTTGTAAACTAAATGAGACCGTGATAGATCGATCGGCCGGTGCTGTCGGAGTGCCAAAAATCGAGTAAAAACCATGCCTGAAGATCAAGTTGTGAAGGCTCATGCAGCTTTACGGAGACTTGTACATGTCCGCATATTCAGACCAAATCCAGACTCACAATTCAATCGTCTCGATACCCTCCTTGCAGAAAGATCCTGGTTACGCCTATCAGTGTCCGGGTATCGAAATCGTGAGTGTCTCCGATAGGTTAGTAGATACAGGACCACGCACATGTACCTCGAATATTGCCTGACAATGTTATCATGTACAAGATCGATCGGTTTAGCTGGTCGAGGCTGAGAGTATCAGTGTTGTTGAATCGAATACCAACTTCAGGTATATAATAAACCAGAACCCGGAACAGGGATGTTGACATAGAAACAATTGTTTTTTTAAAAGAAGAAACTACAGCTATACAACAAAATACTAACTGCCTTCTAGCCTTCCGCAATGCAATGCAACGTAATGCATGACGAACGGATCCGAGCGGGCAAGGTTCTAGTCTCAGCTAATTGATGGGAAGCACAGACGGCACATATACTAGTTTCTTCTTAATATGCACATACGGCGGATGCATGTACATGTTCATCTGCAAGTGCGAACATTAGACGAACGGACCACGGCGTCGGAATATCACAGCCAACTTTCAGGATGGTGATAGACAGGTGGGGCAATTACGCAAATCCTGGTTGGAAGAGCTATACTAGACTGTCAAGAAAGTAACGGCTGTCACAAGGTCCCTTTAACTTTTCGGCATGGCGACATCTTCCCGTTAGCTGATTATTGCCCCTCCTCTATCTAATACCCCTCCTTTTGCCCCTCACTCGAGGTACCGTTGGTATACCTTGTTACAGATAGCCATATTCTCGTCGGCCCGCTCCTCGACTAGTAGAATCAATTAGCCTAGACCATCCCCACGCGCGGATCTCCAAAAAAATCCCTGGTATAAAAGTCCTCGTGATCAAGAAAGCGGGATAAAAAAAGTAAGAGCTAGAGTTTAAGGCGCTACGAGCCGTCCTTAGCTTCGTCTTTGACTCCCGTCGAGGTTCGGTGAGTTTATTTTCTTCTTTTCTTTTGAATACGGGTTTTTCGTTGAAGGAGAACGGCAAGCAAGTCGGGCATTTTGGAAAAGTGTCAGGGAGAGGGCTGTTTAGCGTGTTGAAAAGGTGAAAAATCCAACATTTCTTCGGGAGAGTGCAGCTGGTAGGGACATGGATTGGACAGGGTTCAGGGTCTTCACCATGTGATCAGTTGGCCTGGTTTCGGGGAGTGATCGGATTTCTGGGGTTGGTATAGATACTCGGGGTTCGGCGAGAGCTCGTGCCCTGGGGGGCAAAACTACAACAAACAACACCGTTGGCGGCGATTGATGCTGTGGAACTCAGTTAGTCGATTCTAATCATGTCGATGTGTCTACAAGTCGACTTCATCAGAAGAGAACCACCGAGATGGAAACGTAGGCTGCAGTATCAGCTCGTGCTAATGGGTTTAAAAGAAACTTTTGACTAGGGAAACATTGGCTCTGAACAGAAATTTGTCTATAAAAACCCCGTCGTCCTGCCTTCTAATCGTTTCAATTCGGTTCTACTTTATCCCCATCGACTTCTGTCATTCGAAATTCGAAGTTAGTAGCTCCTTGAGATATCTCGTACTATACTATACTATATTCCTTAAAACATCTTAGGCAAAACTGCCACGATTGAGCCCTTTAATTATCCACTCCTTGAGCCCTTCAAAAAGAGTTCATTGAACCTCGTCTCATTGTTCTATCACTTCGTGTCTCGAGATCAAGCTTTCAGGATTCAAAGGGTAACTGATAAACCATCTTTTGTGTTCAAGCTTAGGATTGAACATGGAATATGACACGGACAAATGAAAGAACTAACTAATGAGTTCTCTAAGATTATATCATTCAAAATGCCCCCAAGCATGAGCGAAGCTGAGACGGTCAAGTTTCTACTTCTTTGTCTCGATAAATGCGAGTAAGTTTTATGAGTCTAGGGTTTACAGATTATATATTCAAATACAATTCTGACGGTAATTTACAAATATAGTACCAAAGCTATGGACTGGGATCAAATTGCAGCGGCCTCTGGCTTGAACGGCCAAAAAGCTGCCTATAAGAAACTCTGGGACCTCAAAACCAGACTTAAGAAGAATATTGATGGGGGAAACTCTAGCACAGCCTCGCCCACAAAGGTTAAAAAGGCTCGTTCTACCAAGACATCCCCCAGGAAGAAGAGAAAGGTTGATTATTCAGAGGACCGAGACGAGGAAGAGATTCCTCACGCCCTCGAAGCACAGGTTCAGGACCTCTGATTCGGAGTTGTTTGGGAATGCCTATAGCTCGATTTACTAATTAAAATCGAGATAAATAACAAGTCTTCCTCGTTTTCTCTTTCATATTCTGCTTTATAACTACCAATCTCTCTTTTGGTGGAGATATAAAGGTTGGAGGTACCTGTATTGGATTTTTGGGGGATCCCCAACATTGTTTTATTGCCATTTTCATCATTTTCAGGTTTATGGAACCAACATGTAAGATCCCGAGATAGCCCCGGAACGATAGCCAATATTGCGATTGCAACTATGTAGATTCCAACAGAATCGACTTTCTTGGATCTACTTGATTCCCGTACCAATAAATGACCTTAGCCTGTAACTAGTTGATTCCACAGCATACTAGCATGCGTATTGGTAAGGGATCCCATGAACCCAGGCTCTAGAAGCTGAATATATAAAGGCCCTTCCAAAGACTACCAAAGATTTCCAAATCTATCCATTAGGCTTATTTTCCTGTCAAGTCAAATACTACTGCGCTCATCCCTGACAATCGTAACAAAACCATCTCTCCTCTGGTGAAATATTTCACATTAGTTTTATTTTCTACAGATCTAGGTCTCGAATCCATACTCTTTGTGCATTTGACACTACCCCCATATATCTTTCTTTTAAAAATCGAAAGTTTCGATCAAAATGGCACCTGTCAAGGCAACTACGACCACCCAATCCCCAGCTAGAGATAAAACCTGCGAATCATTTGCAAAGAAAGGAAAGAACGTCGAAGTCCTCATTACAGTTCTATTGAGTACTAAACGACCAGATGCTTTTGGTTTAGATGTAAATCCTCGCCTCTTATCAATAATCGCACCTTCTCTGGGAAGGAGAAAAGATTAAATACTAACGAATCCCCAATACACAGGCCTCGCAAGTCGACTGGGACCTCGTCGCCAAACGCTTGGGTCTCAAGAATGCAAAGGTTGCTTCAACTCGTTTCGGACAAGTCAAAAAGGAATTAATCGAATGTGCTGAGTCCATGAATCTTATGGATTCAGCTACGGGAGAAGCTAGCGGCGAGGGTGATTTCAAAGGTGAAGGGGGTGAAATTACTCCTCCTGAGACACCAGTGAAGGTTAAACCCAACCCGGGGCCTAAGAAAAGGAATCCCCCCAAGGGCAAAGTTGCCAAAGGAACCCCAAAAAGTAGCGGGGGCCGTGGAAGAAGAAGCAAAGCTGTGAAGGAGGAAGTTGAGCCAGTGGTCGAGCAGGGGGTTGAGAGTGGGGAAGAGAGTACCGATGTCTTAGAGTAGGCAAAAGTAAAAATTGGTAGTTTGAAGATCGGGCAGTGATCGCTAAGTAAAGGCTAGGAGTATAGCCAATTGATTTGAAGAGTGGAGCGGTTTTGGACATTTTAACAAGGATGCAATATCGGAAAATGATATCGTTGGCTGTCAATTTGTAATGTTGGAATTTAGTCTAGTTTGATGTTACACAAGATTTTGGTATTCTTCACGTTATGCATGTATTAGTGTTTTGGGGGGACTTTCGATAATGAGCCATATGATTAAACTTCAACCTTATGATAATAGTTAGTTCTGGAATTTTGGTAAAAATATCATTATTTACCATCTCTAAGGTACATATCCATGAAGGGCATGTGAAAAATTTTAAAATATGTACGTCAACTTCGCTGGCTACAGCTGGCTTGATGCCACAGGTACAGCATGCAGCATGATAAAGGTGATAAGCAAGAAGGCTCCCTAAACTAGTTTGAAGGCAGCATTATGATCTAAGGCAGATGTGAGTGTCCTCCAGGCCACTTATAATATTATCCCTAATCCCCAATTTTAGGCTACGGGCTCAGCTGTTAGGCATTGTTTGCTCTATGCCCCCATGACGATTGTCGATGCAGCCAACCGAGCAGAAGCTAGAAGAGGCCGCTGAAACCCCCATCTTTGGTGCACTAGGACAAAGGGACCAGGGTTGCTTTAAGCCCATCAGGAGAACCTAAAGCTAACTTGTCGATTCACATGAAAAGCAGTCCTGAAGTTTCCTCAAAAGCTGGGAGCTTTGAGGGAACAGCATCTCGGCCAGCACTAGTTATGAGGAGCACTTTATCAACATGATAATCTAGGAAGATAGCATTTGTGAACCCTTCTTCTCCCATTCTTTTCCGTATTTCTCCACAATCCCATATTTCCGTACCCCCTTATCTGAGGGAATTTTACTAGAATATACTACATTGGTTATATCCTTACAGTATCGGTGCAAAAATGGGAAAAGTTGTAAGTTTTTGACTTTCCGCCCAACATCGCTGTGTCTTTGAACCTGACCGCCCCCGGATATAGGTTTGGACCCCAGAGAACGATCGAAAGGTAATCATATATGCATAAGATAGAGATATGGCGTTGACAGTTGTTCTAATCAAATTTCAGCTGTTGATCCGTTTAATCGACAAATCTGCCAAATCATATAACAGCGAGGCTCTTTGTAAGCTCTTTGAAGGTAACCTGACTCCTTTAAAATACATAAAAATGTATTCATCTAATATAATATTAAAAGGGGCGACTCCTAAAGCCATCGAAGAAAGGATCGCCAAGCTCAAGCGTGAAGCAAAAGCCCTAGACTCAAGATGCGCTGTCCAACCTTCCGCTCCACACAAGCCAAAGGGCAACTACTATACTGCTCCACCGGTTCCGGGACACCCTTATGGATTCAAAAGAAATCTTGCCCAAACGCAGGGTGACGAAGACCAAGAGGGTGGGAAGCCAGCGGGTGGGAAGGGAACAAAGAAGGCGAAGACGGTAAAGAAGAAGCCACAGGATGCAAATGAGACTGGCGAGAAGCTAGATGGTGCAAATGCGAAATCCGAAGGCGACTATGCTGGAGATGATAACGACGATGACGACGACGATAAGCCATTGAGTGCTTCTATCAATCGTGGCATCAATGGGGTCCGAATTTCGGGGGAAGCCAAAACAGATGGTGCTGCTGCTGCCTAGTTGCTCAACTTATCGCTCGTAAGCTTTACCCGGACTAATGTGGAGATGGATCTGGGTGCTCGATTTATATGTCGAGCCTGAATTTGTTGAGGTTTGAGTCTGATTTCGAGGCGTTCCTTTTAATCCCTCGTACCGTGTATATCTAAGCATTGATACATATCGTTTAATGTCGATACTAGAGAATCCCAGAGCTTTACGCGACTTTATCTTTGAGGCCCTTTGTTGTAATGACATCCAACCATTGAACCACCTTGGACCCTGCGTACCAAGCTACCCCAGCCACTACGACAATGAAGAGTCCGACGTTGAGCAGAGAACGGGGTAGTACTCCTAGTAGAAATTCGTCGAGGATGATGTCAACCAGGACCGGTTCCGGCCTGTCCATGAGCGTGGCATTTGTGGTATAATAATCAGCAATTGCTGATATTTTGAGATAAACATCGGAATTATATTTATGATCGTGTGGCGAGTGGACACTCAACCAGAAGTCAGACGGAGTCTGTTGTTTTTTACAGCATAAATCAGCCCCTTGCGCAATAAATAAAGATATAATTTGGGATGTAGTAATATATGAGAACGTACTGTTGCTGCCCAGCAGATTCGGACCTCATATCGAGCACCCGGTTTCAAGCCCTTCAAGTGAACCCAAGAGTCGATACCGTGAGGCGCAGATTCGGATGGAAATTCCCGTGGAAGTTCAGTCCGTAGAAGCAGTTTTTCTGGCGATTCCGCTGGTGATAGCAAGCCAATCACATTGAATTTGGATCCGTCGATCACACTTTCCAAAGCACTATTAGGAGAATCGGGAACGGAGAATATGATTTTCTCTGTATTCGCATTGGCTGAAGGTGTCCAGAGAAGCAACCATGCGAACAAAAGGAAGAACGCGTCGAGGCCAACCATCGTATGTTTAGGTACATGTACTTCAGTAAGTACGTGATAGCTGTATCGATTTGATCCGAACGATATGATACGCTTGGTTCACAGCGGAACTCCGGGTGGCATTGAACCGAGCGACAAATACCCCTAGCGACTTGCCTAAGTAGCTACCTATCTCTCATGCACATGCAAGCAGCTAGTTCTCCGTAACTGCAGTCCGTATCGTTCGTTTGTTTGCTGGCCACGCTAGTTAGAGTGAGTACATGGAGTCTAAGCTGCAGGGTCCCCTGTGTTTGGGGGGACACGTCCAATCAGAACGTAAACAGCACCCGCAGTAAAAAAAATTTGCTTGCTGGTGCCACGCCGACGGCCAGAAAAGCGAGAGGTACTTGGCCCGTTAAGGTAGCTTGTATGTGATTGGAGGTACCTGCTCGTGGAGTCGTTAGTAAACAATCAGGGTGGTTAATAATGTGCTGGACAGCACAGTATGGCCAGAGACAGGTGTGTGGTTTGGTGTGGTGGTGGGTGCTCTCCACTTCAAGCTAGCTCCCTCTCAACTCAGGTCACCCCTTCCCGAGCCAAATTTCAACTATTTCTTCTCTCCTGTCCACACCCTCATCCCATCTCATCCCCAACCCATCTACCTCCCTTCATATCGTTTCTCGTTCTTATACCCTCGAAAAGTGTCCCTTTTGTAACGACCGTTTTGTTTTCTTCTTAACGAAATATAATTCATCATGCGTGAAGTCGTTTCTATCAACGGTATGTCTGTTGTTCTCCCCTCCTATCCTTATCGTGGTTCCTTTTGTGCCCAATTGCCTCCCGTCCCCGACGAAGCTCGAGTGCTGACAAATTCTTTGATGTATAGTCGGTCAGGCTGGTTGCCAGATCGCCAACTCCTGTTGGGAGGTAAGACCGTGATGGAAGAATGAATAGGAGCATATAGCTTCGAGTCTGCTTCATCCCATGCTAATGATATATCCCTCTCCGCCTATAGCTTTACTGCTTGGAGCACGGTATCCAGGTAAGCCGACTCTCTGACGCGTCTCGTGACTTGAAAAACATCTCTTGAGCTTTTGATGGGACTAACAATGCTTCGTATAGCCCGATGGTTACCTGACCGCTGCTCAGAAAGAAGGCCCTCGTGATCATGGATTCAGCACTTTCTTCACTGAAACTGGTATGTCCTCACCATTCTTAGCTAGCATGAAACATAGCTCCTAACAAGTAACACGTATAGGTGCCGGAAAGTATGTTCCAAGGACTATTTACGTCGACCTCGAGCCAAATGTCGTCGACGAAGTTCGTACCGGTCCCTACCGATCCCTGTTCCACCCTGAACAGATGATCACTGGAAAGGAGGATGCTAGCAACAACTGTACGAACCTCACTATGCACAATGTAGAAGTGAATATGCGTATTAACTAGCGTGATTTCAGATGCTCGTGGCCACTACACCGTCGGAAAGGAGCTCGTTGACACAGTTCTCGACAGAGTCCGCAGGGTTGCTGGTATGTCTCAGATATTCCTAAACATGACAAAGGTCGCTTACTAATCTACCATACCTTAGATAACTGCGACGGCCTCCAAGGTTTCTTGGTCTTCCACTCCTTCGGTGGAGGTACTGGTTCCGGTTTTGGCGCCTTGCTCATGGAGCGTCTCTCCGTTGACTACGGAAAGAAGTGCAAGCTCGAATTCTCTGTTTACCCTGCTCCACAGAACGCTTCTTCTGTTGTTGAGCCATACAACTCCATCTTGACCACCCACACCACCCTCGAACACTCCGACTGCAGCTTCATGGTCGACAATGAGGCCATCTATGACATCTGCAGAAAGAGCTTGGGTATCCAGAGACCCAACTTCGAGAACCTGAACAGATTGATCGCTCAGGGTGAGAATTAAATATGATATCATAGTGTCACAATACCCCTTTATACTAACATCTTTTTTTTAGTCGTTTCTTCTATCACTGCTTCTCTCCGATTCGACGGTTCCCTCAATGTCGATCTCAACGAGTTCCAGACCAACCTTGTCCCATACCCCCGTATCCACTTCCCTCTCGTCGCCTACTCGCCAGTTATCTCCGCCTCCAAGGCACAGCACGAGGCCAACAGCGTCAACGAGATCACCGCCGCTTGCTTCGAACCTGCTAACCAGATGGTTAAGTGCGACCCAAGAAACGGAAAGTATATGGCCACCTGTTTGTTGTACCGTGGAGACGTCGTCACAAAGGACGTCCACGCTGCCGTCGCCAACGTCAAGACCAAGAGGACCATCCAGTTCGTCGACTGGTGCCCTACTGGTTTCAAGATTGGTATCTGCAACGAGCCACCACAATTGGTTCCCAACGGCGATCTCGCCAAGGTCGAGCGTGCCGTGTGCATGTTGAGCAACACCACCGCCATTTCTGAGGCCTGGGGCGCTCTCAGCCACAAGTTCGATCTTATGTACTCAAAGCGTGCCTTCGTCCACTGGTACGTTGGTGAGGGTATGGAGGAAGGTGAATTCTCCGAGGCCCGTGAGGATCTTGCTGCTTTGGGTAAGTGATTTCTCCCCCATCTATACCATATAATTTATGATATGGCTGCTGACAAGATTGATATTATAGAACGTGATTATGAAGAAGTTGCCAGCGATAGCGTTGGTAATGATGATGGTGAAGAGGCAGAGTATTAAACGAATCGCATTGGGTTTTTGTTCACAATAGTCACTGCGTTTTGAAATGAAAATACACGACTGACGTTAGCTTACCCGTCGCTGATATCATAAACTCATCCCGTGTGTATTTGTCGGTATCCATTAGCCCTCCTTCTTTTCTGTTTCTTTTGTTCTTTTGCACCTGACACTTGGGAATTCCTAAAAAAAAGAAAAAGAAATGGGAGAACTTGAATTGGTAATGCATCTGTAAAATGCAAAGGAAATCCCATCCCTTTTGCCGTTCATAGAGACTTTTTTTTAACGTTCTTTTCTTCTTCCTTTCCTCAAAAGATATCCCCTAGTGTTTTTTCAAAAAAGAAAAGAGGCAGCTCACCACCTTTTTTATATATGGTTTCTTCCCTTCCATTCCCTTCCCTATATTTAATAAGCCGAGAACTGGAGAAGTCTTTTGATTCATGTTAATAAATTGTTTTAATGAAGCGGTCGTTGAGAAGTACCCCATTGGCATCATTACTGTAGAATTCAAAGCCACCAACCTACTAAGTAGGTCCTATAATATTATGAAAACCAGGCCAAAGACGCATGTGCAGCGCATTGCCTAGTATACTGAGACAGGATTTTAGATTGATATCATCTAGAAGCTATCTATATACAGTTTGTGCGAGATTAGGTCAGGTACCATCAGATGGAATTGGCTAGCGCTTCTCTTATGATCTCACATGCGGTCGCGCGTCGTCATGCATGCGGCTGGAATGAAGAAGAGGGGTGAATTTTCCATCAAGCCATTGGAATGTCCATTCCCTCCCCGTTGAACCCATGCATGTGGTTTCAGAAAAGCTTGTTTTTTGCAAGATACTCAAAAGTACATATTTGGTGCCTAGGTCCGTATAGAAGTGCTTATGTAGCACAAAGAAGGTCTCCGCTTATTGTAAGTCTCTCGATGTGTAATCCAAAAACGAAGTGTACACATGCGTATCACGAAGCGAGGTTTCGAAGGGTCTACGCTGCGGGCATAGGACCTTACGAGGCAGAATTCAATCTTTCTTCTTTATGGCAGTGGAGACAGATGTGATTGTTTTTCAGCTGGACAGGGTTCCGAAAGATCGAATGAATTTCAGATCTTTTACCTTGTCAGTTTAAGATATATAATCTGCCCGGACATTTATTAGTAATTATGTCGAGCCACAGCGCTGTGCAGTTTGAAACGCTCTGTTGATTTTGAAGCTTCATGTTGACTTAACAGCCACAAACAATATCCGTCGGAAAGCCCAGGACAAGGCGATTTTCGGCAGTACATCGTGTACTAATCCGTCGACGATATCCCGAATTTCGTTGACAAGAGTGGCTTGACTACCTTGCTGTAGCACCAGTATAAATCTTTGTTGGGTGGTTGTGGACGGGTAAGCTATCGAGGCGCAGCAACTTCATGAGTTTTTTGCTTAATTGGTACGTTCAAGTCAAGTTGGTATGCTCCCGTCACAAAGCAAAAGTCTTTTCAATTGAGGTGTTTGTTCCAGCCGCACTTGCATTTTTCTTTGCCTTCTAGTTCGTTAGCTCTTTGGCCCCTTTGACCTCGGTGCATAATGATTGGGGTATTCGATTGCCCAGATGAGACTGGTGCAGGCGTCTAGTAAATTAATATGATGGGTGGGAGTCGGACCCTGAGAATCAAGTCCCGCCATGCAGACCCAGACTGATGCCAGAATTAACTGCCAACAGCAATACATGTACCGTCCATGTACGACTCCGTGAGAACTAAAGGTGGAGAATTGCCGCAAGTTAATGGATGATTGTTGTACCAATGGGTAGACTACCTTGCCCTACCTTGCCATGGGTCCCAGACTGGCGCGGTGGGCAGTGCAGAAGAAGCTCATTGCATCGAGGTGCCTGGCATTTCAGTTGTGTAGTGGTCGTGGTAACAGGAGAGCAGTAGTAGCGGTAGCAGTAGCAGAAGTGGCCTGGTATTAACAGCAGCCCCTCCTTTTTAACTAACAAGCTTTACTTTATTTATATTCCCTCGTTCCCTTTCCATTCCATCGTACCATCTAATTCCTCCCTTCTCTGAATCGTCTTTGTTCGAACCCTCCGTCTTCAATCCATCCAAAGTCATCATCAATCTAGAATCATTCTTCGTTAGTCAAGTGTTTAATAGTTACCGAAGGCCTGAGCATCAGCAATTGCAATGGCAGACGCTTCTACAGCCACCCAACCCCAGGCTCAACAGCAGCAGCAGCAACAGCAACAGCAACAGCCGATACAGCAAGGGCTAACTAGTGCTTCCCCCGCGCAAGCAGTCGGTCCTACACAAGCTCCTCCTCCTCTTCCTGAGGGATGGGTACGTCTTCTCCTCGTGATTTTTGTTCCTGATTTAGTTGTCTGCCTATCGAGGAATTTTCCAATATTAAAACCACGCTGCTAACCATATATGTGACCCATTTATATATAGATCGCTCAATGGGATCCAAATAACCAGCGCTACTACTTCGTCCAGCCGTCTACCGGCACCACCCAGTGGGACGTCCCACAGGGTTCTCCTATCACTAGCTTCAGCGGAAACACAACCGCTACAAGTCCTCACCCCACCGGAACCCCTCAGCAGCAAACCCCGCAGGCTACCTCGCCTGGCCAACAACAGCCAACCCAGTACTTCGACCCCAACGCTACTCCTCAAAACCAATACAACCCTCAGAGTTATACTCCACAAACCCAAGGAACTCCTACTTACGATCCTAATGCTGCTCCTGCTTACGATCCTAATGCTAATCCACAGCAGTATACCCCTGGTCCTCAAGACCAGACTGCTCGTGCCGGTGGCCTTGGAGGTGCATTCAACCTTGCTAGCGGTCTTCTAGGTAGCGGCGGGAAGAACAAGCAGAGTCACGGATCCAGTGGTGGTGGACTTGGTCAAGTTGCCAATCTTGCCGGAAGCCTCCTTGGTGGTGGAAAGAATAAGCAGAGCGGTCACGGATCGAGCGGTGGTGGTGGTGGAGGCGCCTTTGGCCAAGTTGCCAGCCTTGCTGGTGGTCTTTTGGGCGGTGGAAAGAATAAACAGAACCACGGATCTTCCGGTGGCCATGGCAGTGGCCATGGCAGTGGCGGTGGTTTGATGGGTATGGCTTCTGGGTTCTTGGGTGGACATGGAAGCCAGTCCGCCCATAGCCAGCAGGCCGGTATTGCACAGCAGTATGGACATCAAGGACAGTCGACTTATCAAGGACATGCTACATATGGTGGTCAAAACCCGGTATGTATTACTCATAAGGGCTCAAGAAATAGTTCAAGTATTTCGAGGAGTCGCTAATAGAATTCGTCAAATATTAGGTATACCAACCACCAGGCGCTCAAAACTATGGTCAGTATGGTGCTCCAAGCCCACAAGGTGGACCACAGGGCCAGTATTCCGCTCCACCTCAACAACAATATGGCAGTGCTCCACCCCAGCAGCAATACGGCGCGCCCCAGACTTACCAGGCCCCAGGCCAGCAGCAGTACGGTGCTCCCCCTCCACAGCAAGGATACCAAATCCCTGGTCAACAGCAATATGGTGCTCCATCTCCACACGGTGGCCCATCCCCACACGGTGGTCAACATGGTGGTCCATCTCCATATGGTGGGCCGCAGGGTGGACCGTCGCCACAATACCAAGCGCCTGGAGGCTACGCTCCACCCGGACCTCAGGGCCAGCAAGGCTTTGGAGGTGTCCCCCCTGGAGGATATGGGCCTCACTAAATAAAAAAATAAAAAAGAAAAGCTGTGAGGTACTGTGGTTAGGATAATGGATATTTTGGTTGATAAGGATGTTTTCTTCTTCTTTTCTAATCGTTCTTAATGATTACCACGAGCTTTACGGTTTCCTTTGTTAAGTATTGCTTAGTGTTGCTCCTGATTCTTGAAATCCTCTTTTCTTTCTTCCGTTCTAATTTCCTTTGGCGGTACTTTATTCGGGACATTTTTGACAAGAAGCGACAGAGCTTGAAATTTTGATTTTATCTGATTCCTCTCACCGTTTTGAGTGATATTACATGTGCGCATGAGATGACTTTTTGATGATTAATATGTACAGACTCTAGATTACAATATATACACAATGTGAACACTCGCCTTCTCCTATCATAACGCCATACCCGTAATTACAGAAGTTCGTTTCCAGTGTCTATATATCTCTTTCGTGAGGTTCCTTTTCTCTGGTATCTCCAAAGGTTCCCATGAATTGTCCTTCCAGAGGCTCTGTTCTTACTTTCCAAACATCCTCTGAACTCGGCCCCCTCTTGTATTTTTCTGCCTCCTTCTCTTTGTGATATTTGACAATCATTTCTTTCTTTGTATTTGGTCCGTACATCTTTGTTCTCATGCAGAACCAAAAGTCTGCTGACTTATCCTCGCATTGACGGTAGGTGCCATGGCGGTACAAGTTCTTGAACTGGCCACCCAGAGAGTAGCAGAAGTAAAGTTCATCGAAGGCTTCACGGCAGGACATGGTAGTTGGATATAATGTATCCTGGAAGTTGTTTTGTGGAACAGCCTCCTTGCGAGAGGGGTCTTCATCGTGGAGAGTTTTGAGAAGAGCAGAGAATTCTTCCTCGGCTACATCGTCGCGGGATCTGGGTGTATTCTGTTGGACGGCAGGTGTATCATTGGGAGATTGGTGGGAAGCTGCTGCTGCTGCTGCTTCGATTGGAGCCGATGAGTCCTTTGCGGCGGTCGGTTGGCGGGTCCAGAAGCCCATCTTGAGGTATGCTGTTGCGCGACAGCTATCGAGATAGTTCTGGTATGGGTCTGTTTGAAGTTGAATTTGATATGCCTCGGCGATAAGACGACATAGCTGTTGATAGGTGTGTTATCTCCGGTGCCTGGATTTTGGCGTCTTGGCATGCGTTGCGGATCCTTGTTAGCCGAGCGGGCTTGCGTTGCGCGTGTCGCATTGATGTCAAGTTGCTGCTGCTGGACTTGGACAGGCGACCTGCTCCATCTTCTTTATCCTTCACTCGCTCGCTTTCATCACCAACCTCAGAGCTCGACATAATTGTCTACTATCGTCTTTCAGCTTCACGATATATACCTAAACGCTTGCCTCCTAGGTGATATCCGCTATGCCAGCTGCGAGACGTACCCGTAGTTCGGCTCACACTAGTAACCTGGCTCCGACGAAGCGGGCAAGAAAGTCCGCCACCTCGAGCTCGAGTACAAGTACAAAGGCTTTCACAACACCACGACAGGCAAAATACCCACCATGGGCCACCTTGCCATACCATGTCCTCGTTCCTATCCTCAAATTTGCTGCTACGAACTCGCAGAACAATTCGATCCCAATTGACCATGCATGGCTCGCCAACGCTGCTCGTACCTGCAAAGCCTTTGCAGACCCCGCCAACGATCTCCTTTACCATACACCTCCTATGACTCCCATCTCCCGGCTTCGCAAATTTTTCGATGCTCTGAAAGCAAATCCATTACTTTCGAGGAAGGTTCGGAGAATTGAGTCACATTCTGCGGAGATCTGTGATACCAAGCTTCTCAAGTTTGGATTGCAGGATATCGTCCAACTGTCCACGCACGTTACAGGCGTTTGCGTTTCTTCGGGTCCTTGGAGCCCTGAGCTCCTTTACGCTTCGGGGCGGAAGCCAGATATGGACCCGGGCGTTCTTACGGCGTTACAGAACAATGGCACTAGGTTGCAAGACTGGACATGGGATGGTGAGCTCTGTTGGGCTATTGCGGCCCAGTATGACACTCGTGATGAATCTCCTAAGAAGAAGACGAGAACTCAGAGGGGCTTTGGGTGGTTGCATGCCGTCCATAAGGATGTCGAGCCTTTCAAATCATTGAAGGCTCTTACGATCACGGGATTTGATACCCCGACGCCCCTCGAGTATTACCGCGACGACGAGGAAGAGGGCGAGGTTGAGGCACAAATTGCCACTATTGCTAGCTCTCTGGGGCATTTGAAATACCTCAAGGATCTGGCCTTGAAGGACTGTACATTCGTCAACGCATACTTCCTAAGCCAGCTTGCTGGCGTTCACGAACTCAAGCGCCTTGTTTTGGAAGATCTAAAGAATATTAACACTATCGATCTTCAGAGTTTCCTGCAACTGAGTGGGAAACATCTTGAAGAGCTTGAGGTCATTCACTGCCCAGGCATCTATGCCGGATTTCTGAGCATCCTAGACACCGCCACGCCCAGCCTTAAGAGGCTTCTCTACGAGGATGTCCCCGGGGTTCTGAGTCATGAAGAGCTTGAGCTACTCGAAATACCAATGCCGAGGTGGCCGCAAACTCTTGAGAGTTTGATTATGCGAGGCCTGGGTAATTGGACTGCCGCTGATTGTGAAAGAGTTTTAGAAGGAATGGCTGATACCGCTAGAAATGGGGGTTTCATGGCGTTAAGGGAAATTGATATTTGGTGCATCCTCCCTGAGTTGAGCTGGAGAGATCGTGCTGCGAGTAGGAGGAGATGGGGCGATGAGTTCGCTATGGCGTTCTTGGATCGCCGTGGGAATGCCTGGAAGGAATTTGTTGCGAAGAAAAAGAGTGAGGGGCATAAGGTCAAATGGGACCCCAACGTTACCGTTGGGCTTTGTGAAAGAGTTTTGTTTCGCTTGGATGATTCAAGACCTACGGGGAATCAACTCAGGGAGGCCGATTTCTTGGATCTGTCTGAGAGTCGGCCGACGAAGAGGAGCCCGAAAAAGGCTGCAGCTGTTCCAAAGAGAGCTTCTCCGAAGAAGAAAGGGAAACAGGCCGCAGCACTTAAGGAGGCATCGCCGAGCAGGTCCAATCCTAAGAAAAGAAGGGGAACGCAGAAGTCGCAAACTTTTGTCGTTGGGTCTAAGAGGGCGAGATATAATAGTGATGAGGATTCAGACTTCAAGGTCGATAGGCTGGCCTATGAAGATGAAGATGGGAATGATTCAAGTTGGTCTGTGGATGACATGGAAAACTAGCGATAGCACCCTTTCTCCCGGTTTGAGTTTTTTTTTTTTAATAACGGAATTTGATACCCTCGGCGGGCTACGGCGTTATCCTTTTATGGCGGCTGGGATCTATATTTATTGACGGATGGATGGAATACGGGAATATGGGATTATCATGGCGTTTCAGTTTATTCCTACAAAGGACGAGTTTATTCTTACAGATTATGGGCACGGAAGAGTCTAGTTTATGATGAACAAGAAGTACATAACAATGATACTAGTAATACATATTCCACCGAACTCCCTAGGTGTAAATAGAATTCAACTCGCCAAAGCTGGACTTTCATAGATAGTACAATATGCGATACCATATAGAGACTTTTAATCGTCGTCCTGGAACAAATCTTTCAACCCAGCCTGCAACTCCTCCCAGTCCTTTCCTCCACCGCCTCCGATGCGGTGCTTGTCGAGCCGTAGGGCCTTCTTCTTGATCTCCCTGCCGACCTTTTGTGCGCTTCTGACGTTGAATTTCTGGGCCCTCCTGTTTCGGTATTCCGCTCTTAGAACGTTGGGAGAAACGTACTCCTTGTTTTCGTATATGATGGGTCCGCCGAATGATCCTTCTTGGATGATGATTGGGGTCAAGACCAGTCTGGGTCCGATTTCTAGTAAACTGATCTCTGTTTCGGAGCGTCCAGTCTTCTTGCCCTTCTTCTTCCTCTCATCGGCTTCTTCCTCGTCTCCCTCAGCACCATTCTCCTTAGCATCCTTCTTCCCCAATTCTGCCTCACAGATCTGGTAACACCTAATCCACACCTTCCCGTCCACGACGGTAAAGCTCATAACATGGTCCACAAACGGTTTGCTCTTCCTCGCACCCTTAGGCACGCCAAAAGTCTGAAACATCAATTCCTTCACAACCATCAAATAGGGCTTACTCTCAAAAGTTTTATCAAAGCTCAAAAGAGGTCTACTGCCCTTCAAGCAGTTTCCGGAAAAGTGTAATTCCTCCATGGTGTGAAGATTCTGGACGTGGAATTTTATGGTAGGACCGTTGGGAGGTTTTGACATCCACATGTATAGATCTTCGCGCTTACGGGCTTCGAAGAAGAGGATGTTGTTGCAGTTGTAGAGGTCTGCTAGTTCGTTCAGTTGGAAGAGTTTTGATTTTGTGTCGAATTTTGAGTCTTTGCGACAGTGCGGGAGGAGGGCGGTTAGGTCCTGGAGGAGGTGACGTTGGCTGTATTTTTATTTTTATTAGTTATTTCCATTGACGTTTAATTGTAGATTGAGAGGATATGAGTATTACCGGTATGTTACACCTCGTGAGGAGAGGATGAGCACCCTTTGACGAAATTTCTTGTCGGGACCTGTGGAGTCTGTAGATTCTTCTTTGGACTTTGCAGAACGGGCGTCCGTGACGGATTTTAGGACGGCCGACATTTTGGAGGAGATTATATGGGCTACCAAAATATCGCGAATCTGTAGATTGAGTAGATGCGACCTGGATTGGGGGTTTATTACCAGGGTGTTAGTGGGGAGGTCTGTAGATGGTGATGGTGGTGATACCGATGAAGCTTTTTTTTTTTTTTTAAAGCTGGCTGGGAAAGGTTAAAAGAAATTTTGTCGCAGCGACAGAGGTTGACCTTTACGCGAGGGAAGTATGTGGCAGGGATCAGGGATCAACCTGCTGGTGGCAGCGATTGTGTTGCCTCGGTTCCTTAGCTACTGGGCAGCAGCTCAGTCTCAACGGTAGCTTAACTTAGAGCCAGAAGACAGACACATTCGACCTGATAACTCGGTATGGTATGTCGAGGAGCTCACATGGCTATCTGGTGGGAAGCAATGTTGTATTTTAATTGTATATGTTATAATACCATTAGGAGGTATCTTTAGCTCTTAAAAGTACCTCTGCAAGTGCGCGCACAATGCATCAGAATTCAACTCCACAGACTTCAAAGGCATGCGCAGTGAAAATGCTGTATTTTCTATGTTGATAGTGGCAAAAAGTTATCAAAATCTCAATTCACTATTCGGTCCTCTCTTTAAAGATCTATATAAAATCTACCGTATACAAATGTCGTTTTGTAGCTGGCAGGGGAGTGTAGCAGAGATATTTGTGGGTGAGGATATGCCATGTTTCAAAGCAACTCGTCAAGTGCATTATGGTCCCTCGTAAGAAGTAATTTAGGAAGATCTGATCACAATCGTGGGATTGTATGTATTATGAAATGCTGACATTGAGATATATCGTTGCGCATTACTGCCTATACGGTGCTGACTCGTCATTATTAATGTTATTGCGATTCCACTATACACCTATGGATTATCTATGAAGAAGATTATATTAAATGTTTTTATTGCGACCGTTAATTTAATCATTACCATCATGTGGCCTGTGCATCTCCATGCTCCCTATGAACCGAGATTATTAAATTGACGTTAATGTTATATTTTAATCTGGGACTACGATCAATTACTATGTAAGGCAGTTGCGTCGGGTAAATTTAGTGAAGTAAGATTGATCTTTGACGGAAGTAGTATCCCAGCTATATCTTTGATCGCAGAGCCTCGTGGCTTTTTCTACGGGTAAATATAGAATGCAATTTCGCACTTTCGTACTATGAAAACCCTCGTTAATTTAGAAGAACCAGGTGATTGGGTCTGCGAACTAGTGCAGGGCTCGATAGCTGGTTATGGCATATCAATGTCAACATGGAGACTTCTCGCTGTTTATTCTATCGGATGGTCATATGACCATGCATGACTGTCGACATGTCTGCGATATATTTTAACTAATATTTGATATAATCGATTGGCTGTAGAAGAAATATCGACAGACTGATAGCATCAATATCTCGTATATCCTCGTTTGAGATGATATCGAGGCAAATCTATATCTAAGAGGGTTACTAGCAACCTTCGAATTCAGTACCCACCATGATACCAATACTCGGGCCGGAAAGCTATCAGTCAGAGCAGCGCTACCGGTTAACGGTCTCCACAGACAGACGTCAAGGCAAAGCTGACCTTTGCAGCACCATGTAAGTGTCTTTCAAGGCGGCCATTCGGTTTCACCGACGCATTAGTCACTGTGTACTATGTATGGTGTCCAAGTATTTATCTTTCCACATGGGAATTAATAGTTTGTTGTGTGCGATTTCCGTTCCTGAGACCGTGCGCGCGCTATCGACCCACTTGCAAATGCCGCCTGTTCAAATGCCGATGGCATCGGGCGGAGGCGAATATTCGATTTGGTTCTACAAAAGAAATTCGAAACGGCTGACTGAACTGAACTAGTACTGGACTGGTGGATTGCGGCACATGGAAGTCGGGGAGGTTTGCGACAAAAGACGAACAAAATGATATTGTCATTTCATTACCTCTGCCGTTTTCATGCTCGATCGATACCATTCTCCTTATGTTGCCACATCCACTCTCGAATCGATGCTGCCTTATCAATATCAAGAAACCGATCGTACATGTGCTTGGCGTGGACTTAGAGAAGTCATTGAAACAAATATCTCTGGCACTTTGAGACACTTTCCACCGTCTGGTCGGGCCCACATGCAAGCCTTCGATTGTGCACTGTCTATCTTTTAATCTTTCCTCGCCGGAACATTTGGATCAGAAATTACTAGGATGCCATATTTGGTCGACTGCTCCGAATTCACCACGTTTCGCACCATGATCCCAGCCGGAAACGCTTTCACCGACTACCCAAAACCCACTTTTTGCATGAAGGAGTGTGGTTGATCTGGCTCAGCTTGTCACCTGAATTTATTGAGCCATGGATCTGGTCGTCTCGAAGTGATTTTCGCTTTACGATTTTTGTTGGTGCTACAGGGACTAACCATACTTCCACCTCCTCGCGGAGACATAATTGGTTTAGATCGCCCCACTAGCACACACGCTCAGTCCTGCCCTCTCCTCATGCATGATCATGGGCAATTCGAATTCCCAGGCAGAGGGATCAGTGCCCACTTTCCTGACGATGGAAAGAAAATCGGACATTTGATACAAAACCTGATATGTCCCCTCCGATAATGGGAATGGTTGGAAAATATGGGTTCCTTTCCTCTTTCTCATTCCTTTTTTATAATTATAATTTTATATTCGCCTACTCTTAGTTTCGTTGGAACTTGGTGGTTGCGACCCAAGTGAGGCTCTTAGCGACACATCTTTGATATTCTCGACATTGCTGGATTGCCCCCCCAATTTCTATATATATACCGAATCCGCGGCGTTCAACTTTAAAGATGTGCTAGGAAGGAATGAAATCTGGAGGAAGGGGTGGAGGGATTGCTTTTTTTTTTTTTCACGATATATATCTGAAAGAAGACGGGCTCAACGAAATATAATCGACAATACCAGGATCGAATCATACATAATATACGAAATACATGAAGGGAATAATAGACGAGGTCGAGTTAATATCAACATATAGCACCACTAGTTCCTGCCCTCAATAGCGACTGGGTTCGTTTTCAATATGGGCGGTCCGCCACATCCTCAGACGCCCGAAGATCGGGCAGCTCTTCTACCGATATTGTCACTGTTCAACAAATTTCCTAAGGATTTTGAGTTCCCGCTGGAAGTTGATCCACAATATGTTCCACCGATCAACTCTTTTTATTGTTTGGTGGCCGGGCTGGTTATGTGTACTATTACGACAATAGTTGTGTGTTTGAGGTTATGGATTAGGAGCAGAGGCGTTTTTGGGATGGATGATTGGGTTATGATTGCGGCGTTTGTATGTCTAACCCATAACTGAAGCTGTTTAGAGACTGCATATGTATGGGAAGAGGGTTTTGCTGACTTGTGAGCGTTTTGGGGGATAGTTATCTTATTGTGGTTTTAATGTTGTTAATTTGGTTGGTAAGTCTGAGTAACATTCTGGATGAATTATGTATATGTCCGAAGTACTTGGGTATCGATGCTAATTTGTAACTCGCGGTATAGCTGGTTTGGGCACTGGCTTGGGATACCATATCTACGACCTTTCGCTGACAGATATTCATAATTATTTGATAGTAAGTTACCAGCTCCAACAAATGTATCTTGTATTGTACACCTCGAGGTGACTTTATAGTATCTCTGGCAGTCCTAATCTTCATTATTAGATGCAATTTCTTCACGTCATATTCTGGTTTTGCGCTCTACATCTATGCAGATGTTCTATCCTCCACCTCTTCTTACGACTAGCACATCTTCAATCCGAAGGTCAAAAGCTATATCTTCGAACGGTTTTAGGGCTATCTTATGCATTCCTGTTCGCCTGCGTAATAGTCCAGATCTTCGAATGCGGCACGTCAGTTTCGAGAACCTTTGACTTGGAGCATAAATACGACGGAACTTGTATCGGTTCCCACTCGACAGCTGTCTACGGAGGTCTAATAGCAGGCCATATGGCTCTCGACGCGCTTACGATTTTCCCTCCTCTCTTTATCCTTGCAAGACTACCCCTCGCACCGGGCAAGAAATTCAACCTTATATCCCTTCTAATACTTGGTATCTTCACTATGATATTTAGCGCCATTCGTCTTTTTGTCTTCTACCAGATCATGGTAGACTCCTACGATTTAACATGGAATGCTACTGCTGTCGCCTTCTGGGGGATCCTTGAAAGTTCTTTGGCTGCTATAATCGCCTGTCTTCCAGCACTAAACCAAGTTATGCTTCAGGTCTTAAGAAGAGTATACAATCATAGCCCACGTGGGAATTACAGCACCCGATCACGAAAGGGCACAGCAAGGTCCTCCAGATTGGGTATCAGCATCTTTGAACGAAATCACATCTACAAGGGACCCGCTAAATTCGTAAGCTACTCCGCAGACGCAACAGTTTCTGGTGGAGGAACAATTATCATGCCGGACTACGTGGAGTTAAACTCCCAGATAGGGGAAGGGAGGAGGTCAAGAGGTGGGACCAGCACACTTGGTGATGTCGATCCATTGGATACCACAGCACGACCTCTCAGATCTTTGGAACAGACAAGATCGAAGAACGAGTCTTTGACGGATATTACGGTTGAAAGAAGTTTTTATGTGATTGAAGAAAGAGCATCGGATTTGGAGTTACGGGAGGCTCAGGAGCTGGAGAGCAGGAACCAGTCGGCGGTTAGTTTGACGAAACCGTCGAAGGTTGCGAGGTTTTTTGATAGGAGGAGACCATCTTCGCCTACAATACCTTTGGCGGCGAGGGAAGCTGCTGCGGCGATAGCGGCAGCGAACGCGAGGAAGAATAGTATTGTGTAAATGAGTCGTAGTTTTTTTGGGTTTCTTGTAACGTTTGGAGTTTTTATAGCGCAATTTTGTTTGTTCTTTGCATGTTTATGGCGTTTCTGGCATGCTTTTTCATTACCACAACGGTGCAGGTGCATTTGCTTGTCATCATATTACTATCGCATGTTTTGGGATTTTTATTTTTATTTTGTCTCGTACCCGGTTTTCTATTGTTATTTTACTATTTTTATTCAAATGAGGAGGTATATACCTTTCTTTTTTGTTTCTTGTCCAGAACACCTGGAATTCGAAGTCTAATATCACCTTCATGCTTCAATCTCAAGCTAAAACGAAAGCATTCAAGGAGATATCCGGGATTCGGAGCCAGAGTTGATGATCCGAAGTCCGGCTGGAGGGCTACAGTAACGCTACTGATATCCGATCAGTGACAGATCGTTCCACAGTCGCGGAAATTGTTGCATATTAATATATTAATATATTAAGCTCCTGGAATGTTGTCGTAAAGGTAGCGCCTTCACCTTAAGCTTCACCTTCACACCCTCCTCCCACAACCCCTCCACCTTTCTCATCCTCCATACACCACCACCTTAATGACGATGACCATGGCCATGGAGATGAACATTCAGACCGAGGTACGATATCACTCATTATCTTCTCGCCCTTTGAATTTAACTAATGATTCATGTTTTAGATTCACCCAAGTGAAAGGTAGATCACGTGCCCACGTGTGACAGGCTGCCGAAAAGCTTCATTTGGTACTGTTGTTGCTGCTTCATGCAATCTAATTTGAATTCAATCAAGCCTGCTGGCCACGGCTGCTTCAAATTGAGTTCGGTACTACGTGACATCCTGGCACAGCTGGCTCTGAATTACCGAGATATCATCCTGCAAAGGCTAGCTAGCTCTAGCTAGCTAAGGCTCTCCCTCTCTCTCGATCTCTTTTAAGAGTCCAAAGTTAACAGCAGATATGAGGCGAAAGAGAGAACCAACTCTAGCTCAAGTGATTGGGGCAAGGTCTCGAAACTCTGGATTCCGGGCTGGTTATACCAGTAGTCCAGGGGCACGAGTGTCGGTATCAGTCAACAGCAATACTCATACCAGCAGCAGCAACAACAACAATAACAACAACAATAACAACGCCAGCAGCTTGGGTCAACCGCCGCTCACATTATCCGATGCCTACCAAGGCAATCTCCTTCTCTATAACTTCTTTGCGAAATATTCGCAAAAAGTTTTTTTGGAGAGGAATATTACTAGGATACTGTGTGATCAAGCAAGGCTTCTGAAAGCTGAGAACGAGGGAAGGAAAGGGAGTAGGAAGTATTGGAATCGGGATGGCAGGCCGAGGAAAATGTGTGAGATTGTTCGAAGGTTGGGGGTCGTACCGGAGATTGATGATGAGGTGAAATTCGGGTTGAAAGTTGAGGTTATGAGGTTTGTTCTTCATACTAACTTTTGTGTTTTGTTCTTACGAGAATTATGATGGTGCTAACGTTCTATAGGGAGCTCCTGAGAACTGGTTGTCAACCAAAGGAATGCGAGATAAAATTGTTCGCGATTCAATCCTCGAGCTCTAGTTCCCGATATGCTTGCTCAAAGCCAAGAGGGCAAGAGGAACAGACGAAAGTTGAGCTATTGACGGAAACAGCGGAGATTTTACCCAGGCCCGGTTCGGGTGCTGATCAACAGACGCTTCATTTAAAGCGGCATTTCGTGATTCCACTATCGACATTTGCAATTAAAGATGACGGCAACCAAAAATTTGCCTCTTCAGGATACGAAATAGTTTGTCGGATTTGGTTAGGGCAAGCTGGTGAAGGGGCAGATTTGGCTGAAAACACAAGCGGAGAAAGAAGTTACGAAACACGGTTACGACTTGATGAAAACTTAGTCTGCAATGACGGACAGAGCGAGACAACCGTGGCAGCAGTAAAAACTGGCGAAGTTGAGCTAGATACAGATACAGACCTAGACTTAGAGACCTTGCAGCTCAAGCTCAGTTTTGGCTGGAACAAAAGTATCAACTACCAAATCCTCGGAAATGGCAAGAAAAAACAACGGCAACAACAACATAATACATCGAATGTGGTGTTAATGCCTAAGCGTCGGAAACAGATCCGCATCGATTATACTTTTCGTGGTCATATCAAAAATTTTGATGAGCAAGATGCTCACAAACACTCCACCGTGAATTTGAATGACAAGTTGTACGTATTCAGTTATCATGGAAGTACATACACCTGTGTCATTTGCCAGAACACAACGTTTCAGAGTCTCGATCGGTTACGATTTCATCTATTACATACACACACGTACTTTGCTTGTTCATCAGAATGGCATAAAGATTTAGTCAAGATTATGGTGGAGCCGGCGGTCCAGGAGGGTAAACGGTTTTCTCAACCTCCTGGGAATAATGATAGAAAGTTTACGTGGATTCGACCGAAAGGGCTTGGAGATAGAGCGTTCAACCTGGGGGAGTATTTGAAGGGAGATACGTCGTGGGCCAGAGGGGTGGTGGTCCCAGAAGCAGAACGGAAGCTTATGAATGCGCCTGGTAGGATGTTGAGGAAAATGCATATTGTACCGGATTTGAATTTTAAAGTAGAGAAAAGGAAGTGTATTGCTCCGGTTAGGGGGGATGGGAAAGGGTATGTAAGATTTGTGACGAGAGAGACTGTTACGGCGGGGGATGATGTCAGTGAAAGTGACGATGATATTGATGAGAACTGGGTGACTACAAAAATAAATGAGGTTAGTAGATACTTAGGTGATTTGAAGTATGTACAAGAAGTCTAAGCTAAACTATTGTTATAGAGGATTGAGAAGTCAAGTTTCTCGTCTGCTGGTCAGGAATTTTTGAAGCTATGGGGAGGTCATGTTATGGTTGAAGGGTATGATCTCCTATTATACGATAATTTTATGAATACGACTTGACTAAATGAAAATATAGTCCGCGAAGTAGTCACCATTTGCACGACTGTCTGATACGGTTTTGTCGGCTGAACAAGAAGGCTTTGAAGCCGACGCCCCTTCGCCAAGAATTCGATAAGTTCGTCACGGCGTTAAGGTTGAGGGGACAGGTGGATAGGATGCTTGTGAAAGAGTGTAAGAAGGTATTAGATTCTACGTGAGCGTGGCTAGATTACCATTTGTTCGTTGGAGTTTAGACGGCAGCGAGGACAGGGTGATATTTTGGTGTCTTGGGAATTGATCATGTGTACCTATATCCTTCTTTTATTGTTATGAATATTAATGTTTGGCAGAACCTGAATTCTAGTTCTAACACTTTGCCCGCTTCGATTTCTCTTTATATCCTACACGCTGGGGTATCATAAATGGTATGGACATACATGTACACCTTGTACTTAAGAAACAACTAGACTAGTACTTAAGTACTGAATAATGATCATAGTTGGTGAGAATCCAGAATCAGAGGCCCCAATCATCGTCTCCAATATTTCTTTCCCATCCATTCAATGCTCCCGTGAGAATGTGTTTCATCTTAATCCTGCTTTGTGTGCTATGTATATTTATTTCCTTCAATTCGAAATATGTACTACTGCTCTCTATTTTGGTCTTGGTATCTAGATATTGGTTTGATGGTAATAGATCGACTATTTGACGTAAGAATAGCCACATTCTCTTTCTGCAGACCACGCTACCCTTCTTATCACCACGAACGGTCGATAGTTGGGCATTTCCTTGCTTTACACCCGAGATGAGAACTTCTGTTATAGGTTTAGTTCGAGGGTGGTTGATGTACAATGTCGAGATATTTGAGGCTTTAGTCGTCGTATCTTGCGGAGGGGGTTTTGAGTATGGATATGAGGTAAATGGGAAGGATTGGGAGAGCGGAGTGGGGGATAATGGGTGGAATGAATAGTCTTCTATACCGGTATTATCGACAAGATGCATACAGGTAGAAAGTCTTCCATTCGGGGGGGATGGGGTAAAAGCTCTGGTATAACCCTCTTGATTAAATTTGTCGAATGGGACTGTAAATGTTTTTATATAAGCTGCTTTTGTGGGTAAGATTAAGATTGAAGATAGAGAGGATAGGACGGATGTGAATTGTTTGAGGGTTAGTTTGTCGGTGCAGGATTTTGAAAGGGTTGGAGGGGCGTCTGGACGGGAGGGTTTTCGACGGACGATTGAGAGGGTTGAGAAGTAGGAGCGGCCGGGGAGGGGGTTACTGGGGTGTGGGGTGTTTTCTTTGTTGTTGTTAGTGGTGGTGGTGGTGGGGAGGGACCAAGGGGTTGGGTCTTGTTGGGCTGATATGATGAATTCCATGCTTGCATCGCCACAGGGTGGTTCGGTTGAGAAGAGGTGGATTGAGATGGAGGGGTGGAGGGTGAATGGGGGGGTATCCGGGTCATTGTTATCATCATTATTATCATTATTCTTAATATTATTGCAATTGTTACGGTTGTTGTATATTAAATACGGGGATTGGTAGTCAGGGTCTGTGAGGATCTGCTGAGCATCTTGAAGAAGGAAATGGTTTAAACCTCTAAGGGCGAGGATTTCAGAGTGACAGTCGTGAAGGACAAGGCCCGTTGCTTTGGGAAGGGTTGTGGAGGGGATGCATTTGGAACCTGTGGCTAGTGAGGCTAAATGGAGGATTTCGTCTGATGTTTGGAGGATGATGGCTGTCATGGGGATCCATTCTTGGGGTCGGGGTTTGCATTTTGCGGGGAGGGAGGAGAAGGTTGTTATGGCTAGTGCGGCGATGCGGTCTTCGAGGGTCATATTATTTTACTATTTTATATACCCGATAGTAGAGTACTCAGATTATATTAATGAGGGGTACACAGTGCATAGAGTAGTAGTGTGTTTCTTTGGCAACACTAGAACTGTTGCATTTTTTTTGCTTCGATCGACTTTGTCTGCAGTCTTGGCGTCTTCATCCACGTTTTTCTTTGTGTGTTTCTGTTCTGATGACTAAGCTACTACTACTATTCTTAATCGATAAGTATCGATATTCATATCAGATCCTATGAGATCACGCACATCCGCAACCGTTATATTGTCGAGAGAGAGAGTGTGTGTGTGTGTGTCATGCCCGAGGATCTGAATCCTTCTAGGACTATCGTGCATATGGTATGCATGGGATTACTGGAGTATCTCGGTATTTTAGTAATAGTTTAATACCTCGTTAGCACCAGCCTTGTCAGTCAGCTCGAATTGTGTGAGCTCTTGACGTGAGGTTCATAATAATAATAATACTAAGACTAATACTAATACTAATAATCAATTCGAGGTGGAGAGAATGATAGTACGGTCACGTGATTGGTGGGGTAGGCTATGATGTAGCAGCTTGGAATCCCGCAGAACCACATCGAACGACACTCCGAAAATTCTGCCAGCCTTTCTTAAAAGGCCAACAAAGGAAGCATCGAGAACCATCCACAACCACCTCACATCCACTACTTCTTACTCTCTTCTTCTCTCTCTGTCCATCATCCGTGAAACAAGGTAAGAATCCTGCCCAAAAAAAAAAAATTTAGCGTCTCAAATCCCCGTATAAATCCTCCTCCTCTCTTTCCACTCCAACCAACTCTTCCTCTTCCTCTTACACCTCACTACTTGCTTTCTATTACAATTCCACCAACACTTGCTTGTACACTTCACCTACACGCATTCAATCATCATCATCACCTTGACCTTCACCTTCACCTTGAATAGATAAAAAAGAAGCTCGATTCACTTCTCAGCTCTTTTCTTCTCCATTCTCATCATCTCATCTTCTTCACCTGCTTTTTCCTTTTTTTAAACCGTTGCAGAGATACCCAATTTTTTTTGTTCTATTTCTAGCTCGCTAATCAAGGACCCAACCAATCGACTTCTCTCCTAGAATCCTCTTTCGATAACCTCTTTTTTTCTTCTACCTCTCATATACACACTCACACATTCAAGATGGCTCCAGCTGTCGGTATCGATTTGGGAACCACCTACTCCTGCGTGGGTGTCTTCCGTGATGACAGAATTGAAATCATTGCCAATGATCAGGGTAACAGAACCACACCATCATTCGTAAGTTAAAGCAATCCCTCCTTCTTTCATTCATTCCTTCCTTCCTTCAATTCCCTCTTTCATCCATGGTGGGGCAGCTTCGCGTTACCCCACCATCCCCTCAACTCAACCCAACTCCCCTCAACTCAACTCAACTCAACTCAAACAACACGGTTATGGACGGATATGCTAACATGGGTTTTCATTGTAATAGGTTGCCTTCACAGACACCGAACGTCTGATTGGTGATTCTGCCAAGAATCAAGTCGCCATGAACCCTCACAATACCGTCTTCGATGCCAAGCGATTAATCGGTCGCAAGTTCGCTGACGCTGAGGTTCAGTCCGACATGAAGCACTTCCCCTTCAAGATCATCGATAAGGGTGGCAAGCCAATCATCCAAATCGAGTTCAAGGGAGAGGAGAAGACCTTCACTCCAGAAGAAATCTCTTCCATGGTCTTGACAAAGATGCGTGAAACCGCTGAATCTTACCTCGGTGGCACCGTTAACAACGCTGTCATCACTGTTCCAGCCTACTTCAACGACTCTCAGCGTCAGGCTACCAAGGACGCCGGTCTCATCGCTGGCCTCAACGTTCTTCGTATCATCAACGAGCCAACTGCTGCTGCCATTGCTTACGGTTTGGACAAGAAGGCCGAGGGTGAGCGAAACGTTCTCATCTTCGATCTCGGTGGTGGTACCTTCGATGTCTCCCTCTTGACCATCGAAGAAGGTATCTTCGAAGTCAAGGCCACCGCTGGTGACACTCACTTGGGTGGCGAGGACTTCGACAACCGTCTGGTCAACCACTTCGTCCAGGAATTCAAGAGGAAGCACAAGAAGGACCTTACCTCCAACGCTCGTGCTCTCCGTCGTCTCCGAACCGCCTGCGAGCGTGCCAAGAGAACCCTTTCTTCTTCTGCCCAGACCTCCATTGAGATTGACTCTCTCTACGAGGGTATCGATTTCTACACTTCCATCACTCGTGCCCGTTTCGAGGAACTCTGCCAGGACCTCTTCCGTTCCACCATGGAACCAGTCGAGCGTGTCCTCCGAGACTCCAAGATCGACAAGGCTACCGTCCACGAAATCGTCTTGGTCGGTGGTTCCACCCGTATCCCCAAGATCCAGAAGATGGTCTCCGACTTCTTCAACGGAAAGGAGCCAAACAAGTCCATCAACCCCGACGAGGCCGTCGCTTACGGTGCTGCCGTCCAAGCTGCCATTCTCTCCGGTGACACCTCTTCCAAGACCCAGGAAATTCTCCTTCTCGACGTTGCTCCTCTCTCCATTGGTATCGAAACTGCTGGTGGTGTCATGACTGCCCTCATCAAGCGTAACAGCACCATCCCAACCAAGAAGTCCGAGATCTTCTCCACCTTCTCCGACAACCAGCCCGGTGTCTTGATCCAGGTATACGAGGGTGAGCGTGCTCGCACCAAGGACAACAACCTTCTCGGAAAGTTCGAACTTACCGGTATCCCACCTGCTCCTCGTGGTGTTCCACAGATCGAGGTTACCTTCGATGTCGACGCCAACGGTATCATCAACGTCTCTGCCGTTGAGAAGGGAACTGGTAAGACAAACAAGATTGTCATCACCAACGACAAGGGTCGTCTTTCCAAGGAGGAAATCGAGCGCATGTTGGCTGAGGCTGAGAAGTACAAGGCTGAGGATGAAGCCGAAGCCGGTCGTATCCAGGCCAAGAACCAACTTGAGAGCTACGCTTACTCTCTCCGAAACACCCTCGGAGAGACAGCTGCCCAAGAGAAGCTTGATGCTGCTGACAAGGAGACCCTCAAGAAGGCCATCGACGAGACCGTTGAATGGCTCGACAACAACACCACTGCCACCAAGGACGAGTTCGAAAGCAAGCAGAAGGAACTCGAGGGTGTTGCCAACCCAATCATGATGAAGTTCTACGGTGCTGGTGGTGCTCCAGGTGGCGTTCCCGGTGCCGCTGGTGGTGCTCCCCACGCTGGTGGTGACGATGGCCCAACTGTTGAGGAGGTCGACTAAACAATTCGCATATCCAAAAGTTTTTGTCAACTCTACCTTTTCAGTGCTTCTATAATATCTTCCCTTTTTTCTTTCTTTTTGTCTTCACAAAAATGATAAAATTCTAATCGGAATTGTACATCGCTTTCCTCTTTCTCGTTTCCTTTGTTCACGTCTCTTATGAATCATGCAAAACTGTTTTTTCTTTTTCTTATTTCCTTTTCTTTTCATGATAAAAGGAGTTTATATATGGGGGGGTCTGTGTTCATCCTTTGTTTACTCTTTTTTCATTTTATTAATTTGAACCACTGCTTGGAAGAAATTGACACGCATTCGTCATGTTAATCCTACCTTCCATCACATTACTCAGACCACTTCCTCTACAAAGAGCCTTTTTTCTCAACCCTCTCCTACCAATCACTCCTGTGTTTTTTTTCAAAGGCTTTGTAGGTTAGTCAATGACGAAATGAAATCTTTTTCCAAGTGGAATTTATATTGTGCACTCGTAAAATTAAAATATGCTGTGATACCTTGGTGGCGGCGGAATTTTTTCGATTTGCTTTGGCAGCAACTAAACTACAACTTCACTGGATGGGGTATCCCTAGATTGGAGTCATCGAATTATGACCACAATCCATCAAATTCTAATTCCTTTGACCCTTTCATCCAGATATGATCCCCAAGCCGCAAACTAGGTAAAAGACAAGGCGACAAAAGGGGGTTGCCAAAGCAGAGATTCTATTTCGCGGAGTCTATAATTGTTTTGATATTATTCACTAACACAACACTTATTGCGGATACATATGAATATGTCCTTTATCTTGATGAGCCTTATAAGCTTTAAGCTTATCCTGCGAAGTGAGGGGTAGTGATCATATGCCATGGGTAATTGGTCTAGCGACCTGCTCCGGTGGGGGGAGGGGTTTTTGGAAGATGGTAGATACGTGGCAGTGCATTCGTCAGACAGGTGACTACCATTACTGTCGTATGATACAGGTAGCTGTCAAGGATTGAACGGTTTTGTTTCTTGCTTGGAGCCATTCCGATTTGTGAATGTATGTTGACATGTACATGATGTACTATGTAAGTGTTTAGCGTGTATGATCCTTGACTTATCCTGGTGCTTGCTCGTCTTGACAGTCTAATGCTGCGTTCCTGGTTGACTTACCTGGTGCTTGGGCCATCTGACGACCGTAGTGTGGACGGACATTCTTAGTGGGGAGCAGACTCGCGGAGGCTGTTGTTCGGGGCCGTGAGGCGGGGTGAAGTTGTCCCAATGGTTGGGCCATCAACCTCTGTTGTTGAGGACCGTCTCATTGATGGGAACAGAAACAATATGACTGTAATCTGTATCTACTTTCCTCTCGATGCAGGTGGATATCCTGTGTACCGCAGGTTTTCAATGATGAGCATCGCATTGGGGTGATCAACCTTTCTTTCTTTTTTTTTTTTCCCTCGCAATCTGGTGTGGGGCATCCCTAATCGATAACGCAGATCTTTGAGATTGTTTATTTGATCCAACCAACGGCTACCAGATCTGCTGACCAACCCATCGTATTGGAAGATTGTTCGAATGTTAATGTGTTCTTTGCTGGGGGGAGGCTTGTTTGGTATCCTGTTGCTCCTTCAATTCTCAGCCTTCCTGGGGGCCATCTGTGTGTGCAATGTGCGCCTTGTTTGGGAAGGGCCTGATCAGCGAAATGATATCCCAATCAAGGAATTGGGTGAATAACCCCCTAGAGCGTGCGGAAGTCAGTGATTTGGTTCGCATTATTATGGAGAATGAAGTTTTATGAAGTCTGTAGTACTCACTTGTATCTATAAGTTGGCGAGATGAGCGTATATATAAGGGAGGCCTTAGCTTAGCTTTGATCGATGCTAGCTAATAGAATCGATGCAACACATGAGCCTTGTTTTTGTCCTGTTGGATTTTATTATTTGGAGTTGTTGCGAGTGTTGTGTTTGATTTGTTTGTCTCTAAGAATTTGCTATTTTCGGCTGGCCTTCAAAGCTGTTGTTGAAGCCGAAGCTCAAACGTCACCACTTTTGGAATTTTCAGATTGCGACCGTTTCCCCAAGCCATCCTCATCTCCATCGACTAATTCTGTCTAGCCTCCTCGACAGGTGTGCATCCACCCCGAAGATCAAAGCGCCACCCGAGTCCCAGCTTTCAAACATCTACATACCCGATACGAATCCGTTTACAAGCTGTCGCGGATCCTCCGGCCTGCTTCATTTTTCGCCATTGAATTGGCGATCCAAAGCTCCTAAACAGGTGTGTGTAGACCATCCGTTGTCTTCCCCTGCGCGGGTAACAGCCGCCTACTATTGGCGATGGGGGGTGCTGACATGTCCCCTTCTGCACCCAGTAAAAGGCGCAACTGCTGCGGGCTTCCCCCGTCCGACGAACGAATCAACCGCGAAAAACCCCGCTAAATTTTCTAGATATTGAATTCCTTTCCGTTAGGACTGTTTCAACTGCCTATTGATCCTTACGATTCCGATTGACGATACGATATCCATATCCAACATCGACGATCTCAAAAAGCCTCACTGCTTACGGTACACTAGTACACACAAGTACTACCACCCACCGTGCTCGCGAGCGCCGAGGAAAAAGCTTAGCCTGGCGAGAAGGTTCCGACAGTGCTGCCGAGATCATATATCCATCCAGACTCGTACTCCAGCACCCAGAGAGTTCTATCAGAGACCCTTCGGCGCTCCTTCGACTTTTGGTATCATCAATCTAGGTACGACTCCATAGCGTGTACAGCCCAATCTATCGTCTTCTTTCGTTCCGTAGCCTTCCCCTGCTTAACGGTAGCTTCTACGCATCACCAGGCTAACATTTTCAACCGTGATTATGTTCAAGGAAACAGGCTTTATAAAGATCACCTCCTGTGACTTTCCCTTTCTGCTTCTCTTTTCTCGCATAGACCATCGACCTAGCATTGAATATATTCTTCCACTACTTTTTTCCTTTTTGAAAAAAAAAAAGGTCATTCTCCTACATTTTTCTGCACCTAACTAGGCGATACCGGCTCTCTTCCTGTTTTCTGTAATCACTACATTTTCTTATCGCGTCGAGAAGAGAAAGAAAATACCGAGCCTTGAGGAACCTTCCTTCGGAAGAGTTAATGTTACATACGATGAATCCCCGTAAGCGAGGATTCGCGGATATCCAACCAGACCAATCCGGTTTCGAGGCCGACCCGTATGCCGCTCCCGGAATCCAAGACATGAACTTCGGCATGCTTAACCAGAACCTCAACCAGAATCTTAACCAAAACCTCAACCAAGTTCCCTTCCAAAGTGGCCAGATCGTTCCCTATATGCAACAGGGACCGTTCGGAATGCCTGGGAACGGGTTCGGAAACACTTACCTTGATGGCACTACAGCGGCCCAGCAGACAGAAGAATTTGGGGCTGAGGATACGTATCCAGTAGACCAAGATTTGGAGAAGAGGATTTCGGATGCTAAATCAAAGAAAAAGAGTAAACTTCCTCCATTTGTGGAGAAAGTTGCGACGTATGTATATCTTTTTCCCTTCCTAGCTTTTATCTAGCAAACTTTGTTTTCTAGATTATTCTATGCATATTACCGATCTTTTTTTGGTGTTTGCTCGTGTGCTTTAGAGGAGGGGAGCTCATGGAAGGGTATGGATGCTGACGTGATTATTTCTCTTCTCTAGATTTGTAAACGACGAGAACAACTACGACATCATTCGTTGGTCTGAAGATGGGGATTCCTTTATTGTTCTCGACGAGGATAGATTCTCTAAGGAACTCATCCCCGGAGTCTTCAAGCATAACAATTTTGCCTCGTTCGTTCGACAACTTAATATGTACAATTTCCACAAGAAGGTCGGAATGACAGACGGGTCTTTAAAGGCCTCGATGGATGGACAGAAGGCCCGACTTGAATATGAGCATAAATACTTCAAACGCGGTCACCCAGATATGCTTTTCTTGATCGAGAAGCCAAAGGCTGGGAGGAAATCCAAGAGCGGAAGTGGCAAGAAGCTCGAGAATGTGAAGGAAGAGAGTGACGATGATATCATTAGCGATGATGATCATTATGAGAACGAAAGGGGCAACGGTAGCGCTCCTCGACTGCTCGAAGACACACCCTCCGGAGCAAGTAAGCAGGAATTTTACGCTCCTCCAAACCCTTCGCAACCCGGGCCCGCCCATGTCACCAATATCAAACCAAGTGGACCAGCCCAGCCCTATAATGGAATACACGCAGTTGTCGATCATATCGTTTCTCAACTTAATGAGCTTAAGAACCAGCAAAGCATGATTTCGACAGCGATTACTCGACTTCGACAGGAACACCAACAACTTACTAAGCAGGCTACTGCATTTCAAGAGATGCACGATCGCCACGAGATGTCTATATCCAATATTTTGCAATTTTTGGCGTCCGTCTATAATAAGAACATTGACGGTATGAACCAGAACGGAATGATGCCTCAAACTAACAACTCTGTCATCCCAACGTTCGGCAAGCACCCTGCAGCGGATTTGGGCAACGCCCGTCCGGCTAAGCGTACTCGTTACCTGATAGAAGATGGGAGAAGTAACGCTAATAATCACAAGGGTGTGCCGGAATTTGATTCTTCTGATGAGGATGGCCGTTTGCAGGATATGGGTCGTCTTCAGGAGATAGATACTCCGACTGAGAAGGAACCATCTGTCCGTCACGCTTCGGTTACGCCCGCTGCTACTCCAGGAAAGATCTCGATCCCCAGCACCGCACTTGTTAGAAATAATCCGGCGATGCTGGCTCTGGGTGGTGCCCTGAGCAGTACTCCTGTTCCTGTTGTTCCCTCGGATCAAGAGCTAAGGAGCTTAGAAGAACATCAACTGGCTGTTGACCAAAGTCTTAAGGAACTTCAGCAGAATGTTGAGAACCTTGCCGGCCACGCTGACGATATTCCGCACTTCGATATGGGTGGTATGGACAATTTCAACTTCCAGGATGGGAGCGCTTTGGATAACTGGATTGCGGCCTTGTCTCCTGGTAGTTTACAAACATTCAATGATGGATTGAAGGATATTGAGTCAACGATGGGAGGAGAGAACTTTGTTTTGGACCAGAATGCTATTGAGAACGGAGTTTTGAATACCCATATCGATAGTGTGGATGGGACGCCAGAACCCGGACAAAAAGTCGAAGAAGTCGATAGGGGTAGTGGCCAGACCCCTGAAGTGTAGGGATACTATGGGTCCTCGTGGTGCACCTAGGGTTATTGACCCTCGGATTTTGTGGTTTATAGGGGGTAAGTGTAGCCTGCGGTGTAGCTGCGGTCGATCTTTCTACTGTTGTATTATTTTCTTCCCAACTTGTACGCGAGAACCATTGCGAGGATATGATGCTGTGGAAGTATGTTTCATATCCTCTTTTTTTTTGTTCCGCCTTTTTTCCTTTTCTTCTTCTTCTTCACCCTTCTTCCCCTATTCGTTTTCTTCTAATTCCTTCCCATTCGGCGATCCTAAGCCATGCATATTTACTTTGTAATGCACTTTTTGCAACTCATAATTGTTTTCCCTTCGACTCATTCATTCGTCCTTTCATAACTGATATATCTCAAATCGTTTTCCCTCAATATGACATGGCATTAGAACATTGGGACGGGACACAAATGGTTAGTTTTTACTCCTCGATTCGAGGCTGTTTTATGAAAGCCTAAAAATGACTCAAAAAGAACTGTTTATTAAAGGAATACGGGACTTGATTTTATGATTTCTTCAATAGCATCGATGTTTGCTTCTTCTTCTTCTTCCTCTTCTTCATCATCATCATCCTCCTTTCTCTTCTCCTTCCGTTGTTGAAATGTGTTTGGACTGGCGTTTTCTTCTTTTTTCTTTTCCTTTTGGCACTTTCGTTTTTGTAACAGGAATACATGGAGTTTCTGTCGTCGGATTAAAGCTGGACTTATTTGGTTGCTGCAAGGCTTATTATGGATCCTTACTTGAATAAGCGTGCAAAGAAATTTGAGCTGTCGTATGCACTTTAGTGCGATCGATTCTAGGTTAATATTCAGGTCCATTTTGAGGTTGTAGAATGATTAATGAATGAGAGGTCACGATAAATTGTAGTTGGTAATAATTAAGTACTTGATTCTAATTAATAATATTCTACACAACGCAATATCTACAACAAAAGTAGCCTGAACTTGGAGAATTCCCAGGCTCAATAACTAGTTGGAGCTCCAGTCTGATACCATGAATACTTCTTTATAGTGTCTTACCTTGGTCAAGAACAAGGACTTCCAGTCCCTCCAAAATTACATATCTCCCCCGTCACAGGAGCGGGATTACGTAATGATTGCTGCTGAGGACGAGCCCTTTTTGGGGGGGTCGCATTTGGCGAACAACGCAAAAACCAGATTTGTCGTTGGTCGTCTGCTATCAACGCAGAAGCCACAGCTCCCTTTTTATCGATACACAACCTCAACAACCTCCCCAGCATCCCACCACCCTCGACAAGCAACCAAACCATCGCACCAGCTTCCTACCCACTATCCTTCATATCGCTACCAATCATCGCGTCTTGGGATACCCTTACCCTCCTCGAAATACCGTCTTCCTTCCCTTGTCACGACCGTCACGACCCAGACTTTCGTTCTCTGACCTCCGTCTCGATCCCCCTGCAAAAACGGATCAGCTTGCAGAGTCCGTCCTCCCTACCTCTCACGACACCCTGGCCCCGACCAAAAACCCAGTTGAAAATTCCTTGATATTTCGCTTTTCGATACCCTTACAACCTTACTTTTCAACTTTAATCGTATACAATGGCTTGGCAGTCGCATAACGCCGGCGGCGCAGGCGATGGAGGAGGGGCACAAGGTGCTGGTGCTCCAGCTGGTATTCACCCTGGTCAGCCGACGGGGACTGAATATACCCTACAAGGCAAGTACTGGGATTTTCCTACTTCCCGAGTTTGTTTGGTATTCTAGATGGAGCTCTGGAATAGCTCTTTTTTGAGCTTTTCTAGGAATTTCATATCTTTATTATTTGTTATTTTGGTTTTTTGGTTCTTAAGGCATGAGTGCTGACTTTTTGAGCTACTGTGTCCTCGTTTGGGGATCACGGCAATGGAATGGCTTTTATGGTGTTACCTAGGTGTCATGCGTTTCCTCCAAACCGAATGGCATCGTCATGAACGTGAGCGGAATCAATGGGAAATAGAAAGAGCTGAGATGAGAGCTCGCATCGCTAAGCTGGAAGGGGAGAGTTCGGCGGCTAAGAGGCTGCAGCAGGGATACCTTAAGAGGGTTAAGATGCTGGAATCAGCGCTGAAGCAAGAGAGGTAGGTTTCTGTGGCATACAGGTTTTGGCGGATGTGATTGAGCGTGCGGCTAATGGTCTCTGGGGTGATTTGGCGTAGATCGAAGAGTGCGAAGGTGAATGGAGCAGCTTCTGAAGATTCTGAAGGTAACGGATTTTATCCTGAGCGCCCTCTAAGATTTTAGGACGGTTCTTACTAATGATGATTTCTTGCGAGGGTTTAGATCAGCTGAAAAATATCATTCCCGAGATACCTCAGATCTCTTTACGTTCAGAAGAAGCGAGAAAGAAGAGCAGACATTATCTCGATGAATGTCTCAAGGAGATTACCTACCTTCTTCTCCCCCCGAACCACCCACCTCCTCCTAATCCTCCTCAGAACATAGATCCTATCACAGGTGCTCCGCTTTCCATGGAGCAACAGATCTCGTCTATCCCACCTTTCCCGCACCAGCTAGCATCACAGCAGATACAAAAGTTCCCTGATACACAGCCGACTGGGAACGGAGTTGCTTTCTCGAGGTCCCTGCACCCCGCTCCGATTTCGATCCTCCCATCCCCTCCTGTAGCACTACCACATCAAACTTCTCAACCAAATAATACGAATTTACCGTACTCTCACGCCCATGAAACCCGACAGAACCATGTTATAGCCAAGCAGGTTCCTTCTGAAGCCCAGTCTGTCGTCGACACCCAGCTTCCAGATGAAATTATCGAAAAGGTCACATATAAGAACGATGCTCTTGGCGAGCCCTTAGATTCAGCTGATACCGGACGTATCTCTCTTCGTAGAATTGGTAGGCCAAAAGCTGCGGCCACGGAGTCTATGGACGATGCATGGGATTTTGAAGAGGAAAAGCCGCAACCACCAGTTACCGAACAACAGCCGCAAGCTGCTCCACCGGGCTCTGCTCGTAGAAAGTCTATTACTCGTCGACGGCTGTCGCAAGAAGCTGCGCTGAGTGCTTTGAAACAAGAGCCAGGTACTAGTCATAAGGTCAAGTTTCAATTGAGAGGGCATTTAGATGTTGTCAGGGCTATTACGTTCACTGGTGGCGGATCAGCTATCGAGCCTGAAATCTGTAGTGGTGGAGATGATGGTGTTATCAAGAGATGGACTATTCCTGGTGGCTATTTGAACCCGGGGATGTCGGATGTGGATGTAGCCTGCACCTTTACCCACAGGGGTCATACAGCTATGGTCACCTCTTTAGCATCCTCTCATACTGCTAGCCTCTCCGGCGGTCTTAGCAATGATTGCGAGGGTTGGATCTTCTCAGGAAGCGCCGATACGACGGTGAAGGTTTGGCAGAAGGGCCGGGTTGAGGCCCGAGCTACGCTCGTCGGTCACACCGACGTCGTCTGGGCTGTTTGTGTCCTGCCAATCAGTCGGTTGGATGACCGAATCACTGTTGTTAGTGGATCCGCCGACGGCACTATCAAAATTTGGACTGTTTCTCCGCCTGTCAAGTCTGCACATAGTAGCGTCCGCAGTACCCAATCCAACTTCCTGAATTCTGCCGGCAAGGAAGAATTTTCGTCTCACCTGGTTACTACAATCTCTCGTGAAGGCGGAGCTTCCCCAACCGCTATTACTCCGTTGTCACCTACCGGTGAGACTTTCATCGTTGCTTGGAACGACGCGAGTGTCTTGATCTATGACAGCCAGACCGGCGAGGAGTTGGTTGGGATGAGCTCCTTAGAGTCATATGATGGAACACCGGCTACGGGTGTTAACACCGTCGTTGCGACCACCCTGGGAATCAGTGATGTTGACCCGAAGGAGGGCGTTGAGGAAGAAGCTGTTGGCGGTGGAGCGACTGGTGGAGGTCGTGATGGTGTCACTGGCGTCGTTATTGCTGGTACCGAGGATCGATTTGTTCGGTTTTATGATGCAAATTCTGGTATGTTTATGAAGAGATATATAGTATTTCTTTGATTTTTACTGACGGATTCTAGGACAATGCACATATAACATGCTCGCACACCCTGCAGCAATTTCTTCACTTGCCTTGCAGACCGAGTTAAAGATGCTAGTTTCTGCCGCTCATGATGGTTCACTTAGGTTCTGGGATTTGGAGAAGCGAGCTTGTATTCAAGAACTTCCGGCCCATAGACTTATGCGTGAAGAAGGCGCTTGTGTCGTTGTTTGGTCTGCAGATGGCCGTTGGGTCGTCAGCGGTGGTGGTGATGGAGTTGTAAAGGTTTATACGAGGTGATGATCGATCTCTTCTGCTAGTTTGGTTTCTTTATCTTTTCCTACAATAATCTGTAATGCCTTATTTTTGTGTATTGTGATTCCCCTCCCCTCTTCTTTAGTTTTCTTTTACCCTCAAATTACTCCCTCCCTCACACTATTCGCCCTGCCCTTACCCCCTCCTCTATTCTATTTATGTATGGGCACAAAACGTTACGATAGCTAGCGTGCCTATCTTCTTGGAACAAATTCTTTTGGTTCTTTCCGAAATAGAGATAATATTTTTTTGACGTCTCTTTATTACTCTATTATTAAAGCACAGGTATATAGGCTTCCCAGGTTTTGGTTGCTGCGTTTCCTCTTTTACCCCCTTCTTTCTCTTTCTATTTTGCGGATTGTCTTGCCCTCTTTTCTTCCTTTCTTGGTCATTGTATATCTTTGACTGCCCCCCTTTTGACCCTTTCCTCCTGTAATATATTATCTGGGTAGCTTTCTTTGTACAAACGAAGCGGGGTGTTTTCTTCGAGGCGACGGGACTGCTTCGCGGTATTAAAGACGGGTTCTATGAGAAACAAAAATATCGACACAACTATTTTACTACTACAAAAGGATATATTCCCGAGCTTCTTACGCAATAAACAGTCTCTTCCATTGTTTCATATATGTCTAAACCTACATGGTATATCCCTATGTTGGTGGACTACCCGAGCCCCGCCTTCTTCCGGCCACAAATCCTTCATAGTTTTCAAATGAGCCTTCACCCCTTGGTAACTGATCTTCTTGTTCTAGGAAACTTTCCAAGGCTATCCTATCATTTGAATTTGGTATTGAGGCGGGCAGTGGGTTTTCTATGTCATCGAAAGATGCACGTGGTAAGGATTGTTCTGACTGTCGACTACCACGTGGTCTCCTACCCGTCGAAGTACTGGACCTTCTTATGAAAGGTTCCAGCTGAAAGCCCATCATGCTGTCTCGAAACCTGAGGGCCGATTGGGAGGATTCACCGCTCTCCCGGGTTCTTGCTTGCGGGGGTGGGAATTGTTCGGATTGGGGTTGGGGTTGGATTGATTGTTGGATTGATTGTTGGATTTCTTGGAGAGCTAGAGGTTCTTCTTCTTCGATTGCGTCTACTGCGGCGATTCTTTCGATTGGGAATTCTTCTTGGTTTATATTGGGGTTTTGGGGTTGGGGGATTTGTTCTTGGATTTCCTCTTGGATTTGTTCTTGGATTTGCTCTTGGATTTGCTGTTGGACTTGTTCTTCGACTTGTTCTTGTACCTGTTCTTCGACTATAGCTTGGGGTAGAATTTGTCCGGTTTGAGCATCCTGGACTATTTCTTCTTCTATTTCCATGACGTCTGCCGCTCGTGGTTCCTCTTCAGCAACGGATCCGTCTGAGGATATTACTATGGGATCCTCGAGCTGGACTCGAGCTTTTTTGGAAGGCTGGGTAATGGGAACTTTTTGATTTTGGGGGTTTGGTACTATGGTAACGCCATCGGGCCGAATCCTTAACGAGACAGGCGTAACTGGATCTCCCAATTCCCATTCTGTCTTTATTGGGGGTATAGTTTCAGTTACCTGTTGGTCCGGGCCCGGTTGTATGCTTGCTGCCTTTTCCATAAACTGCTGGAAGGCACGGGCACGGGCACTATTTCTACTGTCCTGGCTATCGAGGTCGTCGATTGGCTCGGGCGCCTTGACGAGTCTTTGGTCATCTGGTGTTTCGCTTCCGCCGTACTCTACTTCGATGAGCTGTTTCTCGGGTAGTACTTTGGCGCCAATGACATCCATGTAAAGATCGCCTTCGAATTCCTCTACGGCGGGTTGTGCTTCTTGCTGGATGATGTTTGATTGGTCTAGTGTCGCTGCTGCCGGTTCTAGCTCTAGGTCTTTGCGGAGCTGGTCGAATTCTTCAGATCTCGATTCAGGCCCTTCAAGATCAATCCGTGGTCCTGAGACTTCAATTCGTGGTTCTGGTTCTTGAGCCTGTGGTTTCGGCTCCTCGATTCGTGGTTCCGGCTCATCGTCATCTAAACTTGCAAGGAAATCCTCAAGCTCGACTTGAACAGATGTATCACTCATGTCTCCTTCTTGTTCCCTTTCAATCGCTGACAGAATATTTTTTATCCCTTGTGGGTTTTCTATCCTTTGCTGCTTACTCTGTCTTCTCATTTCTATTTTCTTCCTTCTGATATCAGCCTCGCTGTTTATAGCATCACCCAAGTATGGCGCTGTCAAACCACCAGCAACTTCCCCGTTAACCACTTGTTGAAAATATTTGGGTAAAGGGTTTGGAATATTCTCAGACCCGGGACGAAGTGCTCGCTCGGTTAAATCTCGAATAGCCATGTACATATCCGAGCTGGTAGTTAGTCTTTCAATAATCCCACCAGGCTCTTCGATCTTTACAACCGATCCCGTGATGTAATTCCGTTCTCGAACACCTTTATTATTCCATCTATATATCACCTGCGCCGGATCATCCTCCGTTCCTGCGAGTAAACCCTTAGGATGCAATTCAGAAGCATAATCCAACGCCTTCATAGTTTTAAACGTCGGTTCCTTTCCTGTTGCCTGAAGTAGATTAATCAACCAAACCCCATCGACGTCATCAGGGTTATAGTACTCCTCCTCGCCATCCTCCCCGCCAGCAAACGGTTTATCCAAAACCGCAACAAAAGTGGGGTTTCTAGCCCCGGATCCCTTACCACCACAGACGGTATCCTCGTAGAAAGCGAATACGGGTGCGCTGGTTCCTAATCCCGGTTGGTTGTAGATTGTGACGGCGATAACGGCACCGCGGTCACTGGTGTTTGTGTAGGAGATGCATTTGGTGACTTTGTTGTCGCCCATGCGACTGCCGGAGGTGTACTTTGGGAAGTTTCCGAACCATTCGCCGCGTTTGCTGCGAGAGGCTAGTTGGTAGTAGGCGGTTGTTGGGGTCGGGTGGAAGGTGAGGGTTAGGAGGAGGAGGGTGGTTAGGAGATGGGCGGTGTAGGTGTAGGGGGTTTGCGGGAAGGGCATGGTTTTAGTCGTCTTTCTTTTGACTAAATTTAGGTTACGGGTATCCTAAATACAAGACTAATACTATGGCTACCTAGTTAAGTGAAGTCTGAGGCATGGTATTTCGATATAATATTTGTGCGTCTTCTAGGTGGCCTTGTGGGGGGGTGCCATGCACATTCGTCTGGTACGTGGATGGCATGGGTCGGGTGCATGGGAAATTGTTCTCTTTAGTGCTCATGGCTTCAGATGTCTGAGACCTTTTTTTTAATTATTCTCGACTTTTATTAAAGAAATGAGGTAGTTTTTATTGAAGGGAAGAAAGTGAGTTAATATCGTCCTATCCATTTGATATTTGTTGTATTTTCTGCGTTGTTTGAAGGCACGGGATCACAGGGTTCTCGAGTCAAAGAAGAGTGGAGATTGTGCTTTTAATGGAATTAAGCTAAGCTTGCCCGGAAATAATACAAAAAGATCGGAGATTTATATTCTTGTTTTTCAGTCATGCAATATATATCAATAGTCTTTACGACTTCGTTGATAAAAACTTATCAACTTCCTCATCAACTTTGTACCCAAATGTCCCGTCGTGTATGCTGTCAGGGGCAAATCTTACTGTAATTTTAAATAAATCAGTATATATTCTCACCGTTAAAGCATAACCATTCTTGGGTAGAATGTAAACTCACGGAATAATCCGAAAAAGAAATCTCTCGACTTCTCTTCCCACCAGCTGAGGTTCCGTTTCATATTTCCTGATTTTGCTGCGATTGCCATTATCTTGTCACTCCGCGGCTTTCTCATTTCGGTGTAGTATTTTCCGGCGGTTGACAATGCGGTCTTGTAATCTTTTGATTCGGCGGCCTTTGTTCGCTGGATCTCATGTGCTAAAAGTCGAGCGTAGACGTAACCGTCTTCGGAGGCGAGAGAGACTCCTTGGCCTGAGTGCGGCGGCATGACTGTATACAAAAAACATTTGAGTGAACTATAGGTCTAATCAGAAAATATTTTTTACTCACCATGCGCAGAATCTCCCATTAAGAGAATTTTCCCGTCGTCGCTGTGGTACTGCTCCATAGTTTGCATGAAGTAGTTTGGCAAAACTAAAATTCGTTTAGATCGATCTGTTTCTGCGCTATCTTTGTGCTGTTGGATGGCGAATCTTTATAATGTCAAATCGTCGTACGGTTAGTCGTCTCTGCCTGAAACCTAGATCTAGAAAGCAATGAAAAATAACCAAACACACCTGATAATACTATCTATTACTTTCTCGCCTTCCGGGTTAACCCAATCCTTATGTCTTTCCAACAATTGTCGTTCAATCTCTTCGATCGGAAGATCTCTATCCTCGCTATCTGATTCAGCTGTACTCCACCATTGATAGCGTCCCTCGTCTCCGGTCTTTGAATTTATCGGTGAGTATCCGAAGAATCCATTACTCCCGAAGGTCATGACTGTGGGTGAGTATTTTGAATTTTTGTAGTCGTACGGGATTTCCTTTGGGTGTTCACTGCTTGGGACTGCGCTATAAGTTATAGTACTACCGACTCCTACTAAGCCTCTGTATTAAATACCGAGAATTTGGTCAGTTATCCCGGCTATATGTATGGGCATAGTAGTTGGTGCTATTCATACTCAAACCGTGCCTCAACACCCGGAAATGCCGCTTTCCGTACTGTACTCTTAATACCATCTGCCCCAATCACCAAATCCGCCATCACAACCTCTCCGTCTTTGAAAGTAACCTCAACTCCCTCCTCTTTCGGAACAACACCCACCACCGTCTTTCCATAATGTATCCTAGCCCCCTGTTCCTCCAATACTTTCAAAATCTCACCATATATAGCAGCTCTGGAATGCATCACCTCTCCACCAGTACCAGGGTATCTATCCGGGGAGCCCGTGGACATTAAACCCAATACTTTACCATTCGAATTTCTAAATTCAAATTTAGCACAGGGGAAACCTGACGCGAGAATTGCGGAGTGGGCTTCTTGGGAGATTAGTTTTATGGTGTATAGGCCGTTTGGGGCGAGACCGAGGGTGCCGCCGATGCCTATTGATGGGGATTTGTAGGATTCGTAGGCATCGATTTGGAGGTTTGGGAGGAGAGGGGTTAGGAAGCGGTGGAGGAAGTGGTAGGCTGTTAGGCCGGAGATGCCGGTGCCTACTATTATTATTTTCATCTTTTTTTTTGTTATTGTGTCTTATTCTTTATTTCGTTCAATAAACGTCTATGTAACTTTGGGATGAGGTCTATGGAAGGGCTGAGATGGTTACATGCGTTGATTTTGTGGTAATTAGGTAATGTCGACGGCGCACTGGTTTATTTGGGTTTGAAGAAGAAGTTAAGTTCTTGGAAGTGCTGCTGATCGAATTCTAGGCTTATTTAATTTTCTGGGGGGGCTTTTTCCCTCCAAGGAACGGTTGGTTTTATAGAGTTATCAAGGCTAACGTTGCACGGCGTTCGGTCAGTCATTTCAGCCGGGTTTTGGGAAGCTAGAAATGGTATCTCCAGTTTTGATCACGTGGTGGTTGGCTAGAGCCATTTTGGGGATGTTACACAACGTTATGTTTCTTTTTTGTGTTGGAAAGGATGAAGAGGTTGCACATTTGGGGACGGGAAGGTGCCGTGGATTTCGTCATGGCCGCGTAAGTTTTTTGGGGTTTTTAGTTTCTATTTCTCTTTTGTGTACGGCAAAGTTAAACCTATTTGGTGGGATTGTTTTGGATTCGATATATTTTCTATCTTAATTAATTTTGTGAAACTGATTCGAAATATTGGTTAGAGCTGAGACTGCTTAGTGATAAGTTGGTATGAGTTTTAAATTAATCTAGTATATCTTATGGCACCTCAGTACAGTGCCAAATCAGACTAATACCATACAGATTGAGTATGTAGTTTGTACTAAATACTGCAGTACACCTAGTTGTGCTATAATATTGCGCAATTGGCACATTTTAGCAATCCTGACCCATTTCCCTTCCTCTATCTTCCCCTTTGTTTCTATCGATTTCGATGTTCTACAGGGCCTTGGATGCCTTAGATATTAGCTAGGGAGATAAAGCACCAACAAAGAGAGTCTAAACGGGCAAAAATGTAAAAAAAAACTTACATATAGTTTCAAGGGCTTGCAAGCACACTTAGCATATGAACGATCTTCAACCACTTGATTTCCATAACCCGTTGAAATATATTTTCACGACAAAACAAAACTACCCATCGAGGGTACCTGTTCCGGATCTGTTGGAGATACCGGAGATCTGTTGGGTCGTTAGGTAACCGGTTTATGATAATTGGCGGCGTCGCTCTGCAATATGGGATTGGATGAATCGGGAGAACAAAAATTCGGGATGGAGGCGCGCTACCGTGGCCCACCGCGGGCGTCGAAGTTAATTGCGGCCCTGAATTCCGCCGGGGAGTAGTTCTAGTGGCCATGGTATTGGAGAAGGTCTGATTTTTGACAGCAGAGCGATCTGGCTCTGAAACTTGACGTCGGTAATAAATTCCATCTTGGTCCTAAAAATTTTTAAATATAGTCCATCCACTCTCCCAGGTCTGGGTACGAGACAACATCCACTGTCTATTACGTTGGGTTTTGAATTAATATACCATTAGCCTGGGGAATAATATAATACTTTCGGTGAACGATATGCCATACGTTGTGGCTATCGATACAACGTGGGTAAATTAGAACGTATATCATACGGGGCATGACGCTGGTTAAACAACCTCGAAAATAATCTCGATGATATTACCGAGAGTCACCCGTGGAGTTGACTATGGTGGGATCAAACCATCTAAAAGCTATCTTTTAGTATAATATTACCACAGGTAGTGTATCGATGGGGGGAGGGGCTAACATACTCTAGATCTTCAACCTTTTCTTGAGGCGTCGCCTTCTCTTTGTAAGGTGGCGGAGCAAGGGAAGTGTCTATATCAACTCCGGGGTTACCCCCAAGGAATGCAGGACATCGATGGTTGAACGCCAGTTTTCGTAAATCCTCACATCCAACATAAAGCGCCACTTTGCGGGCCTGACTAGCAGGATATACAGCAACACTCCAGGCGGCATCTCGAACGATACTAAGGGGTATATCATCTTCCTCGATCAAGTATAATTGACCTAAGCCGCCAATTACAAATGTTTCAGTTGGCCATACAATAACTAGTATCTCATAGAATAAATGAATAAAGCTTGTTAGCAAACCTCATCATATAAGGAAATCAAAAAAGGAGAAAGAAAAAAATATATAAAAAATATTTTGAAACTCACCGCCGGCTAGGCCCCGCCGTCTTAGCTCCTTGACAAGGCTATGAGGATCATTTGGGTCCAAGCGAACAACATCTCCGACTTCATTATATCTAAACCCCGTTCCCAAGCCCGGCATAACGATGTTTTTGATTAGTCTTTTTAAAAAGGACTTAGTGCGGAGCCCTCCCATTGCGAACCATTTTGACCCGCGTGCCCAAGAATCCACGTCCTGGTTTTGCGTGGTAAAAACGCAAAACTGGCCCATAGTAGCCAGATCTAGCGCCCAGTTTGTATCCCAGAGCTCTAAGACCGGTTATTATTATTTTGCAAATGTCGTGATATGTAGTATGTAAAGCCTGTTCAATTTCAAGTTGTATAGGAACTCATAGGTGTATGCATAGCCATATTTTTAGATTAACTTTCGTTCGGAAAGTCAATTAAGTTTTGAGGCTATATTGAGGGCATTTTCTTTAAAGACCTACAATGCATGTCCGTTGCTTCGGGTTCTAAAGGGAATATTTGAGTAGTTAAGATATATATAAAAAGAAGAAAAATTATATAAACGAACGAAAGAATTAATAATATACAAAGAAAGAAGAGCGCAAGATAAGATGCAATGTGAAGCTCCGATACTCTCAAATAGGAAAAAAAAAAATGCAGATACCTAAGTATGTATAGACAAGGTAAAACTGTGAAGCAAGAACCACGCATACCTGCGAGAGAAAAATGCTCAAACGCATGGATAACGCCCAAAAGATTTGCGGAAACTTCCAATGGTATACCCGAAAAGAGTAGGTAAATAAATGAACGAATAGATTTTGTACTTTTTTTTTGTTCAAAACAGTGAAGGCCAATCCCTTTCGCCTGTGACAAAAAAAATATTCCCACAAAAAAACAAAATGCAGATAGATGGCGACAAACTCGGAAAACAACAACGAGATTTTTGGTACAGAATACAACAGATAGAAGGAATGACTGGTACGACACAAAGGTAATAAAAATTAATAATATGATACAGTGAAATGAAAAGGGGTGATGTAAAACATCATGTAGAGTGGTAGATGATTTTACCAATAGGACTCAGACCAACTCGACCTCATGCTACCGACCACATCGCCATTCTGCCAGGTAATCTGGCCTTGTTGTGGCACATATGTCGTCGTAGCCATATTCGGATTGAAAGGACTAACAGGATTGTTAGCAGCGTTTGGGTCGACGCTGTTAACCATTCCGCCGTTCAACCAGAAATCAAAGTTGGCTTGCTCCAGGAAATCGTAGTTTCCATTATTATTGTATTGGGTTTGCGGATGCTCGTTAATGACTGACAAGGTCGACCGAGCATTCGGATGTCCAGCGTCGGCATTGAATAATCCGTTGCTGTGAATGGTGGTTTCGCCATCCTGTATGGATGTCATGGCACTGTCCTCCTGACTATTCGCTTGATCTTTTCCGACGTCCCTGAATTGGGTCAAGGGAGAGAGCAGAGAATTTATGGCGTCAATGCATCGACCTGCTGCCGGGATGACAGACTTGGCCGCATGCATGACCCATAATACTTTATCGATTTGCTCCTTGCAGTCCTTTGCATTGGCGCTTTCTGAGCCTGATGCGTCGGTTTCCTCAAGTGGGTCTGCTAGCAGTGATACTAGCGGGATGAAGACCGCAGAGAAAATAAAGTATACCACATACCAAGTGCCACCTTGGTTATGAGGCTGAGTTTTATAGAAATTATGGATTCCGTTGATGGATTGCTTAGCAACCTCTCTGCAAATATTGATAACCTTCTCATTAGTTTTCTCAGAGAGTTTGCTGTCTTTGCTGTCTCCAACGACGGATCCTCGCTTTCCGCCTTTTCCTTCCATCACGAGGTTAAAAAAGAGTTGTCGATAGAGAATGAGTCTTAGGTCTCGAGCTCTCCACCAAAAGATTCCCCTCGGTAAAGCTAGCCATGCTGGTTCACTGGGCGACTCATCAACAGCTAGATACGTTGGCAAGGAAGCTGCCCATCGATTTATCATCTCATCAAATGGCTGGATTTCTTCGTACGAAGATAGGCTGCCAGCCAATAATCGAGAATGTATCTTAACCGCCACCCTGGCAAAAGTGGCTTGGGCTATCAAGCAGCTGTAGGGTGTCGGTTCATTGCAAGGCGTCGGGATCATGGCAGCGGAAGCGGGGAAATCCTGTGCGGACGTAATGAGCTTTAAGAAATCTATCAATGCAAAGTTTTCGACAATGGTATGAGTGGGTGCAGGGGAGGGGGGGCTCTGCTGGGAAATATATTAACCTACCTCATCTTGGACGTTTAATGGAAGCCGGACGTTGAGTGCACCCAATGTACCGTCGCCAAATGTCACTGGGCGGCCGAGAGTCACGCAAGCACCAGCATCGAGAACAAACAAACTCCACCATACTCTCCTACGAATCTCCTTCTGAAGGGGAGCAACATTCCAATCTGGGAATTCTCTGTGAAGTCCAAGACTGAGTGCCATACGAATGGCAATCCCCATAATGATATGACCGGAGTTTGGCTTGTTTCTCTTTTGAAGATAGTTCGCCATAAGGGTCAAAGCTTGGACCATTCCCAACCTTCCCGACTCGAAAATATCGGCTGTAAGGTGATGTCTAGCCTGTTCATAATAGTATATATCGAGATCATTAGGAGTAGTAGAGCTCGTCCAAGACCCAATCGCAAAGATCATGTTAAGGACTAGCGGCCATCTAGGAAAGAAATCAGTAAATGAGACATGAGTTTTCAAGAGAATCGAGGTTAATTGACTTACGATCCATCCACAGGCCGAGGCAAGACACCCTTATATTGGGCAAGGAAAGTGGGTTCATGGAGGACTGGATATGATTTGTGAAAGAAAGTGAAATACGACTTTATCAAATCATCCGCGACGTGAGAAGGCGGCGTGCCAGTCCCATTGGTCTCCCCTGCCGGTATCATCCTAGGTATCCCGAAGCCCTGGCCCTGTATCGAAGGTGACGAATTACAAGAATCGACGTCTAGACCACTCCACGATTCGGATACTGAACTTCCTTGTCTTTTTGATAGCTGTCGTGCAATTCGGAACACAGCGGCACCAGATGAAGCTCCTAGATAAGACGAGCCTTTGTCGACATCGACGGATAGAGAGGCCATTCCATCAACAACAGAAGCAATCTCATTAAAGACTTGTTTCTCATCCCATTCATACCCGTCGCAATGCAAAGGAGTCTCCTCAGGAAGAGTCTTCTCCCCTAGATCAGGATCCGTGGTATCGGTTGTCACGGAATTTCCTGAGTAGGCCCCGCTCCTAAGGGATAATTGCTGAGAAAGAGAAGATGGCGACGAAGCTGAACCTTCTAAAGTATTGATGTCTATGTTTGGCAGATGTTGTTTAACCAAACCCTCGAGCATAGACACTCGTTCCTCTAACTCCTTGGTGTATCTGTTGAACAAGATAGTAAGCATATTTATATTCGCAGCGTAGTCGGAGAGACGAAATCAAAAGGCGCATCGATATTAGAGGGAATTGATGCATTTTGACTGTTGTAAAAACGAAAAGAATCAAAATTATCCGAATTTCTTGATTTTGCAAGTATCAGGCCGTTTCCTCGCGACAGGTACAGCTAAAGGTTTTTCTAACCCCTTCGTGATGGTCTTGCAGGCCCATACCCAGCACCACCTTGGCTGTTCTTTCATGCTCTGGAAGACCGTAGTCAACACATTCCAAGGAAAGATAAGGGAAGAAGTGGAGATAGTTTGGAACGGACAATGCTTGTGGGGGTGATACGAGCCTGGCAAACCAATAACTTTCGGGACGCCCTCCCGAAGCAGCAGTGTGACCAGGCCTACTGGACGGAGCTACTTGGTCCGAAGTGCTTGGGTACAGGGCGATTCTCGAAAAAGGCTAAAGGTTGCGCCAAACCCCATGCAAAGGTTTGTCGACCAATACAAAGTAGCGACCCACCAACGATGTTTAGAGGCAACCACTGAACCATGAAAAAAGCAGAAAAATCGGGCAGAGTAATCAAAGACGCGAGAGGAGCTTAGTATTTTTTTCTCCTTCGCTCCGCAATCTGAGGAAAACAGTGGAGAGAAACGGTGTGGGACGTGGTCAACGAGATTGGAGTAAAAAAAAAAGCTGGGGAAGGAACAGCTGTGAAGAGCCTCTCCAGGCCTTCTGACGTGATTGATATTCTCAAATGTAGATGATAAGATGCTGAAGACAATACAAGCAAAGACCAAGAGAAAGCCGAAAAAATTGGCAGGGGAAATGCTACTGTTCACTCACTTTTGGGTGATATATACTCGCTGCCTCGGTTGCACGTATAGACAATCGTAGACTCGATCGTGAGCGACACACTGGCCGCAGGGCTTCTTGTTATCGCATTTTACCTAGAAAAACGGACATTCCGTCAGTCTATAGTCCTAAGCTCTCCGGTGCAGAAATTTTGGACAGCAATTCCACCGTACCTTCCTCTTTCTGCAGGACATACACGCTCCCACCGGTGGCTTCTTTGAAGACGTTGTGGGTGTCGTTGGCGTGTGTGATCCTCCAGGGCCAGCGATTCCTCCACTGATCGCCGTTGTAGGCGATTGAGAGCTTGAAATGCTCGATCCATGTGCCTTTGACACCATTTGTGTGTTTATCGGGGTTATGCCATTTGATTGAAAAATATGCTGATGTTGCTGCTGTTGGTGCTGCTGCAACTGGTGGAGCTGCTGCTGCTGCTGTTGGTATTGAAGATGTTGACGATCAAAGTCTGGTGGGTATTCCATTCCAGGTCCCGCAGAAACAGGTGTATTTAGAACTTGGTAAGGTGAAGCCATTCGAGTACGAGTATCCATCTCTCCCTCTCTTTCTCTCTTTCTCTCTTTTTTTTTCTTTCAGGTTTTTATTTTACTCTTTTCTTTCGCCACGGTCAAGATTTTGGGAGTTGAAAATACATACGACGGTGGGAGGAGGGAGTCCGAGGTTAAAAAACAATTATCCAGCTTAGATTACAAAAGTGAACAAACCCGACACCACTGCAAGATAAATACGAAAAAAAAGAAGTCCTGAGCGTCAACTTTTAGATCGAAGCGGAGAAAGAGAGGTTGCAAAATTATTGAAATTGTCAAGTTAAAAAAAACTCGGAGCTGGCTAGAAGTGGAAGTAAAAGGTGGTTGGATAGCAGCCGGTTATGTCAAGGTTATAGGCGGTCCCTTGACCGAAAGGTATCATGCAGATGCTAAGAACTTACATACAGACATACACCATTATCAGCAATATGCAATCCACACAGAGCAAAATCCGAATCATCCTTTGGATTGGCCCCACAGCCCGGTCCTTGGTTGTACCTCGACGCTTCGTACTAAAACTACCCCAGGTTTACTCCATAAATTTCTGGGGATGAAGCCCTGTTAAATTGAGATTTCGAAACGGCTCGGTAAGAACAGAACTTTGGTTCCTTGGGAACCGCGCCATTCTTTCCGAATCATCAGACGCCTGTCGGTTGAGTTTCAATAGGTAGTACTTCTTATCGATCAGATTATACCCAGGAAGGCCTGGTCGATTGGTAACCATTATTAAAAGGCTTCCGTTAGCACCTTGCAATTGCCACAGGCTTAAACGTTTCTGATAGCGGGTCCGTCGAAGCGGCTTGGTTTTATCGTTTATAATATTATCTACCACATGCACACCGTATTCGATAGACCGAAACGTGCTCGTGAACATGGAATTGCAGGGAAGTTGTCCCTGGTTAAGCCATTTTCTACGCTTGACATACTACTATTACTCTTTTTACGTTAACGGATATGCCGTGATGGTGTTCCTAAACGTCCGGCCTCGAAACGAGTTCGCAGTGCAGATACAAGGCTTGGTAAACCATGTCTATCCGGGGGTCGTTTGTCCTGTGAACTAGCTTTTAGGCAGGGATCGAAGTACACCGAGCAGGTATTATACAGGTCTACACCTTGTAAAATTCCGATCAGGTACATGCACACTAGTTGTGTACCAAGCTTTTATATTAGATTGATACTATCGTAGCAGCCACAGCAGGTACCGGGAAGTACATACATACGTACATACATAGATAGATCATATTAGATATCTTGGGGGAGGGGGGGGGGGGGGAGCTTTCGAAGCTTTCTACCCACCGACGGTGTTTTTTTATATCTTCCATTGCATGCATCTCGAGGCTAGCACAAGTACTTACATACACTGACATTATGCAATGCCCCCAAACGGAGTTCCGGTGGCTTTCACTTCGTTTTCGTGTGATCCTACATTTCACCTTCGATATCTGGTGCTGCATGTGGGGCCCTGTACTGTACATGTATTCATGTCAGAGCTAGCGCGGAAAGATTGCCTGGATTACGCATGGCTCCACCTTCTCAGCTTTTTCTAGAAGGGTGTCTTCGAGGGTCTGAGCGCTTTCTCTGCAGGTCACAATGCACTCGAACACCCAAGAGCCAGAAGCAGCGGGATTGGTGCCAATGGTACTGCAATTGTGAGTCCCCACATCCCCCATCGACAGGTCCGACGTGATATCAGGTGTCGTCGCTAACATATTGACATGGCCCTTCGATCAGCATGTTTCCAACGGACCAAGCAGCCTAAAGCCACAGAATTGACACACTTCTGCGCCTTAAGCTCGTTAGTCCGCGGACGGCATGCTAGCTCGGCTAGTGTCCATATCACATAAATTATGTCTGCTTTACCCAGGTTTTCGATTTCGAAGGAGCTGGGAAGATCATATTTTATTATGGCATCCGTGGCAAGTGGGCCAGTTGAATTTCGAACCTGACTTGGAGTTTTAGCACACCATTCCGGGTCGTCCGTATTATGGACCTCTGGATGTATCGGCCAGAAATTCCAATTGGCTATACGGGCAGTTGGAGATGTGATCGGACCTTGCGTGCATTTTCCCACACCATCGCGGAGTGTCATTATTGTGTATCGTATGACCCTGAAAGATGAGAGTTTCTTGATCGAAGGTTAGTTAACTTGTAACCCTTTGACTCCATGCATATGAAGTTGCATATGTTTCGTGGACGTGCTTAAGATTCGATTCCTTTTTTCTGTTGTTTTCTTTTTTAACCGTAATGTAAGTGCGTAACCGCACCACTACCATGGCTTTACCGGTCCAGAAACATATATTCGCTTCACCGTTATATCTAGTTGCGAACAGACCTCTCTTGCGAAATGTCAAGGACGACCGGATTATTCGATTCGAGACTTCAAAACGTATCGGCTGCTATGTTATGCACGCCCCGTCTTCCGGCTTTGGTTCCTCTTTGAGTATAGGCGTTCAGATTATCAGCGGCTCGGACGGGTTTCTTGCACACAGACCACGGCTCGGAATATATACCTGACAACCGGTATGGAAAAACTGTTTGAAAAGGGAAACCAAATAATCCGGACTAAAGGTAAACATCTTTTTACATAAAGATACAAGTTTTACTTTCCCGAAATCATCTGTTTTCCTTTTCGAATTCAAGGATGATCTTGGAACATTAGTTAGTCGCAATATGGGCGGTCAAGTGAAACCTGGCCTGCTGGTGGTTTGACCTCGACTTCAGACTTCATAATTTCTCCACCAATTAACCTGGCCAACCATTTACCACCAAATGCGCACACACTTAACTCTCCTGCTGGGTGAGGGGGATTACAAAAATTACAAGAGACGCCCTTTTAAGGATCACGAGAGCATGAATCGAAAGACTGGATAATTGAAACTCTGCATCCCTGTCTAGGATAAACAAAAGACCTTTTCTGCCTTCCTCCAATTCCTTAGGCGCATCTGCATGTTGGATATAAACAGGGAAGAGCTCGCCTCGTACAGCAATCTATACCCTCTTTTTCGGTTAATTGAACCGCCCAGCAAAACCCATAAACCCGTTTATACTCGAAACTTATCCCGGGCCCATGACGAAGATCCTGTGAAATACGATGGAGTGTTTCGTCGGTGTGGTGTTTTTCGCCACATCGGCTTACATTCCCAAGTATCTCCAAGACAACTCCTTTTCACCCTTAAGGAGGCCAAATACGTCCACGACTACTTCTTCGCCGGGAACAACGTCGATGGCGCTATCGCTGACCCTCACACCCGTCCGCTCCTCCCAGACCAACCCCTTCAATGGCTTTTCAACTGTGATCACAATCTTCCCTTGCGCATCCCTCTTTTTCCCGTCGGCTTTCTCAGGTAGGTCGAATCGAATGTTCAAACCACGGTCCTCGAATGAGTGATATTTGAGGGGTTGTGGCCAGTCCACATCCCTCGCCACAACCTTGCCGTCAACCCACAGCGTAATTGACAACACGTGCGGCTCCTTCTCAACGTTGTCCACCTCTCCAATAAAAACTTTATCCGTGGTTCCATTCGGGACGATCTCAAGATCTTCCTGAACTAGAGGCTCCGCCAAGTCCTTTCCGGTGGAAATGGAGATAAACCGAACCTCGACTTTACCCCTCACACTATCCAAGTTCGAACTTGTTACCCAACTTTCCCATTTCGTTTTAGGTAATGGTCTTGCGTGTGTGACACTCCAATCCCAATGTTCTCTTTGAATTCCCACGCCCAGCGGTCGTAGTGCACGTGCGATAGTGTAGTATGCTGGCTTTTTACGTAGGTAGTAGTCCACGATGGCCCAGGATATGCCTGGCCAGCAGTCGTTTAGCTGCCAGACCAGGGCCCCACCACAGCGTCGTGAATCTCCCCACTGTCGGCGCCAGCCTCGGTACCCATAAGCGAGAGCCTCCGATTGAACCAATTGTGAAAGATGAATAAATCCCTAAAATTAAGACATTTGTGCACATACCACCGGTTAGATTTCGGAGTATCTTTTTAATGAGTTGGTGACACTGGGGTTTTGAAGGGTGTACCTCGAAGTCCTCAACGGTTCTAAAATTCTCGACTAAATAAGTTGCGATTCGACGCTCGTGTCCATCTGCTTTGTTATGAAAGTCGACGGTTGAAGATTGTTGGTATCGTTCAGAGGAATTGGGTGATAAGAATGAATCTATAGTTTGGATGTGAGGGAAGCCTTCCATGCCGAACTCGCTGTTAAAACGACCACCCAAATGCTCGAAAATCTGATACTTTTCTTGGGTTCCATGCCAGACTAAAGAGTGGAGCTGTCAACCAATTGTATGAGTTATAAAATTAAAATAGACATGCATACCATTCCACTGATGCATATCACCAACGGTCTTGTCAGAAGTAATCTTGCCATCACCCCATGGGCTACCAGGGTGGTAGAAAACCCCATTACCATCTTCCGCCATAATATCTGGTAAAATCTTTTCATAGATGTAACGGGCTGGGAAGTTCGTCTTAAGCCAATTGTCTGGATTCTTGTCTTCATAGTCGTATGTCAACCCGAATGTTTCCTGTAATTGATAATCTTCGTTGTTTCCTGCATAGATAACAATCGACGGATGATGACGGAGCCGGATAACATTCTGCCTGCTTTCAATCTCAACGGATTTTAGGATATCTGGGAATGCCGGATAATTCCCACAGCCGAAGAGGAAATCCTGCCAAACCAAGAGGCCTAGCTCGTCACAGAGGTCGTAAAAGATGTCTTCTTCGAAAATACCTCCTCCCCATACTCTGATCATGGCTTGGTTGCCATGTACCATCAACTCGAGCCAATCCCTATATTTTTCCTTAGTAACTCGAGGCGTGAAATTGTCGGCTGGGATCCAGTCACTGCCTCCACAGTATACATCGATTCCGTTGATTCTGAAGTAGAAGCTCTTGCCATGTTTATCCGTTTCTTGGATGACCTCAGCCTTTCGAAGTCCAGTTTTCTTGGTAACAGTGTCGATAACTGTATTATTAGGTCCTAAGAGCTGTGCAGTTATAGTGTAGAGATTTGCCTTTCCATATCCATGAGGCCACCAAAGTGCGGGGTCGTCGATTTTAAATGTGGCAACGGAAGTACCGTCAGCCTCAATTTCTGCAGTTGATTCCAAGGACACGGTTGAATCGGAAATGCCGCGTGCTCCCGTTATAGAAACAACAACCTTGGCTGATGCAGCAATTTTTGCATCCGCGGGACTGTCGACATGCGCTGTCACCTTTACCGTAGCTTGCTTGTTGTCGTCGGTAAGGCTGACTGCAGCTACAAGGTCGGAAAGGCGGGCCGAGTATGATTCCAGTCGAATATCCCTCCATGGACCACAGGTAATGTAGACGCCACCCCAGTCTTTTGAGGGCACGAGATCACCAATCAGAATCAGCTCATTCTTGAAAAATCCTCGTATTCGCTAGCTAGTAGCTTTCCAAGGGAAGCTAAACGAGACTACGAAGCATCTTGGACCCGCTACTCATGGATACGACGGAGATGGCATTTGCATTCGATTGGATACTTACCCCACCCAAAGTGATATTGTGCTTTTCTGACGGCCAATCGAGCAGTGTCGCCGTTCCAGCACTTCCAGAAGTGCTCGGGATGAGCATCTCTAATAGCTTTTGCGCGTTCAAGAGCGGGCTCAAAGTTGATTAACAGTTCGTTCTCACCACCATCTTTGGAAAGCAGTGTTGAAACATCAATCCGATGGGAGATAAACATGTTGTCACTCTTGAGGATTTCCTTGCCATTGAGGAAGACAGTGGCGTAGGTATCCAAGCCATCGAAGGCGAGGTAGGATGCGGCGGATGCATCTGGAGATTTGAAAACAGTTCTGTAGGTCCAGAACTTTTCAGCTACCCAGCCAACCTTAAGCTCATTTCGCTCGAAGAAAGGATCCGGAATCCTATTTTAACATTGATCCGTTAGTATCAATTAATTCAAGCCTTTTTCTTCTTCTTTTCTTCTTCGTAATGCGAAGAGAGGTTTCCAGCTAGAAGCTGGGGATAGTGAAGCCTCGAAGTATGATTGGTGTCGTAACATTTATACGAGCTCGTTTAAATACGCTTTAAGAAAAATGAAAAATACAAAACCAAAAAAGAGGAATAAAAGAAGATCAAATGCTTACTTGTTATGCTTAATCAAATCAAGATGGATATTGGTTGGGAATTGCGCAGTCTCGAGCCATTCTTCGGACGAATCTGTCTCTTTGAAGGTCCAATTGGACCTTAAGCCCGTGACGACCTTCTGGGCGTGTGTTGCCATAGCTGTCTGTGATGTCTGAATGCAACAGCAGAAACCCCACAATGAGGGATAATTGAGCTACCTCTTGCTATCGATTATCGATTATCGATTGTCGCGCGTGTAGTTAACTTGCAATTAGTGCTAGTAAGTTCAATTGCAATTGTTCGGGAGTATACTTTTTCTTCTTCTGCTGCAACTGCTTGCATCCAATGTAAATGGGAAAACCTAGCTGGGGAGTAGAGCTTTATAAGATCCTTCAAGAAAAAGCAGAATTTAACAAGCTCCTCACAGACCATTCCCTCATCCAGTGCTTGTAGTACATGACCATGGCCATCCCATCCATACCGAAAGGTAAGTAGGTAATGCGCAGCTACTAGCTTCGTTCTTCGGGGTGTGGAGGCCCGACAGACTGGCCGGGATGCCTGCATCCCGCCCACTTTCGGCTACCCTTTTCGATAACTGTTTTATAAGTTTCTCCGGTCGAAGCTGCCCCGCCTTCCACCATCATTGATCAAATCAGATTCTTGGAATGTCTTGCTTGCGGGCCATATCGCACCGAGAGGTTGACTCGCCGGAAGTTTTTTCTGCAAAGGCCGGCATGGTACTAGCCTGGGCAAGTTTTATTTTATTTTATTTTATTTTATTTCATTTTATTTGTATTTTTTTGAATTTGAATTTTGGTAGCTGTTTGTGGGAATTTACTAACCTTCCCGTTCCATGCTGGACACCTGGCCAGCCAGCCTTAACCTGGCATAAGCGAACCTGCACTATGCTGGAGCATTGCAAACGTCGCGACTTCGCAACGTTACCTCACCGCTCCAACATGACTACCTGCGACCACGGTTCTCGAAGCTCCGGCATTTCTAAATGATACCCCGGGGCTAGTTGCGAATACTAGGCTATCGATTAATCGGTCTAGGAAACTTTACGATGCCCGATACGCTGAGCTCTATGGACGACCGCCGTCGCAGCTGGACCTCCTTAGCGTCTGGAGGTCCAGGCTTTAGGCCTAGGTCACCGTTCTCAAAGGTTTTTTCGAGTTCGAGATCACGTTCGTCGTCGGTCTCGTCGGATTCTACGAGTTCTTCGCAGGATAGTCCGAGTCCGAGCGAGTCGCCGATGGCACAGACCCTTCTACCGCCATTCTATAATCGACCCCCTACGGTATGCAAGTGTTCAAATGAGCTCGAACTATATCCAAACCGTGCTAATTATATGCGACATAGCCATTGCCTCCGTCTCCGTCTCTTACATCACTTCTTCGGCCTCCCTTTACACCTTCTCGTCCTGCGACACCGGACTCGTCGGATAGCGAAGCTGCAAATTCAAGCCGAATAGCTCAGTCTACGCCAAGAGCTGCTCCGAAAGTACCAACCTACGAGTACTATGGCTTCGTATTATACCTAACGAGCACGTTGGCATTCAGTACGTTACTCGCTTGCAACCCTCGGCCCTTGTAGTATATTCAGATCCTAACAGTGAATTGAATAGTGGTGTACCTGCTATGGTCCTACCTTCCAGCTCCGGTTCTCCACTATCTCGGAATTCACTACTTTTACAACAGATGGTGGTCATTGGCGGTTCCAGCGTATATAGTCGCCATAATTCTATACATATACGTGGCTTTGGCATCTTACAACACGGAGTACATGACAAAGCCCTTTACATCCCTAGAGAATATTGTGGATGAAGTGGCAAAGATGGCTATCGTCGAGATCGATGAAAGCAAACACCGGAAATTCTTGAGAGGGGTGGATATGCAGGGTGAAGGATATGAATCTAGCGGACTGCCTACCCCCGCGCGGTCTCGTCGATCAAGTAGTAGTGCCGCTTACCAGCAGAAAACATGGGAGTCTCTCGATGATGTTGTAGAACGGACTATGCATCCAGATGGGGGACTTACATCCCCCTCTACATGCGGAGAGAATCATTCACCGATTGATAAAGTTTCTGGTTCTATGAGTCGGAGAAAGAAGAAGCGGAAAAGCAAGATGTTATTTGGCAACCAAGTCAAAATGCCAAAGGAGGAAGAGTATGAATTTAACATTTCAAATCAAGAACAGGCGGATTATCAAGATGAAAGCTGGGACTGGAAGGATTACTGGAGTACAGGAACTGATGCAGTGATGGATATACCCATTGGTGGCGTTTGTGAAGTGCTTTATGGAGAAGGGAGAGATGACACAGACCCACTGAGACTTGATCCCTATTACTACTAGTGATGGTACGCATCTCTGAGGTTGCAGTTGCCGATGTCCCGAACCAGCACTCGGCTCTTGGACCCTCGGATACTTTTGTTCCCGCAACGGAATTAATTGCGGTCGTGTGAATATAACAGCGATATTGTAGCTTTAGCAATGACGAACTTACGACCAGCGTCCTCACCCTCATCGCAATACAATTAATCTTGCTACCATTCACGATTTCGTTTAGTGAACTCAAATACTTAGGTCAATTTGACTAGTCCGTCGGGGGGAAAGCGACAATGGCTTGTGTAGCCGACCGACGTCGAATGCACCCCAGTCTTGTACCCCATGTTTGGCATTCATACCAAGAAAAAAAGCGGAGCCGTTAGCCTAAGCTGGGTCGATCATTACACTCAAGCCGTGTCCGGTAAGATGGTGGGCATTACCAACCAATACATCGTCACTTCGAGAGGGGATCATAACCGGGAGATATCGGTCGAATGAGAAACCAGGGTCGCCCATATTCGAACGACCAGGAGCGATCAGGCCACAAATTTTCTGCCCAACATTAGCCAACAGGTGGTTCCTCCTTGAGGCTGAAAAAGGCCTAGACACCGGACCCTGCAATATTACGAGGCCTAGGTCGGAGAGGTACCGCAGCAGAAGGCACAGAAGGCCGAAGGGGTATATTAATTGAAGGAAGGGAGGGAACCGGTCAGGATGCAACTCGATGGCCGTTACAGCAGCTCATCGCTACCCCGGGATCAGCCCACCACCATCGTCGTAGTCTCCTCCTCAAAACAGCAGTCGCGGAACAAGTCGACGACCACCATGTCCCCGTCCGACCCAAACTCTTCGCTCTCTCGCAAACGGTCGGCTACAATCCTTCAAGCGAGTCCATCCCCTCCTTCGTCGCGCCCACCATCCCGAGATGGAGACCTCAACGTCGACCATAAACGTTCTCGCGTCGCGAAACAATGGACCGCGTGTCCTGAGTACGTTACGACAATAGAACAATCGATCAAACTCGATCCTCGAGCGGAAAATGCGAGTGTCAGTGTTTTACAATCCGGGTACGACAGACTCAGCGACGATGGCCGGTTTACGGAGCTAGTTCATGATGGGAGCCGGTTTACGATGTTATGTTTTTTGGGTTGTACGATTGATCACCTTCATGCTGCGAGGTGAGGAATTTAACATAATTTTTTTTTTTTTTTTACCCTCCCTCTGATCGCAGTTCGGAATTCAAGAATCGGAAGGTTAATTATTTGGCCTAATGCGGGTTTTATAGTGTTGTCTCGTCCTTGCTTTCGACGTTTAAGGTTAATGTGTATGGAGTCTCGTTGATCCCACCGCCGGCGCATGTGTCGTCGCTACCAATAAGTAGGGACTCCTTGACCTTTACCTAGCTTACATGATGTGAGCTTTGTTGTACTCATATATACGCTGTTAAATAGTATACGACGGCACCCGCCAACTTACATCTTCACTCGGCCTACTCCATCCTCTAGGCGGTGGCCGACAAGCCCTCGATGCGATCGTTGTTCTCGACTCTAAACTCCGTCGGCGAATGTTATTGCCTATCGGATGGGTCAAACCGAGAAGCCAGCCGAGAGGAATCATGGGACTAGCAAATACTTATGCCGACACAGAGGAGGAGGAAATGGTATTGACGAGCGAACAAGAAGTTGAAAGGGCATTGAAGAGGCTAATCGCTGGCATCGAGTGGCTGATTCACGAGGAAACGGAAGAGTACTCAAGGTCGTGGAACGAAGGGGTGCAGACGGCGATGGTACATGGTATTGGGTATTAGTATATCTTTTGGAAGGGGGTATATCCGCGATTTATATATATATCTCGACTACTCTTTATATGGGAATATGGGCAAAAATGCCTTTGATATGCCGGAGTGCGGAAAGGGTTTGGTATTTGCATTTTTTTGATTCCATGAGGTCTTCAAGATAAAAATTGGTACTTAGGATAGCTAGTGACGCTTTTTCTTTGGCATTTCGGCGTTTTCGACATATCCTTTATCGCGCATCTTTGGCATCTTTTACTTACATTCTGATAATGTATTTTCTAGCTTTAGGTTTGTGGATATCGCCTTTTCCACCTATATCCAAATTGCAAGATATCAACAGGCGGACAATGAAAACTATGTTCCAAAAGCCTCTCTTTCTCGGGAAGAGAACCGTGGGTGAAACTTCTTGAACGGTAGCTGGCCGGCCCCACTATTAAGCGATCATTGTAAAGCCCCACCATGCGTCCGAACCTTGTAGGACAGCCACATCGCTATCTTCATGCACCCCAACAGGCCATAAACTATCGTCATTACCCCTCATCAATATCTGGAATCCATCCAACCGCTTCAACCGTTTCCTTACACAGAACATCCCGTTCCAATTAATCATGGTATCCCGACAACGCAGTTTCCAATCGTAATGCCCAAGATATGTAGTAGTGTCCCCGGGGTTTGCTGTGAACCCGAGCCAGCCTGATTTTGAATGGCAGATCCATCGCTGAGAGTGGCTGCCGTCGTATTCTTGGAGGACGACGCCTTTTTCTTTGTGGTAGGTGAGGACTTGGTTTGTATCTTGATAGCTGATTATGAAGATGTGACCTGGCCATGGGGCATCATTGAGGGTAAGTTCGGGGATCGCGTTTACGTCTCCTTCGCAGTATTGGTAGGTTAGTTTGGGATATTTGTGCCCGGGAAAAATGAGGACTAGTACTAGAAGGGATCAATAACCTACTTGATATAAAAACCTCAGAGTAGTAATTCTGGTCGGTATCTGCGATTGAAGGGGCATAGGTTGAGGTGGTCGGAGTATCCATTGGATTGACTTGAACGGTTAAAATAATATTAATTGTGATTGGGATCTTATCTTTGAAATTCTGGTGTTTTAAATGGCCGTGGGATGTGTATGATCTCTAAGCTAGGTTGATGTCAACAATTGATAACTTCGAAAGTCTAGGCGACAAGCGGACGAGATGTGATTGGGTTATCAAAGGACCGTAGACTACCTATTAGGTACAGTACTCAAATTAACGAATACTTGAGCGCTCAAGCAGTTAACTTAAGTCATAGGTACTTAACTCTGGCTCCGAGACTAAGTATCAAGCACGTAAGTACCTGCATAGAGTCCCACATAGATTATGTAGTATTCATATTAAATCCAAATCTCTGAGTTTGTCCGTAATTGAACCGAACTACCCAAAATCTCGAAGAGACAAAACCCGACAGCTTCAACGCTTTTAGTAGTCGGGTGCAGGATATCGATATCGATATCAAGATGCTTGAAAATTCATTGCAATTCCATACCATGCATCAGCTAATTTGGCAGCTATCATAAGCACCCCTAAGCAAGCATAGTAAACCCCCACCAGGCCTCTGAGTGCCTTATAACAGCCGCATCCCCAGCTTCATCCAACCCCACAGGATGAAGATTCCCTCCAATTCGACCCAGAACCTGAAAACCATCCTCCAGTCGCTTCCTGACGCAGAACATTTCTCCCGGCAGGTGATGATTTACCCAGCAGTGAAGCTTTTCCTGTCTATTATCGTAATGGCCCATGAAAAGCGTAGTCTCCCCCGGGTCATTTGCAAACCCAAGCCATCCGTCTTTTGAATGACAAGTCCATCTTTGATTGGATCCCCCGTTGTATGCCGCCAGAACGATCCCTTTGCTTCTATCGTAAGTCATAACTCGTGAAGTGTCTTGGTATTTTATTACGTAGATATGGCCTGGCCATGGAGGGTCGTTGCAGGACAACTGGTTGACTGGCATATCGATATCTATTGCCAATTATAATATTATTATTATATATTTTAGAACCGGTCGTCGGCTGGAGTTTGATTGATTCATCGGCTCGAACGTTCAACTTTGCAAAAAGCTTAGGTGTATGTAAAAGTATAAATATGGTACTCACTGATTCTTAGGCTTTGAAGTTGAAAGGCCAACTCCTCCGGGTATGGGACACTAGAAGAATCGCATGAATTTAGGGTACGCGGGGATCCCGGGGATTCCATGATGTATTATAGTAGATTAGGGTAAGAAACACAGGATCGAAGTTGAAATTGGAGAAACTGGAAAATACTTTTCGTTTCAGCAAAGATCTAAGCTGTTCTCAAGAATATGTCTATAGTAGCAATCGCGGGATAGTACATGGTGTGCTATGCATGCAGTTATACATAGACGAATTCGCAGCTCTGATCGATGTGGACCACATCTGCAACACAAGCTTGATCCAATGATTATGGTTTACGAGATAAGAAGCATAGGTACTTAGGTACTTAAGTACTAGTAGTTTGCAGGATTAATTCCGAAGGGTTCTGCTTTGATCTAGTGCTTTGTAGGACCCTCTGGCGTTGATGTTCGTCCTTTAAATCTAGTCGTGGGATTGCCCCCATATAACTACCTAGATTTATAGATTTAGCTTCGGTACCAGAGCAGGCCCAGCACGGTTGCGCGTCTCCAAGGTTCCAGAAGTTTATTATATGTAAACTACATTGCTTCGATAGCGCTTTAGTCTATTTTCACAAAGTTCTAGAAACGCCGTTATTAGATAGTCCTTGTGAAGCCCCACCAATCCTTCGAGCCTCTTATAACAGCGAGTTGACCATCTTCCTTTTTACCTAAAGGCCATAAGAAGTTGTAATCCTTTCCGCTCCTCGTAAGGAATTGGAATCCTTCTTCGGGTCGTTTTCTGATACAAAACATCTCATGCGCCTGATGGTTGCTTGTTTGACATACAAGCTTTTGATCAGTGCCGGTGTATCCCATAAACAGCGTTGTTTCCCCGGGTTCGCTATTAAAGCCTAGCCACCCGTCTTTCGAATGGCATATCCATCTTTGGCTTTGTTTCCCTTCGTAGTCTGCCAATACAACCTTCTTATCTTGATACGTCAGTACTTGGGACGTATCGCCGTAGCTGATAACGTAGGCATTTCCAGGCCACGGTGCATCGTTTAATGTCAGCTGCTGTAGTGGCACGTCTATTCCATATGTTAGCTTTATAGAAATATCACATCAAGGGTCGGGTTTAGGACCATTATATCAGGAGTTCCAGACGGATAACTTACTTGATCCTAGTTTCTGAGAGCGTAGAAGTCCCTCAAGGAGGGAGACTGGCCTCGCTTGGAGGGAGACGTGGTCTTGATCTACGTCTGGTAGCGAACCGTATGCCGATATCGATGTTTTCGGGGTATCCATGGGGTAGATTTACAGTGAGCCGGTGGAGGAAGTTTGGAAAATCAGCTAGTATAGTCCGTTTAGATTCCTTCGATAAAAGTGTTCAAGCTAGCTCTATCGTACGTACTTCAAAATATAAATGAGCCTTGCTTTAGTACTGCCCACTTGATTAAAGGCGCTAAGGAGGGTGTATATGATACGTACTGGACTGAGGGCTATGGCGTAACCTACTAAATGATGCCTGATAGCTGGTTATCCAATGAAACGTCATGAATATAATGTAACTTGCTAGCCTTGAACTCAGGCGGTAACTTGCGTTGCAGGAGGTGTGCGTGCGGCCTGGCCTTTGCAAATGCGATTATTAGCAGCGTTTTATTACGTACTATTACTGGTAAGCTAAGCTTTATCACCATCCGCTTAAGATCTCGGGAGCTGGTGCTTGGTCTAATCAGAAATATCTTCGAAATGGGATCTATTTCGGCTCTGCTTAACCAGCGATTGTATTTATTAAATAGGGCCCGGGAATACATTCCGGTCAATTTGTACTAATAATGAAGCTCCCTCAAACTAGATCTCTAAGATATCTTCGTGAATCCCCACCAATGATACCAGTTTCCTCTGACAGATAGACTCCCATCCGGCCCTGTTCCTATCGGCCTCAACCTTTCGTCAACCCTCTTAAACACAAGGAAACCGTCTTCAGGTCTCTTCATCACACAAAACGTTTCCCAACTACCGTTGATATTAGGGGCCCAGCAGATCAGCAGCGGGTCAGTTTTGTTTATATCGTCGAAGCCAAGCCAGCGCGTAGTTTCACCTGGGTCGTTTGCGAAGCCCAACCAGCCATCTCGAGCATGGCACGCCCACCGCTGCGTTGGCTTTCCTTCGTATTCAGCAAGTATAACGCCTTGGTCCTTAAATGTCAGGACCTTTGATGTATTTTGGTATCCGATGACGTAGCTACTTCCTGGCCAAGGGGCGTCATTTCCTGTTAGGATTTTCAATTTTGGTTCGGCTAGGGTCGTAAATTAAATATAAATCAGCCATTGATTTTTAATTTCCTAGATTTGAGGGTTTCGCTGGTGAAGACATACGAGGATTCTTGATGCCAGAGAACCTATCCTCTTCTGGGCCAAGGTATTCGGTGGTAGTTGGAGTATCAATGGAGCCGTCAGGCATGTTGGAAATACAACTTCTTTGGGGTCAACGTCGTGGGATATTGAAATGGAAATTGAATATTAAGGCAGCTCTGGGATTTGAATATTTGCATAGGGCCTGTAGAGCTATAGTTTGAGCCCAAACTAACGGTATTGTTGTTCGGTTGCGTTTGTAGGAGAGCTCAGCTGGCGATGCTGCTATTGTATAGGTCTCAACGGAACATCCATAACTTGCCTGAAATATGGAGGTTTCTGTGCCACGAATTTGCCTTAGCTAGTGGCTACTGAAACAAGTCTCGCCCCGCAAAGCACCCGACCCAAAAGATGTGCTTAGTGATCACATCCTCAAAATTCAGTTTACCAATTGAAACCGTAGGGGAATTTTTGTTTGTCTCTTATCGCCGCACTATGCTGACCAGCCGTTTCCAACTCAGCGCTGCTCCTTCAGGTTGTATGGGAACGAAACTAAGATTGTATATACGTATACCATCGAGATGGTGGCACAACTCAATTCAAACACACTTAAGCTCGAATAGAATATCTATTTTTACTAATAGAGGCTAACTTGCCACGTTGAGGTCAGAAATTAATGTGATAGTATTCCCTTAGTGACTTTTTACCTCGCCCATTTCCTTCCCCAGTTTTTTTTTTCTGGCTCCGGTACACCCAAAGTTTTATTTGCTCTATTTGTTCTATGTGAAACTCTTAAACTGCATGTTGTATTTTGTTCGTGGTTACACAAGAAAGAGTACCCGTCGACTGATATTATGGATCGAATTGAGTACGCCGCTATGCAATGCAAAGGTCCCCCCTAAAGAAAGAGAAAGATACTAGAATCACTGGATATCGTTGATTGCTATCGAGGTGAAACTTTGAATTGAGCCTCGACATAAATATTTGCCTGCGATTTCCACCGATATAGCAGGATAAAGATAAATATCAAGAGAGAGAGACACAAAATTAACGCTCCGCAGATATACACAGCAAGCAAACCAGTTCTTAACCAGTTGCGTGTATAATACTACCTATATGTCTAGGCCTCAATATGGTGCTAGTGATAAATCAGTATCTACGCCTCCATTGCCGTGTGCGGCTATGAATACTGATTCTGTTATTGTAACCGTGTATGGCCGTGAACAATAAATTTGGTGTTCTGATCGATCGGGCTCTTGTGGCACAGATTGGCTAACAGACCGCACTGTACATGTGGAAATGATAAGCAATTACCAATTAACTGTATAGATCGATCGCGATCTGGAGATGGTGATCTGATTGATATCGTGTTATCCCTTTGTTTTAAATATAGCACGCAGTTACCGAAGATACCCAAATTTCGAATTCTTCATTTATCAAACATGCACTTACGGGGTTACAAAGTCTTGCTAACAACCAAGGCTGACACACGTAGTATGTAATAAAGCTTCCTGAGATTATATTTATTGTCTTATATATAATAAACCAACGGCCAAAATGTCAAGCAAATCCCCTGGATCTCAAGTTTCAAACTTCAGATCTGAGCCTCAATAATCAGGGTTTTATGTGTTGTTTTTGTGGCATGAATTTCGATAGAAGACTGCACTGCTACAGCCGTAACATTAATCAAATGGCACCAAAAAAAATTAAATGACCAAATTCAAATTGATTGAGTTTTGGAGTTTTCTTTCTAGATTCGAATTTTATGCTGATTTTCTCGTTTTAGACTCTACTATAAATGTAGTACCGTAAAAATCAGGATGAGAGTTATAATTAAGGATTTTGACTTGGCTGGCGTTCTGGAGTAACTCCGTTCTGGGGTCACAGGCGGAATACTCTGTATGATTTATTCAGATTTCGATATTCCCTAACTTGCGATATCTTAGTCGTGGTCTCGATCAATATATACCCGGCGTTTGAATTCTTTTCAGTCTCAGAATGGTTCATTGAATCATGTTCAATACCTACTTAGCTTAGGTAGCCGCGTCGTCAGATATTTTAGGCAGGAAGTCAAGCTTGCGCGTGCAGCTCCGACCTAACAAGCGAGGCTCTGCATGACCAGAACGGTGAAGTGTGCCCCACCAACATTTAACCCACCATTTGCCCACGTTCGCGACTCTGGATCCCTATCCCATTACATCCTCATCTTCATCATCAACTTTGTTTCAAACGAGACTCTCGCAGTCATATCAGTCAAGATGGATATGCCCGTTAATGTCCCGATCGACAACCCAAATGCCGACACTGAATGGTTAGTGCCCCTCCCCCGCTACAACCCCTCTACCAAATCCGAATTCAAGGTTAATTAACTAACCGCAACTTCTCCCGCCAACCCGGGCTCCCTTACCCGGCATAGAGCAAATATCTTAAACTCATTTCTCCAAATACAGGAACGATATTCTCCGTAAACATGGCATTATCCCCGAACGACCTCCTTCCCCAACCGCCAAGATCCAGGAAGCTCTGATCGAAGCCTCCCGTCTTGCTCACGAAAACCGTCTGGAAGGCAAAGACCTCGACGAACTCGACGAGCTCGAAGACGATGAAGATGAAGCTTTCCTAGAGAGTTACCGTCAGAAGCGGTTACAGGAGTTATCTACCCTCGGAAAGAATTCACCACACGGGAATGTATACCCGTTACAAAAGCCAGACTACGCGAAGGATGTGACGGAATCTTCGAATCAGTACTTTGTGTTTGTGCATTTGTCGTCGGCGTCGTATGCGAATACGGAATCCAAGCTTTTGTCGGAGATATGGCGGGAGGCAGCGCGAAAGTTCCCGGATGTGAAGTTTTGTGAGATGAGGGCGGATATGGCCATTGAAGGGTACCCGGAAAGGAATTGTCCCACAATATTGGTTTATAAGGATACAGAGATCAAGAAGCAAGTTGTGACTTTGAAGTCCCTCGGTGGGGTTAAGTGCGGAATGATGGACATCGAGAAGTTATTAGTCGACGTTGGAGCTATCAAGCTAGGAGACTTTAGATTGCAGAGGAAAGAAGAACCAGAAGAGAGGCAGAAGTCTATAAAGAGCTCTGCCATTAGGAAAGCGGATGATGACGATGACGATTGGGATTAGTGTAAGCGTACAACAATAATTTAAAATGGCTATCAGGGTGCTTTTGTATTGATATATACTGTAGATTGTATCCGTATAATACAAGTATAGAAGTGAAAGAAAAAAAAGTAACATGGCCAAATAGCCTATTATGCAGTAGAATCTATCGTGTCTCGCCTTACGCCTTCTTTGATACTCTTACAAAGCCCTTACTCTTTGTGGGTTTATCCTTTTTATCTCCCTTTGTCTTTGCTGGCTTATCTTTCTTCTTCTCTTCACCGGTTGACTTTGCTAGCTTATCTTTCTCCTTCTCTTCACCGTTTGCCTTTGTCGGCTCTGGTTCCTGTGGTTTCTTGACATCTTCTTCCTTGGGGGCTTCTTCTTCTTCTTTCTTCTTCTTTTGGCCGGCTTTCGACGGGTCGGCGCGAGGGTCAATACCCTTTCTCCGCTTCTGCCTCCTCAAATTCTTCTCAATCATTTTCTTATCTTCCTCGTCTTCCGACCAGTCAATTGCTCTACCTTCTTCCTTTTCCTTCTCACTACCCTCTTCATCAATTTCCATGGCTCCACTGCCCTCTTCCGCTTCCTCAATGATTTCTGGTACAGCGCTAGCTGTTCCGGCCGGACTAGGTCCTACCTTCCTGAATTTTGCGACGTAGAAACCATCAACATTGTACTTATGCGGATAGTATCTCCTTGTCATCTTCATCTTGTCGTTGAATGTCTTCCCCCTAAAGCTAACGAAACCCTCAACACCAAACGTCAAACCGGTATCCACCAGCTTGACATTTGGCCTCTTCTTCAGCGCATACTCCACTACTCCTTCGTTCTCCTCCACAGTGACCGAACAAGTTGAGTACACGATATAACCTCCAGTCTTGCTATTATGATCTACCGAGTCGATCGCTGCCAACAAAAGTTGCTTTTGTAGGTGTGGTAGTTTCAAAAAGTCCTTCTCTGTCTTATTTGTCTTGACGCTTGCATCCTTTGCTATAACACCTGTTCCCGAGCATGGTGCATCGAGCAACACTCTATCGAACCCTCCAATAACCTTTGGAAACTCCCTTGCATCATAATTGCAAACAATCGTGTTCTTCACACCCAATCTGTGAATATTACCAATCAAACCCTTTGCACGGTTCTTGTTCGCGTCGTTTGCGAAGATACAACCGGTATTTTTCATCAAAGCGGCCATATATGTGGTTTTTCCACCAGGAGCGGCGGCCATATCCAGACAGCGCTCGTTTTCTTGTGGTGCCAAGGCCATCACAGGAAGGAACGAAGATGCGGCTTGGAGAATGTAGTGTCCTGCCAAGTACTCTGGTGTAGCACCGAGTGGCACTTGGGATTCGAAGACTTGCAATCCAACTTTCGACCATTTTCCAACTGGTTCAAGAGTTACGCCACGGTTAATAAGAACTTGCGCGAGGTCTCTTCGATGTGTTTTTAGGGTGTTTGTACGGATGACTAGAGGACGAGGGGTTTCGTTTGCTTCGAAGAAAGAGAGAGCCTCAGAGGGAGAGAAAAGGTCGAAGAGTTTTTCGGCAAGGTAGGGGCTGTAACCATAGTATGCAGAGATATCGGCGATGATTTGCTCAGTATAGTCAGTACGGGAACGTCCGGCTTCGCAAAGGTTGGAGAAGTCTTCGAGGACACGGACAACGTCGTTGATACGAGTACGAAGGAGGGCGAGGTCCGGTGTGAGAGATGTGAGAGATTTGGTAGTATCTTCATCATGAGCTGCGGCACCGATAACGAAAGGTTTTACTTCATCAGCGCCAATATTTGTGGTTATCTGCTCTTGAAATTCAGCCTCTGCTTCCTCCTCTTCCTGTGCGATCTGGAGGTCGAGTTTGCGAGTTAGACCGGCGATGTTGGCCGCTGTGAGCTGCTCTTCAGCGTCCGAGCCAGAAAGGTCGTCGTCTGAGAAGATTGGGCGGGCTTCATCATCACCAGAGTCGTAAACCGAGTTTTCGGAGTCGGAGTCGAGGTTAGGTTCATCGTTAGAGTCGAGATCTTCATCGTCTGAGGGACCCATGAAATCTAGTTTCCCTTCCGGAACTTCATTATCTTCATCCTCCCATTCCATATCCTCATTATCACTTCCCTCATCAGAATCTGATGGTGGCGGTGGGGCCTTCTTGCCGTTCGCCTTAGACTTCGGCGCAGAATCCTTCGTTCCTTTCTTTGCAGGTAAAGTGGCGGCAGGCTTCGATTTTGTCCCATTGGCCTGTTTGACAGCCTTCCCGTTCTTCTTTTCAGATACTACAGGAGCAGCCTTTGACTTTTTATCGCCTCTCTTTCGTTTCGACGGCTTCTCGTCTTCATCGTCAACCTTGCGCTTTTTCGCAAGGTGAGGGTGATACATCTCGATAGGGTCTGGAAGACCCTGGTGCTTTGAACGGCCTTTCCCCATTGTAGCGACGGTATGTGCGACTCGAGTAGACGAGTTTTTGGGTAAATTGATGAATTGGTGGTGAAGAGCGAAGACGTTGAAGCTCTCTCGCGGTGGTATCGAACCGAAAAAAGTTCAGAACTAGAAAAAAAATCTTTTTGGCTGGACGGCGGAAAAAGCAACGTGCCAGGCTCACATAATACCACGCACAACGCAAGCACTCATAAAATCTGGTAGAAGATCTGAAGATACAGTTAGAAGGGGGCATATTAACGTCAAATTTAGAAATTGGGGCAAGGTTAAAGGCATAGCTGTATTTTTTCCCCCCTTCAGGATTTATTCGGAATGGGGAGTTTACACCCTATCATCTACTCTACAAATACAAGATCATCGACAACTGCAAAATTGGCCTAACCCTCCGCAAAGCATTTCAATATTTGTCTAGATATGGGCCATGGGCTCCCTCGAATCCGCTGTCTCTTACGCTGCCCCAATTCTCATTTATGGAGGAGTCGAGACCACGCCAGAAAATCTTCAAAATCTACTAGATTCCGCCAATTTTAAAGTTAATACAATATATATAGATCACAGAGTTTGCGAAAACCCTCAAATAAAAGATGTGAACGATTTACTGTGGAGTATTGGCGCAGTTAAATCTATTGGTCCAATGGCCGCTAATGACACTTCCAGACCTATGGGCGGAGAAAGCGAAAGTCTGGAAGGTAAGGCGGAAGAAAAACAAGAGGAGGCAGAGGAGGATGAGAAGGAGGAGGAGAATATGGTTGTGGATTCGTTCGACCAATGTGACCCCTGTTGGAGGAATTCGAGTCAAGATTTGTATAAGACTCCCTAGGTTACATTAACGAAAGCATTGTATTCTTGACCTAGATGCTAGAGCGAGACCAACCTTGCGCTATTTCTCATATGCTGGTTTCAGAATCCTGTTGCTGGATAGACGCCGTACGTACGCATATATCCTGTATGGAACACTACAGGAAGATTATCTTTCATATATCTTTCTGTGCTAATACTTAGATTTCCCTACTGCGCGATTTGATCTCCGTTGGGTTGAATTCTAGTTGTAGGATTTCTTCGTGCGGGTAGGTCTATAACGTTATAACACAAAAGAACTCAAAACGCATTGCCGCAAAGTTATAGGTTGTTACTAACTTTTCCGCCGCATATACAACAAAATACCCTTAAGAATTAATTGAGGCGATGTCTAACAAGAAGTGGGCTATATTCATGCATATTTTTTGCAACTTCATGTCCTGGGTGTTTAAACACAATTCTACAAGCCTTTTCGACAGAACGATTCAAACCGGCTTTGCATCTCAATAGCCATAGAGGATGTATCTGTTCGAATTTAGTGTACGTGAAAACCAATTTCGCCTGAGTATATTCGTGCCACAGGAGATCGTGAGACCAAGGTTTCGTGGTGTCGACAGTCGCAATAACCGTTCTAGAATATTATTCAACATAGCCACTGAATGGCCATGTTACTGTTAGGAAACTTAATTTGCTACCACAGTAGCCTAGCTACATCGCCTTTAACGGAGCACAGGTATTGATGCAGATGTTTAAATAACTGGGTTTATGGTGCCCGGTGGAATGAATTCAAAACCATAATCCTATCTTAGCTAGCTATAGCCACCAAACCCAGTAAACAAAGTTCTATGCACCCTTAAGCTAAATTTCCTTAACTATAATCCCATCTCTAACTCTTCTTCTACTCTTGGGATCCCATTCAATTAATCAATTGTGGCTCGAAACCCAAAGCCATGCAGACGTTGATTCTGAGCCTTTCTCTTCTTACCCTCGGAATCGCGCCAACTGCCCTTGCGGGCTCTGATAAACTCTGCGTCGAGGTTGCAGATGAGTTCATGCCTGGCGAGTGCTCTGTCAAAATAATCTGGGGTCGCCTAAGAGATGCAACTGTGGGTGATACCCCTCTAGACTTTCCACCTCCCTTCAATTACAGCATCCAAGGCACATTCTTCGATGCAAACGGGAGGGTAATCTCAGATCAATCAACCCTCGGGGATTGTAGTAATGTACATGCGAAAGAACAAAGCGATTGTCGCTTTGGTTCCAAAGTTTTCCCTTATAAAATGAAAGTTGCGCCGGGCGCGGGCACGGGAGGGGACTTTTTGCAGTTTAACTATGGGGATCTAGAATGGCATACGAACTCCAATCCCTCAGACGGGCGGAAGTTTGTAGGGGACAAGACCAAGGGGAGCGGGCCTTGGTGTAATGTGAAGACCGATTGGACCAAATGGTCGGGAGAGATGGAAACAGACGGTGAATCGTTTGTTTTACCCTCTACTTATGATAAAACCAAGGACCAAAAGGTTGAGGTAAGCTAAAATTCATCTGCGCCTAGTCTAGTTATCTGCGCCCCCAACCCGAATTGGAGTATTGAACGTAATACAAGCGTGTGTTATACCATTTTACTAACAATGTATGGAATTTATCAGACGAGAGAAGTGGAATGCTCCTTCGCATGCGATGTATTCGTTGTGGACGCGAGGCCCGGGAAGGGAAGTTTTAAGAAATGTTCGGAAAGGAATAACAATCCCGTTGAGTGTCCTCCCCCAATATCAATACCGGTGCCAGGTCCCCCTATGCCGGTTCCCATCCCTATTCCTTGTATACCTGCCCCTTGCGCACCTCCTCTGGTCGTTCCTCCTGTTCCTCCTCTTCCCCCCATTGCAAACGGAACTATCACGGGGACACTGCCAACCCTACCACCACCCCCAACGATGATGCCCGTTCGGGCGAAAACGACAATTGAGACTAGGACCAGAACTACCAGCTTAGATGATGGACAAGGCCAATGATCTATATTACACTCCCCTGATCTAGTCTTGAGGCCATCTGCAGGCTGCAGTCGGGCTCCTAACCGGAAACCAAAAATATTCAAATTTCTCTAACTGCATGGTAGTTTGTGTAACCTTCGTTCTGTTGGATTTCTGCGCTTGATTAATAGGATAGATATATAATATATACTACGCAGTACTGCTTTTAATTTATCATTGATTCGATATGATATCAGCTGATGTATGTATTAAGCTATTTGTTCGCCTTCGAGATCTATACTTTCTTACGCTCGAGGTTCATATACCGTTTTTTTTTGTATTTATTCGATCATTTCTAGATTCATGCATGTGCATAAAAATTTAAAAAGGATGCATGTGTAGACCGTTATTCGTTTAGAGAATGTCTCTCCCTCCTCCTTCTCTCTTTTCATACTTTACTTGTATTTACCTGTATTTTGCACAGGTAGTTTATTTTCATGTATTCTATTTAGCTAGGCGCTTCCCAAATTTCACGCTTCTATCCAATATATTACTACACTGGCTGGGATATGATTGTGTGGCTGTACTGTCTGTTGGGACTGCTAATTTATTTTATATGTAATATTACCGAAAGCGCAAACAGATGCACACCTACAGCATTCTAAGCATTTATAATCGGAACATCTACTATCCGAGCTCGATTATTAATCTACATCAAATCCCCCCGACATATAAACATTCTAGAAACCAAGCAGCCGGTTAACCGCGAACCCTATTGACGGATGTATTTACACCACACTGCTAGCGCTTTTCAATACATTAAACCCGCTACCACCCAGTATCTCAAGGGTAGTATACGCATACAGGTAAAGATATCCCCCAAGTCCTGAACTTTTAAAATACCCATACACGTCCCAGAACGTCGGACTGACCGTTTTAACTACTGCAGGCCAAGGATTCAATGGCAAAATAGATGCTGCCTCACTGGTAGAAACTAGAATATGAACATAACCCAATTCGGCGTCCGAGGTCCTTTGGTAGCCAAGAGACGCAAGTTGGGGATGAATCCATAGGACCGCTGTGCCCCAGGTGAACCAGGTTAACGTATATACCATGCCAACGAACCATCTAACTTTCGTTGCTTTCACACCCTTGGATTCCGTGGATGTCCCCGTGGCCCAACAGATGAAATCTTCGAGGGTGATGGCGAAGGGTTGGATATAGAAGAAATAACCTGTTACATACCACCCGGGCCGCATATGGAGGGGAGTTGAATCTTCGTACGGCATGGTGTCGGTTTTGGAACCGTAGTACACTGCAAGGGAGTGTAGGAGTCCGGAGACCCCAAAGGCGGAGAATACAAGGAAGTATCGTCTGATCAATCGTGGGACCCGACCGAGCTTTGGAGAGCTACCGAAGATTAGGGAAGAGACTTTTTCCCCTGGTGCAGTCAAGCACTGAGTGTTCGACATCCATTGTTAGCTTGTGGTTCATTGTAGATTCGATCGGTAGGGATATATAAACTCAAATATCATACCCTTCTCAGATTCTGATGCCATGCTCTTCCCCAGACATTCCGAATACTCCAGGCGTCCTCGAACCCCCCGAACATATTCGGCCACGATTCAATCTTGCCCCAATCCCCCTTGATTCCTGAGGTAACGCAGATCATGCGTGCCAGGTTATAAACTAAAACGCTATTCGATACCATGGCAAAGATCCCCATGAATGCGACCACCATCTGGAAGATGGAATTTTTGAAAAGGCCATAGACCCAAGGATACGGTGAGTCTGCTTCCTTCCGAAGGACCTGGACCATGTAGTCGCATAGACTACCACATGTATATAATCCCAAGTATATAGACAGGATGCTAACCATGGACTCGAATATATAGGCTACGCGAGAAGAAGGGTATTTAATCTTCTGCAGTGGCACTTGGATGTTCCATCCGATCCCTCGATGGGAGGTGACTAACGATAGGGCCCATTTGACTTGGCCCAGAGTGTCTTTAGGATATTCATGGACTTTTGTAATAGTCCTTCCGACCCTATCGACTTGGAGGAACTTAGCAGGCGCATTGTAGCCCTGCAGATAAAGATAATCGAACATCTTGAAGGATGTGTCTGTCATGAGGAGACCAAGGAGGTATGTTTCCTTTGCTAGCCCCTCTGTTGGTGGCCATAGCAGAGCCCTGAGTACCAGCAAAGCTGGAAGGGGATATATGGCATACCTAACAAACGATGTAGTTGGCAGCGATAAAATAAGAGTGGGGATCACCGTGACCCCTATCAAGGCACCTTGTAGTGTGTTTTCAAACATCTTTCCGGAATAAAGGATATACCCTTCAAACAAACAAAAATATATAAGGAAGGCAAGTTTACAAGGTAAACGGCTTGAGGGTGGGATAGAAGACAGCCCCTAGACAATTTTTAAAATGGCACTATCGATCAGTCTATATACACCTAGATAATCCGTGCCGCACGCCTAGAGTATAGAATTCGCACTAGGTACGATCTATCACAAAACGTTGGGTTGCAATTGCGTCGAACTTCGGCGAAAAAAGAACCTATAAACTCGGAAGTTCCCAGACAAGGTTCCTGTGAACAGCCTCTAGATCTAGAGCCCCTCAAAACGCTTACTAGCCATGACCATTTCCTGTCAGCACCCAGTCCGACAGGGTAAGCACCTATTGCGATGGGTTCAAGCTAGTTGATGAGATATCAAGATGAGATATCCCAAAGACAAGACGGTTATAAGCCATACCAAGCCAGAAATCGAGGGGATTTCTGAGATTTCTCGTACTCGGCACACATATCCATAACGTTAAATTATCATTTGAATTCCGTGACAAGCGGTTCCGGTTCGCTTGCAGGGCTGCGGAGCGCCACAACATGATAACGATGGGTATCGGCCGGACATAAGGGTATGATTTGGGGAGCGTTGACTACTACAGACTCGTGGGCTCCTCCGAATTCACGTTGGTTTGCATAATTTATGGGTTGGAAGAGTACTTTAGCTGACATGGACCTAGATGCCCTTGAGCCGCAATACTATTTACTAAGGAAGACCAAGAGTAGTTCACTAGGACACATTATAGGCTAAGTAGATATACGAGAAGTTGAGTTTTTTTTCTGGGGTTTATCCAGGCTTTCTCACATTGTTTGGAGCAAGGGTATCGCACTGCGTCTTAATAATAGAAACCTGCCATTCTGATTGCGAATTATGATCTAAGGGACATTAAAAGTTTTGGGTAGGGGTCCATCAAATTGCGGCTCTTTACATTGTAAAAGCCGCTTGAACAAAAAAAGAAAAGAAAATCGGGCGCACCAAGCGAGAAGCTTAAATTGGAGGAGGTGAAGTTGGGTCGAGCTGTTGGATTCGCTCAAGTGTTTGGTCCCATAACTTCTTTTGGAAAGCCTTACCATCTTCTGTCAAGAGAAGCGCGGCAGAACTGTAAAAGATGATTATTAGCGATGTCCCGATCTTTGGGGATATTCTAGTTAGGTTGACTTACGGTGTTTCTTTTCCATCGCTATAGTACTTCCCGTTACCCTCGGTTCCAGTAATTGCAGCCAAAGTCAAGGCTCGGGCTCCTTCAGAGGGGGTACGAGCCATTAGAGATCTGACACCCTTCATCAAATACTTCAAGTACCAAGGAGAATTGGTGTCAAAGTTGGTAGCGACTAAGCCAGGGCACATTGAGTTGATAACAACTTGCGAGCTGTCGATCTTGGAAGCGAGTTCATTCGTGAAGCCAGTGAGTAGAAGTTTGCTGACATTGTAGCGATCCATGCCGAAGTTAGCCCTGTTGTTGAACCAATCGATAATGTTCTCGTTGGGTTTGATGGTATTCTTCTTGAGGGAGGTCATGTGCTGCATGTTGGAAGAGACAAAGGCGAGATGGGATGGTTTCCCAGAAGCAGCAGCTCCGGCCTTCAACAATGGGAGCAAATGGGTAGCAAGGAGAGCATTGGAGAGATAGTTAACTTGGAGAACGGTTTCATATCCGTCCGAAGTAGGAATGTATTTGAAGAAGCTGACACCGGCATTGAGGACAGCGATATTCAACTTCTTGACCTCGCTGAACTTTTGAGCGAAGGCAGCAACAGAATCGAAAGAAGCCATGTCAACTTGATAGATTTCAACAACGGCTCCTGGGTTCTTTTTCTTGACTTCCGGGTCATCTAGGAGGAGCTTCTTGGCCTCCTGGCCCCTTTCAACGCTTCGGACAGCGAGGTAGACAGGCGATGCCTTGAGTTGTAGAAATTGACGTGCATTCTCAAAGCCAATGCCAGTGTTGCTGCCTGTAACCAAAGCAGATTGGCCCGACAGGTCGGTCGAAGATGGGATGCTTGGGATTCTTGGAGCCATTTTTCGGATTTTCTTGATGGTTTTTCTGATTAATTTTGGATGGAGGTGATGAAGATATTGGAGGTGATTCTAGAGATGATGAAAGAAGAGGCGATGGAGATGATGGGATGATGGATGAGGTGATTATCTTGGTAGCCGGTAGGCGCGAGCTTAGAACTTGAGTGGATTGCTAGCTATCTAAGGTTGGCGACACTACGACTTGGAGGATGGGGAGGTTTGATAGAAAGCTACGATGCAGTGGCAATGGAAGCGAACGTGCTTGGACGTCTGGTGGAGTGGAGATAGAAATGGTGGTGGTGGTGGTGATAGCAGCGCAGTACCAGTAACAGCGGCAGTAACAGCAGAGTGGAGAATAATTACTTATCAATTAGGGCTCACACAAAGAATTGATGGAGGGCCAGCGCTCAGAACTCAGTTGGATGGGTGAAAGGGAAGACAGGCCAGATGGCACAGCAAAGCACAGCAGAGCGCAACGAGGGAGAAGCTCTGGAGCATGAAGAGCCGGGCAATTGACATGACAAGTTCCGTGTGTAACAAGATTAATAATATGGATTCGTTGCTATACCCCAAATAGGACGATTATGTAACCGGCCGGCCGAAAGAAACACCACGAAGAACAACAAGATTTCAAGCTCGCAAGGCAGAAGTTGGCGAGGTCTGTCTGGCTCGGAACAACAACAATGCCGGCTCTGAACTCTTCCATGAGGAATACGAGACAAACATCGCATCGATGTCCGGGGTGCGATCCTGTCGGCTACCCGTTCTACAGCACACATTTTTACATGGGCTGTATGACTGACTTACTTATTTACCTCCTATCTTTCAACCGAATCATAGACATTCATCCTATACTTCGGTCTCACTTAAAATAATCTTGGGCGGAGCGAAGGCCGGTTTTCCTTACCTATTTTTCCTTGGAGCATACTAATTTAGTTCAGGCACACACATACATATATACGAGAGAAAAGGCTAAACGGGACAGGGCCGGCCTGCTTCATCCCATCGCACGCAATACCTTGGAGCGAATCGCAATCGATCAAATATGCGAAACACACTACTATTCTTACTATTACTGCCACCATGACTGCCGGTTTAATATACGTAATTCGGTACCTACTTTAGTCTCTGAACAGACGGATGCCGGCCCCACCACCTTTCATTACGTGAACTGACTTGCTTTCGGAGGAAGCCCTTGCTAGGCTTAAATGTTTATGCACACCTATCGTCTCGTCATAGATATTTCCCGACGCCCGCTGCACCTTGCATGCGACTTCGCATGCAGGTTGGCTCTTATCTGGCTGTCCGTCTTCGCGCTTCGAATGTCTCCCCCCACGAGGGAGCTCTCACAGCGGTGAGAGCGGTTTTGAACCTTGGCACCAGGGTAATTAATGTCGGCTACCCAGCAGGGGTATGCACGGATCCTTTTCTTGCTCTCGCCAATGCTCAGTCAACCAACCGAGTCTGCGAATGCGCTGTTTTAGGGAGTGGAGCACGCGGCCTTCGGCAGGTGGGTCTTGGTGTGGGTCTAACTATTGATTTAGTGGGGCCGGTGGGTCCGACTATGGCCGGTTATCATTGCTCGGGGAGCCCAGTGTTGTCTTCGACCCTTGGGCTTTAGGCTCTGTGGTCTGTGATCCGGGGAATCCTGTGGTCCGGGTGATGCCGTCTGATCAGTTGCTGGCTATAACGATACACCCGTCCATCAGCCCTTGTACGAGGCTTTAGCCTCGAAGCTCTTGATATCTCTTGCTGCTTCCGGCCGTATCACGACCGTTCGGACGTCAGATGAACCACGAAATGCGTACATGAGTAACATTCCCAAATGCAGATACCTTGCACAATGACTTTGCTTCTACAGATAGTTACAATATAGGAATGGAACAGCGTGGTAACATGTAGCTTGTTCGTGAATTCAGCCTCATGAGCTCAGTCAGCTTCTTTTCAGGAAAAAAAAAAAACCAAGAAAAAGAAGAAGCAGTGAGAAAGGTTTCGATGGCTCAAACTCAAATACCCTGGCGGGTTTTCTCTGCCCCTCCCCCACCTGTTCACAAGGATCCATAGCGAGATTAATAGATTATACATTTACTTTGGCGGACTTGTCTTGAGCACGCCCCGAGGCCCGTGAAAATTTGCAACACGAGACAACACAAAGTTACCACTCAACTCCTAGTCCCTTCGATCAATAATTTAATCGGGTTCACGAAGTTGGATCTAGATCTATAGATTAAAGAGGCTCTTTTTGACCCTATTCCGATTTGTTAATTATCCTTAAATTTTTTCCTCTTTTCGAGTAATATATTATCGCAATGTTCACTTCTCTTCGCTTTCTATGTTTCGGAAACACGCCGCTCCCCTCTTTGAACTCTTCTAGATCTCCACAAAGAACTCCATCTCTAGGAAGCTCAAGCACATCATCTCTATCACCTATCGAGGAAGAACTCGCTACCCCATCTACTCCAGAATCAAACGATAGTGGACTTACTCTAAGTTCAAGCATCGGACCATACCCAATCCCATCGTCTTTGATGAGAGAAGTAGAATCAATCAGATCTCACATTTTACAACAAAAGAGTCGTCATCAGAATCAACCTAGTCGACGACATAAGCAAAAGAACCGGCGTCAGAGGCTTCAAGAAGTTGCAATAAAGCAATCCATTGCCTCCTCTATCCGTGAAAAAGCAAAGCCTATAGCTACTCCGACTTGTTACTACGATGTTTCCAGCCCTTATGCTGAGGACACAAGCGTATTCGAGTTGAATCCCGCAGGAGAGAAAAATACAAACGAAGAAGAAGAATTTGGTATTGCATCTCAGCATGACTGGGATGAGATGATAAACCCACATTACAACTATCTCGGTGCGCAAGAACAGATATGGGATGGTGACCTCGATTCTAGTGCATACTGGGGACTAGATGATTTGATATCTCAAGGGTATTTCGAGACATACGATAACAGTTCGGTTGTCTGCCACCCAAAACAAGATGCCAATACAGATGAATCTTACTCGATATCTAAGGCGTTGACGATAAGTCGGAATGTTAAGCAGCCGAATGGCGATACGGGGTGGTGGTTGGTGAAACACGTAGATCCAAGGGCTCTATCCAAACTTGGAAGTGATTGTGTTATTCTATAATCTGCATGTTCTAGCATTTTTCTTTGTGTCTTATAGATAGTTGAGATATTAGAATCATCCAGTTGGTCAATCGATCGAAATTTATATGTATTTTTATTTACAAGTTGAAAATTCCCGCGACGAGGCAACATCACGTAGTTGTGTTAACTTCATCTTAATATATCGATACTGGAGAGGTCTCATCTAAAAGCCGTACAGCATTGACCCAGCATATTAGATAGAGTTACAAGATCTAAACATGTAAATGTATAAATCCTATTCAATAAGTCTAACTATCTTCAAATAGTGCTATGTTGAGCAGCCCAGTAGGCTCAATTGAATAAGATGAAAATATATAGTTTCATTGCTAAGAACATGCACTAAAGAAATAGCTAGATGGATTTTAGTATAACATCGAAGTCTGCAATACTCGCAGCTTACAAACAAAAACTTGGTAGAATTTTGGCCATCCTTCTCGCAGATTCCAACACATGGTTTCAGTGGGAGCTGGCCAAAAGTCTTCGTTACATTCTGCAGATCTGTCTTACTCTCCCCTTCAATCCTTCGTCAACGTGGTACCTAAAACGCCACGCTGCTCCTGATATTCTGTGCAGTCAAAGTAATATTGTGCACGACCGTCTTAAGTAGGAAATCGTTTACATCCAAGTGCATAACAGTAGTCGTCCACAGCTCGATAACACAAACAATGGTGATCCAGAGTCCCAAGAGAATATTCATCAGGAAAACTTTGCCTCCAGTTTTAGGATTCTTGGTATCCAACGAAAGAAGGTGGAATGGGATGTTCAACCCCCATACACAGACCCCCAAGGACCAGAAAAGTGCAGACATGTTTGCTTTGCGCGCAGTAAACGACAACAAAGCTATTTGTATCGATCCAAGGAATCCTAGGAATTGGTGCATGTGGTTGTGGAAAAGTACCGCCAGAGATTTGACGCCAATCTTCTTGTCATCGTTTGTATCCTATGTATACCCATTAGTTGCTAAGCCCGCAAAAAATCGTCATTTGTATTGTTCATACCTGAGTTGCATAGATAGTATCAAAGTAGACGACCCAGGCACTGGTTGCAAGGAACATAGGAACAGCGTCTCGAAGTGTATCCAAGTTTCCAGCGACGGAAACCCAGCCAGGGAAAACTGCCATTCCGATGATGGGCCCCAAAACAAGTTGTGGCCATTGAACAACTCGTTTCATGAATGGGTAGATTGTGCTTGCGATCCACACGGGAGCACAAACAAGAGCACCATCGAAACCTAAAGTGGCATAGCTGATGTACACCGTAAGGCCCATTTCTACGATGAAAGCGATGATCGCTGATCGAAGGCTTATCATTCCAGCTGGCAAAGGTCGAACCTTTGTTCTTTCGACTTTTCCATCAAAGTTTCGGTCAACGATATCACTACAGTGCACCCTGTATGTCAGTAACCTTTGGGATTTTTAACTTGAGAATTTTCGTCTTTAATTTTCTTACTTGAAGGTACAGAATGCCATATGTGCAATTGTCATGCTAATCCAATTTGCAAAAAGGACGCTGAGGAATGATGATGGCGTGAAAACCTTCTGGTGACTCCCTGCACTCAAGCAAGCTCCCCATACTATATTTTAACTCCTACGTTAGCAAAGCTACCTTGAAGAGAGAGAATCGCAGTTTGCAGGAAGTCAATACTTACTCGCTGGGTAGACACATAGAAGCGACTCGAGGGTGTGAAGCCTAGCTAGCTTGATAACTCCAAGAGGAGTATTTCGCTTTGATTTTGCTTGAACAGCAATATTGTTGCCATTTGCAGATATCTTCTTTGCGGACATTGTCTGAGTCTTTTCTTTAGCAGAACTTCGAGTTCGTGGTCTTGCAATAATGCTCTCCATATGAGACTTTTCCGACTGGGAAAGCTCTTGATAAGATAGTATATAATAAGTAAAGGACCTTGGGATTCTCGAACACAAAGCTAGCTGATTACGAGCTTGCAAATTTGCTATAGTAAAGCTGGCAGATGTGGAGACGAGGGAAGCACTGGATATCAATCAATACGGGAAAAAGATGCCGCGTCAATTAATTAAAAACATAAAAATTTTTATCTTCACATGTCTTTGAATTCAAATTATATTAAGATAACGTTTCCGGCTTCTAGAAATTCGGGTATGAAGCACTGCAATTGGATATAGCTTACCCTTGCAGTTCATGACGGATTATGTGAGAACACTCACACGGGACTAGTTTCCGACATATTGCATCGCATCGCATTGCATAAAAAAACTCCTGGGTCTAAATCTTACGGTTGGCTAGTTAATTGTTAGAGTTAAAGATCCCCTCCCCGGGGAGCTATTTCAGGGTCTACAACGATGAACTTTTCGAATCCAGAGGACCTCGGAAAACTTTCCGGGGAGCTTGTCAAAATACTATGTCTCAGTAACCCGTAATACGAAATTTAAAACCAGTTGTTTCGGGGACATAGATCCACTATAATATTACGGCGCGCGGCGGGAATCGCACTGAGACCTTTTTGCTGACGATTCTCCATGCACATGTAGTATAACATCTCGCGTGGGGGTCTCATAACCTGGAAACATCCTGCCCAGGGCTGAGCAGGCTGCCGTGTTATGCGGCGAGAAAACCTGCATTGACCCGGTATATGCAATGATCTAGACACCCGGTGTTACCCTGCTAACTTAGCGTTAACGTTAGCAATATCTAAATTTTAGTTCTGGGGCCGTCGGCATATGAAACACAGAAGAAAAAAAAAATCTTCCAATAGCAAACCTATATCTCCAAAAATTCGACGAAGTAACAAAATTATTTTTGATAGACGGCAAATTCCGGCAGAGGAGGAGAAGCTTAAGTCCGTCAAACTCAGCCTTGACAAGGTACGCAATCAATTGCCTATCTGTTAGCCTCCGGAGATAGGTAGTCTGCGGAACGTCGGGTCGGCCATTTTTTCGATTGCGACAGGTCCGGATTCCAACATTGCGCTTGTGAAAGGCTTCATGCGATTTTGTCAAATTGGGGGGGTAAGCTTGAATTCGATGCTCTCTGTTGCCAAAAAAACTTTATGACAGATATTCTATCAAGTAATTTCAGGAGGATAGTACACCCGTATACGTACATGGACTTGTACATTTTCAATTTTTGATAGAACGAAGGTTTTTGAGCTCGAGTCGTGCCGCAGGGCTGAGAAACTTAACTCTGCCTTCCAGGGTAGTTACACAACATCTCGAGCTCCTCGTTTTCTGCAACACCCGCATATACATGTACTCTAATCGCACTTCTGGATGAAATAACTTGTTATAGAAATATTCGAAACGCATGTACTATTAAAAAAGAAAATCCCATGACCGCATGACTAGTTACAAATCTCATCTACAAGAGCTTCTTGGCGGGTAAAGGGTCTCCATTCGCATCAAAATTCTTTTTTACAACATCTTGGAGCTCTCTGATCGCAAATTTCTTCTGCAAGAGAGAACTTGCCATCTTGTCGCAAGCGGCATCCCAATCTGTAGTCCACTCTGGGAAGAACGGCTGATACCCAAGCAAGCTACCAATGTAATATCCAAGAATGACTGTAAGCCAATAGCCAAAGAAATGTCTGAATGGAACCCACCAAGGAGGCGACAGGTATGAATCACCAGCCTCGAACATCTATTTTATTTTTGTTAGCACTGCAGCAAAGCTACCCCGGGTCTAAAAACTCTCGAAAACTTACACAGCAGACTTGAATTAGATCAGGGGCAGTGCCACGCATCATCATATCCTCTTGATAGCCATACCAATTCTCAAAGAATGCTTGATCAAGCTGGTAGCTTCTGGCATTAGTACTGGCACTAATAAGGAAAACGACCTTATCATTCTTTTGTCCCGGAGTTCCCCATAGTCTGTGATGCGGGCCTGGCTCTAGAGTTACTTCTCCATCTTCAGGCGTCAAGATGTGTTCGACGTCGTTTATTTCTACTGTGAGCTGCCCGGAAATCACTTTGAAGTATTCGTATTGGTTGGGATGGAAGTGTTTTGGAGGTTTCTTCCCAGACTTCTCAAGAGCCTTGACACGATGATGGTTGACGTTTATAACGGTGTGGAATAAGAAGCATCTTCCTTCCGGGGGGTCCATCTTGGTAACGACGAATGCACCCTCGAATCTGGCATCGGTCTCGTCGTTAGCAAATACCACAAAACCAATGTGTTGGCACGTAGACAGCTTCGCTCCACTTACTTTGTGACTGGGTTCTGACCCGCCGTATACTTCTTTGGAATGCACGGTGCCATTTTTGATAATGATCGTCTTGTATGTGATATGCGCCTATGGATAGAGCTCTCAGAGCTTTAGTTTTCGAAGAGTATCTAGTTTATCGTTATAGATGTAGAAAAGTAGACTTTGGCTTTTTTTTTTTTCCTTCTGAGAAGCGAGAATAGCTTATTTTATTTCTTGCGAATTCGAAGAAATCGCTGAATTATTTCGGCTTTTGAATGAACGTCAAGTCAGCGTTTTCAATACAATGTCCTTAGATCTTTCGATAGTGGCGTGAGGTCTGGACCCGGCTGGAATGGAATGAATTATGATACTAATGGGCATGTAGTTTTCGGAGAGCCACTGAAGTCAAGGTGAGATAGAAAGGGTACCGGCATATGTTTTCCTATTTCGCATAATCGTAAAAAAAAAAAAAAAAAAAAAAAAAAAAAAAAAAGGGAGAGAAAATGAATGAGTTCAGTGCCTCAAACCGAATTCGTATATGCAGCTGAAAAAAATTGTACAGATCGCAGCTGGGGAAGCGAGGGCTTATCGTAAAGCTAGTCATACATACTGTGATGCTTCCTGTGTTGGGTCAGACCCCGGGATATATTCTATTCCTGGTCGCCGAGACTTTGCCTTCGGCAGATGCCAAACGTGTGACAACACACCTTTTTTTGGTGGCTGACCCGGCGTCTGGCTTCGAGACTACGCCGAGACCCAACTTGTTGGATTTCGGTGTCGGCGGGCGGTCATCCCGGGATAGTTTGACGATTTACATTGTATTGGCAGCACCCCAGAGACACACTTTGCCTCAAACCCCTGTACTACAAGCAAGGAGCGCTGGCAGGGTCGAATTTTCTGAGCCTTCAGCCTAGTATAGAAAGCTTAAGCTTAGAGAAGGGGGTCAGCCAAGACAAGCTAAGAAAAAAAGGAAAATATGGCAAATTCTACCCTTGATAATGCGCGAGATGGGATTTCGAATTTTCGAGGGGATGGTATTTCCAGAAAAGGGTCCCTAATCATTGCCCCTAACGATAGCACGTACGCACTAAACCTCAATGATAACGACAGATGTAAGACGGTGTCTTCCAGAATCCTTAGCATTCGTGGCATATCCCGTATTCAAAAATAAAGAAATTATACGAGCGGGTTTTAATTATGTGAATTCTAACGTAAACGTAAACTTTGAGCTAAAGGCCCTGTCAACGGTGTTAACCGTCGGCTCTATGGTCTATTTCCTAGGTACAAGTTTAACCTTGATCTGTTCAAACAAGTTAAGCGTAATAACCATCCTGCTGCGCTGAAGAGCCGCCCATGCACGATCGAAGGCATCCCTGTGGGTTTCTCCAGGCTCCAGGACCAACTCCATCCGATGCTCTCGAAATAATGCGAGAAATGTCGCCATGATCTCAACTTGGGCAAAACGTTTTCCTCTGTGGAGCAAGATAGTCAGCTGTGATTATTGATAATATAATGTCAGAAGTGGGGTTGTGCTTACGGGCAATTCCTTGGCCCCTCTCCGAAGCCAAGATATGTCCCACGCCGATAGAGCCTGGCAGCATCCGTGTTTGATCCGGAGAGTTGGAGGGTATCTTGTGGGGAAATTCCAAGGGCCTCCTGTTTCTGAGTTTGATACCAACGGGATGGCTTGAATCTGTATGGCTCTGGCCAATATCGTTCGTTGTAATGGACACCAATTGCGTTCAAAGCGACCATACTCTCAGGTGGGATGTCGACGCGTTGGTCTTTGTAAATGAACCAACTGTCTACGACATCTTCTGTGGACTTCGGGATATATGGTGTGACGGGGAATAGACGTGTGGCCTCATACTAGAAACGTGAAAGCATTAGTAATTCTGACTTGCAGCTGTTTTCTCCTTTCGCAGCCTGTTTCTTACCAATACTCCATTGGTTTTTACCATTTTTGGGAAGACTTCTTCATATTTCAAGTCGTAAATATTTCCGACGCCTTCGAGAATTTCGTCGATTTCTTCGAAAATTTCCTCTTGGACATCTGGATGCATTGCAAAGAGAAACAGGGCATATTCAAGAGATCTCGCACTATAGTCATTGATATCAATTAGTATTCGGAACCATAGGGCGATCGAATCGATATAAGAATGACTTTTAATGATTGAAATGAATATTTACCTTGTTTCATGGCCACTATATTGTAATAAAGATACCCAGATATGTTAGTCATATGATAAAGAGTACTAGAGACATAAGTACGGAGGTGAGTTAAGAGTTACTTACGCAAGAAGGAAAATGGCGCTGTTGCCCATCACAAAGTCCTTTCGGACACCAGTTTTACTAACCGAGGCCGTATCGTAAGCACTTCCACCCTTTGCTTGAGCTTCGGGGTCGTCACTTTGCAACATCGCTGAGAGCAAGTTTTTGCCGTCTTCGCCATTCTGGAGTTTCTCATCTTCGATTTGAATAAGCTCCATCATGTGTCTTCGCATATTCTTGGCAGCGACACCAGCCGTTTGGGCTAGTTTGGGGCCATATTTGTAAAGCCATTTGGGGCAGTAGGCCATAATTGCGATATGTTCAAGGAAGAACTCGGATGCTTCGCGGAAACTCATTTCGTAACCGGTGGGGATGGCATCTTTCTGCGCCGTCCATGGAATCTGGACGCCGAAGGAAGCGAGGGTAACTACGTGAAGGGCCAACTTCATACAATCCGAGCCCATCTTGTGAATGATGCCCTCTTTGTTTGAGGTAATGTTATCAAGACCGGAGAGCCATTCATCTCTCATAGCGCTAGCTTGATAGAGAGAATCGAACCATACCACCTTATGATTTGGTTCCGTGAAAGTTTTGTTTGTTACTCTCCGGTGGAAGCGCCATTCGTCATGCTCGCTCTGAAATTGTGAAGTTCTTGTTAGCTAAATCTTTTCCAAATCGATAGTTCATTTCGTCATTGATTTTGGGACTTACTGAAAGAATGCTGGGTCCGAAGTAGCCCATAACTTTTACAAAGCTCTTGACTGGGCGTGGGAATTTTGTTCTCTTCTTCGTTACTTCGCAGATGACATCTGGATCTCCGACAAAAATTGAAAGCCCACCAGGACTCACCACACAGAAGATGTCGCCCAAGTCCTCGTGAACCTTATTTTTAGCATCGAAGTTCCATGATGGTCTCGAGTACTTGACGAGCCAGCCAAGTCTGAGGGCCTTCAGAACAGGCCAGGCGATTTCTTTGACGAGAAGCCATACCATGCTCCATTCGTAAACCGCTGTATACACATAAGGCAGCCCAGTAGCTATTGCCTTTTTACGGTTTACATGAAGCCCATACAAAGGTTTGATAACATTGTAAGCTATCAGCCCAATGGCCAAATGTGTATAAGAGATATTCTCTATAATCGTCATCGATTAAGTTGCAAGTTTGCCAAAGACTAGATTCAAATTAGTTGGGAAAACTTTTACTGTCAGTTGACATGTAACTGAGCCTTTGGTAAGATTTAAAAAAACATACCCTCTGCAATGCTCTTTTATGGGATAAATGAAACGAGCTTGGATTCAACTATGTAAGAAACTGATGCACGTACTGCGAACACGACTTAATTCTACTGAGTCTTCTTCGCGGGTGGTAGAGAAGGTTTACTAAAAGCAAATTGTTCGCAAGTGCGAGCTGCAGCGATAGCTGGCATAATACGAAAAGCAGATAGCCAGACGAACCCCACGCACATTCAAAACTAGTTTTCCTATCAAGGGGCTTGTTTTCCGATCCATATTAAGGTACAGTAAGCCCGGCGAAACATTTCCGAAAATTAATATAATATCTATGCTGGAACCATCGGCACAAAGCTGTACTAACTAATACTTCTTTTTTCTAGCTTTTCGTTGCAGTGCGTCGAATACGACAAGGTCAGGTTGCCGGTTGGGACCCGGGATTGTGCATCGATGCATGGTTCGGGGAGCCCGCCTGGCCCTGGGACCGACGTGGGAACTGCCGGACCCCATAATGCAAGAAGCAAATCCTAGGATCCTGGCGGCCCAAACGGAGACAAATCTCGGGATTAGTTCAAACAAGGGTCCCTCCAAACTTCAAATGATATAATACGCGGCTCCGAAATCGCCAGATGCAAAGAACTAAATGATTGGATGCTTCGACTTTGGAAAAAAGAACCCCCTTTACAGGGTTCAAGTCACGTGGAATTATATGACATAGGTCCTCAGCTCTAGTCTCATACTCAACTCAGCCTCGTAATTTCAGAACCCGGCTGCTCTGAATATTTGGATTTTTGATCGAGATGAAAAGGCTGTATGTAATGACTGCAACGTTAACGTAAGATGATTTGGAGGCGTTCGCATCTTAGCTTTAGCGAAACGAAGATACCCCTTCAGCCTCAATTGAGCCATTGTAATTATAGATCCATAGTGGTCTGATTGAGACCGGTTTGAGGCACGAAGGGTAAAAAGCGAGCGCAGTTAGGAGGATTCAGTCTGTTTTAAAAAGTGGCAGTCGTGGCATCGATAGAACGTGAAATTAGAAAGCGCTTTCTCCATACCCAGGTAGTTTCGAGTTCATCGACCAGAAAATCTCAAAATCATCTATTTTGAAGTATCTTATTCTATTGTCATTCTTCCCGATGCGGTTTACACTATACGGGCTTCTGGGGTTTGCATCCCTACTTCATGCTGCACCCATTGCCGAAAATCTCTCCACAACCCTCAAAAGTTTGAATGTCAATCCTGCAGACTTCTCTCTGTGGGACCAGAGAAACTTTCTAGGAAACCCTCGATTGACCTGCGTGGTCCTCGAGAAGTTGTTTGGTTCCAAGTCTACGGGTGTCTATGAAAGTGGCTATACTGCGTTGACAGAAATAACATGGTAAGATTACCTATCGTTTACCCTTGTACTGGACTACTGCACCTCGATGATCAGTTGTTCGAGGCATATTGGTTGTAGACCTTAGCCGAATCAAACGGACCCTACTGAAACCCGGATCAATTAGGTCTCAAACATGTTGGGTGAATCCTGCTTGTATCGTTTCTCCAGCAAATGCCCAGGATGTCTCGAAGGCAATAATTGTTCTTCGGGCTCTCCAGACCAAGTTCAGCGTTAGGAGCGGTGGCCATATGGCAAATCCCGGATTTTCGAGTGCAGGGCCTGATGCTGTCTTGATCTCACTCAGCAACTTGACAAAACTCAGCTTGAGCTCTGATAAGTCAATTGCTACTATTGGCGTGGGTAATAGATGGGGAGCTGTGTACAATTATCTTCAGCCCTACAACGTAACAGTCATCGGTGGAAGAATCGGGACTGTTGGATCTGCACTGGTCCTAGGCGGTATGTGTAACCAACCTATTCTCTTAGCGAGGGGTCCGTTCAGCTATCTAACGAAACATTTTGCATCTTTGTCGCACCGCAGGAGGGCTGAACTACTTCAGCGGACAGTTTGGGCTTAGCGCGGACACCGTCGAAAGGTTCCAAGTCGTTCTATCCGATGGCTCGATTGTTACTGCGACTCGCACAAAAAATTCAGATCTTTTCCAGGCCTTGAAAGGAGGCTCTGCTAACTTTGGTAGCCTAACCTTTATTTTTACCCAAAATGGGTCGGAAACCCAACGCTGACACAAAGTTGTACAGGAATCGTCACCGAGTTCGACTTGCGGACAAGATACTCAGGACCTCTGTATTACGAGGCTGTCTTGTATCCTGGAGACCAATACCCTGCATTGATGAAGGCTCTTGTCGAATACCAACGAAATGGCAGTCTCGACACTAAAGCTTCACTTGTCACTTCGTTCCGTGTAGAAGGTAACTTGGTGGTATTCTTGTACCTAGACCCGGTTATTCGGCCCTCAGCCTTCGATCCTTTCTACAGCGTGCCTTCCATTCCATTCTTCCCTCCTGGTTTTGCCACAATTACCGAGTTGGTCGCCGCTCTCGGTATTGGGTTTTCGTCTGAACCGGAAAGAGATGCCACGCGAGTAACCAGCTTCGAGACTGACGAGAGTATTCTAAACTACTCCTACGGCATTTGGCAGCAGGTTGTTGCGACACTCCCTGCTAATGCCTCATTGGAGTGGGTGCCCCAGCCAATCGGAGCCGGCCTCAAAGCTAAAGGCGACCAATATGGCGGCAATATACTCGGACTCCCGGCTAAAAACCACATTTGTAAGTCCTCGAATTTACCCATGATAAAATGGTGTAATACTGGTAGCGAATTCCGACTAAACAAAACAATCTGAATTAGGGCTCGATATCGTGGCAAAATGGAAGAATCCGGCTGATGATGCCTTCGTCCTCAATGCGAGTAAATTCATTCTCGACAAAACCGATGCATTCGCGAAGTCGAAAAATAAATATTTGCCATACTTGTTCATGAACGACGCTTATGCTGACCAAAAAGTGTTGAGAAGCTACGGAACTACAAACTTCAACAAGATCGTTCAGGTTTCGAAGAAATACGACCCGTCTCAGACTTTCCAAAAGCTGCAAGGGAACGGCTATCTTTGGACGAGAGAGTGATTCAGCTATTCCCGCTCCAAAAATAGTCGCATCTAAGTTGGAAATTTTAGGACTTCGAGTTCGATTTGATACAAAAATGCATAGATCCTGTAACCATTATATTACCTATATGTATACAAATGTATAATTATACCTTGTCAGTTTAGTTTAAATCTCTTTTAATCTTACTCAATCATCTTAAACCAATCTTTAATTCAGACCAAAGTAAGCTGTAGACGTCTTAAAACTGCAAAATTGTTACTGGGTCAATGTTGCATGCATGTTGGTAAAGGCCGGTTGGCTAACATTAGATCAATATCTCAGCCTTGAGCGACTTAAAACGATACTTAATTGCGGCCCAAAGGAAAATTTTGACAAATATTACGTAGAGTGACTTCAACTAGTACTACAATGATCGGAAAATGATTCCGCTTGAATTCATGATCTTTGCGTTTCCTTTCCTCGCGTCGCTCAAATGGAAAGATCCTGTGGTGTCTCAAGTTTACTTGCATATCGTTAGGACCGTCGATGACTGGCAAATTGACAATACAAAGAAGCAAGTGTTAGTTTCCATTACTGCTTACTGTGTAAGTTGGCGTTATTTACGCGAGATCTCGAGAGGCTTGCATGAATATCATGGGTATACCGAAGCCTCAACTGGAACTGCGGCAGAAGCCAGATTACGCGGCTGATATGCTCATCGCTCGATCACATTTAGTGTTGTTACTATATACAAATTCGTCTTCACCCTAGCGAATTGCGGTAGTTGTTAGAAAACTCTAATGTGGCTAACTTGGTGGTGCGGAAATCGGGCCGATTGTTTTCTGAGGTACCAAGAGCCTCCCTTCCCTGCCAGAGGAACAGGTACTAATATCTTACGTACTCACACGGCGAACTCGATGCTTGTTGCACATGCGAATGCCAAGGCAGCCCTGACATTTGCGAGCTATGCATTGTCGGAGGCGGCCAAGGCAAAGTGGATAAGAATTTCCCCGTCGAGAAGCTGGAAGTAAGACATCGGTGGCTTGCGGGATCGGTACGAGGTCTCCACTTTCTATGTAATCGGCGTCGCCAAGATATACTTAAATTCAACTTCCCACCCAATACAGCCGAGACAGGCCCACTTGCTAACCTTTCCCGGGCTCTGGGCCACAGGTCCAGGGCAAATATCCTTGTTGATGCTGCATGAATGGCCCAGAGTGCCCCATAGCCCGGACGGCTCCAGAGATAACGGCCTCACTTTGCGCCGGGCCACAACTCCACATTGCTTTTATTTATTTTTTTCGATGCCAGCATGCATGCTTGATAGCATCGGGAATTAGACGGGTTCTATATTAGTTGAGGTAATATCGCGCCATTGACGTTATGCGTCAAGGGCATGTGAATTCCGACGGCCCTCGATATTTTTCCTTTTTTCCTCTCTCTTTTTTCCTTTTTTTTTTTTTTGCTTGTCGAGATTAAATCCTACAACCTGTGAAAATTATCGTATTTCCGATTAAAAGCGCACCCAACTGGAACATTGCATTGGTGGGGCTGTGAATCATGATGGTCTGCACAATAGTTCTCGCCTTGCAGATATCATATCACCGCATTTGTGACAGCGGTTGCATTGTTATCGTATCATAATTTTTTCCGTTGATACCATCACCAAATTACACTACGGTAGTTGCAAACGAATTTTACTTTCCAGTGTATACATGTAGGTCGTCAATTAATATTCGTCTCCACTTGAACCAGAAAAATGGGACGTAGGCTACCACGGAGAAACAGAATACGGGGTGTTGCAGTATGGGGCTATCATGGGATATCCTGAAAATATTAATTTTCCACGCACATGCTAGACTAGCTCAAGGGTAGGTTTTAACATAGCTATAGTGCAAGGACTAGTTCCGGCATTAGTAACACTCTTTGTAATTTTCAACCCTCCATTGGACAGTTTTACGGCAAGCGGTTGAGTGAAATGGTTTGAGATTTTCTATTCCTGGAGCCTCCTCCTAATCTACAAATTGAAATATCCTTACAACAAAAAAAAAAAACATCAGAGATTTGGAATCCCGTTTAGCCCTTTACTCGGTTCTTTTGCCGGTCCATGCTTTGAATGTGCCCTTGAATTCTGGAATTACCATATCCCACCACTCCATGTCCTTGGCGGTGGTGTTGTAAAGTTTAAGGTCATGTCGCCTAATGAGGTACGCCATGATCGTGTAAAGCTCCATGTGCGCTAGATTAATTCCAATACAGGCCCTGGTGCCCTTGGAGAAAGGAACCAAGAATTTGTTCTGAACTGTCATTTCGGCGGGATCTCTTAGCCAGCGTTCCGGATCGAAGACTCTAGGATTCGGGAACAAGTCTGGGTTAAAGTGAATGAGGTATATAGCCATTCCAATGCGTGTTCCTGCAGGAACAAAGCGGCCATCCGGGAGGTAGATACCCCCTGGAGGTACCAAACGTGGTGTTCGAGAAGCCGCCGCTGAGGCGTATCGCAAAGATTCCTTGATACAAGCGGTCTTCACATGAATGGTTAGCCTTGATTGATAACATTGAGCCTCCAATTGGGCTACAGATTGAGCTTTGGGTTTCACTCTATGAGGGATTTTCTCACCAGGTATGGGAGCTTCTCCAATTCTTGATATGGGGCAACAGAGTCAACTTTTGGCAAAATTGTCTTCAGCTCAGCCAAGAGACGGTCGTAAATTTTAGGATTGGTTAGAATTTGGAAGAGCCCGACCATGGAAGTAATTCCAGTAGTATCATTGCCGGCAGACACAAGTGTGATGACTTCGTCCTTGATACCTTGCTTCGACGGTACCTGGAAACCTTTGTCTTCGTTAGGTGTCAGAAGGCGCCCGATAACCGTGGGGAAATTTGGCTTGTCTCCGTTTTGCCACTTGTCAACAAAGGAATTGATATGACCATCACTCAACTATATGCACCGTTGTCACATTAGCCATTGATTCCATATTGTCCAATTGTGCCTAAGACCCCGAGAATACATACGTCTTCAAGATGGCGGCCCATTTCAACCGTAGGGGAAATATGTCGTGCAATAAAATATGGGAGACCTTGGAGAAGCTTCACGAAGGGGAATGCCTTAATGACATGGAGGCTCATTAGGTAATTTCTAAAGAGGCGCACGGGAATCGACATAAATCCTGGATCTTCAACGGCTCCAAACTCTTGGCCGAAGGCGAAAGTTGTAACCATATCTGATATCGTCAGTTCAAGTCCTAACGGCTATACCGAATATTTGACTCACCCATAGTCAAACTTTTCAGAGCAAATTCCATTGGAACAGGTTTTCCAGCTTGAAAGTGTTCCTCAAGCTTGCTCGACCAACGTTCGACCTTGCCCATAATCATGGGTTCTAGTTTCAAAATACTCTGCCTTGAGAAAAGCTGCTCCAATGCACCACGGCGGATTTTGTGGAGGACTGGGTCGGTTTCCGCAACAGTAGAGGATGGAGCACCCAAAACCTTGTGCATCTCGGGGTCTTTGTAGTATCTGGAACCCAAGCGGTAGAGCTCGTGATAGTATCGCGGGTCATTAACATGAATTTCATTCGGTCCCATCCGAACAGCAGCACCTGAGATATGATTGTTAGCTCCATTTTTGCTCTCTCGATAGACGGAAAGTGATATCTACCATGAACTCCGTGCAAGCGCTCTACTTCAAAGAGACACCCTCCTTTGTGTGGCCATATATTCCACCATGCTTCCCAGCTACACAATGGCGGAAGTTAGCATGTTTTCTCCAGTTTAATTTTGATATAGTTTTACGTACTACTCAGATACTGCAGCTGCTTTTGGGCCAGGGAACTTAGATAGAGGATGGAACCATATCCGATATACGGCTAGCCCTATCAAATACACGATATACCCCAAAGGCAACAAGAGGAGACTGAGGGCAAACATCTTCCAGTTCCAGTCTATTACAAGACGTGGTATCAAAAATTGAAACCAGAATATTATTTTTCCTCCAAAAAATTAAAAAAATTAAATAAAGATTAAATCTTCCTGTTTGCAGCAAATGTAAGCTTGGTTTTTGGTGGGTGTTTGTAAAGCAGTGCATTGCATCGTGTAGCACGTAGTTTATATATACGCTAGGCAGAATTGCAACAATAACTACAATACTATCTAGCTAGCTTCAATGCAATCTCAGCTCTAGAACTACCGTACTCCCCAACGAAAGGTTTGGTTTTTTGTTTTCACTTCGGGCGGAAGCTACAGAGTCCCCTCCAGGCCGCGACCAAGGGATGTAACACCAGGGCTACCGTGTACCTTTCGGTTGGGTGGGGGGGGGGGATTGGGCAATGTTGTATTATAAGGCGCTGCAGGGTTTAAGATGAACCCGGTCGTAAGCAGCATAAGCCTCTGCAGCATGTCACGCAAGACAAGTTTAATTCTTCCCATGAGCTAGCTGCATCGTAGCTCGTCCTCGTAATCCCCCCCACCCTGTTATGAAGCACCAATTGAGTACTAATTATATGCGACTTTGATTTCTATTCTAACCATCTGCCGCTCGAGCTCATGAGCTCAAACCAACGCAACACTGTTTTTCCGGATCCCGACGCTTCTTGAGTAACTCGGTCATAGTCTCGAATCCGACGGACTTAGTACACACGAGACCTATTGGCACAATAGTCTGACATCGGACTTAGCCTTCTCCTAAAGCTTTATAATTAACTAGTTTTGATCAAGCTTTCGAGGGGCCAGATATCTTAGAACTCAGAAAACTTCGTATACTATAATATTCGTTGTACTCACAAAATGTCTCAGCATCCGACGAAATTCGACGTTCACCACCACTTTGTGCCGGACTTCTATGTTGAAGGTAAGGAAATGAATTCCATATTAGTGACATATCCTCTGAGTCAGATGCGCTGACGAATTTATCTGCTAGCTCTGGAGGCGAATGGTGGTGATCCTAGTGGATGGACGATACCAAAATGGACATTGGAATCCAGCGAGACTCTGATGGAAAATATCGGCATTGGAACAACTATCTTTTCAATGACTGCACCGGGTCCGTCCATTCACAAAGATCCTTCAGAGGCTGCAAGTTTGGCAAGGAAAACGAATACTTTCGCAGCCGCAGTCAGGGATAGCAACCCGCAGAAATTCGGGTTTTTCGCGGCCTTACCCTCTCTATTGAATAAAGAGTCAGCCATTTCGGAAATCCGCTACGCAATCGATGAGCTCAAGGCCGATGGTGTTACGCTGTTCACCCGATATGGGCCCGATAACCACTACCTTGGCCACCCCGATTTTCAGGAGATTTGGCAAGAGTTGAACGACCGCTCCGCTGTCGTCTTTGTACACCCAACCCACGGCGTCGATACCAATCTAGTCGCGCCCTCGCTTCCTCAGCCCATGATTGACTATCCCCACGAGACTACACGGACAGCGATGGATATCATCCTTTCCGGAACAGTTCGAAAGTACAAGAACTGTAAGATCATCTTGTCGCATGCAGGTGGTACGCTTCCATATTTGGCCCTCCGTGTGGCAGCAATGATGCCACATACGCCATTTGGAAAATCGAACGGCCTATCCACGGATGAAATTATTGAGGACGCAAAGTCGTTCTACTTTGATCTTGCACTTAGCGGAAATGAGTTTACTTTGGGGCTGCTCTTGAAATTCGCCAAGCCAGGCCATATACTTTTTGGAAGCGACTTCCCTTACGCACCAACGAAAGGGATAGAATACTTCACAGAGAGCTTCGATAAATATGAGTTTTCAGAAGAAGAGAGGGCTGCAATCAACCGTGGAAATGCGGAAGCGTTATTCCCGCGGTTCCAAGTTGCGCAATGATGATAATTTGTTAGATAGACAGAAAATTTTATTAAACTTAGAGATTGAAGTTCACTTTCGGTCTGATAGCGAACCTAAACAGTCTTGTTACACAAACTATTACGCATATTATAAGCCGCGTGTTCTGTAGATTTTAGGGAAATAGTTCCGGCCCCGGCTCCCGATATCATCAAGACTAACCGACTTTGGGACTAATTACCTACTTAAGTAGTTAATCAAGTCGATCTGGCTGTCAAAGTGCAACAAAATCAACGCATGTTGAGCAGCTTCGTCTCGTCTCTTGACGGATAAATTCTCACCATGCAATCAATTTTTGCTCGAATTCAAATTAAAGCCCTTTCGATCGATCGATCGCGATCGATGTTGCAAACTCGGAAACTTGGGCCGACAAGTACACTATCGCAGCTGCGACTGTCCAACTATGAAAGTCAACCTCGCTTGCGTCTCGAAAGTGCTCGCGTGAGTGACTCTTGGCGCCATGATCATCTGGGCAACACTAATTAATAGAAACTAAAATCGATTGAAGCTTGAGACGCACCCCGGTACAGTCGGTACACGGCAGCAGCATAACGTTATCCACATAGGCGACTTAACAATAAACAATCCAAACAGAAATTTAGACAAATCTCTAACGTAAGTACAAGATGCCGGTAAAACACAATACATCTTGGCCTCAACCTACCCCGTGTATTCGTTAAAAACCTGTTTAGCCAACTCGAATTCTTTGAGAATGGTCTTCCTCCGCTCCTCGCTACGGACGGTCACTTTGCATTTAAACGGTAAGGCACAATGGAGGAAGCCTTCCGTATAGCCGGTTTTGGGATCGACATTCATCTCGATTGGCTGGCCATCGGCTCCTGTCGCTTTTTCGAATTTAAACGCCCACAACAGCTTGGCAACACCGAGCCAGACATTCCTCTCGGCTAGGTGGATCCCCGGGCAAATTCGACGACCAACGCCGAAGCTGTAGTGATCGCGCAATTTCCAATCTGAGACTGCGTATTCGGGAGCGAGCAATTTATGGTCTTTGAAACGTGAAGGATCAAATTCTTCGGGGCGTGGGTAAACCGATTCGTCGTTTTGGATACCCCAAACGTTCAAGATTATGGTGGCTCCCTTGGGAAGGAGGAAGCCGTCCAAGTACTCATCTAATAATCTTATGTCAGTGAATTGAATAAGTCCGGGAGTAAAGAGGAACTCACCCTTTGTTAAGCAGTGGGGGAAACTTAGGGGTGTGACAGGTCTCCATCTATGCGTCTCTTTCATAATCGCATTGATGTATGGCAGAGCTGCGAAGTCGTTCCAAGTTGGGCTACGGTCCTCACCAATAACCCGATCAATTTCCTCCTGAGCAACTCTTTGTACCTCTGGCCAATTTACCATGGCCTGGACAAATGCAGTCAAAATACTTGCGCTGGTATCGCTGCCACCTTCTAATTGAACACCTCCAATAAACGCAATCTCGTGATCGGTAAATTCGCGAGTTTTTTCTTGCTCTCTCAAAAGAATGTCAAAGAAGCTCTCGTGGGTCCTTGAAATCTTGGGGTCTTCAGCTCTGATCTTGAACTGAGATATCATGTTTGCATACAATCGCTCCATATCGCGTCCGACGCCAGATGCTCTCGAAATCCAGTTCCCGAACAAGCTCTCTGGGATATACTTGAAAATTGGGTAGATATCCACTGGTGGGGTGTTCCCGGGCTCCATAACCGCAGACCAACGCTCCATTATATCGTAGAGATGTTTCGCATGAGGGCTATCGTAGGTTGGTGTTCGAAGCCCGAATACTGAACATAAAGGTTAGTGCAAGTTTCCCATCTTAACGAATAGATTAAGAAATCTTACGAAGAGTGGATATGATGCTGTTGCTAAAGCGTTTGGTGTGAAGATTATGATTGTCCGGAGTCTCAAGAAACTCCAACATCATTTGTGTCGCCTCTGCATCTTGAAGAGTAATATGCTTCTTCTCACACTCGCTTTCTCTGAAAAACTGGTGCATATACTTTCTAATTTTCCTCCAAGTTTCATTGTAGTGCATCACAAGCAAGTGATCGCCTTTGGTGATCAAGTCATAGGATACATATGATGGCGGTCGGTCAGAAGTAATAGAACTCTTCTTGTCCATCAACTTTTTGACAATCTCTCGGTCTGTGATAACGAGAGCAGTGCCCGTTCCAAGTTTGAGAGAGTAGATTCCACCATATTTCTGCGCCCATTCAGTAAATCTAGATAAGTAATCCCGTCAGCATTTCGTCTGCTCACATAAATGTTAGATAAACTACGGATTGCTATACTTGAAGTGGGCACCTGTAGTAGGAAGCTGGTGGATATTTCCGATAACAGGCAAAGTCGGCGGTCCCGGAGGAAAACCCTTCCGTCTATGGCCAACTACAAAGATAACATAGGCGATAGATACTGTGACTATGGAGCCGCAGAGGACAACAGTCGCTGGTGAAATGTTGATTGGAATCATGTTTGTGCATACAATGAGAGTATAGTAACAAAACAGAGCTATTGTGAAAAAATTCCCTCTGTTGCAATCGTGCGATATTGGGCTTTTACTAGCTAATTGTAACCAGAAGCCCCATAGTTGTGGAGCAAAGCGGAAACATAAAAGATAGAATATTCGGATCGTCTTACCGCATAGCTAGACAGATAGCCGACTAAAGTCGATTGCTTCACTAAGCTTAGAGTTAAAATTGCCTGTTTCTATTTTTTTCCTTATTTGAAATCCAAATACTAAATTAATACCCAGTTAGCGGCTATCCATTACGCATGCGTGCATGAGCCGATCAAGGGTCTGGAAAACGGAGAGTGCCATTGCACCTGTGTAACGTAACAGTTAAACGGTATATAATTCCCTCAATCAACGCTTGTGCTCGGCTGGAGATACAGACCTTGATAGATTACTGGGCCTATGCATGCATTGCGTCCAGTGGCTTCTATAGACAGCTAACCTATCACGAATAAGCTGACGTTCCAATAAGCATTAGAGCGGGCCCGCATCCCAGCCTTAACAAAAGGAATATGCTTGTATGAGCATTCTCGAAACTTTAATCCTAGTGGTTTGAAAATACGAGGCGGACGTATGTTTATCCATGTTTTTGAGACCTGCAGATATGCCGGAGAACATAGACAAGGAGTTCCCGTGGGCGTGGGGTGTATACCCCGGAGCCCATGGCCCGTGTGTCTATCGGGGGCGCGGGAAAGTTCCCAGTGAAGAACATGGGTTTCGCCCCGGAGCACTCGTTGTACGGGGTCAATATGCAACATAACTGAACACCATGACTATAGATATCGCAATTGCCTCGTGAACATTTGCAATGTTGGTCAACTGGTACTAGGGTGTACCAAAAAGTTTTGTCTCAAGCCTCAACTACAGGGAGTAGGGGAAGTATCGGATAAGAAACTTCCAAAGGAACGATGGAAACGAATATCCAAAGAAAAGCAAAGACGGCTATCGTAAGCTGCAGCGATATCGAGGAGGCATTCACCGGACAAAAAAAAATAAAAAAATCTTAACAAATGTTAACATTGGCATTGGCATTAGTAGAATAGTCATCTCTGTAGCCTATCTGCGAGCTAGTTGTGACTCCGGTTAGACGGCGAACGGCTGGCAGGCGGCCGACTACGCTCAGCAGTTAAGCTAGATCTTCCGTTGCAGTTGGCTCTGATACGGAAGTGGATACCTTATTCGCCTGGAGGACACATTGGGCGCGTCAGATGAAACCTCTCAAAGAAGCACTGCAATCATTGATTCGTCTTACAGGCACTTCGCAGAGAGCATTGGGCCTAGGTAATCCGTACGAAGTACTCGGGTCCTGCATTGCCACATGACGGACGAGCCTAGCCCTGCACTACGATCTCATTATATTACACATACGGGAAATTTTTTTTGGAATCTTGCTATAAAAGTATGAGCCTCAAACCAATCTAGGGATTTCGTTCCGGTGAACTATCCTCGCTGTATCACATTCCTGCAAGTTATAGGCTTTCCGCTTCAGCTACGCTCATCTAAACTTCAGACCCCTCCAGCTAGTCAGCCTTAGCTTATATAACTTATCTAACTCTTTATATACTTCATCTTCAGTCTGGATACAGGCTTCAATTTAACCGCTAATTACCGTCTTACTCTTATCATTCACTTTCTTCTTCTCATTTCGCCTGAAACCTTCTCTTCTTTCTAGATTTTATACTTTAACGCTTTAGAATCATACTTAAATCATACTTAAATCAGTCCACCCGTTCTACTTCATTGGGGACGACTGACGCCGTATCACCAAACTTTGCGCAAATCAGAAGACATTCACTCCCTGGACCTGCATATTTTGGGTTCCTCGTACCAACCTTTTGACTTGACTTCTTTGGCCCACCATGACTTCCACACCTGCGACGTCACTAGGTGATATGGACCATGTTAGTTACCTACCTTCTATATAAATTCCCACTGGTCTTGTGCGAGCTTTGGTACGCTAACCCTTCTATCTAACAATAGGAGTACAATCAAGATGACATTGCTATAATCGGCATGGCATGTCGTCTGGCTGGCGGCATTCAGTCTATAGAACAATTTTGGAATGCCATCCTCTCTAAGAAAGATGCCTCCGGCGAAATCCCAGAGATGCGCTGGGAGCCATATTTCCGTCGAGATAGCAGGAACGCCGAAATTCTCAAGAAAACCACATCCCGAGGATACTTCCTCGACCGGTTAGAGAACTTCGATGCCTCCTTCTTTGGCATCTCCCCTCTCGAAGCAGAGCTTATGGACCCTCAACAGAGGATAGCTCTTGAAGTTACATGGGAAGCTCTTGAGCATGCTGGTATATCTGTAACAAGCCTAGCTGGCAGCGACACAGCTGTCTTCATGGGTGTTAACTCAGATGATTATTCTCGCTTGCTTCTTGAGGATGTCCCCGGGGTCGAAGCCTGGATGGGTATCGGCACAGCCTTCTGTGGTATTCCTAATAGAATATCGTATACACTTGATTTGCACGGCCCTAGCACAGCTGTTGACGCAGCATGTGCTTCTGGTCTTGTTGCTGTACACCACGGACGTCAAGCTTTACTAGCTGGAGAGTCAAAGCTAGCTATCGTCGGTGGAGTTAACGCACTCATCGGACCAGGCCTGACAAGGGTCTTGGACGAAGCAGGTGCAGTGACGCCAGAAGGTCGTTGCAGATCCTTTGATGACTCTGCAAGTGGATACGGCCGTGGTGAAGGCGCTTCGGTTTTAGTTCTCAAAAGACTATCGGAGGCTATCATCGACGGTGACAAGGTTCTAGCGGTTCTCAAAGGAAGCGCTGTCGGTCAGGATGGAAAAACAAATGGTATTATGTCTCCGAATCAGGTTGCACAGGAAGAAGTGGCACGGAAAGCTCTCTCCGTTGCTCGTGTAGACCCATTATCGGTAGCCTTTGTCGAAGCCCACGCTACCTCGACTCCAGTCGGTGACCCCTGTGAAGTTGCTGCTATTGCATCAGTATATGGATCTGGAGCCGGTCGACCAAAGGACCTACCATGCAAAATTGGCTCCGTTAAGCCCAATGTCGGCCATCTTGAAGCCGGTGCTGGCTCAACGAGCTTAATCAAAGCCGTTCTTGCTGTCAGCAACGGTATCTTTCCTCCACAAGCTAACTTCCAAACCCCGAACCGAAAGATGGATTGGGACAATAATTCCCTCGAGGTCATTCGAGGTGTCTCTGATTGGGTCCAAGACCGAAAAAGGGCAGGAATCTGTTCGTACGGGTATGGTGGAACTGTCGCACATGCTGTTATCGAACAGGCCCCAGCCCCCAACTTTGGACCCGAAGACCAAGTTGGAGATGTAGTATACGCAGATGCGGCACCTTATCTTCTCTTCTGGTCAGCACCACAGTCTCAAAGACTTCGTGAAACAGCAGCCCAACTCGCCTCGTGGGTTGGAGAAACCGAACAACCTTTGGCAGATATTGCAAATACACTAGCATACCGCCGCTCGCAACATCAACATAGGTGCGCTGTCGTCGCCGATAACCGTGAGGAAGCGGTGAAACTTCTTGAACTAGGTAGCCAGAATGCCGATAGCCCCTGGATGATTAAAGAAAAGGTCTCCAACTATGGTAAGAAAGGTGCAGTCTGGGTCTTCTCAGGTCACGGTGCCCACTGGACGGACATGGGGAAAGAACTTCTAGCGAGCGAACCGGCTTTCTATGGTGCTGTCAGCAGCATTGATAATATCGTGCGGGATATCCTAAACTTCTCACCCCTCGAGGCTCTCGAAAATGGAGACCTCAAGACTACAGACAAGCAACAGGTATTGACTTACGCCATGCAAGTTGGTTTGAGCGCTGTTCTTCGTTCCAAAGGTGCACAACCCGCTGCCGTTATTGGACATTCCGTTGGAGAGATCGCAGCTTCAGTTACTGCTGGATGCCTGACTATCCAAGAGGGTGCCTTTATTGTGTCGCAGCGAGCCAAGTTGTATCGTCTTGTGGCCGGAAGAGGAGCCATGATCCTCGTTGATCTATCACCTGAAGACGCTGTTAAAGAGCTCGAAGAGCAAGGTCAAACCGGTGCAGTTGCAGTCGCTATTCACTCCTCACCAAATACCTGCGTCCTTTCTGGAGGCATCGAAGCTATCAATGAACTTGAACAGTCTCTCAAGGACAAGCACATCCAAGCCCGCAGGGTCAAGACCGATGTTGCATTCCACAGCCCAGTCTTGAACGAGCTGGCAGAGCCCCTCCTTGAACTTATATCCGGACACATCAAGCCCCAGCAGCCCAAAATCCGCCTCTATTCTACCTCTCTCACACAGGCCCGAGGGGACAATCTGCGCGATGAGAAGTATTGGATCGATAACATGATCCAGCCTGTCCTCTTAACTAACGCCGTCAAAGCTGCTCTCGAGGATGACTTTGGAATATTCCTCGAAGTCTCTAGCCACCCCATCATTGCACACTCTATCAACGAGACTATCATCGAAGCTGACAGTGACGGTGTGATTTTCCCAACCTTAAGGCGTGATAAGCCCTCGAGGAAGTGTATCCTATTCGCCCTCGGAAAACTACATTGTCACGGCGCGCCTATCGATCTTCGAGCCAATTTCTCCGGGGACTGGACCCGAGACGTTCCTACCACTGTGTGGAAGCACAATCCTTTCTGGAGGAAGGTCGGAACCGGTTCTCTTCAACCTAACAAATCAGTTACTCACGACGTTAAAAGCCATGTTCTATTGGGCGCCAAGCACCAAGTGGTTGGTAGTGATACCACCATGTGGACAACTACTCTCGATGAATCTACAAGACCTTTCCCCGGAAGCCATCCTCTTCATGGAACCGAAATTGTCCCAGCCGCCGTCCTACTCAATACTTTCTTACACACTGGTGAAGAATACAATGCGCTTAAGGACGTTATCCTACGTGTTCCTGTTGCGATGAGCGCTCCAAGAAACATCCAAATTGTGAAAGAACAAGGAAGAGTCAGAATCGTCTCTCGACTACAAGCCTCTGAAGGAGAAAACAACAATACCGAATCCTCTTGGTTAACACACACCACCGGACATGTCGCTAATAACGAGTGGTCTAAGTCTAGCCTTGACATTTCCGCCACAAAGAAGAAGCTCCCATCTGTTAAGCCAAGTTTTGCTACGGACTATCTAGCTTCCGTCGGTGTGCCAGATATGGGTTTCCCCTGGAAAGTCACTGAACATTATGGTGAGGGAGATGAAATGTTGTCCAGAGTTGACACAGCCCCCGAATCTTCGGAAAAGAGCATCCCTTGGGACGTGTCATCATGGGCTCCTATTCTCGATGCAGCAACTTCTATTGGATCTTCAATCTTCTACAAAGAGCCAGTGCTTAGAATGCCAGCTCAAATCGATGAAGTGGCCATCACTCCTGGATCTATTCCTAAGGTTGCTTATATCCATACCACTGTTGAAACCGGGATGTGGAGAGTTAATGTCGCAATTCTCAACGAGGAAGGACATGAGGTAGCTCATATCAACGGAATGCGATTTTCTGCTGTTGAAGGTACACCTGGAGCCAGTGGCAGTGTGGAGAGTTTAGTCCACCAAATGTCCTGGCCCCCAGCTAAACTTGAGGAAGAAGGTTTCCAACTGAAAAATGTCGTTTTTGTGTCCGAACAGAGCGATAGAGTTGCTGCTTACATCCAAGACCTCCAAAAACGCAAGGTATCCACAACCGTTGTGCCAAACCCTGCAGGACTTGAAGAGCAAAACTTGAGTTCCGAGGGAACCATCGTTGCTTACCTACCTAGTGGATCTGATCTCGAAGAAGATACCGCAAAGTTTTCCTCCACATTCTGCAGCGAGGTTCTGGACATCGCAAAGCTCCTCGTCAACCAAAAATCACCCTCCAAACTTTGGTGCATCACTCAAGGACTCTTCGAAGCCTTTAGCCCCTCTTCTCTTTCCCAAGGTCCACTAGTTGGCCTCTCCAGGATCATTGCATCAGAGCACCCTGAGGTTTGGGGAGGGCTCGTTGACACCGATGACGAAAGTTTCCCTCTTCAAGCTGTCAAGTATGTCAAATCTGTCGATGTGATATCAGTTCGAGACTCAGTCGCACGAGTTGCCAGACTCCGACCTGTCCCACGCTCCAAGATTGTCACTGGAAGAGAAAAAACCTTCACACCAACTGCGGAAGGTACTTATTTGATTACCGGAGGACTCGGAGCTTTGGGACTCGAGACCGCTAAGTGGATGGTCGAGAGCGGCGCCCGAAGATTGATTCTTGTTTCACGACGTGGCTTGCCTCCTCGCCGAAAGTGGGTCGATTCTAATGATGATTCGGCCATCTCTACAATTCGCAAGCTGGAGAGGCTGGGTGCTTCCATTCACGTAGTAGCAGCCGATATCTCCAAGCCAGATGGCGCCGAGAGACTCGAACAAGCTCTAGATTTGCTCGATCTCCCAAGTATCAGTGGTGTCGTTCATGCCGCAGGTGTCTTAGAAGACCAGCTTGTCGCCGAAACGACCAAGGAGTCATTCGACAGAGTTCTCGCTCCTAAGGTTTCTGGAGCCATGGCTCTCCACCAGCTCTTCCCACCAAAGACTCTTGAGTTCTTTGTCCTGTTCTCCTCTTGTGGTCAGCTGTTGGGTTTCCCAGGTCAAGCCTCATACGCTTCCGGCAACGCCTTCTTGGATACTTTCGCTGACTTCAGACGCAACCAAGGAGACAATATTGTCAGTTTCCTGTGGACAAGCTGGAATGGGTTGGGTATGGCTAGCAGCACCGAGTACATCAACGCCGAACTCGAGGCTAAGGGCATCACCTCCGTTAGTCGGGATGAAGCTTTCAGGGCCTGGGAGCACGCTATCAAGCATGATATCCACCAGGCTGTCGTCCTACGAGCGCTTCCGGTGGAGGAAAATGGAATCCCACCCCTCCCAATTCTGGATGAGATCGCGCCACGCAAACGGGCCGAATCAAGTGGCACCGAAGCCGTTTCTAAAGGTGAGGTCAGTGAGAAGGCACCTGTTCCTAAGAGTGGACCAGAGTTGAAGGAGTACCTCCAAAATGCCATTTCAGAGTGCGTTGCAAAAACTTTGAGGCTACCGAGTGCTGCGGACGTTGACCCGTCAACGGCTTTGACGGAGATGGGGATGGATTCAGTGATGACAGTTAGTTTGAGGAAGCATTTGCAGACTTCCTTGAAAGTTACAGTGCCACCAACACTAATTTGGGGGCATCCTACTGTTAACCACTTGGTTAAGTGGTTTGAAGAGAAGATTTGAGGGCAGTATTTGGTATGGGTTTTCCTTTTTTGCTTTATTGGTATGTCTGTTTATGCTGCTCTTTTATGATTCCTTCTTCTTCCTTTCTTAAAACCTTGGCTTGCATGCTTTCAATTCTTTTAAATTTTATTTCTTTTATTACTTTGAATAGAGTGGTTTTGGAGTAGCACTGTTTTTGCTTTTGAAGTTTTATTCTCAAGAATGTTTTTATATATACTTATATATCCTGCGAGAACTGCTGTACACAGAAGAGATATTATTGTTTTATGAATTTTAGTACCCAGAATTGAACCTTGACAGAAGTTCCTATATGCTGGTGACCTTGATACGTCGGAATCATTCTGCGTTGGCAAGCATAAAATCCAACATGTCGACGCTGACTAATCATATTCTGGCTATTATATTGCAATCGATGCAATGCAGCATATATTTGTGTATATCACCGGTATACAACAGAATATACAGAATATAGATTGACATGGTACTATTTAATGTACGCTCTTCCTGATTACTGCCTCACATTTATATCAACTGACGGGATATCTAATATAATTAATAGAACAAAGTTTCGAAATTTCACAGATCTAGATGAGAAAACTGCGTCAAACCCTCACATGGGAAATGTCTGGAACATAACGTAACTCGTATGGAGAAAATGCTCAAAGATGGAATAGTTTATCGGTTGAAAGTTGCCACTGCCATGCCATCGCTGTGGCGCATGGCACTAGGGATCCCGGCAGTACGCGTTCACCTGGCCTCCAATTGGTTATGTCGCAGCGTCTGGACATGGTCGGTTACGTATGCCTCTGCATCTGCTCGACTGCATCGCATTGAACGGGAATTCGAATATAAGACTGGGAAGTAATACATTTGCATTCCTAGGAAAGGCTGGCTTTGCCGTCTGTCTACCTTCAACAGTTTTCTATCATTATAGATAATATACATAAAATAGAATCGATCAAGCTGCCTTATTATAACTTCTAGTTACTACTTGTCTCTTAATTAACTAAGAAACTTGGTAATCAGAGGCTATAAGTTAAGTTAAGTTAATTTGACGGTTCGATTCTGCACAGCCTATAGAATTCCTGGGGTCAACTGATGCCCGTCGGCCGGCAGCTGGTCAACAGCTTCCGCGAAGGACCAGGCAGAGAAGGCTAAGACTCGGCGCAATCCTTCCAGCCTTCTGGCTTCTCTTCTCCTCCCATTTCGATCAAACTCCCCATCTGCCTGTTTCTTCTCGTTTTTTTTTTTTCTTCTTCTTTCCTCATTCAATTTAACTTTATTCTTTGTCGATATTTAAGTTCACTCAGAGGGAGTACCAGATATACATCCCGTCTGATCTTGAGGTTACGTACGTCTTGGACTTTGACTTGTTGCCGTTGATGCTTTTTCGCTCAACGTGATATCGATCAATCAATCAAATTACCACCGCAACACATTTCCGCCATCTTTCCCCAACCTCATCGCATCAACCATCGCCCTCATCGCCATCATCGCTCCAACCACATTCTCATCGACAAATGGTCACCGTTGAGCAAACCTCACAAGGGGCCGTCGGAGATCCCTTCGGCGGCCCTATCGACGAAAGTAGTGCAATCGTCCCTCCTCCTCCGACAGTAGTTCCTGAAAACCAGTCGCATCTGCAGCCGATGCCGATGCCGCCTGTTCCTCCTCCAATGTCCACTGCCGGAAACTTCAACATTCAGCCTTTACAGGATTCTTTGCCCGATAATAATCCTTACAGACAGCTTCAGAAACAGCGTACAGGCCAGAGCGATGGAAGTTATCCAGGTTTGTTTTTGCTTTAGCTTCTGGTTTGGTTGTTCAGATGTTAATTTTAGGTAATCTAGGTCAACCTTCATACTTGTCAACGAGTGCCGGCGCCACAACAGGCCGTCCTGGCACGGCACCCTATCTTTCGGCTTCTACCCAGAATTTGAACCCTCAACCTACTTTGAATGGCTTCATGCCCACTCCTCCTAGTAGCTACCATGCATCGGCACCAAGAAGTCATTCTGTTTCTGCCATTGGAAATGTCGTTCCACAGCCGCTTTACCCGATCTCCACAAATCAGGATGGAGTCTTCCACATGGACGGCGACAACAGGCCGAAGATAAATCCCTTCACCGGTGAAATACAGCCTGTAGAAGCACCGAAGAGTCCTGAGTGGTGGGAGTCACCGGTATCTACCAATGGAGGATCGCCAACCCCTGGCAAGCCGCATTTATCCCTGGAAGAGCAGCTTGAGAACGAATTCCACCGCGGAAGAGGCACGATTGCCCAGAAACCGAGCGTGCAAGTCACACAGCCGCCACCTGTTCAACAACAATCCATCCAGTTACCCTTACAGTATCCCGTTCCGCCCGTACACCAACCGCTCCAGCAACCAGTACCACAATCGGTCCCTCGCCCTATTCCGCAGCCTTTCCAACCGCCAGTTGCACAATTTGCCGAGTCGGACCCGTTTACCGATCTTCCTATCCCCCCCAAGCCGCCAACACCTCCAAAGATCCCCCACGGTAATCCGCAACCGAGCTTATTGGATGCCGAAATAAAAGAAACCGGCACCGACAAACAAGTTGATCTCAGCTCGGAGGCGCCAATCCCAGTCGCTTCAGAGCCTTCCACTCAGTCGGCTACAGCAGGAGCAATACAGCCAACGATACCTCTGGAAACATACCAAATCAAGCACATTCGTTTCCTAAATCCTGCCACGAACAAACTTGCACAATCGTCGATACTCATTCAAAATGAAAATGGGCCATGTCCACTGATTGCGCTTATAAATGTTCTGTCACTTTCTCGAGAAACATTGGTGCTCTCAGAGGGGCTTCGGATTCGAGAGACTCTTTCATTGGAGCTTCTGCTTAATGTCGTTTGCGAAGAGCTCGTTCTGACCGGTTCATGGACAGGAGATCTGTCTGAATTGTTCAAATTCTTGCTAGGTCTTCGCACGGGGATGAACGTGAACCCGAAGTTCGTTAACGACCAGATTTCGGCAGATGACTTCCTGAGAAGTAGAAATGTTCATGAGAACCGTCCCTTGCCACAGCCTAAACCCGGTGATTTTGAACAAACGCGGGAGCTCATACTTTACTCAGCTTTCAATATTCCCCTCGTTCACGGGTGGCTGCCAGCCCCTACGTCACCGACGTTCCCAGTCTTGGTCCAATATGCTCGAGACTTTGAGAAGGCTCAGGATATAATCATCCAACAGCAATTTATTCTCGAAAAGGGGTCCAGAGGCGAGCCAATATCAACCGAAGATAATGAAATTGTCGCAAAGGCACACGAAATCCAAGATTTCCTAGAGGCGACGGGGACACAGATGACAGCATATGGATTGAATATTTTGCAAACGAAACTCGCACCTGGCAGTTGGAGTATCTTTTTCCGAAATGACCATTTCAGCACCCTTTACAAGCACCAGCGAACCGGAGATCTTTACACTTTAGTCACAGACAGTGGTTACGCCTCTTATGAAGAGATTGTTTGGGAGAGCTTAGTGGACGCGTCCGGAAGAGGTGGTGAATACTTTTCGGGAGATTTTAGGCCGGTTGGGCATGGCCATGGAAACCATAACGTATCCCAAAGACAGTCCGACAACATCTTGGACCCAAATAGAGGTGATGGTGGCTGGCAGCCGCAGATCCAGCCTAGGCAAAGTAGCCTAGCTCCTCCTCCAGGCTTCTCTGGCCAGCGTCGTCCGGTTCAATCATTAATCCCTCCAGAAACAGCACCGATTGTCCCCCCTGATGCAGGTGATACAACCGACTACGACCTCGCCCTGGCCATACATTTGCAACAAGAAGAAGAGGAACGAGCAGCTAGAACACAGCAAAACCGACAGAATTTGAATCCTGCTCGAGTTCAAAACCTCGCGAGTGCAAACCAGCCCCCAGTGAGATCTCTAGTTTCATCTCAACCGCCACCACCAACAGGGCTTCGACCGAGAGCAAATTCCGCTAGTCACCGTCCCGCCCAACCACCACGCCCAACCGGTCGACAGGCCCAAGAGTTAAGAAACGCCGCAAATAATGCAACTGGAGAAGAGATTCCGCCTCCTTACGCAGCAGCGGATCCCAATCCAGCTGCCTTCACCCCACAGCCTGACGCTCCAGGGCCTGGTGGCCTCGGCCGCCATTCTTCGTTCCCTACCCAAAATTCCGAGGGTGTTGGAAGCTTCACTCGCCCAGGCCAAACTAGTGCGTATTCCCAAATGAACTCATTGTACGGGCAAAGTTCTAGCTCCCAGTACCCCGGTGCTGCCCGTGGGAGAAAGCCCGGCGGGCAATCCGTGGGATCCGAGGACGACAAGAAATGCTCGATCATGTAGTGCGCTCTTCGACGATTTCAACGGACTCTGAAACGATGGTTTAAGCCAAGAGTTAAGGTTGGTGAAAATCCGACGACAAATCACTGGGATTCAGAACAGCATTGAGGCTTTTCAACAACTAATGACGCATCTTTACTTTGGTTATCCTTTTTGGCATTTCTCATATCCTCCTACTTTTTTTCTTTCATCTCCAAATTTTCTTAATACTTTTTTTTTTCATGTTCGTCTTACCAAGACTTTGTGACGACGATAGGAGGATTATGATGGTATTACTAGGAGTTCATTACGGCGTCTAGGCTTTTTTTATGTTTGTTTCTTTCTTACTTCTTACACGGATACTAGCTTATGGATTTCTCGAGTCTCCGTGTCTACGCTAGCCTAAAACGCATAAGATAGTTTTTGCTTTGAAATCCGGAGTTCATGTGTTTTAAGTTTCTTGTACATTGGGTTTTAAAATAGATGTATCATACAACCGTACCGAATACATACATCTCTTGATATCCTCTAATATCTTCATGATAGCCAGAATTTAGTTAATAATACAATTTACAGCCAAGCTACCTAGGTAGCTCTTACGTATTAGTCTCTATCCACCGCTCCATAGGTAAAAATCTACGAATCATAAGCCCAACCCGTCTATGTGTCGCATGATAGATGTAACTTCTACCCTCGTAGAACCCCTCTAACCTACTATTCAATCGAGATCATCAACTTCCATCACATCCTCCTTCTTCCCGTTCAGCTTAGCACTCGTCTTTCCTTTCTCCTTATCCCTACCACCGCTCCTTTCACCACCACCTTTCTTCCTACCCCCAAACTTCCCTCTAGCCTCCACTTTCCCTTCCAATATCGGAAACACCTTCGTAGCATGCATCACATACCCTTCACTCCCTCCCCGACTTGTCATCAACGGATGAGTCCTCCCCGGTAACGCCTGGAAGGTCCTCACGCGGCTCGTATGAATCGTCGGGGCTAGCAAATTCGTGGGATCGATCGGGAAATATTCATCCGAGGTATGAGCTGGCAACTTTGGTAACGATTTCAAGGTTTCCAAGGTAGCTGGGTCGATATCCGGATTTGTATTATCCGGATCTAAGACGTGGAGTTGTGGCTGTGTCAAGGACGACGATGACGACGAGGTTTCTGATTCTTTTTTGATACGCATAAACTCTGTTCTGCGAAGGGTGCTGCACCAATCTACCACTTCTGATAGAGGTTCGACGGAAGGAGAATAAATCACGAGTTGTCCGCTACCCTTTAGCAACGGAGTAACAGTGTTTATGACACCACTAAGCTCCATCCCGGTGGCGATAATTGCGCCGTCGAAACCGCCTCGACGAGTTGAGGAGACTATGTTTAGCAATCTCTCCTGGCGACGGCATTTTCGGTGGTAGTTTGAGCGTTTTACGGATTTGAGGGTGCGTAAAACGGGGTCTGGGATTACTTGCGGACGTTCAAGAGTTACGTCTGATTCTGGGGAAAGTAGCTGAAGGTATGAAAGGGACAGAAGGTGGGTTGAGAGTGGGTGGGTGGTAGTGTTGATGAGGTTGGCGGTGTCGAAGTTGAAGGGACGGAGAAGAGAGAGGTTCGGCTGATCTTGGGTATGTAGAACTGTGATTGTGTTCGAATTTGGGACCGTAGTCTGTTCGTAGCCGGTTTTTGGTTTTATAGGAGTATTGTATGGATTATCATTGGCTTCCTTCTGTGCAGCCTCTGTAGTTTCTGGAGCCCCGGTGGCTTCAGCTTGAGGGACCAGAGCCTCTTCCTCTTCTTTCGCATCTTTTCCATCATCCATTTCTTCTCTCTTCCGTTTCCTCGCACTCGACACTTTCTTGGGCGCCCTTGCATCTTCTCCCGCCAGTAATCCCATCCTTTCGGCCATGGCAGCGACTACCAATCCACCCGTGTCGTCGATAACAAGGTACCGTCCACCCCACTTGACATCAGCCCAACTCATCATGAGACCCATAGCTTCATCTCTAATCTCCAACATCTTGAGCGGTTCCTTCTGCGTGATCAAGTAGTTTGTGAAATTCGGTACATCGGCCGGGATGACTCTAATACGTTTGAGGTATTTGTTCGTCTTCCTCTTTGTGTATTTCGCCAAAGAGAAGGCGGTCTTTTTATCAATGTAGGCATGCGATTGGAGCAGTCGCGAAATGATTTCCTAATAGTCGCCGAAGGTAATCCACCGTTAGCATGTTATTTTTTAAGCAATAACTAAACCCTCCTTAGTCAATTGATTTGCAGTATCAATCAATCAAGTTGACCAAGAAAAGGATAGTTTGAAATGAAAAAAGATTGAAGAATCAAGAGACCTTTCCACTACCTGTACCACCACTCTTCTTCAACTTCTCAATTTCCTGCCAAGTCATACTCTGCGCCGTCTGATCGTCTCGAATATCCCGATTGTTCTTCATCTCGGCCTCCCACAGCTTCTGCTCCCTCTCTAGCTCCTGCTCCAACATCCCAGCATCAAGCGCGACATCTTCATCGTCTTCTTCACCATCGTCGCCAACCTGTACACCAATTGCCGTATCCTCAAGTGCGAGTCCAGGACTATCAACCCCGCTGGGAGTAGAACTATCGGTATTCTTCGATTTCTTAGAAGCTTTCGCCGGGTCCGAGGATGTAGTAGGAACGGTATGAGTAGCGAGTTTTTCGCTGTTCAGCTCGGAAATGGGGACTGGTTCGAGTCCGAAATTTTCACCGTCGAGAATGCTCCAGGTTAGATAATACGGACGTCCTAGAAGACTATTGGCAGGGAAGGAGCCGAATTTGCCTAAGCCGATGATGCTAAACGAGGGGTTTTTGGGGATATCGTTAGCTGATATTCTCTGTGGTCAATCGGATATGGAAAGATTTTTTTTTTTTGTGCGCGTACGAGTCTGGGACTATTTTGACCAGCTTGGTGGTTTCAGAAGGTAGCTGTATTAGCACCTCGTCGTTCGGCTGGATTAATTCCATCGTGAATGATGAGATCGATGGAAGTTTTCAGTGAGTCTAAGGCAGTTGATGGAATGGTTGATGTTGAGACGAAAATGAAAAAGAGCCAACCAGAAAATTCAAGGTTGGATTGAGCCTGTCAAACCGCGCTCCTGAGCCGCACAAAACCATACAATTAGTCACAACTTCGCTAGGCCGCATAGCAAGCTATGCACATGACACCAATGAACATTGTTTTATTCAGCTAAGCTTTCCATTCTTTTTTTTTAATACTGCTGCTATTGAATTTACAAATATTATTTGAGGAGCGAAAAGGAAAAAATGATGTATGCAAAAGGAATCCTGGGACGGGGGATCGAAGAATGAAAAAGAAAATGAAGCGGAAGGAATTGATATTAAAGGCTAGAGTATTTCTGTGAGTGGGGGCGGGGGGGAAGACGATGTAGATATATAAAAACGACACGAAGCGTCCTCAGCATCATAACATCTCGTGATCATGCCATACCAGATTATATTTCCGGCCGTTCATTCGTTTGTTCGTTCGTTCGTTCATCCATGGTTCCAGCGACAGAAAATATAAAAAAAAAGGAGGACAAGCACACGAAGTACTAGTTACTACTATATGAGATATAAGAAGAGAGAAGAGAAAGAAGAAAAAAGAAAGTCCACATATACTACGAAAAGAAGAAAAACAGCTAAACACCACGTTTCACCCAATTTTTTTTATATATAATAAAGGATATCCTTTATTCCACCGTAATTTCGACTGATTGTTGTTGCTGACCATCAAGATCCGCAATGTTCTGCCTACCCTGCATATTCGGCTGTCGGACGCTTCCTCTACCGAATCCTACACTCCTCTCGGAATCGGGACCTCGTGGCTGTCTTGATGGAAGGATCTGGGACCCTCGGTCTCGCTGGTCGTCATAAGTTGCCATACTGAAATTTCGTGTTGATGTTGTCTGCGAAGGTGAGAGCCCGCCAATAGCCCCGTGCATTCCGCCGTCAGATCCAAGGAGTCCGCGGGCGTCACGGGGATCCCCACGTAAGCTCCCGCTGCCAATGCCAAGGCCGCCCCCTAAGGATACGCCAGCCAAACCGTTTACTAACAGAGATTCATTGATGCTATTGATGCTATTCGATCCTGTTGGTGTTAGGCTAGGTGTTGTCGACGACCCGTTCGTGTATTCTTGTGCTTGTTGTTGTTGCTGGTACTTCAAGGCGTTCTGGCCCAGATGGATCGGAAAGCTCGCGGACGTAGGTACCGGAGATGGGGTATACGATCTTAGATCGGCAAATGATTTGGCTGCTCGAAGATTGTTTCTACTTTGAGCATCCTTTCCGGAAGGAGAGTTTGGGACATCGAGTAACCCACCCTGTCTGCCAATGGTGGAGTATATCCCAACTCCACCATCTGCACTCCTGGTCTCACTAAAATCCATCGTTGTAGCCCTCGCTAGCGTTCTTCTCTGCTGAGTTTCTACAGGTATAACTGTAGCAATGCTAGGAGGCGATATGTTCTGAACGGACGACGGGTTATGACGATATACTTGGACTTGTCTCGTTTCCCCAGCCCCTCTCGAGATGTGCGCGAGCGACATGTGATGAGCAAGAGTATGAACTATCCTTCGCTGGGAAGGAGATAGCGTGGGCGGGAAAATGAGAGCTTCTCGAGTATGATCGTCGCGGAATAATAGTAGTTGGGAGTAAAATTGAAGAGTTTGAGGGTTGTTCAAATCGATTTCTAGATCTTGAAAGGATCAGTATCACAACAGGAGTATAGCTTTCGCTGGAGGTTTTACGCACCTTGCTTAGGCGTTTGCGCGGAAGACGAAGATGGTCGAGGGGAAAGACTAGGCATGAGATTTTGCATAGAAGATTGGTGTTGGAGTTGCTGTTGCTGTTGCCCAACCGGGGCTCTATGCTGCTCTTCGAGCTGTCCTCTTCGCTCTCGTTTCTCTCGCTCTATCCTCTCACGTTCAGCCAATGGAAGCATCTTCTTATACTCAACCCTTAATTTTCGCCCTTGCAACTCGAAGTGGTTCATGATGTTTATAACAGCCGCTGTTTCCTCTGCTGTAGTAAAATTTGCAAAAGCAAGGCCTCTGAAAACACCATTATCGAAATGGTAGTTGAATGCATACGGCAAAGGAAGATCAAGGTCAGTCATCAATTGGACAAGCTGCTCCTTCTTGACAGCAAACGGGATATTCTTGATAACGATAGCTGTTGGAATCAACTCATCATCGTCAGATCGTGTCTCAAGCGGCTGAGGACCTAGTGGTGGCATTCCACCCATTCCAAGGTTGACCCCAGGAAGCTGTGTGCTATCTAGCCACGTCTATAGCAATTCGTGTTAGTAGTTGTCTCTCGTCCCCCTTCCCAAGGAAATTATTCTAACCGTAGGTAATGCACTCCTCTGCCTGGCAACGCCTTTAACGCCTCTGCCAGGAAGGGAGCCCATTGTATTGTTCACAGATCCAAACGACTGCGCATTCCAGGTCTGAGCTGTAGCATTGTCGAACCCATAGCTCACAGAGCGAGTACCAACCCTGGTGGTATCGTATCGACTCGGGTCATACCGGGCAGCATGATCATCCGTAGGGTACATAGCAGCTGGGGCGTATTGATCAAATTGACGGGAAGTTTGTCGGTGAAGGGTCTGCACCTGAGGTTGTCGTGAATTCGGCGAGCGACTATTCGCCATCTCGTAATAGGTGTCCGGATGGGCCATTGTAAAGGTTCTATTAAAAACCAAATGCTAGGGGTGTGTATGAGTCTTTTTTGATGAAAGAAGGAAAAAGAAAGGAAAGAAAGAGAAACAACAAAAAAACAAGGTCGTGGTATATATATCGAAAACGAGAAGAACGTTGAAGCGGTACCGTTATAACTTGTAAGGGGCGTGTCGTCAGGTCTTGAACAGCGGCTGTATCGTTTTTCGAGTAAAAGGGGTTTATGTAGTTGTGGGAAATTCTGCAGATGCAATATATGATGCAAAGGAAATCCAAAGCCAAATAAATTACAATGATATTAACCCGGTGTGTCGAACGTATCCGTGAAAGCTGAAGATTAAAGAACTGTTCTATACGAGAAACTAGGCGATCTGGTGCAGGTCTCGAAGGGAAGCTGAACTCAGTTTTCGTGCACCTGATCGAAAAGGGGATCCCAAGGAGACGTAAGACTTTGGAAACTGCTTGCGGTTCGTTTGAGAGATTGTGAGATCCAGCCTTTTAGATTTCCTTTAGAGTAAAGCGTCTACAAGTGAGGTCGTCAACAGCGTGGGTCTCGTAACGTTCAAAGTCGGCGTATATATCGTTAACTCGTCATATGCTTCGGTATCATCCGGAGTTGCTTCTCGACGGGCTACGCTTCTAAAACTGCTGGAACGGAATCCCAGATATGACTATGTCTGCTGCGATGTCGAGTCGACTAGAGCCAGTTGATGAGGATGAATGAGGATGATTATCGTACGGCGGGACCTGATAGCGAGGACTCTTGGTATCAGAGAACCTTTCGTTGTCGAAACCCTCAACTTCAAGCCCTCGTGCTTCTTCAAACGGTAATCGAGCGAGTGACCTTAAGCGAATAAGACCGGAAGATTTGATGGAGCGTCGAGGCGCCTGATAGACAGCGATACTGAATTAGCGGAAACCTCCTCAACACTAGTACTACGCACGGAAGCAGGCACGCTTTGTGGTTCGATGTCTACCCACCGGCGTCGGAGCTCTGTCTCAAGGCGAAAACACAAGGAAATACCAAAGAACAGAAATAAAGGCAAAACAATATCTAAATGGAAGTCAGGAAACGGGAGGAATGACGGTTTGGTGATGGTGTTGGGTGATGGAGAAGGGGGGTGATGGGGTTGCGGCGGAAGAGGAGAAATTTGACAGGAGGTTTCGAGCAAGGAACAGTCGAAGACGCTAAATGCCCAACTGATCTCAGCTAGCAGATATTGGCAGCGAAAAAAAGGAACAGGCACGACACCAGACTATAGAACTAGCGTGCAAACCGACGATTTGACAAGCTCGAAAGGGGATAAGTCATGGGAAACGGAAGAAGAGACCAGCGTAAGTGGATAGGAGGTCTAGATGCTGACGTCGCATGGCCATGGGGGCATAGACAGTTTATAGACGAGATGTCGAGACAAGGCGGCAAACAGTCAACAGGATGGCATGTAAGGCGAACTCGAAATGAAACTTGAACTCGAACTCATCTCCAACAACCGCCGATTGTAACTAACTAACTGCTGACTGACCAACTAACCACCAACTAACCAATAGCTATACTGACTAGTGACTAGTGACTACAACTACTACGTACCTGAATACAATATATGACGATGGTGGTGAGATGATTGGTGCGTGGTGATAATGGTGACGATGTTGATATAGACGACTTTGGTTACGAATGACCTGAACGAGCGATAGAGAAAAGCTGAAGTGGCTAAAAGAACAAAAAACGATATCAAAAGAAAAAGATGCAAGGAAGCTGGAGGAGGAGGGGATATATGTAAAGGCCGCGCGCGGGAAGGAGATGGCGAGAGGCGATGCAGGCAGGACGTCCCACCCCCTTCTCTAATATTGGCCTTAACGTCTTGACTAATATAACCTATCGACCTTTAAATGAGGTAGGTGGACGAAGAAGAAAACATCATTTCATTCAAGAACCAAAAAAAAAAAAAAAAAAAAAAAAAGAACAGGATCTCAGGCTGCATGTTCGGGGAAAGCTTGGCCCTTAATTCAGGAGAACCCTACCCGGTCCGCTGCTGCTTTGCTTCACATCGAACTTACTTGGAGTACCTGCTGCACGGGTCCCCTCCAATCGATCATTGGCTGTTTGGCTGCCTCTCTCCCCTCGATCCGTGTCGTTGGATACATGTGTGGGACCCACCAATACCACTACACAGTACCTAATAGCGATGGCTGGGTCCGATGGCAGATTTTCGGGCAAGGGATTAGAATGTCGATGGCGAAAGGGCAATATCAAATGCTCGAGAGAGTCAATCCATCCCGTCCCATCCCATCCCATCCCATCCCTTTCCCTTCTCTTCCCGGGCCTACGTCTCACCAATGATAAATGCTGCGGCGTAACATCACGACAATCACTTGGGTCGATATTTTCTCTTGCTCCAAATCTGAACATGCAATGCAAAGGTCCAGACTACTAAAAACCGGATACGGGACCGGTCCATATGCTTGCACTAGGTATATATATAAATTTTATACACACAAATATATGGTCGCACATGAATACACACGACCATCTTCCCGTCGGCCGCAAGCTTTTGTCAATCATCTCCCTCGATTCACTTTGTTATACATACGCAAAAGACTCACAAGCTTAAAGGGGGTAAGGAGAACGAACCCGACGGATAGTCCTTGTCCGTTTGAACTTAAGCAACTCGACATCAACATATCCACCTTCGAGCTAAAAACCAGCTTCCATGTCTTATCCCGTTTCTCAAACACTCCAATTCCAGAGGGTCTGAATGATCCTTCTAGAGGGCTATCGAATCTCGGCGCGCTTGCGCATGGGACCCGCCCGGAACTCGACTCATGGTGGGTTCTTCTGGCTTCTCCCTTCATCTCGTTTCCCTTTTGCAAATATAGTAGACACGCACGCACGCACCCGCCAAAAAGGAAATTGAGACTTCTTTTTTTGTTTCTTTCGGTACGGTAAATCGATGAACAAAGAGGCTGTGAAAAAAAAAAAAAAAAAAAAAGGTACCCTTTTCCTAATTTATCTCACGTTTTTTGATTATTGCGGACGGGATACAATCCAACGAATGAAACCGCATAGACGCATCTGCTAGGTTCCCAATTTATCATTCCGTCTACAGGTCCTATGACAGCAACCACCTCGACACCAGACCAGCCATCTCTGTCATTGAACATCACAAAAACGTACGTATACCCACTTAATGCACTCTCCATAAACATCACAAGAATTCAGTCTAGCCAGAAAAAAAAGACACCCCTTTGAGATGTATACCTATCTGTAGAACAGAGCTCCTTCTTTCTTCATCTCAAATCAAAAAACAAAATTGTGCTCAATTGTCTCCATGAAAGTGCCCGCCCCCGTTAAACTAGTAACATGATGATTAAGGGGTACACGGAGAGCTAGCAAGCTAATCAACCAGGGCAGAAATTTTTACAAAGAGGAAAAAATAAAATCCCACCCCAAAAGAGGTGTTTCCCCAATTGAATTAAAAAAAAAAAAGAGTTCATTTCAAATTTCGGCACAAGTTTGACGACAGCCTCTTTTAGCTTGTCGGGGAAAACAACTAAACCTTTCATGTCAACTAGGTATTGCCCGTCCCGAGACCACTAGCTGGATCTTTTAAAGTCCCTTATTGCAAAAAACCTCATGGCAAAAAGGCGAGCTATCCTATCATCCCGTTAGTTTGAATTCCCTCATTGGGAGGGCTTGCGCGGGAGCGGGAACTTTGAGCAGCTCCATCTCAACTAATGCATGCAATTGGTTGCGGGCCTGGATGAACGAGTTCACCTTTCATGATATCAAAAAGAAACAAAGTAGAGGGGGCAAGAAATGTATGGAGTACCAATTGGATACTTCGGGCTAAGATCTCCTTAATATCTCGTTGGAACAGTCGGTTCCCGTTCCAGTTCCCAAAGCTTCCATTCGCAATGGATACCCACTATGTAAGTGTACTTAGGTAGCTGCTCTTGCAGGGGTAAGACAGTTGGGAATGCGAGGGATGAAGTCTCAGATAGGGAAAACAACGATGTGATATAAAAGCCGTTCCTATCGACTGGATCGATGTGGAAGGCATCTTGACAGTCCAGAACACTCACTCACATCCGCGTCCATCGGCAGCTAGCTCCCGAATCTTTCTGCAAGGTTCGCAAGCCCATCTCTAGCTTCTCGTAGACCGTAGAACCCCCCAAAATTTACGTATGTACATACAGTTACAAGACAGAACAGAACAAGAAAAGAAAAGAAGGTTCCTGATATGTAAGTACTTAGTTACATATAAAATGGGTGCCAACCGGATACCACAAAATCAACCAGGGTCGACGCTGCCCGTTCCCATACGGAGGGTGCCCTGCGCTGCAATCGAAATCACACTTCGTAGGCGAGCTGCAAGCTGCAACAGAATCCTTTCGCTGGGTTTTTCCGATAATCGAGATTCCAATCACATCGCTCCAGGCCGATATGTACCTGCGGTCTCCCCTTGCTCGTCCATTTACATTCCCACACCCCTTTCTCTTCCTGTTTCGAATCAAACGACTAATAAGTCTAACTAATAGGCCCAGCTATGTAATAACAGGATAATACCATAAACCCCTTGCCATCTTGATACAAGGTCACATGACACTGGTGTGGTAGGTCAGCCATTTTAAGCTTTCGCTCGGTGTACCGTGTATTAGTCTGGGGACTGTGTATAGCTTCAATTAACCAATTGATCAAACGTTCATTCACTTCGTTAACGTGCTAGGGGGGGAAAGAGGTAATGCAAGTACATGTAAGTACATGCATATGTAATCTCTACCTACTAGGTAATAATGCCTGTGCAGTTTTAAAAGGGAAAAAAAGATATCTACCCGATCATTAGCCTCGATCATGCAGCATATTCCTTCAAAACATGCAAGGTGGTCCGCCTTCGACCTCCCATGTAATGCCTTGAACTTGAAACTATAAATCGGACGGTTGCGTACCTTTAACTTGCATTTCTTCTGACCACCCTTCGAAATTCAAAATCCGAAATTCGAATATGTTGGATATGTTGGATTTCCCGTTTACTGTGCACCGTCTCAGAATTCCAAAATCTAGCCTCATGATCATATTCAGGTTGCAAAAGAAAGGAGAACACAAATACATCATAATGACGAGAAACCCGCAACCAGCCTCGTATATATTGAGTACTTACTTAAGTATGTATGTAAGTAAGTAGGTATTACAACCTAAAAATTAATGCATTAATAGTGTTATAACGTCAGTGTACCAGCGCGGAATTTTAAACCCGATATACACTTATACCTAAGTAGATACTTAGCTTAGGTATCGAAAAATTAGTAGTATAGTATTTGCCTTGGTCGGAAAATATTGAAGTATTTGCCCTAAAAAGGTCCGGAGTTATACAGGGCCGCTGCAGTCTGCACATCAATATCCTTCGGGACTATCGACGTAACCTCAAAAACTTTAACTAGTTTCGATTTCGCGAATGAACCAATTAAGCACCGCCGGGGCTAGCTCGCAGCTGCATGATTATAAATTAAACCAACTTGCACAGCACTCTACGTTTTAGAAGGGTGGAGCTAGCCGGCGGGAAGAGCTATGTCCCTTGCTGCATACTCTCCTGCGGCCGTTCACACTACATATAAATACGCCATTGCGATATATAAGTAGCTATAGGGCTGGTTAACCATAGGATGCCAGCCAAAATTTAAAGCTGAAAATTGTTAACCTTAAGGCGAAGAGAACAGGGTTAATGCGCAAAAACGGCACCAACCAGAATTTTTCAACGGTTATACAGAAATCTTTGTTTTTGTCTTTTTATTGTATTTCTCCGTCTAGGACGTCCGTAGTACAACTATCCATCGCAAAAACAAAAGCAAAAAAGCCCCTCAGAATGCCACACGCATGTAATAAGACAAAAGGAAAGAACCCGCTACCCGTTGAGAACTGAAAAGCTAGAAAAGGAGCTGCTACCAAAGCACATGGGGTCCCAGTATTCAAGGAAAGAAGTAAAGAAACATAGTCGCAATAATGTTAGAGGAGTGATGGAGACCATATAGGAAGGTTGTAGAAGCACTCGCAGAAGAAAGTCCTGGCGTCGGAAATGACGAGGGAGAAATCTAAGTTGAGGCTACTATTTTGGAGTAGAGTTAACGGTTAGCTTTGAAAGTTCGAGTAAAGTCATATTTCCATAATTTCGAAGATGGAGCGGGGTATCCGTTTTGCGAGGCGTCGAGTCAAAAGTCCACGTTTATTCAAAAGGACAAAAGTCGATGGCATTTTTCGGTTGAGTTGAAAGGAAAGGCTCTGGTAGCAAGTGATTCAAAGACAAAGAAGAAAAATGAAGACGATCTCAAATTCAAGATGAAGTGGCACCGCCCTTCTTCTTCTTCTCGACCTTGAGCAACAAAGCCCTGTTGATATGAGGTAGAACACCACCGTTGGCAATAGTAGCTCGGATGAGGGTGTCCAGTTCTTCGTCTCCACGGATAGCTAACTGCAAGTGGCGAGGTGTGATACGCTTGACCTTCAAGTCTTTTGCAGCATTACCAGCGAGTTCGAGAACTTCGGCAGTAAGGTACTCCAGAACGGCAGTGACGTAAACAGCAGCTACAATGTCATAAAACCCAAGATCAGTACGAGGTCTACGATACGCATTGTCGCCAACGTGTTCGAATTTCGATGAAACTCGTCGGAAGAATCTCACCTTTAGCTCCAACTCTCATACGACCCTGGGTATCTCTCTTGAGGAAACGCTTGACACGACCGCATGGGAACTAGAAGAAAGACGAAGAAGCATTAGAGCAAAGTCCTCCCAAGCAGTAAAAACGGGCTCTTCGCGTGATAATGGTTGCACGTCGGAGGATAGAAGAGGAGGGGGCAAAAGCAAGAGCAAAGAGCCGCCTGTCAAACGGAAGCAGAGTGTGGGGAAGCCTCATGGTGTTGCGTGGCAGCTATGTGATTGGTGGGTCCCAGTCGCATGGCCATGCGAGCAAGCAGGCCAGCAAGCAGGATTTTTTTTTAAAGAAAAAAAACAGCGTCTACGATGAACAACCAGAGGAATGGGAAAAAGAAAGGAATTGGGGTTTGCAACTAGAATACCGTACCTGCAGACCAGCCCGTTGCGAATGCGAGATTTGTGTCTTGTGGACGCCATCACCACTGGCTTTTCCGCCAGATTTTCCACCCATGGACTTTCCTTTGCCAGTCATTTTTGTTGTTGAATGGATATTGGATTAGAATCAGGTCAGGATCAAGACGGAAGGTCGTTAAGGATAGTCGTGAGGGGTTCTATCTAAACATTGACCAAAATCACAGTATTAGCAACAGTCCCTTCCATGCATGCGTCGGGGAGCCGAGGCGATAGACAGCAGATAAAGGACTCGACTCGGATCACAGCCCGAAAATTTTGGTGGTTGACTTTCTTTTTTTTTTTTTTTTTTTTTTTTTTCTCCTTCTGACAGGCTTGTTCGAAGACATGTTAAAAACAAACATCAAAAAAAAGTTATCCTGCCGTGACATATCCCTCGCCAACATCCAAAGCCATTCAAAAGCCGGTCTCCGAATGCAAAAAAATGCAAAAAAATGCAAAAAACGAAAATCTTGTCGCTGAAGGGTACTATGGAAATCGAATTACCTGAGAAGATGGGAGCGATAAAATCCAGGATATTTAGTGCTATTTGCAGGTCGGGACTGGTTGATATTGACAGACGTCAGCGGCGACTGGATGGTGAGGTGGGTTGGTTGGAGGAAGGAGAAGGTTGAGTTGAGTTGTAGCGAGCGAAGGGGGAAAACTTGGAGGTTGGTTTGTGCTGGCTGGCTTTTTGGGGCAGCCGGTCGCTTGTCTGTTGTTGTTCACAGCAGCCCTTCATATTCAATCACTGTTGCCCATTCATGACTCGACTCGCCCTTCGCAACGACTCCTTTCTCTTCCCTTCCAGTAATAATACCAAGTAGTCCCAAGTACAGCAGCATATATCACCTCAGACGCGCTTACGACCTCAGCCCGCCGGTTTTGGCTTCTCACAGTAGAGTTTTTCTCGAGGAATCAACAGTTGGATCCTACGTCACATGTGGCCAGACTTGATATCTGTTTTTGTAGGCAGTTTTCAAGACGCAATCCTCCTGTTCCCTTGGCCAACTTTGCCTCCCCGGTAATCTGCGGCCGATACGCCGCGGGTTCATTCTCGGGAGCTCTTTCTTGCTGCCACGGATATCGGGTCAGTGGTGATTCTAGTAAAGAAAAAAAAATAATAATATCTGTATGCGTATTATCATGTATCCATAGACCTTAGAGACAAAAGAAACAGCGGCACGCAGAAATGTATCTCATCCGAAAAGACAAAAGGGGACCTCCCGGGATGAAAGATCTTTCTCATTTAAACGTGCTTCACAGAAAGGACAATGGTCGCGAACAGAAAAATAAGACGGAACAAAGAGTCGGCGAGGTTTGCTAGATAATCCCAACCATCCAATCAGTCGCATCGGCAGCAAGGTATGTATAGAGAATTTCCGTTTCCAAAAAAAGAGTAGCATGGCGAGGTTCAGTGGTCCCGGAGCCCAATACATTCCATCTACTTCCTAGTAACCTTGTCCAGGAGGGCCTCGTGGGAAACTTCAGCGTAGTCGGTGCCCTGAATCTCGGCGCCGACACCGTTGAAAGCGCGCCTCAAGGCGTCTTTAGAAGAAGAATAGGTCATCTTGCTCTATAAGGGTTAAGTGGTTAGCTGCCTATTCTATGTCTTGTTTTCTATGGCTTCTAATATAAAAAGGGAATTTGTAGGTTTCATACTCTGACGGGGGCATTGTCAGGGGACCAAGAAATGAAGACAATCTTGTTTCTACAGACTCAATTAGTACTCGAAACCATATCCAAAATCATCGATATTGATATGTGGACCCCGTACCTCTCGCCCTCACCCTCGCTGAGCTTGTATGCGAAATCGTAGACAGCCCATCTACAGTCATTCTCTGGAAGATCTGTCAAGAACGCCTCATAGTCGGTTTCGGTAGAGGCCTTGTCGACAACAATTTGCGTCTTGGTTTCGTTCAGTTTGTAGATAATGTACCGGGAGGACTTTCTGAGCTTAAGTTCCTCGAAGGTTGTTACGCAGTCGGAAGCGACAGCAACGCTAGAAGACAGTTGAATGAACGGCCAGTCAGTGATAAGAGCTGCACAAGGTCCCCTATATCGGATCTAATAGAAGCAGCTCGAATGATTAAAGATTTGAAATGCCTTCAAACCTCGTCATTATGCCACCGGAAGGGTGTCTATCCTGTTCGTTCCGATCTTGGGAGGTACCAAGGTGGGGTTGTACAGTTTCGTGAATTCAAACTCACCCTGAACGAGACTACATATCAACAGTGTCATCATTAGTAACGCGTCGAGATGAAACATTGCCTCAGAAGGATCACTATAATACCATTTTCGATGATTTTTGGTGGAGAGATTTGGTCTATTGAGCTAATGACGAAGTTGGTGGTAAGTTTCGGGTGGTCAATGAGGGGCAGATAGGTGGTTGTCGTCGTCGTCGTTGTCAAACAATAATGGGTAGCTCGTAGCTGGCGACCCCTCAACGAAACGACGGTAAAAGCTGGTATTTATACTACTCTGAAGGAACAAGCTTACCTGAACGAAACCAAAGATGAAGTTTGATCCTACGGACACGGGTCTGCGGACTCTCTTTTTTTTTTTTGTCGAGGATGACGGGGGAGTCGATGGTAGGGAATAGTGGGGTGTTTAAAGGGGTTTGGACGGAAAGGTCGAGCTGGTCGAACGACTGGAAAATGTGGTGTAAAAAGTTTTGGCTTTGGACTGGCTGGCAAGCAGCTTTTCCCTGCTTGGATATCGTTCGATATGTTTTTCCTGGGTGGCCCCACTCAAACCACCGCTTAAGCTTGCTATTGCTACCGTCTCCTTGAGCACATACTTAGATCCTGACCAACTTACTACTTACATCCATCACATCCTTGAGGGTTAAGAAGGTACCTGGTAGGTATTCCCTCGGATGGACTGGTCGAATTTTAGGATGATGCATACGGTTTGTCGTACCGAAGGAGAGCCTGCTATCTCTCTCTCTCTCACTCCTGCTGCACAGCTTAGCTTAGCTCAGCCGCCCTCAGCCCAAATTTAATCATACACATATCTCAGATGACGTTGCTACTCCAATTCTTCGATGCCTGTAGGTCGGAGGCAAGAAGTACCCGGGTACATGTAGATACAGCTGCCTATCATCAGTCCGTGGGATTGGTGGCAGGAGCATCTCATCACTTGATTTTAGTGCCTACGGCATGTCATGTAGCGCCCCGAGCCGCGATTTCGGGTCAGAAGCCGGCGCCAGAACCCAAGAATTAGGTATATAGCAGTAGCCCTGATATATACTTCTTAAGTATATATATATATATACCTGAGTACATACTTTATACCAAGCTTAGTACTCAAGGAAGTATCATATGTATGGAATTCAACCTGTGAAGTATACGCAGATTGGTCTAGTTCTATTATAAGACGTTACGATGTTTCTATTAGCATTAAAGTAGCACCTACGATAAGGTTATATTCTGAATTCTGTTCCTTACTCTACTACGTATACCCTACTATTGAAACCACACTATCATCAGACCTATCAGATAAACTTTGCATATATTTACTAAGTGCTAGGCATACACCTACTAGAGTTCAGTACTAAGTACCTCAGTAAATTTTATAAAATAAAATTCAAAAAACCTCAATCTATAGTACAGTACACCTTGAACGAATTCCACCAATAGAGCTCACGAGAAGCGCCATTACCGCGGCTTTTCCCTAACAGGAAATTTATGATAAGCAAACACAGCCCACCAACCACACACACAACACATTTTCCCGCCACTATCAAATTTTTTTCTTTTGATTCTGCGACATTCCACGAACAGGCCGAGCTATCGAAATTTCTCTCCGCAAAATCTTTCCACGATCCACCCTCCCTCTTTCTTCCCTCCCATCTTTATCCCTCCCTCTTCCTCGAGATACCCTTGCGTGTTTACGTGCAACTTTCACAAAATAGCATCTTTTGCTAGCTTTGTTTCCCGTCATTTTTGAGGATCGTACATAATTGATTTTTCTTCTTCCTTTCTTCACTTTAAATTTTGTTTCGTCATTCATCATGCATCGGGCTATTGCATCGACCGCGCGGTCTTCCTTGAGATCCGGCTCTGTAGGAAGACTTCGTCCACTTACTGCTATCCAACCTAGTTTACAGCAGAAAAGATATGCACACAAGGTATGTATTCGTAATACAATTTGCCATTCCGATCACCCCACTTCGAAAGACTAATTCGATACGGTCACTATAGGAATTGAAATTCGGAATCGAGGGTCGGGCTTCGCTGCTCGAGGGTGTGGAGACTCTGGCAAAGGCTGTTGCCGTCACATTAGGACCCAAGGGACGAAATGTTCTGATAGAGAGCCCCTACGGCAGCCCAAAGATCACCAAGGATGGTGTTACAGTCGCTAAGTAGGTTTTTTTTTTTTTTTCCATGTTCATTGATTTCCGATCCTAAAATCATATGCTAAACTTCGTACTTCCGTAGGGCTATCACATTGAAGGACCCCTTCGCAAACCTCGGTGCCCGTCTGCTCCAAGACGTTGCTAGCAAGACCAATGAGATTGCTGGTGACGGTACTACTACTGCTACTGTCCTTGCCCGCTACATCTTTACCGAAACTGCCAAGAACGTTGCATCCGGATGCAACCCACTGGATTTGAGGAGAGGTACCCAGGCTGCCGTTGAAGCTGCCATCAAATACATTCAGGAGAACAAGAGAGAAATCACTACCTCCGCCGAGATTGCTCAGGTTGCTACCATCTCTGCTAATGGCGACCAGCACATCGGAAAGTTGATTGCCAGTGCTATGGAGAAGGTCGGAAAGGAGGGTGTCATCACTGTCAAGGAGGGAAAGACCATCGAGGATGAGCTTGAGGTTACTGAGGGTATGAAGTTTGACCGAGGATATATCTCGCCATACTTCATGACCGACGCCAAGTCCCAGAAGGTCGAATTCGAGAAGCCTCTCATTCTCCTCTCTGAGAAGAAGATCTCTGCTGTTCAAGACATTATCCCAGCCCTTGAGCTCTCTACCCAGCAGCGACGACCACTTGTCATCATTGCCGAAGACATTGATGGCGAGGCTTTGGCCGTCTGCATTCTCAACAAGCTCCGTGGCCAACTCCAAGTGGCTGCCGTCAAGGCCCCTGGATTTGGTGACAACCGAAAGAACATCTTGGGTGATATCGCCGTCTTGACCAACGGTATCGTCTTCACCGACGAGCTCGACGTCAAGCTTGACAAGCTCACCCCAGACATGCTCGGATCCACCGGCAGCATCACCATCACCAAGGAGGACACCATCATTTTGAATGGAGAAGGTTCCGCTGATGCTATTGCTCAGAGAAGTGAGCAGATCCGTGGTGTCATTTCTGACGCCTCCACTTCCGAGTACGAGAAAGAGAAGCTCCAGGAGCGTCTCGCTAAGCTACAGGGCGGTGTTGCTATCATCAAGGTTGGTGGCTCTAGCGAGGTTGAGGTCGGTGAGAAGAAGGATCGTGTTGTCGATGCTTTGAACGCCACCCGTGCTGCCGTCGAGGAAGGTATCGTTCCCGGTGGCGGTACTGCTCTCCTCAAGTCTATTGCCATCCTCAACGAGCTCAAGGGTGGTAACCCAGACCAAAACCTTGGTATCAACATCGTCAAGTCTGCCATCACCCGCCCTGCCAGGACAATTGTTGAGAACGCTGGCGAGGAGGGTAGCGTTGTCGTTGCTAACGTCATGGCTGACCCTAACTTCAACAACGGTTATGATGCCGCTAAGGGAGAATATACCGACATGATTGCTGCTGGTATCATTGACCCATTCAAGGTTGTCCGAACCGGCCTTGTTGACGCCTCTGGTGTCGCTTCCCTTCTCGCCACCTCTGAGGTTGCTATCGTCGATGCTCCAGAAGAGAAGGCACCACCAGCTGGTGGTATGGGAGGCGGTATGGGCGGTATGGGCGGTGGCATGTTCTAAAGAACTAAATATTCTTTTTGAACGCACGATCCCCGGACAGTCCAACCCAGTCATTTAGCATATGAGCAGACATGGTAAATATTTCCTTATGGCCTGTATATTTTTGGATGTCTATATTCATGGAGTTTAACGAGCCTCTCTCATCTACCACCTATCACCCTTTCCACCCTTTCCAACCTGTGAATATCTACTTTTCTCCCCAACACACAAAAATTGAAGATGATTTTGCTGTATGGAAATATCTCCACTCTTCATCCAGCCCTTTTCTTTCTTTCTTTTTTTCTTTCTCTTACTCTTTTCGCTTTCACTCTGGTGTCTATTTGAACCTGGCGCAAAAGATAGATGTATTTACTTCACAACATCCACAAAAGTTCGATTCTTCATGTATAATAATTTATTCCTCTATAATGAAGTAGATACATTGATAACAGAGTCTAATGGTATATAAATACTCTTCAATTCACCCCGTGAAAGTAATCTCCTCGTGCGATGTACAGTACAAGAAGAGTTGACCATGAACCTGCCTGCATCCTTGGTATGTTGGATAAAACACCCAAGCTGCGTTGCATTTAACAGGCATCAGCGACGACAAAAGCTCCAAAGCTCCAACATCCAACCTCTCACCCCGCCATCGTCCTTCATCATCTCGTCATCCCATCAAATACCGCCCACCATGGCCACCAAAACCACTGAAATCGACTTCGCGAAGTCGGTCTTGATAACTCTCTCCTCCAAACCGGTCACAATAGCTCCAGACCATGTCGAAGACCTAAGAAAGCTGCCTCCCAGGGCTCTAGTACGTGCTTCACCAATACCACCCCCCACGTCATCGTCGCCATCACCCCCATCACCTACCCCAAAAAGAACACTCCATTCTAAAGAACTATGAAAATAACTAACGAAATATACTTTCACACACACAGTTCACCCTCCCGAAGCTCCCCACTACAATGTCCAAACCTCGCGATCCCTCACAACCAGCTTCTGCGACAATCCACCTCAAAACCCTGCGTCCTCCTCAATTCATCAATGAATCTTTAGAATCCCATCCACTCTCCTCGACGGTGCAATCTATAAAAACCATAATCGAAGCTAAAACCGGAGTTCCGTCGGATAAGCTCCGGTTGATGATTAAGGGCAAAATTTTGGGAGATTCGAAGACTTTAAGCGAGATCGCTGAGGATGGTGGCGAGGTTACGATCAGTGTTATGGTTACGGGAGGGTATACTGTTCCTACTGCTGGATCCTCATCATCGACTCCCTTACCGGATACAGCGGCTGTAGCTGAAGCTGTGGAGAAAGTCGAGACGGCGGAGGAGGCAGTGAAGATGGATGTTGATAATGAGGTTGGAGATGTGGTTAAGGTTTTGGAAGGTGACGAGTTTTGGACTGATTTGGAGGTGTTTTTGAGGCAGAAGGTTGGGAAGGAAGAGGTGGCGAAGGAGGTTTCCGGGATATTTAGACAGGCTTGGGGAAATAGATCACGGTAATGCATATTGGAGGGAGTCAGTGTTCTGTAGCCCGCATTGTGTTTAATATTACTAGTATTGATAGCACACTCGATTAATATCGGTCATAAATGCATCTGGGTATTCTAGCTATTAGTACTGTACAAATTTTTGATATGAAGGGGAAACAGCCGGGTTCAATAAATTTGAAGCCAGAAAAAATAGAGTGATTGTTAAATGCTTTGCCAGCTGGGTCAAACTTCGGCCGCTGTCGGGTAGATAATTTGAAAATATCTGTCGGCAGTACATGTACATTTGAACATACCTAGGAGGTCAGAAGGCCAAATTATAGTGTCATAGGCTTTGGATCCCTAGTGAGTACCACAGATGTGCGGGTATCCAACGCTGGATTTTCAAAGAATCAGCGCCTGTCCCTATCGCCCCGCCTGTCCCTGTCTCTATCCTTATCTCTGTGATCTCGGTGGCTCCTGTGATGCCCATCAGACCTAAATGCCGAAGACCTTCCGCCCCGTCTTTCGTCTTTCCGCTTCCTATCATCTTGGAGGACCTCCTTTGCCTTCTCACGGGTATCAATCACTACCAACTCTTCTTCGTTTTTCCTCTTCCAAGTCAGATCCTTGCCCAATCTATCCTTCTCAAACGTTAGTTTATGCGACAGCCAACCTGCATCGTTATCCTCTACTTCTTGCCCCTCGGCATTCTCATGCCAATTACATGATTTACAATTTGGTATAAAATGTAGATCGCATGTATTCTGCTCATCAGCATCTGGGTCAATACCACCGCTCTCAGCCTTGGCATCGTTGTCCAGATCCATTGCGTCGATGGCGCCCTCCTCCTTTTCCTCTTCTTCAGGAGCATTCTTCGTTGCTTCGACGAGCTTTGACTTAAACTTAGACATCGCCTCGAGCAGACTATTTTCATACGCAGTATCGACATTATTGGCGCCGCGTTTTCGCTTGCGTGCTGGTATCGACGTAGCTGGCAGCATAGATGCCTGGAGAGCGAGAAGAGATGCCTGTTTTTGCTTCGGCTTTTCCTCGGGGGGTGGGGTTGCACGTCGTTTTAGAGATGCCCGGACTGCTTCGATCTTTTCTTTCGTTGTATCGAGTTCGTTTTTCTCGGGTGGCGGGGATCGAGCAGGGGATGGTGAGCGCTTCTTGTCCCTCTTAGACTTTCCTTTTGACACCGTCGGTTCTGGGGCTGGCTCCGGCTCAGCTTCTTCCTGTGGTTCCCCCTCTGGTTCTCTTGTTTTCGGCTTTATTGTCGGCAGCTCCTCGACATCTAATAGCTTCGATGCAAACCTAGGATCAAATTTCTTCTTTGTGATGACAGGCATTGGTTCCTCATCCTCCCCGTCCGCGAAAGACAACATCTGTTTCCCCTTCGGTTTCTTCTTCTTCACCACTTTTTTCTCCTCTTTCCCTGCTGTCGAGACCTTGGTCTCCCTCCTCTTCATATCTTCGAAAGGATTGACCAATATCTCACATCCCAAAATCTTGGGCGGATACATAGGCCTCTCACTGCCCTCTGCTCCCTCTAGTTCTAATTGCCCCATCTTCATCACATTATATAATGTATCTCCAACTACCCGTCCAAACATCGTGTTTTTCCCCGTCAGCTCTGGCGTCTCTCCCAGTGTAAAAAAGAACTGCGATCCATTGTCGTCCTTCCGTCCACTATTTGCCATCCCTACCAGACCCCGACGATTAAACCGTAGCCGGGAATTGAACTCGTCTGCAAAAAGCCCTCCATCATAGATCGCCTCACCACCGTGACCGGTTCCTGTAGGATCTCCGCCTTGAATAATGAATCCGGGGACTAGTCGGTGAAATATTGTGCCAACATAATAATCGTCTAGACAAAGTTGAAGAAAGTTTCGGCAGGCGAGGGGACATTCTTTCGTCCATAGTTCGATTTGGATGTCGCCGGAGGAGGTTTTGAGAAGGATCTTGCCGCTGAGGTTCGCGGGTTAGCTATACTCACGCGTCTAGGAGATGCGAAATGACGTACGTAGGCTGAGGCTCAATGTTATAACTCGACGCCATGGCTGGCCCTGATGACAAGCGCAGCCCGTGAGAGATTTGATTGAGCTTCTATATGCGGAGTATGATGTGATGTTGAGATACACTGTGGGTGGTCTTGTTCAATGATGGATGGCTCGTGTCGCAGCTGGTCATGGCTCCCATTCATGGCATTGCGTTGCACAGTCTTGGCTCTCGACAAATTTGGCACCAATATGCTTGGCACCAGCAGTATGATCTTGGCATATCTTTGCAGCTGTTGCCTTTTGGGGAAATGCAACACATATTGACCGCAGGACAACACATTACTTGCAACACCACAACACAGTCCATTCAGCCTACATTCTGGATATACCGAGCGTGACACACTTGCAGAGAAAAGTTTCCCTCGATTCGAGCATAAAGGACCTCCTCTCTGGCTTCTTCCTCCCTCCCCTCTTATCCTCTCTCCTTCATCCCGCTCACACACACATGCATACACACACACACACCACACACACACACCACACACACACACACCACACACACACACATACCACCACCTCCTCCCAACAAAAGTAAGTACAATCCCTTTGCAACGGCTTTTGCATCACCCCTCTTCCATTGCATCAATTCACCTCCCTCCTTCTACCAATTCACTTTCCAATTCTCCAATTTCATCTCCCTCTTTCATATTCCATCTATCTCATCAGGTTGTTGTTGTCTTTCTCCCATTCATCGACGTCAGCTCTCCTCATCGACGCGTCTGTTATCACTTCATCAAACTCCCTTCCCTTCATTCCACCAGTCTTCTCTCTCCCCTTTGCCTATACTGTAGGCTTGTCCTTGAAGAAAATAAGGTTTGAGTCTAACGACATAAGCGTAGAATGTCCAAACCAGCAATTCCTTCTGCTGCTTCGGCAGCTTGGCCTCTCGAAAAAGAGACCACCAACACTGACCCAAGCCAATACCGACGAGACAGGTCGATCTGTCATTTAAAGTGGGTCTGGTGGACGCCCCACTTTTTTGTCTCCAATGGCAAAAAAGTGAACTATCACGACGTTTACGTCTATCGGGGGCAGCATGCCGATCAGCTGCCCCCGGGCCTTGAGAAGAGGGATTGGACGCGGTGGGTAAACCAGAAGAAGCAGGTAAAGCAGGTTTACCCGTCCAATCCCGCCATCAAGGTGGAACCAAAAGGGCCGCCAGCAGCTCTCGCTGCTCCCTCGGCCTGGGTTAATCAGATGACTGGTGTCTCGGACGCTGACCAGTCGACCCAGGGCGCCCTTTCTACTAACACGCCCTCGGGCACCGGCAATGGGGGGTTGCCAACCATCGGCTTACAGGCTAAGCCGCAAACCGTCGCTCCGGCTGGAGCCGCCTAGCAAGCGGCACCAGCTGTAGTAGCTTCGGGGAGCACCCAGCCTGTGCCGAAGGTAACGGCACCCCCCTCGGCACATGGGGTACAGCCAGTTGCTGTAAGTATCTTTTTTCCAAGAATTCCTCAAACCTTCTATGACGGACTCGACTAACATACCTTTCTGTATAGACTACTGTAGCTTCGGCCACGGCCCCAGTGCTGCCGGTGCCGCCCGCTCCCCACCAAGCCGTGGTTGTTACGGTGCCAGCGGTGGCACCAGCTGACTCGGGTCCAATGGACTTCGAGCTCACTGGGCCACCGCTTATGGTGCCGCTCCAGCCAACGGGGGGTATGGCCCCCAATCCCTCTCCCCCGGTCCCACAAGTGCAAATTCGACGGGACCCAACAGAGATACCAGAAGCCGCAGAGTACTTGCGAAACTGGGTCCTGTCGACGACCGGGGGGAACCAGCGCGTCACACATTTAATTGTGCCGGAAGAAGCATCGGTGCTACGGGAAGACTGGAATACCGTAGTGCACCATGTCTACTGGCCGTTTGGATACGTCTGCCTCTATTTCCCAGACGTTAATGAGGCAGTCGAGTTCCAAACGGACGAGGAGATGTGGGAAGATGCGCCCAGAGATGAGGGGGGTGATGTCATCATGGGTCGGATGTGTGACGTTCCATGGGCGAGATGTTGCGACTTCCGTCTCGCTCCTGGTGGGTACTGCGATTAGGCCTGGGAATCTAATCGTCGTACCCGGGATTGGGGCGAATCGCGTGTTAGTAGTTCCTCGTTTTGCAGTCGCCAAGTCCATGAGGCGACCAGGGGTAGAGGGACGCGGTGACGGTGATGCTAGAGATTTGTGTTCTCCATATATGGGGAATACATTTCGGAGGCATCACACCGAACCAGTCTTGCTATCTACCCGCAAACGAGGATGGTTCATAGCGTAAATGTCGTCCGAATGATAGGAGAAAAAAGGCGGGGCGTCTACCTTTGGTGTTGGTGGTCTCCGACGTCCCAAGAGGCACCTCATAATGTGCCCTTCGGGTAAGATAATCGTTAAACTCCTACTGACTCTTTCTAGCACTACGATAACTAACTCTAAATATCTTCAACATAGGGTAGCGAGAGGTGCGGGACGTCTCGAGAGGCTGGGCTGCAGAGGTGGTGGATCTTGTACATGTAAGTCCAACTTGTTTCCAATTGTTCTTCAAGAGATTTCACCTCTTCTGAGCTTGAACTAACTATGTTCTATAATTCTAGATCGCATCTCTGCCATTTATCATTATTACCATTTATCATCAACTGCCATTTATCATTAACAGCCATTTATCATTAACAGCCATTTATCATTAACAGCCATTTATTATTATTACTTAGCGTTTGCGTTATTTGCTCTCTTGCTTTCTTGCTTTTCTGCGTCTCATGTCTGCCATTTATTGTATTTAGCGTTTGCATTATTTGTTTTCTTGCTTTTCTTTTTTTTTGTATATAATTTTATTTTTTTCCTGTATATATTGTACATAATTACACTCTCCACTATCTTTATATCCCCATTGATGATGCTGTCCCAGCCTTGAGATAATCGCCGTAATTATTTGGCATATTACCTAGGCACTTGCATTTGAATCCGTGAAATAATTGTTGAGATCTTAAGGCACTGCGCAGATGCATATGCGCATATTCAACATCACAATTTCTTCATCACTGAAGCCCAAGCATATATCACAACTAGTCATCACATTTAGTAACACTAACAGTTGTCACAACCAACCCCGTGAACATGTATGCTCCATAATACAGCTCACGGATATTTCCTAAGCTCGCTTCCCCATACCCCAAACTCTCAGGATCCCCATATTCCATAAAAAGTATCAATCCAACGAAAAAAAAAAATGTTTTGCTACCCCCATCCCCCCTCGTACTTTCTCCGAGAAAACCTGGGTTTATGCAAAAAGAAGAAGAAAATAATAATAATAATTTCAACCTTGCGAGAATAAACCATGTCCCCTTGTCGATATTTCTCGTTCTAGGATCCTGTCGTCTCGTCTGCTCTCCAGTACCTGCAAGGTTTGCACGTGTTGTCAATTGCTACCTAATTGAGGCAGCCATTTGCTTCTTTCCATTACCTTGAGCTTCTCCTTCATGCATCTCCGAACGTTGATTCAACCATAAGCGGACATGTGGGCGTGGGGGAGAGAGAGTAAGAAGTCAGTGGGTCTTTGATGCTGAAATAATTTGAATAAGACCTAAGAGCTCGAGTGTGCAGTCCCACCACGAAACCCGTCTTCTCCACGATTTCTCTCACGAAAAAAAAACAACAATCAAGAAAAAGCAAAGAGATCGACGAAGAATCGATTCTAGATGCGACACGTTGAGCTAACGGCGATGTGGGTACCTGGGGAATTCGAGCTAGCTGTTGAGAGCTTAGCTAGATGCGTAGTCCTTTCCGTCTGTTACGAATCGAAGGTTTGCCTAGCCATTTTCTTCTTCTCCGCAGTTTAGATCCCGTTATGTCGATATACGTCTTCCTCCTGGGAAGTAGCGGTTAGAAGCAGCCCATGTCGGAATATCCCTCAAAAATGGAGGAGATGTAGTGAGATTCTACGATCTCGAAAGAGGGGGGGGTGTAGGTGTTATTTTCGATCGGTGCCCCGACACATGGACGGCATATTTGCACAACAAGGAATGCATGGCCATGAAGTTCCTAGAAGTCTCGTCAAAACTTGGGGTAATCTGTGGGAATATTTTGAAATGACAAGCATATGACGATTTACCTTCGTAATTCGATGGTGAGAAACTTCCCAATACGTATTTCTTTGCTAAGCTTGAAACTCAATGACTGTCCCTGTCAGGTACGTAGACCAAGTTCGGATTTCCCCCCCTTCGCTTCACATTGGGCATCGATGGCTATTCTGTTTTCGATGGAAATCTTCCCCCGTTCTGTCTTACCCCCATATGTAAAGTGTGGGATGGTTTCTCGAGAAGGAAGTGGGGGAATCCGTTATGTTTCCTTCTTTCTGCGGTTTGGGCTTTGAAGATGTTGCAAGTTGCGGGTTGTTTGTTGCAGGTCGGACGTCGGCTGACCGGTTGTCTGGGGCAGGAATCGTGAGCGCAGCTAAGCTAAGCACCCGTACCTTCCGCCCGTCGTTTTGGACAAGACAGCCCGCTAATGCATCTGGCTTCGCCTTCACGACGCTGCGAACGGCTTATTCGACATATAATGGCGAACCACGTCATTGGGAACAGGTCCAGGTCAAGCAAGTATCGTCCCTTTCTCACGATTTTAGGCCACATTCTCTTACCTTTGTGCACACTATAATCACATACATGGTATATGTACGTCGTCACAGTGCTTTCACATCTGGGGAACATAAAGACCCAGAAAATCGATCACGAGGACTTATTTGCTACCTGTTTCGGCGTTCTTGCTGCGTTTCGTGGACCCAATTGATCGGATTTCCTTGTAGTAGCACGAGAGAGTCGTGTTTGTTACCTCTGGGGAAGAGCACGTTGCACATGGTGCTCACGATGGCTGGCTCGCCGCTGGTCGGGGGATTTTCGAGACCGTGGGAATTCATCGAACTGCCGTCCTGGTCTGTTTCACGACATGATCAGTTTCTACTTCCCCGACTAATCGCAATTTGCAGAGTCTAGGCACAATATGGATATCAATCGAAATCGTTTCGATCTAGAAATCTTCTGGAGACATACTTCCAGATTCTGGATCGTTCGTGTGCTCGATGGGTCCTGGAAAAGGCAATTGGCTTTTCAAAGTTAAAACCCCAATGAATTTGGCCTTGTAGATGTTCAGACCCCAAGAAGTTTTGGAAATTTTTTTCTTTCAATTCGAACTTATTTCATGCACGAAGTTACTATTCCTTCCCCCAAGGATGCATGGCGTCTCTGCTACTCTTATGGGGGGCCACCCATCAGGTTGAAAATCTGCAGCGTTTGCCCAACAAGATTCCAAGCGACCTCGACGTAGTCCAATAGCAGGCCGCCTTTTTGGTACCCAAGGATACCCAGTCGACGAAATCACACAGTATCCCCGTTATGCATATGCGGCACTGCGCGCCACGTTCAAAGAATTTATGGCCCTATTGAGGATTTTACTTTTTCTGATATTAGTATACGGGATCGAATAGGATACTACAGCCGGGGTATTCTTTTTTTCTTTCTTTTTTTTCCCTTTCAAAACCATCATGAGTTTCGTAAATCTAATGACTGTCCGTAGGTGTAGACGGAATTCCTTTTCGGCGAGACGATGCAAGGGAGAAGTCTCGGTTGGGGGGATAGGATAGAGGTTGGATCAAGGTTGACCAGTTACACACCAGCAAGTTTCATGAATGTGCATCCTAGGTCTGGGCTATCAGGTGAGGTTCTGGATCTTGTCCACAACTCAGCCTGAGATTCGAGACAACGTTAACAAGGGGGGTGCTCACCGAATCTCCTCGACGGATATTTTACGAATGAAAGGGGTGGCGTAGCTATAAAAGGACAGATTCCCATCCTTTGGTCGGGTCTGGGCGATAAAGGATCATTATCGTGACCATAAGATCTTAAGAAAACTTAAGAGACACAAGACTCTTGTCCAATCTTGTTCTTCTGGGGTATTCCCAAGCTCGAAACACCACAGGCCCACATTTTTGCGAATCCAACCGTGAGCCCTTCCCTATCACATTGTCTTCCTTCGGACATCTCCCAACGACCTCGGGAGACGTGGATTTTGCTTGTTCTTGAAGCTGTTCGAGTAACCTGCAACTTTCTATTTTGTCTTCCTTTGACCCTTTAAAGCTCCCAAGCCAGACGCGCATATCTTAGCTGCGACTCTTCTAAAATAACCGTATCTGTTTGACTTTTTCGTCACTTCTCGAATCATCGATTGGGTAGCCCACTTTAAGGTTGTTACCCCTTAAGGACAACGACAGTGCACGGGGATTGGACAAAGTTTTAAGGCCAAGCGGACAAGCCTGACAAGCCGTTTGCGACATTCCTAAAGCCGGTTCGTCGGTCAATAAACTAAGCCCATATTTATATCCGGGGACAAATCCACGGCCCACAGGTCCGCAGATCTGTAAGCTATACCCACTTCTTTCCGGCGACTTTCGGTCTTCTAGGGTATATATAGACATGACCGGTTCTCCCGATTCGACAAAAGAGCTGTGAAACTAAATGTTGTCGATGTTCTACTAGTGTATATTCGCAAAATTCCTCGACTTTTCGGACTTCCCTATAAAATTAGTTGTCTCTCGGTAAGTGAGCATTAGCAAGAAGCGGAGACCCTTGTTTGCCTTAATTTATTACCACTTGCCCCAATGCAGTCCCCAACGTAGCATGTCGGATAGTTGCATGTTGGAAGGGCTTGCACGTTCACAACTTATGTTTCAGAGATAAAACGACGAATATCAGGCTGACAATTTGCCAATCGGTTGGCTCCGTAGGCTTCGACTCCCTCCTTACTACTTTAGCCTGGTTGCAGGTCGTAGTCGTTCAATAGCCTTCGATTTTGTGTAGCTCTTCGATATTCCAAGGTCCCTTTCATGCATTACAAGGAAGGTAGACCCGACGTTAGACCATCTGTTCAGCGGCCGCCCTAATTGCGATATCATCCCCCCATATCTATTCATATTCATCATTAGTATATCTTTCTCTGGATAGTCATTCGTTCATTCGTTCGAGGAGAGTTGGGAATCGGCTTTTAACCAAAGGGAAAGAGAGAAAAAAAGATTTGATTTTGTGCGAGTAATTTGGAACGTTCGACGTCGAACAGAAGACGTCAGACCCCGAGTTATCGATTGGAACGTTCAAATCCATCTTAATCCACCTCAAGAAAAAGAACCAGTGCCATCAACAATGGCTTCCGTATCCAGCAACGTCCTCACAGTCCCAGACTTCCATAGACCCATCGTCTACCTAACTCACGATCCTTCCCGACCGCCATCTTCACAGTCCCTCCGTAGGTCTATGTCCGAAGAAAGTCTCAATAAGGTCACTATTCCCATCTCAAGAGAGGTTCCATACTTCGTCAGCCACATGCCACCATCGCCAGCAAAGACCCCAACCAACAGGTCCTCTGAGAACCTTCAGTTGGATACAACTGCCATGGCGCCTCCAGCAGACCGCATCGTGCCCTTGCATGATGTCAATGTTTCTATCACCAACCTCCATCAGACTGTTGTCTCCAACAGGGAGGATGACTCGCCAACTGCTAGCAAGAATGAAGTTAACGACTACATTCAGCAAACAGCCGATATCCTCTCTGAGACCGTCAAGGATTTCCAAGAACTTTCGAGGCTCGACATCTCTGAGAAGAGCACTGTCGAACAGCTGGTTGCAGCTAACCTTCGTCTTCTTCGAACCTTGAAGGACAGACATGCTGCCTTGGACAAGGTCGAACACGAGGTTCGGACCGAGCGAAACCGCTCCGGTCCGTACACTAGCATCAATCGCTCGGTAAGTTTGTGATTCTATCCGAGCCTCTTAACCCCGTGTAAACGTTTGATTACTGTAAGTGTTCAAGTTGTGAGAATAAGACTAATAGTATGAGGTAGATTTACTTTGACACACCTGGTGAAACTCCTCCCCAAGCCTCTCGTATCACTTTCAAGGAATCCGTTCGTCGCAATAGTGATGATATGGACGGAATGAGTACTATTTCGGTCGAGTGGACCGATAGGAAGGAAGAGAGGTTGAAGGAGTTGCAAAGGCTTCTTAAATCCGCCAATCGTGCTTGGAGTGCTGAACAAAACAATTATCTTGAAGAGGTATGTTTCAGTTCCGTTAATCCCTTAGCCCTATGTCAGCTGGTTGGTAGGAACCAAGCTAATACTCTCCACAGCTCGAACAACTCCAAGAAGAAAGGAGAAAGCACAAAAAGAAGGTTAAGACTGAGCAGCGTCAGACTGACAAGATGGTCAAGATGGAGCGATCTTTGTCGATGTCTAATGAGAGGGAGAGAAGGGTTTCGACCAGTCGAGAGAGAGTAAGTCCCTATTGTAATGAAATTGATTTAGTTTGCATATCAAATAGAGCAAACATTGACGCATGGATCCTTCTAGGCCTCGTCTGCAGACACCAAACGCCGTCTCTCGCTCGGATTTAGTCCAAAGCCAATGACTCGCACCGGCTCTTCCAGTGGCTTCCTTGACCGCATCTTCCGTTCCGGTAAATAGGCATCTCGAGATTTCGTCACGGTATGCACAATAGTCTTGCCGAATTTTACACCTCACGACTTTACGACTTTAAAAGTTTAAGCGACACGTTACATTTTTCTGGGTCAAAAGTGCTTCGACATTGTTTTCTTGAAGTTTCCTTGGTGCTTTTTTCGTGTTTTTTGCTTCACGCTTTGCATTTGACCTGTTCACAGCCAAAAAGATACCACCGCAGCATTCAGCTTTAATTCTCTTAATACCTCCTGTTTAAAATCGCTCCTCAGCCTTTTGTCTTTTCTTTTCTATTATTATTTACTATTACAGGGGGTTCTCTTCTATCAACTTCATGTCCAAACTTGCACTTGAGCTTTCACCATGCACATATTCGCCTTACCACAATTGTGGATCCCCCTGTGACGACAGACAATTTAAACATCGGCCAGAGCTGATACCGAGCCTGTTTGCATGTCCTTTTTTAGTCTTCTTTATCAAAGCAGTAGTACTAGTTAGTAATTACTCGCAATTGAACAATGTTCTTCTTCAATCGACGATATCTGTGCACTTGGACAGGCCGACAACTATAGCATGGATTAATGCATGTAATCATGATCAACCCCATGGCCAGAGCTAGTTGGCCTCGAGATTTCTTGGATAGGCGCAGGTAATTGCAGGGAGAAGCAACATAGGATCTGAACGTAAATGCATTGGTCGGTACTCCATTTTCAGCCATATCCAACTCCTCGGAGCTGCCAAGGAGGTATACAGTCCCGTGAAAATATGCAATACAATGTGTAACACAACCACAGTCGGCGGGCCTGGCTCCGGATCAGATAATCTGTATCAATCGATTAATATCTCTGACCACACGGGCCGCATACGTACCATATACCCTTCCCTGTGAATCATCAAACAGAGTACTGGGGGGTACATCTACCCCCCACCATACATGTATATGTTACACAAGCGAACGACCTGTCGCTAGTTTATTTGCTGGAACGAACCGGATGCCCCACCCACTTCGTCGCGCAGTGGATAACATGATGCTTAACTTTAGAGTTCTTCTGTATTGGATTGCGGAATAAGATGCTTTCATTTAATCCCGTGGGCGTTGGTGCATGTGCATTTTGCAGAGAGGGATATTTAATCCAAATCCACGACGCCGGCTTGGGACACGCTGTGTAACGAGACCCGAGGAAGCCGGAAGGCAGACGGCAGAGTTACAGGGATACGGTAAGTTGTTTTCAGTCGGTGCGGTATCATGGCGGCGGGAGGGAGGGAGTGAGAACGGTAAGTTGCCGTTCTTACCGTCCGGATCGAAAGTCCTGGCCAAGTCGATCGTGAGGGAAAACTAATCCTTGGGAGGTCTGTGTCCAACCATATATAGTAGGTATCCCAGCGCTATATTCTCTGGTGCTTTTCCCTGTGGTACATCAAATTTATAATTACTGCATGAGCCTCAACGTGGGTGTGTCTGAAGTTTGACCTATGCGAATTTGTGTAATCTACGGGGTTCTGAAGCTTTGAACGAGCCAGTGTTATTTTTTAGCATGGGAACTCATGCAAATTGGTTGTAGCTTTCATGTATGACCTCAAGGCCGCCGCCGTATACGCGTACTAGTTTTCAGACATAAAGGTGAATGGATTGATAATAATACTGCGTGTTTATTCAAAAATATACTTGTGGTCTTTTTAGTCTTGAGGCTAGGAGCCCTTGTACAGTTGTGCCGGCCGAAAACCGTAATTTTTCAGAATTCTTTCAAAGATATAATGAATTGCATCTATAGGTTGCAGAGTATTCTCGAGGCTATGTTGCAGCGCAGCTACAAGTTAACAATTAACAGGGCCAGTATTCGTGGGCATCGATCTCGCCGCCAATAAAGCGAAATAGGATTATATACGCTAATTGGTCCCATATCATCGCCTCTAAAACCCCATTTGACACGTAAGCTGCATTCACCCACAGGCTAGACTTAGAGACGCCGACAACGATCCCAGATTATTTTTAAAACTCGTCGCCAACCAAGCCTGGTTAAAGTCCTCATATCATCCCACCCCGCCCAGAGCTCGAGACAAACAAGAATAAACACCGCGGGCGTTATAGATTCGAATGCACCTATCCAGAAAAGTTGACGTCTGTAGGTGGGTGGAACCGTTTTAGATTCGTCCTTTTCTTTTTGAGGATTTCCCCCCGTAGAAGGACCGCTGTTTGTAGTCTGCCCGGCAAGTTGAATTAGAAACATAGACCACGGCGTCGACGAATAGATTAGTTTATAGACTGGAACTGAGACATACATTAAAGCGGTAGTGAGGTATTAATTTCTTAGTGGGGCGGTTAAAATGACAAAACTTGCTGGAGGCAGCAGTACGAAAAAGGGGGGTGTTGAATTTGCGAAAAATTAAAGCCATCATATCCAGCTTTCCAGGGTAGATATGGGGTAGGATAGTCGAGTAGCTATTTTACGAATTCAAGAAACCTCTTTTCTTCTCCCTTTCAAACAATGTAGTGTCTGTTGACACTCGCCAGCGAGAGGTAAAGGGGAGACTCGAGAGGTGTTGATATCCGGTGATGCATGGAGGAGTATGAGTAACGAGTTATCTTCTTGCCAGTTGATATGTACGTCTGATATATCCTTTGCACAATTCGAAGCATACCGCGATCTTCATCTGTTGGAATTGCGACAGTTACCTAATATAATATAATTCTAAGGTATCCTACTGACGATCGCAATAGTGCGTAATATATGTGGTGTTTTGGGTGCTTTAGTTTATTTAAAGCTATGGATTGTTGGATTTTCTGTGTTGCCATCGCTCGATGTGGCTGCTGGTCTCGTGACGAGGTTTAACCTGGTCTCAGCCTCCCCCAGTACCAGTTCTCTCTTCAGGATTTCTATACCGATATCGCCTCGACACGAATTACTCACCACTATCTCCACCACCTTTCTATCTTGTGAAACGTTTCTTTCACGAGAAGAAACATCGTGAATATAGTGCCTCGATCACATGTTTTTTAGGCTTTTGTGGCTGATCAACAAACCAGGGCCGGATCTAAGCTTCCCTTAGCCCCATGCATTTCTAGCGATGTCAACCCCAGTTGCTGAAACGAGCACTAGATTACGGGTCTATACGATCGTATACATTTGAATTCGAGAGCTATAGAAGTATACACGATCTTGCACAGACAACAAGTGAAAAGTTTTTCAAGTCACGGTCACTAAGCCCCGGATGGATATCTCGGCATATTTTTGAATGTGTTAATAATTCCAAAGATACGACATAAACCCGAAGGCTTTCAAGCCACGGCCGGAAGGGCCAGAAATCTGGGAATTTCAGACGAGTCGGCCACCTGACTAGGCCGAATTTGGAGTCGGCAGCGCGGGATGATAAGCAACCGCAGTCGGACGACCAGGGGCGAATCAGCTTTTCACCCTTCATAGCGAAATGGTTCTTCATAAATCTATCGACAAGAGCATCTGATTATACGGCAGCAATCGAATGCCGTGGGATAGCCGGTCAAAATCAACCGGCCGAGTACTAGGCATCCGCGAGTATCGAGAGTTGTGAGTTTGCACAGCTTCAATCTCTCTCAGTTGGGTACCTAGTCACCCAAGAGTTTCTTGTGTGGTTTGATCTTAAAGGCCCTGAAGGAGGGTGGGATGAAAAGTGGAAAGGTCGCTGCTGATAGTGGGGGTCTCCGCACAGATATCGGTTTTAATCCCAATCGCACTGGTGATCGAAAGATTGAGCTCCAATGAAAACGGAGATATTGGAGAGGAGTTGGACAGGAATCATCCTTCGTTTTTGTTTGCTGCGCACCGGAACAGGACGATTTCAGGAGAATGAAATAAAGAGATGAATCCGATGCAAGGCCATTGCTTTTGAAAAGCGGGGATGCATGTCAGTATTTATTTCCAGGAGCACTTCATTATCCTGCGAGGGCCTCCCTAATAGCCGTTCGTTCCTTCCCTATCGAAGACTGTTAGCGGCATGCCCTCCACCCGATAGCGTGGCACAACTGCTAGCTTGCCGGGACTCGCATTAGCAAGAGAAGAGAGGGGTTTATTTCCCTTTCGACTCCTCTTGCTTATCTGCCTGCTTGGTCGCCGTCTTTTCATGATCGCCGACCACTCTTTTTAATTGTTACGCATCATTTTCTCGAATGAACCAAGAAAATTCCTGACAGTTTAACGCACGTAATCCCGACAGCTATCCAGGTACAGTGAGGCTCTTGACAGGGCCTTGACTCAGATTCAAAGTCCACAGTCCCAGGCACCGTTTTCTTCGCGGTTGCCTCTTAGTTTCAGAAAGCGGGTTCGCATCATTTACGAACGCCTTCAACTTGCGGAAGAGCTGAGGAGAAGCTCCCCAAACATCCCCAAATACCTAAATTCCTCAACCAAGCTTCGGAGTTTTTCGTGTTTGATTAAACCCGCGGTTCATTTAAAACCCATTTGTCATCTGAAGTTACATATCGGATTGCCCACATTGGATACCTAGAGGTGTGTCGTCTGCCTCCTCTTGACAGTTACTGCAACTAGCAATTATTTGTACGTAACAACCATGCTAATCGCCCAATCGATTCTTTCCGCGCAGCAGCACATCGTCACCAGCTTGTCGGTTCCAGAACAATTCTTTTGCTTTCGATATCAATATCCCCAATATTTGCTTGTGTAACGCCAAATCGTTATCTGCGATAATTCGCCCTTGAGCGCTTGCGGCGTCGAGGAATACAATTCACTTCACAAGCAGGCACCATTTCTCTTTCATTCGTTTTTTCTTGCCCTGGTTTCTCATTCGAAAAAAAAAAAAGAAGCAGTGCTGTGTCAGTCTTATTGTGCATACAACCTAGCTTGCTCTTCCGCCCGCCTACAAGGTGCATGATAGGAAGTGGCCCAGGAAAGACCTGGAAGGCCTGATCGATTTTAATAGCTCCACGTCCCCTATACCATCTAAAACGTCTCACGATGCCAGACTTCTCACAACCTGTCGCAATCGCCCAATATCAAAATCTCCAGCTTCACCAGCAACCCCCTCCTCCATCCGCAGATAATTATGATGAGGAAGAAAGTGGAGCCTACAGATACCCTGGTTCTGGTGTCGGCGTGCTGCCTACCACTGGCTTACCGACAAATGGAATGGGATATCCTTCCCTCCCCTTAAGATCCAACTCACACCCTAGTATTCCAACAACTACAGAATACTTGATATCGCCGCAAACCATACACCAACCATCTCTGTTCCCATCGCCGCAGTCTGCCACTCTACCACCATCTCAAACAATCCCCTCAACGATATACACCGAAGGCGGCGATGTCATGCAAGGCGGCGTGAAAGTCGAAGCATCCCCTCCACCACCACAGTCTGGTAACACTGGCGGCCAGCCATATTTGAGAGTCGCGAGATTTGTAGGCCCTCCTCCTGTCCCCCTAGCGTGTACTGAGTGTCGGAGCCGCCATCTTAAATGCGATGCTGGCACACCCAGCTGCTCAAGATGTGTGACCGATACCAGGGATTGTCTATATGTCAAAAGTAGGAGAGGATGGAAGGGAAGTAGGAGACGAACTTCTGCCCAGAGCAGGGCAGGAAGTGTTAGTGGCGGGGAAGGCGGGTTTGGGGTCATGAGTGATGGTGGCGGTAATGGTACAATTTCCAGTCCTTCTCACGACATCGCCCCTCAACTTCGATACCTCTTTTTGCTTTTTCCGAGGTGGAATGATGGTGTTGAAGTGGTCCCTTGAGGATGTTAGAATGCAAAAAGGCGTAAACTAACATGTAGTTGCAATGCTGTCTAGAACGAGGGTCAACATCGCGTGCATCATCACAAACTCGACAAGCTTCTGTCTCCGCCGCCTCGAACGCCACAGTATCACCTACGAATTCGCCACCAGTGTCGAGGAATCTGCCAAACCCGGGACCTCCTCCCCCAAATGCATTGGAAAATGTCAGAAACCATTATCGGGGATCGACTAACTTCGCATCAGTCCACGATCATTTCCCGCCTCAACCGACCGCCAATTTGATCCAACTTTACTATGCATATTTTCACTCCGCACACCCTTTCATTCTTCCACCCGCGTATCTTATTAAAACCGCAGCAGCTAAACTTACACAGCTACTACCGGTTATGCGATTCATTGGGTCATTCTATGCACCTTCTGCCCCACATCAATCATTTCGAGATGCTGCAGATTTTACATTATTTCAACAAAATGCGCCGCGGAACTCATTCACGGTACAAGCGATGTTACTGTTCGCCATAGGCCTACATGCAGATAATCTTCAAGAACGTAGCGGTCAAGTCAAAGATATTGCGATCGAAATGGCTTTGGAGCTTGGTATGAACCTTGAGGGGTTTGCAGAAGCAGCCGGCGAGGGCGATCCGGTGATAGAAGAAAGCTGGCGGCGGACATGGTGGGAACTATATTTCTTAGATGGAATATTTGCAGGAGTCCACCAAAGAGATTGCTTCAGGCTATGGAGCGTAGAATGCACGGTTCCATTGCCTTGCGAGGAACAAGAATATCTATCCAGTCGAATACCACCCACAAGATCATTGGTAGATTTCGACGAAAGATATTTTTCAGAGGATAACCGGCCTTTCTCATCGTATGCCTACAGAGTCGAAGCGGTACGGATACTAGGTCAAGTTTTGGCATGTGGCGGAAGCGACAATCCGGATGACCCTCGAGTAGACTCTGCAGATACAAGTTTAGTGAATTGGATGTTGCATTTACCAGCCGGGAAGAAAGAACTGGTAGATAAAGATGGCAGAGTGGATGAGATGTTGTTTCAAGCTCATATGGTGATAAATGCGTAAGCCCTTCTGACCCAACCATGGCTACCCGGATGACACCTGACCCGTAATTTAGTGCATCTATATACCTACACCGACCAAAATCGCATCTCGCCATCTCACTTGTGCCGGACGAAACATCTTGTACACCACCAACCCAATGGACAACAACATCAAAACCCGTCGCTTTTCACACGACGAAAGCAATCCGCGCAGCAGACGCAATATCAAAACTCATAACTCTCCCAACACCGCTTATTAAACACACGCCATTCTTTACGTGCATCATAACATTAAGTGCGATTGTCCATTTATCCGCCTGCTCGTGGCTTTTATACGGCGAAGAAGGGTTTATGGCAAAGGAGAGAATAAGGCTTAGTGTTGGAGCATTGAAAACCTTAGAAGATATTTGGCATGTAGCTGGGTGTGTGCTCATGCAAGTCAAGGTTGTATCGAGAGAAGTCTTCGCACTTCCTCGACCGGAGGGTTCTAAAAGTGGTGGAGTATTAACGGAAGAAGAATTTGCGAAGCTCGTTGATGATGAACAAGGAATCGAGCTAATCGAGGGCGCAGAGATGCCGCTCCAGTGGGATGGCCAGTAGAGGCACCTACCAGATGGCGAGAAAAAGAATCCGGATCTCAAGGGCCGGGATAAAAGGTGGGACAGGAAGAACAAAAGATAAACCTCGTTTTTTGGGCATTTTAGAATTGGCATGTTGATGATATTTGCGGTCTTTATGTGATGACTATCTGACTGGGATCTTTCAACAAAGCTTACTCTTTCTTTCTTTGTTTTCGTTTTCTTTTGATATATATATTGGCAGAGGGAAGTGTTTGGACTTGCGATGTATTATCGCTTACTCTGTTTTTTGGCTAATGTAACCTATAATACCACGATCTGGATTATCATTCCTCTATGGTCAGCATGGATATATTGATTGTATTAGTATCAGGCGACTCGGTATACAGTACATTTATGCGTGGGTACCAGCGCAATGGGACCCCGAAGGCCTGCGCATAAGGCCGCATTCTAATCGCAGGTTTTATCAATGGCCCAGAAGTATCTTGTAATATAGTTGTTTACTATCCCAAACCTTGCATGTTCAATCTGCTCATTATATTACACAAAATATATAACTTCATCCATCATTAACCAATGAAAACCAATACCTACAAAGTATATACGACCAAACCCCATAGCTCCCAAAAATAATAGCATAGCTAAACAAATCCAAATCAAATCCCAACCTAGCAGAACTGTGGCATACGTAGATCCATGGCTGTTGCATTCTCCTCATCATCCCTCTTCGGGAACTCCTGCAGTTCAAAAAACTCCTTCACCCCATTACCAAACGCCACACTTGCCCTCTTTAACTCAGTCTCTTCGACAGCTGCAAAACAGAGCCTGAAATACTTCCATGCTTCTCGTTCTTCAATCTCATCAGTCGCCCCAAAGGCCTGCCCGGGGCATACCAAACACCTGAGTTCCTCGCCTGTTAAATACTCCCAAAGAGCCTTCATTATTTCTCGTCCATTCATCCCATCATAAAGTCTGTGGATCTCAAAGTATACCCTGACCCACACAAACATTCCCCCCATTGGTCTTTCGAATTCATATAATTCTTTCACAGCCTTGTGGACCAAACTGTATTTTCCACTATCGATAACATTCCCATCCTGATCCACGATCTCCTTCAGCCGAATGTTCTTCAGGTGGATCATTGTTACTGTTTTTCCAGCCTCAAGAGAAATACAGAGAGTATTCATTCGAGACTCGTATTGGTGGCGGAGGAGGGAGAGCCAAGTTATCCAACCAGACATGGACCATGTATGGACCAAAAGTTTGGCAACAAGTGCTTGGGTCGCACCGGAGGGCATCTGGGTTGTTAGTTCGGAGAGACGGAGAATGCGGTCTACTATGGTGGGGTGGCCGATGCTGTAGAGGGTGTTTATCAGCGTCTGTATCTATAAATGTATATATTTATCCACTGGGTCCGGAAATGGTTATACTAACATCCAGCCAAGTCGGCATCCTGGTGCCATAGTCTTGGAAAACGTATCAAACCGCAGGACCCGCCCGTCGGTATCGATAGTGATATAGGAAGGCACCAGGGTTGACAAGAAGGTATCATTATCTGGAACTTCGGTGAAGCGGTCATATTGCAAGAACCAGTATGGATCATCCTCAAGAATTATTATATCGTATTTCTGGCAGAGTGCATAGATTTGTCTTCGTCGCTTGACGCTGAGAACGCCGGCGGTGGGATTCTGACCCATTCTGTTTGCAATTTGTCAGTTTTACGTCTCTAAAATAACACCCAAAACATAGATTAACTTACGTGACAGTATATAGAAGGTGGGGGCGAGGCCCATCTCGCCTGACATCCCATGACTCAAGTATACCCTGAAGACCGTCGTCTCCTTCAACAACCATACCTTCCTTATCGACGTCAACCGGTACGACGTCGATTCCTCTGCAAGCAGCAGCTGCCATGATATCATCGTTAGTATCTTCAACAATTGAAATACGATAAATCTAAAACCGGAGTCGGCAACTTACTGTTCACAGCACCCTTATAAGCAAACTTTTCCATCAGGATCTTATCCCCTCGATATGGGTCCGCCAATACCTCCAGTGCTTTATTAAACCCATCTGTATTCCCACTGGTCATAATAACACTCGGCGAATCATACGGAATCTTCCCTTGGTGTTGGTAGTTCACAGCAAAATCCTTAATAAATTCAAGAAGTACTGGTAGGCCTTCACAAGGGCCATATTGTAACGCACGTGCGAGATATATATCTGTAGAGGGATCTGAGGAATTTGGAGGAGGGAATTTGGGGATTGTGAAGTGACTAGGCTTTTTGATAGAGACGAGGAGTTGAAGGAAAGTCGTATGGAGAGTAGTGGTAAAATGGTTCGGAGTGAGAGCAGTGGCGGAGAGGGTGTCAAATGGGAAGAAGGAAGGATGAGGCATGCCGCCGGCAAGATTGGCCATTCCGGGAACTATTTTATATAATCATCGTATCAGTATTCAAGCATAGCATCGTTTAGAACTCGATAATCCCTTAACGGGTTACCGTAACATTTTGCCAGGCGCGAGTAACGGTTTCCACGCAATGACAATGTATATAATATAATGGCGACAATGGGGAAACACAAGGATCCTTACTAGCACCATATTTGTACAAGCTGTGTAACTTCGACTGTTTAAACCTTCTAGCCAACGGCGACAAGTGATGAGATATGTCGATTGGCTTAGGTCTCGGAACGGCCGGCAAGAACTTCGAGTTATCCTCGATCTTATCCATCTTTTCGCTCGTTGACTGTAACTGCGTTGCGTTGTAATTCCTCTCCGCCAAACTCGAGGTTGTAGAAAGCTGAAGCTGAAGTTGAAGCTGGATTTGTGGACGAACACTGCATTCCACGAAATGTTTAAGGAAGAAAGCGAGGTCTTGGGAAACGGAGGACATCTCAGGAGGATTAAGGGACCGGCCCTTTTTAGACTTAGTAATAAAAATAATCTTAGTAAACTTAGTATACCTAAATTAAGGAATTTCACTGTTGGCGCATTTGTTCAAAAGTGTTTACGAAATCGCGGCGAGCCTCAGAACTAGAGCTAGAGGTCTCGCGTGGAAATCGGGACTAGCTACCGGATCGAGGGCCTCTTATCTAGCCATACTATTCTTTCAATACCGTATTCCTTCGAAGCAATTGAGGCAATTCATTGATGAGCTTTCCATGGTTCCCCGCTGTGGATACGGGGCGGGCGAAGTCATCACGAAGAACACGTCGACGAAACGTCAGACTATCACATTTGAGTGCTTTGGAGATGCAGGCTGGCCTGGGGATTGGATATGTGGACTGCGCTGTCAAGAATTGACTGGATCGGTTGCAATTGGGTAGCTCCTCATTGTCATGGTATTTTTGAGAACCTCGGCTTCATGCTTCAAATATTTTAGACCGAAATCACGGTTCGAATTCGAATTCAGGATCGAACGGAGTTCTAATTTCTAAAATGTATCTATCGAAGCTTCCCGCAATCGATTTGCATTTGATTTGGGGATATCGAAATACCCTTCGATTCAGGGTCGCTTCTTCCGGGCTTTTCTATCTGTTCCTGATTTTGCCAATCTTTCCTAAATAAGTATCTTTATTACATCTGCCTATTTGGGTAATTTTAAGACAAACAAACTTACTCTTTTTAGGTTATCATAAACTTCCTTTTTTAATTTCCAACACGTCAACAACTGGTTAACTTGTTCTTCCATAGATCTAGATCTTTCGAAGTTAGATCTTTTGCAAATTTTGAAGCTATCAGAAATCACATCTAGCATTTTATTAACTAGTCCCACCTTTTATTGAACTAAGAGCTGCCAGTTCAATCATATTTAAACATTCTGCCTTACATTTTTTCACTCATGATCAAGTCTTTCTCACCGTATAAAGTGGAGATCCAAAATCCAACAGCAACAACTCAACGGTGTCTAGTAGTACCGTATTGGTCTCCTCATTTATGTCCATCTTGTATTTGGCGTTAATTAAGCAAATTATACACTAATCTTAGTGGTAGCTCGAACCAGCACCAAAATTGAGATTCTTCGGCGTGTTTGACACCCTATATTCTACAAGAAGCTCGTGGCAGCTCCGCCGTCACCCGGACTGCTGTATATATCTACAGCTTATAGAGCTAAGTAACCAGCAAGCCCAAAATACCATGTAATTAGCCTGATATTTAAATAAAAGTCTAATATACCGCCTTCTATGTCGGTACGTAGTTACCATCCATCAAAGCCCCGATCAAAATAGCAGGATATATATGCCGTTCGTGAGGAACCAAAGAACATAGCTGCTTGGGCACTGCCACATGAATACGCATATTGATCAAAATTTCCAGTACCATCCGCAGATCTACCTACTTAGGTAACTACCGCTGAATAGGAAACCCGATAAAGTCAACCACCCCAGAGCTTCGCCCGATAGCAAGAAGTCTGCCCCTTCGCTCCCAACAGCGGCCACGGTAATCAGGCGGCAACCAGAGAAATTTCTGACCACGTTGAGTTATCCAGTCATAATCATTATCACCGCTATCACTGTAGAGGATAGGTGGCGTTGGCAGAGGTTTCAGGGAAACACGCCCCGAGGTGTCCGGATTTAGGGGCAAGGCCAAAATTCCTTGGTCAGTCTTCAACTGTTGTCCATCGTCCGAGAAATGCATGCATTTGATAGTCTTTTCCCAGGCCAGAGCAGGTAGCCTCGCAGGAGACGAGGTATTCTTTGTCATATCAACTTTTTGCACTATCTGCCCCGCTGCTATGTCAAAGACCAGGATATCTCCCTCTCGTGCTATTACTAGCTGTTTGCCATTAGGGCAAAAGGTCATTGCGCTAGGCGGGTATATGTACGTATACCGGTACCGGTACCTAGCAAAGTCCGCACCAAACTTTTTGACTCTTTTCCCTTTTTCTACGTTCCAGAGCGATATATCGGACCTTGTTAACGACGCCAGACGTTCGCCATCGGATGTGAAACATATTTGGTCAATGCTGAAGTCGCTCTTCAAATAGTGTATTTGCCGCCCTGTCGTTATATCCCAAAGCCTGGCCCCTGAGTTCGTACTGATTGTCGATGCTATCAATTGAATCGAGTTGTCATTGCCTGGGCAGAATTGAAGGTTGAAAATTTTAGTGGTGCCTCCTCGGAAACGGTTCAGTAGCCGTCCCGTTCGCACATCCCAAACAATGATTTCTCCGTCATATGCTCCCGATGCTACCTGTTTGCCGTCTGGAGAGAAAACAATCTTGGAAATGGCTTTGTCAAAACCGTAGCCGGCGTCATCATGTTCGTCTGTCGTCTTGATCATTGTCGTGTTGGTTGTCAAATCGTCAGCTTTATACCATGAATCCGATTTGAATTTCTCCCCGCCGCAATATATTGCTGTGTCCCAGAGACCAACTTTACCATCGAGTGACGCTGATGCCAAGATTTTACCGTCGGGAGAAAATGCAGCTGTAACGACATCATTATCGTGTGTTCCGAAGGTTGTGATTTCTTTGCCTGTTTCAGTGTCCCAGAGCTCAATTGTGCCATTCCTCATTGAAAGCGCTACCTCTTTACCGCTAGGAGAAAATGTGATCGCGTTAAAGCAGCCTCGGCTGTGATCGAAGCTCCCGGTTTCCTGCAAATTTGCCACACAGTATGTAGTATATCTGTCGTCGATATCTGTCGTAATAGCTAGATTTTTGCCGTCGGGAGTAAATAGGACTTTTGGAAACCCAAATTCATCACCAAATTCATCAAAAACTCCCACCTGTTTGCCAGTTCTTACGTCCCAAAGTATAACTGCATCATCTTGCAATGCCGATCCTGATGCTAATAGTTTGCCGTCGGGCGAGTAAGCAATCGATAACACGATATCTGTATGTCCTCGTAAAACCCGTATGGGCTTTTCTGTGGCCGGAGTTCGTCGCCCAATTATAGCGTCGATATCCCACAACCGAATTGTCGTATCTGCTGATGCTGATGCCAGCCATTTTCCATCGGGGGAGAAGGCAACGTCAATAACTGCGCCGAAATGCCTTTTAAGAATTTTTAGTTTTTCTCCCAAATTTGCGTCCCAAATTATAACCGTATGATCACTCGACGCTGATGCCAAATATTTGTTATTAGGGGAAAATGCGACTTTTCGAATACCCTCTGTGTGTCCTTCGAGTGTTTTCACTTCTTCTCCAGTCTTGCTATCCCAAAAACGAATTGTTTTATCGAGGCTCCCAAATACAATTTTTTGGCCGTCGGGGGAAAAGATAACCGTTGTTATTCCCGACTTATGCCCTTCTAGCTTTTGTAGCCCTGCATTCCAAAATTTAGGGGCCTTTATTCGGGGATTAACCCATTTCGGAATACGGTTCTGAAAGAGATTCTTAACTAGGCCTGCAGAGGCTATCGCTCATGTAAGTACTATACTATAGAGTAAGTAAGTAGTTTTGACCCCGCGCCCCGCTACACGCTACATTGCTACATTGCTACATTGCTATATTTCATATGCATGCACCGCCAGCATTATAACCCTCGAAGGATTAGCCTCGAGACCAGGCGCAGATGTGAGGGCAGAGTCGAAGGATAGCGAAAAGAAAAGAGGCGTACTATAGGTTGGGAAGAAAAAATCTCTTTTCTAGCCTTGAGCCTTTGGAGCCGCGTTGATAACAATTTGATGGAACCCCGTTTCCGTTATTCTTTACGGATTGGCCGGGAGCTATATCGTTATGATTGAATCTTTGAACGGTTATTTCGTTCCTTATACGGCGATTTTCGAACCTAACTCTCAACCTACCCCGGCCTGCTCGTGCAGGTCGTTCCAAGTCTGCAAGGAGATCTGTGGGCCGATGTTGCTAAATAGGTCGATCCGCCTCCTCTAAAATTTAGTACTTTGTGACGTCTGGGAACAAGACTACTTCTATCTGGATATCCATCGTTGTTTGGCCAACTGCCCAACTAAGCTTCAACCCTAAACTTTTTAACTCCAGGTCTTTCATATTCCTGGTATCCTGGTACATTGATTAATTCGCACCCCTGTCGAACCTGCCCGTTTTAGGGCTCAAATCCCTGCACACAGTTCACACCGGCTATCCAAAAGAAGATTGAGGCAAATTTTTAAAAAATCGAAAAAAATATCAGCAAAAAAGAAGATCCCTCGAACCAGATTCGAACTGGTGACCTGCAGGTTACGATTGATCAGAAGTGAACTTCTGAAGACTTTTACAGCCTGTTGTGATACCAACTACACCATCGAGGGTCGTTATTTGATGGAGGCGGAGGTCAGAATTGACATTCATCAAACTGTGAAGGCAGGGATTACGAGATAAGGACCACAAGACGTAACACAGGCTACTAGCCAACCCCACCGATATCGTCACTTGCGAAGATATCGTCCCTCGAGTCATCGGCTTCGTGGAGTGCGAGCGTTAATTGCATCGAAAATTCAGCCGTGCGGCGAAACGACTTTGTTGCATTTTGAGCTGTAACACAAAACTTCCTCGTCTCCTATATATATGTTACACAGGTCACCTATATACGGACGTCCAAGTGCAAGTTAGGTAATTACGTTAACGTTAAAAGATCTAAACACCATTAAATTGTATTGGGACAATATTGATGCTTTCACCTCCCTTAGTCCAAACCTGCTCGTATATTTGGTAAGCAATTAGCACCTGATAGAGATACTCTTGGGTAATTGGATACTTAGCTGGCGCCGGAATCGATAGCTTCATCTGGAAGCGTCGTCAATATAAAGATTTCACCTGCTGGCATCACTGCAGTATTAATTATATGATTGGCACTCCGACACGCGATAGAATAATATGATATTACAATGACTTCTCGAATCACCATATCTCCACCTCTCCTAAATACATCCACACCCTGGGCAACCACCTTATCAGACCTCCAAGCTATATACGATAGCGAATCGACTGGCGCGGTCACGACCCGTACTTCTTTCCCGGTCACAGGATTCCAGGATGACCCTTCTATCCACCAACATGCATTCCTCCCAAACTCATCATCTCTAAACACCTACGGATACTCCCCACACCCGCTTTCCTACTATCTCACATCAATAGAATCAATCATCACCTCCTCGGACCTCCCTCAATCAAAGCCCTTCATCATTTCAATCACTGGCACATCCGTAGAAGTCACTTCCTCGGTTTCCACAATTTCAAAATGGGCACACGAAAAGAGATTCAAAGTTTACGCTGAAATCAACCTTTCATGCCCAAACATCCCAAACAAACCGCCACCAGCTTATTCCTCTGCAGGCCTAAAACCATATCTACAAGGGTTATCAAACCTACAGCAATCTTTGGATGTAACTATGGTACCGGTGGGGATCAAGACGCCGCCGTATACCTACCAAAATCAATTCGACGAGTTGATATCCGCCGTAGAAGGATTCCCTGAAATATTGTCGTTTATTACTGCTACCAATACGTTGGGGAATTCTTTATTCTACGAATTTGACCTACCAACTACAAATGAGGGAGAATTGACCCCAATAATTGCGTCTGCATCGGGCACCGGGGTAGGCGGACTAGCCGGGGAGAGTATTCACCCTTTGAGTTTAGGTAATGTGTTTACCATTAGGAATATGCTAGACAAGAGTACACATGAAAATGTTAAGGACATAATAGTTATTGGAGCTGGTGGGGTTGGAGACCAAGCAGGATACAAAAGGATGAGGAAGGCAGGGGCGGCAGCAGTTGGGGTTGGAACTGCCTTTGGGAGGGAAGGAGTAGAGATTTTTGGGAAGATACATGGTGCTGGTGCAGAGCTAATTTAGAAGAAGCAGTTTTTCCAAACCGTAGACTGCTTAGTGGATGTTAAAATCGTCGATCAATTTGATAAGAATTGTTGAACTGTACATCGCTAAGGTTGTCTCAAAACATGGAGCCTTGCGAACAAGTAGAATGATATTTATTTCTTTAAGGTTTACATAAATACTACCCTTTGGCAATCATTTCTGCTCCGGCCTTGACTACCCCAGCGAAACCTGCCGTTTGAATACTCTCGTTGCCTCCCGCAGCTACCCGGCCCTCAATCTCCGCCATACCAGCCAACCACAGAACTCTTACGTGCGGTTTAACCTCCAGCCGACATAACTCCTCCGCTACTACCTGTAGAATATCGGTCAAGGCTAAACCTTTTAGCGTTTTTATCCTGTTGACGGTAATCAAAGCTGTCGTTATATCCTCCGTCAAAAGGGTATTCATTATCGCTTGGATATCCTCAGGATGCGGCGCTGCTACACAATCATAGATCGATGTCTCGGTAATCAAATCCCTTTGGACATCCGGCCCAGATAGTGCGACACCATTTTTATCCAGTGGCGTAGATCCTGCAAAGCAGGCTTGTAGTACATTCAAAGCACGCCTCATATCGCCCCTTGAGAGATGTAACAGTGCATCAACAGCTGTATCATCGATTCTAACATTTTCGGAATCTATAACATGTTCCACCCTTCTTCGTAATGCAGGGATCGGTAGTGGAGAGAATCTAAAGCGGGTGCATCTAGATAATAGGGCTGCATTGAGTTTGTGGGTATAATTCGCAATAATGCAGAATCGGACATTAGAGGTGTATTTCTCCATGATACGCCTTAAGGCATTCTGGGCAGTCGAGGTCATGGCGTCGGCTTCATCCAGGATGATAAGTTTGAACTGTGCGATCGAAGATGTTGTATTTGAAGGCTCTAATTTCGCTGAGGAGAAAATTTGCTTTGTAGAGGCAAAGGTTTTGATTTGTTCTCGGACGACATCAATGCCACGGTCATCGGAAGCATTCAGCTCTAGGACATGGTGGCGGAGAGCGGCTTCGGATTTGGTATTATAGATTCGTCGAGCAAGAGCTAGAATTGTAGATGTTTTACCGGTTCCGGGAGGGCCATAGAAGAGAAGATGTGGTAGTTTCTGGCAAATAGTAAGTCCCTGATGTGATATAGCTACAATAGCTTCGGTAACATACGTTTTGAGCAATAAACTTATTTACTATATTTTATATTAGCATTGTCATTAAAATAGATATTTCCTCAGGGTTGAATCGTACTTGTAGTTAAAATGTCCTCGTGACCGGATACATCGTCAAGGCTTTGCGGTCTGTACTTTTCAACCCTATCTCACAGTTTCGTTTAGAAGAATAAGCTATAGAAAAGTAGACCCATTTGTAGAGCTCACCAAGGTAAAGAATCTCCAACCTCTACTGGTAGATTGGCAGCACTCCGCTTGCCTTTAGCTTCAATTGTCGAGAACGTTATACCCGTATCGACGGGGCCGTCGTCGAGATCCATTTCGTCGTCCGACATTATGGCTAGTATTATCGAGAGTTGTTAGGACTATTGAATGAGATTATGTGCAGTATCCGGGAAAGGTGATCTTAGTCGTGGGTAGTAGTATTGAAGCTGCTGGCCTGGTCGAATGAAGCTTAGAACACGCGAGAGCTGAGGTTGCGGTTGGGTTTGGTGGGAAGACGCGTTCGCAACACCCACCGAAATCCCTGCCTAAATTGCGCTACACCGAACACCGAATACCGAACCATTCCCGTGGTACCCTAAGATGATTTTTGCCTCCCAAAGTCCTTGCACAGTAGGGTGAATCTTAGGTAGTAGATAAGAGGAAATGCTACAAGGTCACTCAATCTTGAATCTTAATGTGACTGCTGAAACTTTTATTACTAATGACTCCCCGAATTATCGATATATGAAGTATCTACAGTAAACCGGCCCAACCCCATCATTACGTAAAAAACACATTAAATATCCATCTACAAGAGCTAATGAATGTTGCTCGTTGCAGAGACAAAGTGTAAAAAAAACTAAAAGAAGTAATCATTTTACTCCTCCTTAGCACCTCCTCTAAAGGACTTCTCAGCCTGCTCAACGCTCTTCTTGTCGCTCTTAGTCTCCCCGCCAGCGGCGCCCATGAATCCGGCAGCCTTCCACGGCCTCTTCAAATCGCCAGCAGCTGGTTGGTTCCAGAAGTGGATCTTCATCAGGTTACCCTCGAGAGCTCCCTTCAATGGAACGATGCTCTGGATCAAAAGTGGGTTGGTGTATTTCATGTAAAGATGCATAAATCCAACCATAGCCATGCCGGTCAATTGGGACTTGTAAAGAGATTTCAGCTGGCCTTCGTCGTACTGGCAAATGGTGGTAGTGACGAGTTTGGGTTCTTCACCAGAGAGTGGGGCGGCAGGTTCGACATATTTGAGGGTGGTCATGTCTATTATTCGCAGGCAACAAAATTAGCATTGGTTCGCTATTATCGGTATACGTATAGTTTATACTGGTAAAAATGAGTGTGTGATATTAACTTACCATTCTTCTTCTTGATCTGTTTTCCAACATAGAAGTACAGAGAGACAATGACGATGTTGGAGAGGATGTAGAGACCACGGACAGCCCACAGGACGTTCTCATCTTCGAAAGGTATCTTCTTCGCGAGTTGCATCAGTCCGAGGACTACAACGATGTTTGAACTGAAGTTATAAAATTAATCCGTTAGCATCCGATTCCATTTTTGCGGGTGTCACGAGGGTTACGTCGCTCTGACTACGTCGCAGGGAAACTCACATTTGAGGGTTTAAGCCGAACATTGTGTCGATGAAGATGAAAGACGATATGAATTTGATGGAATAAATTCAGTAGGGACACCGGTGGTAGGGAAGAAGACCAGAGGGAAGAATGGGCCCAGGTTTAAGTACTGGGGATGTGGGATGTTGAGGAAAAGGAGACCGGTCCTTTGTCTGGGTTGAGTTAACACGGTTGTCAAAGGCCGAAAATTTAGGCAGGTGCGGCGGCGTCGAATTTAGCGATGCTTCCAGAAGGTGGCCAAGTTACGCAAACACTCGCAATGCGGTCACGTGAGGGTAAGCACGGTATTAGATAACAGTATATATAGACTTTATACCCATCAATGTTGATAATTATAGCGTATAAAACTCGGAAAGAACACCGATTATAATTACGAACTTAAGATGTAGTTCAGAACCACTTTTCAGAAATATAATAGATTGTAATGTAATGTAGAGTCGCTTGTAAAGGGATCGGAAGTAAGACGAAGGTGAGATACTAGCTTTGCAAAAAGGCCGACATACGGCTAGCTAGACTATCAAGCCATATAAAATGCCTAGTATTTATGCTCAAGCTCACAAGTTCTTGCCCATAAACTTCCTCTTCGTAAAGCTAAGCCACCACTGTAAAAGACTCAAGCTGAATTAGTCATGTTTCCAAAGAAGGTATTCGTTACTGAGGAATTCGGAGTTCGAACCTTCGACGGGGTAGTCGCTGAGTCAAAGTATACCCTCGACAACAGTCTAATAGTAAGCTCTTGTCTAATTTGGCTGATATACTGTCGAAGAGTATCTGCCTCGTTCCTATCTCTAGCTGGAGCGAACAGAGCATTCAATGGGAACGTCGGATCACCAGGTAATGCAAAGTGTTCAAGAGCCAAAGTATTCAGTGCCTATCAGAACCAGCCCATGATATTGTCAGCCAATCTATCACGCCGATTGCCCCTTCTAAAACCCACAGCGCTCTGAGAACGAGACCAGCACCACTCATAATTGCAAGTGAATTCGACAATTACCTTCTCGGCCTCCCTTCCGGACATATTCGGCTTGATCTTCCCCAGACATTCGCTGATAAACAAGATACCATAGATCAACACCCGATCGGCTGGTCCCTTGATCTCGAAGTTTCGGAATAGAGTATTTGCCCTGAATAGCACTAAAGTTTCGTCCAAGATATCGTAAGACTCCGACTCTGGATCGACATGGATCTCGTCATCTTCAGGCCCGAGTAACGGAAGTGTATAGGCAGGGCCACGAGTTCTAGTCCGGAGAGGTAAGAGGCCAAAGTTTCCTATAGTTTCGAGAGAGGATTCTGTTAGCTTTGGTCGAGTACATCGATGTTCTGAAGCTGGTTTGCGGGGAATCCATAGCTGACAACGTATGATCGCGTACCTATTATCCGGACATCGGTATCACTGAGGAAGCTGGAATGATAGGCCTAAGATACATCAGCATCCAAAAGATAGACCAAAGCGGTTGTAGGAAGCAATTCGTACCGGCATGATGAATATGGTATGCTGGTCGTCGGATGTATGAGCTATAGGGAGTATGTTGACATCAGGGCGGGCCTCGCGGCTCTTGGGAGCTTGATTGCGGCTAAGCTTGGGTGCGCCACTCGCTACGGGTGGGGCTTAGCCATTGGTGCTCAAAAGTGCGTTGTGTCCCACGCACTTAATGTCCCAGAAAATGGTCAGCTTCCTCTTGGCGTTAGCCTGCCACATAAACACCACAAAAAGTTCACGGTTTTATTCATGTCCATCCTCCATTTCTAAGGATTCAATTTCTGATAACCAAAGATATGAGATACCAGATGCTCGTTCTGTCTAACCCAGCTACAGCTGACATCAGACCTTCAAAGCTCAGCCTTTTGATCAGTCCCACGGGACCAAGCGCATGCAATTAAATCATCAAATGTCAACCTTGTTAGCCTTTTCAGTCATGCATTGTTGAAGTTGATATCTTCGAAACCGGCTCCTGCCGAACCAAGTCTACTCAATAACAAGAGGGCTTACTTGTTTCCGAGTTCCTGGTTTAATATCGTGATATCTTCGTCTATTGGTGCAACATACAAAACCTATAAAATTCACGCATGTTCATGTTGCACGAAAAGTTATCCGAAGCAGCTGACCCTTGAGCTGAACACAATACATCTCTCGATACGATATCGAATTAGAAGTTGGTCAGATGTTGGAGCCAAATCAGTGCAGCAACTGTGAGAATCATTATTTGGGTATTCACTTCGAGGCTACGACGAGGCTTGCAAGGCAGTGAATTACACATACGCCTATATGTGCAGATATTATACCGGCGACCTTGGTCGGTGGTGGCGATGGCAGGCCTACAGCATTTCGAATACATCAATTCGTCTAGGTGCATCCGCTGCCGCACAATCCTGCTCTATATCCGATTTGAGTGTGCTTTGACCTCGCCCGCAGCTATATGCAAGTATCTATTCTGCACATTTATGCTGTGTACCCATCGCAGCCAAGTGCGATGGGACGTTTAAGATATCAATTCTTTACAATATAATGTTGATATATATCGCAATCGGCTTTGGTGAATGGGCGATGGGATTCGGGCCCGCATCATTAGTAAAGACGTCCTTCGATATCTTGATTTGCGAAGAATTGCGAGATTTCGAATCCTTCGTCCGCCAAAGGAATCAGAGTAAGCCTCCCTGGTCAATATTATATTATATTAACCAGTAGCCAGCTGTAACTTGAGTAATCATTTCATGATATCGGATGCAAAATGAACTCTACCGGTGCCGCGGCGAGTCATATTGTAAACGAATATTAATCGATAACAGAACGCCAATTCCTTTGATATCTGGTAGCGAGCCGCCCCGCTATCAAAAACTAGATAGTCGACGTATGATGTCCCCACCAGCCTTATGCAAATTAGTATGAACAGTTTCCATGGATAATGTCCTGGTCCTAGGCCCCGAGTATGTGGTGAACAAGGAACTCCCTCGAAAATAGACCTAGTCGATCCAAACCAGCGTGCAGGCCAAGGCAGCAGGCATTAGACGACGAGATGTCGATATTAGGCAATTGACCTTTTTCTCACAATAGATATACGTATCGATTCTTCTAGGTCCAGCTGTGCTCCCTTGCCAAAAATATCCCACACTGCCTGCTGCAGTGCCAGTTCCGTAGACATACATCAAACTTGGAAGCCGAAAAACAAACAGTAGCAAACCTAGCATGATCGTGCAGGAAATTGTCCCGAGAATGTTGCAACAAAGGGTTCTATGTAGTTCTGCGACCGCAGCATCAAAACATGTACAACCAGTCATTCATGTTACGTATTTGCGTATCCAGATATCTCATAGATACCGACATCAGCGCCGTCGTGGGGCCCGCAGCCTGCGTGCCATCGATGCATCTGCAACATCACATCACGTTCGAACTCCTCTCCGTGGCTGCTGATGCTGTTTCGTTTCATTTAGCCTTTTGAAAACAAGCTGCGCTCATGAGTTCACGAATTCACATTGGCCGCTTATTTCTGTTAAAAATAAAACTTTACCTCCTCCCCTCCCCGACCGTCAACAGAATCGGTCTTGATATATCTCCATGCAGGTTTGGCGAGGAGGGCTTCGATTTCCGCGGATCCACCCACATCATTGGCTGCCATCAACCTGGTTCCAAAAGTTCCGATAGGTTGGTTTAATACTCTTTCTAGGAAAACAGTCTGGTAGCGGGGCGAAGCTTTCCTTACAATAAAAGGAATATGTGCCGAGAGATCACCCTTCTTCTTCAAGCGAGTAGCCTTTCGTTGCTGTTGCTGTGACGAACCCGTTAACCACAGAATGACCTGCATGCGGGTGAGATCCCGTTAGAGGTATATCAACGATATACCATGAGTAATCAACATCCCGGAAGGAGCGCCTGCTTCCGTTCCGTCGAGCTCGAGCCATCCAGCAGTAAAACCGTCCTGAGAATACCTATTAACACTTTTAGAAGCGAGTCTTATCCATTTATTTGAGAATACTGGGCATCAGTCCGTGGATTAGAAAATCGAAGGAGCCGTGGGGGCGCTGTTCACGGCGACAGTAACCGAACCGAGCTAGGAGGAGGAGCAGCTTGATGCAGGATATTCCATCTATTTGCGTAACACCGAGCTAAGCTTACCGTTGAACCAGTACAGTGCAGTTCCTGAGTCTGAAGCGAAACTGCTGCTAAAGTCCTCTGGGTTTTTATCGCCTCTCCTGCATAGGCCTTGATGTCAAATACCATGGCGCGGTAACTGCGATTTCAGATATATATTTTTGTGGGGCCCGCACTCTTGTGTGAATACTGATTAGTTGACGAATGGACATGGTGGGTGAAGGTTCTAGCGGCATTAGCCAAAGCTAAACTAGTGTTCTTCTAAAGTTGGGTACGATATCAGTTGTACTATAGTATAGTACCATATATAGTTACATCCAAACTTGTACCTAGTATACAAAGTCGATAGTTAGGAATGGTCATGAATTGCGTCACTTATATAATTATGAGTTTCCGGGAAATTTTCTTAGGGTATAGTAAGTAAGTATACATATAATGGCGAAGCTTTGAACTGTCAAACTATGCAGGTGCATGCAGCGGCGATGCTGCGACATATCGATAATGGGTACGCAGCCAGAGCTAGAGAAAGTCCTGCCATACTAGCGATTAGTTTCATATCCTGTTTCCTTTCAATCACATAGTGACATATTTCTACATTTTGCTACTTTGCATTTTAAATTTGTCCTCCAAAAAGTTTCCGCCCTCGTTAAATTATTGCTCGCGATGTCCGAGATTTTGCTGCCTTGAGATTTTCTTGGCTTTAGGAAGGTTTCTCAAAATGAAAGCTTCTTCGAGTATTAGAATGCGAAGTTCAAGGCTAAGATCTCCTTTTCAATATTTCTAAGCTGACGGGGGCAAAGGAGAGAAATAGGGGTACTGTATCGAACAATACCAAATCCCATCAATCCGAGATGCAAGAACCCTCGGGGATTGGTAGAACAAGCTTTCCCCATAAATCTCCATGTTATCGCTGTTGAGTGGGTGGAGACACTAGGAGATATGGAGAAGTGGAGACATGTCTAAGGCTTTTGCGGAGAGAGTTTTGGTGGAGATTATTCTAGACTGGGGTAACTTGGCTAGCGACATGTCTATCGGTACAAACCCTAAGAATGCAATTTCTCAATACGAGATGATGGAACTTTAGCAAAAGACGCTTTGGCGAATTTTTGCCTCAAAAATTTGAATCAACTCCTTTTCGGATATCGGTACTCATTCGATATTCGGCTTTGATTTTCCGTGATTGACAATAAGCCCATGTCCTTGATGGATTCCCCGTATCAGCGACTAGCTTCCCAATATTGAATATGATAGCCTCATGATCTAGAGCTCTTACAATTCTGACTGTGTTATCCGCCGATAACTAAATTTTATTATACCCACCAATTAGAGATTATCCGTATACAGCTATGTCATGGTGGAAAGTTTTCCAAAACCGGTGAAAGTATCTGTCAGGTTCCTAGGATGTATACTTAGTTCTCGCCTGGACGCGAGACGGTGACAAGCCTCTCTCGCCCGCACTTGCATGCTGACAGCGTCCGCTCAGAGTGTTCTTTTCACATCCCAAAGTCATCGACAGACCCCAAAAAATTTTATTGGAAGGGTCGGATTAAAAGTTGATTTGACCGCAATTTTGCTGCTTCTCCGGGGGTAGGGGTCCTCGCAAGATCTACCCGACTAAAGTTGCTTAGTGGTCCTCTGTTCCCTTGCCTTTGTAGCTATTGTGCATTAACTCGATGCCTCGTTCAAGCCGTTGCAAGAATTTGATATTTATGGCATTTCTCTAATGTCGGATTCGTTAGTGCTTAGGGTTCAAAATAAGTAACCGTTTGAAGATCCTAGGAACAAGGCCACGAGGGCGCACGCAAACCGCATTCGAATTGAAGCGGACCGCAATAGAAGCCGTGGTTTCATTCGGGCTTCTGCGTGGGATTTCAGAAGGCCGCTGTCGGCTGGCATCAGGCACCAAGCCAATTGATTCGACTATCAACCGATGTTAAAGTAGAAACTGCATATATGCAACAGATCATTTCGAAACGGGAGCTTCGCCTCTCCTTTGGAAGGTAAAAAAAATAAAAATAAAATAGGAATGAAAGATATCTGAAGTGATATGCGAGCTCAAGAGACGCAATTGCGCAACTGGAGCAGGGCGATACCAATACTCAGCAATTCAATGACATTTTGGAATAACTTTTTTTTTTTCTCTCCCAGTTATGTTTTTCTGCGACTGCGCAGTAAAAATAAGAAAAAACAAGAAGTTATACAGATGCGCTCTCGCCAATGCAATGCGTGAAGAATTTGAAGTGAGTTCTGTCAAAGAAGGGCGGCCCGGATAATCATAGGGGAAGTATGTCTCCACTTATCACATGAGGAACTCGGACGTCTACGGGCTGAGCACTCGAATCATTGAGTGGAGTAGTAATCAAATGTGAGTTTTCTTGCATTTTGCAGCCAACTATCGTTTCGTTATCCATGGCGCACCTGAGCCCTTGGCAATCTATACCAACGAAAGAATAGCGGTGGCAGGGTACAAGGAACATTCGTGACTTCAGAAAAACGTGCAAGTTACGAATTTCACAGCGGGTGTGCAAGGGTATCACACGCATGGTTGAAGGAGGGGTCTGGACATTTTGTCTCCCGTTCAGCGGTCACGAAGAGGGTGTGGTGCCGGTTTTAGCTCAGAAAGAAGCATACTTTTTGCTTTTGTGGCATTTTACCTTTCCAACACGATACTTTCGTTTCAAAGCACTGGGCAGCTAGCCGGCCTTTCCTTCTGGTGGTACATGGTGCATGACTTACATGCAGATTAGCAACTTGCTGAAGTCATTTCGGCCAGTTTGCCGGTGAAATATTGCAGTACGAGCTAGTCTTGAGGCAAGATGGAGTGTGGGTTTTCCAATGATGTCTGGGACAAGCAGGCAAAGTACTGTACCCATACGGGGTCCAAACTTAACAGAGTTCCCCCAATCCACTGCATAATGCGCACAAGTCCCCAGGAAAATGGAGAACCTTGCCCAAAAGTATATCTATACCCTGATGTCTCGATCCATCCCTCACGACAATGGTGGGGCGACAACCAGGAATGCCCTTGTGGATCTACAAGACTCTTTTAAGTTTTCCCTTGCTGCATTTCTTTTAAAAACTCCAGGCTTTCTCTCCGCCGGGGGCTTTCTCTTGGAACCATTCGGTTCTGTATTCTCTCATCATCTATCGTTCATCGACGTTTACGGCTATTATCCACGGGAGCACCCTCTTAGGAGGATAGGGTGCCGGCATAAAGCTACCCTGCTGCAGGCTTCAATATTCAACTGCCCCGAAGCTCAGGAACATTGCAGACGACATATTACCGGAAATAGACCTCAAGGTCTTAGATATATCAAGATCACTCCGTCAGCCAAGCCAAAATTTCGATATCAGTATAAGAAGATATTGGGAAAGACATATCAGAAATTCGAACTCTCCAAAATTCGCACCAGACCAAAAAAAATATCGATAGCGGGAACTGGACAAACGGACAAACGACAAAATGACTCAGTTAACGCCAGGTCAAATTGGGACCATAGAGGCGGTACAGCGAATGTCCTCGGTTCTGTCAATTCTCGGCGCATCATTCATTATCGTCACTTTCCTGGGGTCCCCACGATTTCACAAGCCAATCAACAGACTTGCATTCTATGCTGCAATAGCAAACATCCTTTGCACCGTTGCGACCTCAATCGCTAGAGCCGGCCCAGCAGCTGGGCGAGGTTCTGCGTTGTGTAACATGCGTAAGTGGAGCCGTTCTTGCATGTTCCCTTCGACCGAGATGAAAATGTCAGGCCATACTAACAGATTCTCTTCGCCTATAGAGGGATTATTTATTCAAACGTAAGCTTTGTGGAAATCCGGGGTAGCGGGCTTGGAAATATCGGAATCGGCACACATGCTAACGAATATAATAGGTTCCTGCAATCCGATGCCCTGTTCATCGCTTTTATGGCACTAAATGTGTATCTGACCGTCAACAGAAAATTCAGCTCGCCTCAGTTGAGGAAATTGGAGCCTTACTATGTCGGAGCCTCATTTGGATTACCCCTGATATCGGGACTTGTTCTCCTCTTTGTGCGCTCACCCGGCAAAGGTCCTGTATATGGCGATGCTACTCTTTGGTGTTGGATTTCGCAAGAGTATGATGTTCTGCGTTTGGCGACCTTCTATGGTCCCGTCTGGTAAGTACCCAAATGATATACCACCAAATGATTAGAAATAACAGTCGCTAATTACGTAAATCAGGATCATTATTCTTATTACTTTCGTCCTCTATGTTGCAGCTGGGAAAACAGTTTTTCGTATGAGAACCGACCTTCGTCGGTTTGACCAAAGGCATGGGCATCTTCCAACCCAGTCCACCAGTCAGACCGAGCTTTCTTCATATGCCGCACCATCCGGAAAGTCTCCTCTGTCGGCTATTCAAATGACCACGGTTACCCATATCGATCATGTGGAAAAGCCGGAACCGATTGGATGCACTTATCTTGCCGGCGAAAATGAGCCGTACAAGTACACAGTTACAATTGAAGCAACAAGCCGTGAACGTCAAAATCATATTCGAGACAACGAACACGAATTCGAGGCCGAGTCGGTCGGTGACATTGAGCATGCTCCTAGTGATCGCGATGGTGAAGAGGAACTAGTTCCAGGACACGGTCGCTCACATTCTGTTGGTTCAATTACTACTTCTAATTCGAGTACGAACAAGCCATCATTGACAGCGACTGAGACTGCTACTGCTGTTCCTGTTGCTCCACCTAATTCAAACCGAAGAGCTCTTGCTGCAAACAGAAAGACTATGAGAGCAAATGCGGCTGCGTGGGCATATACTAGATGCGCTTTCCTCTTCTTCATCGGTCTCATCATTACTTGGGTATGTGTAAACTGGAATACCTCAAGTGCTTTACTTCAAATTCTAACAGTACAAATTAGGTACCGAGTTCAACCAATCGTGTCTATGCCTTGATCCACCCCGAAAAGCAGGAATTCGCTCTCTATCTCACTGCTGCCCTCGTACTTCCAGCCCAAGGTTTATGGAACTTCATCATCTACCTTGTAACATCATGGGCTAGTTGCAAACTGATGTGGAGGGACATAAGTATCCACTTCGGCTTGGGGTTCCTCAGGAAGAAACCATCTATTGAAAGCATTCCTAGAAATCGAATCAAGATCGGAAGCCAATAGTTAATTAAATTTTCTTTTGTTTGTTTCATTTGTTGGTACGCTCTGCTACTTGACTTCTTATTTTCTCACTTTCTGGTCATTGGCGTCTGGATACCCCTCTCGGATTTGGAGTTCTTCATGAAGCTATTTCGCACCATTTCTTTTGTTTAGCACACCCCAGTCTCGAAAACTACAAATGTAATTCTCCCTTGACCCTCCTTGACTTTCCTTTGTTGCGAAAAGAAAACACAAATACCCTAGCCCCCTTTATTGAGTTACGACCGCATCTATTGAAGCATACTAGCACCGCTAAGAAAAAAGCGTTTAATACATATTTTTTGCTATGCACATGTACGAATATACCCATTTCGAGGGAGGTTTACTAGCGATATGCTTTTTACCAAAATTCTGTTAGTTCCTATATGAGATGCCTCAAAAAATAGAAACTTCTGCATGATCATCATTTTGGAATTCAAGATTACACCATTGTAAAATGTCGTACTGGGAGCGTAGCTAGACATGGTCTACCTTGTCAATCGCTCCCTAGCAGTAGTATACTACAAATATCTATACATCCTGCTCTAGGCTCCTATACAATACGTCCATTAGCTCCGAGGCAGTTGAAAGGAGAAATGGAGGCGTTGCATCAACAAGTATCACTTGCGTTAGACCCTCGACCGACGGTCTGGGGGATCCTGGAAATACACTAGCTTGTAACTGCGAAGACTAATTTCACAATTTCAACTTCTGTGGGTCGACATTGTGGGCCATCAGTCAGCACACGAATTCGAAGCGATAGGCTGTTGTCGGCACTGGGCGGCCGGTAAAAATGATATTTCCGAACAGACGAGATTGGGCACCTCTATAGGCGACCGCTATTTATCCAGTGACACTTCCAAGGCTGCGCCAACCATAAAAGTGACGATTCAGGTCCAGTTTTATGTCACTCTAAAGCTTGCTAGAGAGTAGTTGTATATAATGTTGGTTATGTTACCCGACACTATCTCTATTTTGCGGTGTCGAGGACCTCATGACTACAAATGCCAACGGCCAAGTCTAACAAAGTCACACACACATCTTAACCAAATTTTACATTTTAATTGTGCCAAAGTTTCGAGATCGATTTACCAGCCGTTTCGCCAAGTCGATATAAAGGTTAAGATCTTCTTGGGTTGTGTTTTGATCTGAAGTTGGGGAAAACTTTTTATTTTTTCGCATTTCAGATATCTGAAATTATATCATGTGTTCGCAGGCCAAGCTTCCCCATCACTTCCCCATCACTTAAAGTCAATTCTGGGGTGACGAAGCGGTGGCTTATTTGTTAGAAGATGTACCATATATTACCCTTCTCTATAGTAAATACTCCTCACTTACACCTTAGTACATACTATCAAATATCAGGTGTTCGATTCTTTCCATGTTGTGTTTTATTTCGGCCCGTGGCAGAAAAGCCCTCTTTCTTTGCTCCCAACATGAGAACAAGATCCTGGAACCTGGTTGAAACCTCCAACCGCAGAAAACGTGGCACTGATTCGACTAGTCTAATGCAAGGGGTCCCTGAATGAGGGCCAAACCGAATTCCGGGACCTTGCACCTAACGTTTATTCAGCTCTCATCTGCGTATGGGCATACCAAAAAGGTGCGGACTCCGGTGCGAGCTAGTCATCCGTCAAGTAATTTACGACGCGGCACATGCTGTTGTCTAAACCACCAGCTACATACGATCTCCATCCATCTATCAAATCGGCCTCATTTTCCTAGCTAAGCTCCCAAGACCATAGTTAATCCCTTCAAACCTCAAATTACCGAAACAATCCTGTGTTGTTGATTCATCTCCACGTTTCTTTAGCCTGTGTAACTGTTACTGATCGAACTGCTCCCTCAGACAAAACCCCACACTTACGGCGTGGCATTCAGATCTGGTCCTATGTGCTGTATGCAGAGTACTAGCCCCCATGCCACTGACACAGTCGAGATGCCTAGCGATTGGCAGTCTCGTAAACCGAAATGCCCATTGGCACAAAATGCCCATTAACTTATTTCCGGGGGGGGGGAGCAAAAACTCTCTTCGCGAGTGCGACTCGAGGGATTCCGCCACCGTGGGTCCAGAATTGTCGAGCTGTCAGTGCACAAATACCACATCAAAGAAACGAACAAAAAAAAGCGCCAGTTCCTCGATTGGCTGCGATGGAACCACGGCCGAACCGAAAGCCATCATCAGCCATAATTCTGTGGAACGAGTCGGCTAGTCCTGTCAATATGATGAGCAGCTGAAAAGCAGTTCGAGTCGACCTTTGTGTGCATGTGCAATGTGCATAACGTCTCAATGTGCATAGGCGCCGAAATCCCTTTTTCTTTTTAAACGTCAGTGCGCCGTGTCGACCTGATCCTGCCTAAAATCGAGGATTTTTTGCCCTTTATCCGGGTGACTTCGCATTTTAGGACTAGTAAACTGACAGGAACCTCGCCGGCACATAAACCTATTCCATACCATTGTTTCTCCTCCCCCATTTTAATGACAAGAGTGGTATATATTGATACTTGAATATAATATAGGGTCTCCTGACTCGACACTGATAGAGTTATAGAAGTGCATGAACGCTGTATTAAACTCCGCGGGGTATACCTTATACGTGCAAAGTAAGTACATATTCTTGTGGGTCTCGACGTCGACCGTACGTAGTATACCATATTTGTGACCCCCTGCATAATACAAATGACAATTGCTCGGACATTTTTCACCTGGAAATGCTTCTCCAGGAACGCATATATATCCCCACTGGTGTATGACCCACCAATGCATCAATCTTCTTTTCTTTCCGATTTGCGGTTTTTGATTTGTTTGATACAGCCTTGGAAGATTCAGGAAGAACGCCTGCCATCCGTGCGCCGACAATCTATCCTTTCTATCTTTTCCAGATACACTCCGTACCGAGCACGCCACAATCTTGGAGCCCTAACCATTTCGACCGAAGAAGTTCATGTGCGAAAGTGCCAATCCGGTTTTTATCAATAGTCGTCAAATATTAACATCAAGAGGAGGATTAATAAGGATTACCAACACGGCACCTGCAGCACATCTGTGCCGCCGCTGGAAGTTTTTGACGGAAGCTGCAGCTTCGATTACCGGCATAGAACCTTCTCAAACTTTTTTATCTCCATACATTAAAAATTTAAATCACAAGGTACCTTAAGGTCTAGAAAATGTCACCACCATCTTTTGGTGAATTGGCCTCGCGCACATTAAAACATGCTAACAAAAGAACCCCACTCTTCGAAATTCTTGGGGGTTCCCCGTCTTCGATCGTCTTGCATTTAAAACGTTCGAGTTTACCCGGAAGCACTTTTATATAACAATTTACCCAACATATTTATCCTCGTGAGTGCATCAACAAACGTTTCTGTACCATCTAAAATACCCAATCCATTGGATAGGAACTCCGGAATGGTAGTAATATGTTCGTGCACGGACCAGCCACGTACCCCTCTCGTACCCAAATATCTTCCATGATACGAACGCTGGAACGAGAGACCTGAGCGAATGATCTACGCCATGGATGTTTTAATGTTTTCCTCTCGTGTCCTGGTAAACTTGTGCCTCGAGCATACAGCCTACAGGAACGCCAAATGCATGCATACATCTGCTAGCTGCAAGCGCACAGATCCCACTACATTTCAGCAGCTAGCCATCGCGATGCTTAAAAAATAATTATATTAGATGAGTATCCCAAGACTTCTTGGTTATACATTAACAAAAGTCAATTATTACGACGAACATCTGAGTAACAAAACGAAAGGAATATATACCCGACAGGTACAAACTCGTAGTTCACATCAAGCGCCACGAAACCGTATTCAGGACAGAATCAGCCTGATCGGAATTTCTTCCAGCCAATACAATGGAGTAATCATGGCCTTCTATGCATCTGAAAGAAGCCGAAATCAACAGAATCAATACATCATACCCCCAACTCCACCCTCTTCAACTCTTTGATTTCCATCTCCTTCCTCCTTCTTAGTGCCCCCACCACGACCAAACTTATATATCAAAAACCCGATGATCGCCAAAACCGGAAATCCGACTCCCACTGCTATACCGATGATCGCACCGTTTGACATCCCTCCTGAACTTGTCCCTCCTTGATCTCCTGCCGAACCACTTGTTTCAGCTGGGCTGTTATTCCTGTCCGTGCCTCTTGTAGAAGTGCCAGCTGATGATGCTGATAACCGAAGTAAAGTGTCAGTCATGACAATCACAATCGCAGATGCCAATGCTCGGTTATAAACCGTCGTTGATATTCCAGATTCGATTGAATCCCAGTTACATATTAGCCCATCGGACATGTAGAATCCGGATTCTCTCCATCCGCTGCTTGGGTTTGGACTATCGTATGGCCAGAATGTTTGAGTATTGTCAGTCAATGAACCTTTAGAATTCTTTAAACCAGCTTATCCTCTTTTTTCTCTTTTTTCTATGTGCATGACCATCTATGCATCAATGCAAAAACTTCTCTCACAAATAAATTGCAAGAAACGCCATCTTACATCATGTATACCAATTTTATAAGGTACTGAGAAGGGGTGAAGTAATATATGTTAACTCACGTCGGACAGCAGAACGCCACACTATCCTTCGTCCTATCCACAGAAAAAGCACCCACCGCCGTATCAAGATCCGTCGGCCGGGGCGTATACCCCATAGGACATTCAGTTGCATAATAGAACCCATCCGTGGAATATCCACCTGGACAACACGACTTCTGGCGTTCAGCATCACATCCTTGAAACCGAGTTCCAACAGCAGCAGCATTCCCTCCTCCTCCTAACGAAAAACACTCGGTAGGTAAAGGAGCCCTCGTTAACGTTCCAAGTGCTGATAAAGTTCGACTTGTTGTCCCAAGAGCTACGGTGAGCCTGTCATCAGTCGCATTTTCTGACAGTTGTGCATAGGTAGGTTTCCATGTTGCTGAAAGTGATAGAAAAAAAGTGAGGGCGGAATATATCGATAGACTTCGAATGATTGTTATTGCCATCTTAACAAAGAATACAGAACATGTATTTATCTCTATAACGTCCCAAACTCATCAAGAACCAAAAGTAAATCCCTCTCGAATCCATAGGATGAACTAAGACCTCAAAACCCCCTATAATTGTGAACGTTTTATATTCCACAGGCTTTTGTCAGCCGCATGCCAAATACCTTGTGGCGGGGGCGGCATGATCGCGTTGCCAATGCTTCTCCGCAGCGACAGCATCATGCAGAGTGAAGTGAGTTCCTCTTGGCGCGCTCGTCTTGCCCCAGATTTTGCACCAGATTTAACTGCTGGTTGAGTTGGGTTACCATGAATATTTGGATATTCAAGTGGCTTCGCGGTTGACGAGATCCGCGGTACGAAAGCTTACTGACTTGGCTTGCAACCCTTGAAATAAACCTGGTCAGGCACGCACACTACAAATGGAGCTTATAAAAATAATTTTTGAATACATGTTATTTATTGAGTGTCGAGCCCATATTGATATAGACCTCGACCTATACCACTAGGCACTTCATAAGGACAGAAAAGGAGAACGTTTTAAAATTTTGTGTGAGAGGCAGTAGAAGGGGAGGGGGGAAACATCAAAAAAAAAAAAAAGAAGAAGAAGAAGAAGAGATGAGTATCACACTGCAGAGCTAATAAAGACGTTCGACTCCGTGCCATGAATGTCGATTCATGATGACCAAATAACCCCATTCGTAAGCATGACTTTGAAAAGGAGAATGCAAAAACGGTAAATGAGACAATTCATAGACGGCAAAGAAACAATAGGAATACAATGGAGGTAAACTGTGGACACTCATGGTCCCTATTTACAATGGAAAACGGGCTGTGACGGCATACAAATTATTCTTAGCGGTTTCCTCTCTCATGGCTATCCATCTGCCTCGGTCGGGCGGAGTATTCGTAGAATCCACTAGGTTGCATCAATGACGGTGGCGGGCCTTGTTCGCCAGGCCGACTAGGATGGTACTGCTGAGGCGGAGGTGGGTAGCCACCAGGTTGTTGTGTTTGAATATGATGTGGATGTTGTTGATGCATTGTCCTATCTGGGTGGATTCTCTCAATCGGTTCCCGATGAATCGGGGGCGGTGCCTGTGACGAAGGAGGGGGAGGATAGGCACTTTGATAGTTCGGTGGTGAGAACTGATGTTGACGAGAAGAAGGGTATTGACTAAAGTGATCGCGCGGATCACGATCCCTAGGATCTACTCCAGGGTCCCGTTGTGGTGGAGCGTGGTGCCGGGAAGGGTGATCGTGATACGAGGAAACAGGTGGGCCAGGGGGGACTTGAGAATGAGGTGGAGGTTGTTGAGGTGGATAATTCGGATGCGAAGTCGATCGGGGTGGAGGTGTGCGCGTTTGAGCCGGTGGGTAGGTTTTCTGAAACATGGTACCAGATACCGGGCCCTGTGAAAGAGGGACTGAAGATGGGGCCCTCTGTGAGTGAAAGAGGGGTTCAGATGGGGTTGGCGAGTGTCTACCAAAGTGAGGGACAGCTGCTGAAAGGCTGGGTGAGTTATAGTGAGAAACGGGCTCCGGCTGAGGCCGTTGAGGGGCCGGGGGGTCTCGAGCTGGGTACGACGAGGATGAAGCACTGGTTCCAAACCAAGTCTCGTTTGTGGATCTGGCTGGGGGACGCGATGGTTCTTCTGGCCCGTTAAGGATCGAAGCGAGACTGAACACAGACTTGGATGGAGCGGTTGGCGGAGCAGCTGCCGGGGGTGGTTGCTGTGATTGCTGCGGCTGCTGGGGTGGTGCTGGAGCGCTAGGTGGGGTTTGTTGGGCTGGGGGGTATGGCGGCCTAGATGAAGAAGCTGTTCGAAGGTGCTGCTGTTGGCCTTGTGAAGGGATCGCTGGTGGAGTACTGTGATTTCCAGAATCGTGTCTCCGGTGGGTTGTTTGCTGGGTCTGTTGTTGCACATGCATGACATGTGGCTGGCCTTGTACTTGTTCAATAGGCATCCTTGGGGGTGATCGCTCATCCTTATAAGTCGGCCCCAAAACCATTTTAGACATTGTATCAGGCGCAGCCCGCGGTGCAGCCTGGGTCGAGACCTGGGGTGAATGATGTCGCTGGATCGGGGGAGATCTTGGCCGTTTCTCTTCTTGGAATGCATGCTGGACTGGGTGTCGCTCAAGGCCAGGCATAGGAACAAGCTTTTCACCACTGATTCGCTTCTCTCTCGGCTCCTGTTTCACGAGATCTTGGAGATGAGCGGGTTGGGTTCTGTACTGATCTTGGGGGCGAGAATCTCGAGGATCGTTTCGAGGGTCCCGAGGGTCGAATCTTGGGGCGCCTGGCTGTTCTTGGATAGAGATCTGGGTTGGATGGGCTTGGGTATGAAGAGCTTGAACTGCTTGAGGCTGCCGGGCAGGTTGTTGCTGTGCTATCTTATTAGACTGAGCGGCTTGCTCCTGACGCGCCAAGTGTTCTTGCTGCTGCTGTAACATAACCCGAGGATCCTGAATTCCCTGTCGTTGCCTTCTTTCATATTCAAGATCAATTGTTCTTTGATGACTAGCTTGGGAGCCGGGAAACTGCCGAGATGGCACATCATCCATGTCAGTAATCTGTATTGCTTGGGCAGGCGTTTTCCCAGAGGGCTCTATCGGGCCTCGTGGTGGGATGACCGGTCTATAATCCTCAATACCGGTACCGCTCTGAACGAATGGGACAGGTGGCCGTGGGGAGGGGCGAGTTTCTTTGAAGGTCCCGGGTTTAGGCCCGGGTTTTGACTGTATCTGAGCAGGGATCCTAGCTTCTGGCCCTACTGCGACTGTCCTATTCGGCGTAAAGATAGTACCCTGTGGCGGGAGCCTTTGAGGTTGCTTCCTGGCGCTTGGGTCGATCATTTCGGTATCTGAATCAACAGCTTGGGCTTGTGCGGCGCGATTGGCTTGCGAGTTCGAATTGTCATATCTCCTCTTAGAAGAAGGAAGGATTGGAGGGGGAGGGGCAGGAACAGCTTCTCCCGTGGCGATCTTACGATTTGCCTCTTCAGCAATCCTCTGGTAGTCCTTACCCTGCTCACAACCCCTCTGGTAATTATTTCTCACCTAAATTATTGTTAACGACTCTCGCTGTACTTATAAAGATACGGGTATTATAAAACTAACCATGGTAGTGGTCTTGGTGCCCAGGTGCTCCGCAATTGCCTCAAAATTGGTACCAAAAGAGGCTAGCAACTGCGGGAAATCCTGTGTTTCAGGGACAGACCAGTAACTCGAAGTTACAGGCGCGATTAGAACCCCATCTTCATCGACCTGGGCCGCTTTTCTTCCGCGACCCCCAGGAGCTCCAGGTCTTCTTCCGGGAGCAAGAGGCCGTGAAGGCACGATTTCCGGTTGAGGAATGCCCGATGCCGGTATCGCCATTCGGTTATGAGGATCAAGATAGGGTTGTGTAACAAATGGTTGTTGGAGTCGGCCAATGTCGTCTTCTAACTTCGTTCCAGGTTCTTGTTTCAATGGAGGAGCTGGTTGAATTAACTCCTGATTAAACCCGCGAACATTAGAAAGCCCCGTGAGAGTGCCGGGAGCGGCAGCGCTCATGTTGGCCAGGGCACCAGCAGCGGTCAGTTCCTGCGGCATCTGAAGCAGATCTCCCTTATTTTTGATCGTTTTTTCAGCCTTTTCATTGGCAGGTGTTGCATTTGGTGTCCTTCCTCGAGACGCGCTCTTCTCCTTTTTCTCCTTTTCCGCTTTCTGACCCCCCCGGCGTTTCCCGGTAGGCTTCTCGGCGGGGGTCGGCGTAGAAACATCTTCAACGTTAATTGACGGCTTTCCACCTGCCTGACGTTTCCCGCTCGGACCAGGGGTCAAGTTATCATCATTGTCTCCAAACACAGGAGCAGCAGCTCTCCGCGGTCTACCCTGTGTCGGTACATCCTCAGAATCCACATCTTCGTCCTCTAATGGGGTACCACGCCTCGCCTCGGACAGCGTAGTAGCTGCAGATGCTCTGGCTCTCGTTGTACGAGCGTTGGTGATAGCGATAGTGCGGCCCGGCTTACGACGTCTGGTCGTCTTCGCTGGCCTGACGAGTTCCTTATAAGCTGTCTGCTGCTTGGTCTGATAGTAATGGAGAATGCAAGCCTTGTAATCGCGGCCTTCAATACCGAGAGCGATTTTACCCCACTGTTTCGGAAACTGTGCGAACCTCTCTTTAAAGATTTTCTGCTCTTCTTCCGTCCAGTTGTCAGCCGGGCGTTCGAATTTGAAGATACCCTTGACAGCCGATTTGTCAGTTACGATGTTGTTCGTGTCGACGTAGAGGAGTCTAGCTTTCTCGTCGGGATCGAGGATCATATCTGGAACCACAGCCTCGCGGGAGTCATCATATTTCTCCTTTGCTTCAGCTTCGGCTTTCTCGGCTTCCTCTTTCTCAGACAACTTCATTATCCTTTCGATTTCATATTCAGAGCTAACAAAATCACTACTGACGCCACGTCCACTTCTACGACCGAGACTTGCAGTTCCCGATACCTCCAAATTTACCGCCGGCGGCACGGCTTCTGCGGGTACTGTGTCAATAGGTTCGGAGTCTGATTTCTTGTTTCGCTTCTCCTCGGAATCCAGCTTTTCACAATCCTGCTTCCAACCGGGCAAATGGTCCCGATACTCCTGCCTCAATTTCATTGTCTTCTCCTCAATATTTGCCTTCCTTTCCAAAATGTGCTTGGCAAGAATATCCTCGACCTTTGAATGTTGGCTTATATTAGCATTCCAGAATTCATATTCGACGGGTTCCCGTTGCCGGCCCGGGATGAAATAGGGTAGCGATGATGTATCGAAAGTTTCTTTGGCCGAAGCGCTCGATTCCTCCTTAACGTCCGTGACCATCGCATCTTCATCTTCCTTAACGATTGGGGAGAGGTCATGCAACATCTTTGGAGTTGACGGCTGCTCCGGTTCCGGTGAACTATCCATCGGTCCTGGTAGCCTTGGCTTATCTTCCATCGACTGAGCGGCGAATTCTGCGGCCAGAGAAGGAGACAAACTATCCTGCTTAGGGATATCCTGAGTCGAAGCATCATTTTCTGTGTTTGCTTTGGGCGCCTCCGTCTCGATATCTTGCTCTCGAACAGTCCTTACCACCGTTTCAGCTTCTCGAATGTCCATTTGTTCTAATTCAACCTGTTTGCTCTGCTTTCGTGTGTCGAGTACATTGAGTTGAGATTCAATTGCCCCTATACGCTGATCAATTTCCTCGATTCTCTTCGTAACATCAGACGAGGTGAGTGCATCGTCGTCCTCGTTCAGAGTTTCAGCCTTGACATCGTCATTTGACGGCTTGGCCTCGACAGGGCTCTCTTGTTTGACACTTGGTTCCGGAAGTGGCGTCGATACTGGTTCAGATTGGGGTGCATCTTCCATCACGATGTCCTGGGATTCCACAAGCCTTGTAGGCCCTTCAATGGCCGATACTCCAGCGCTTTCCTGTCCCTTTTCAGAGTTCTGATTCCCAACGCTATCAACACTAGGGGCTCTCCCAGCTCTTAGCTCTGCATTAGTCAACTTTGGAGAGGTGAAAGCTTGGCCTGGCCGACCAAAATGTCCTGCTGGCCCGGATGGTGCAAAATTTCGGCTCGATGGCCCACCAGCCATGGCCCCACGACCCGAATTCCAGAGGCCTGGGCGTCGCTCCTCTTCTTCACGCTTAATAGAGTAAGGTGCCGGTCCAGCTCCTCTGCCAAATGACCCTGGGGCCATCATGTTACCTCTACGAGGACCCCAGAACGGACCTCCACCACCGCGACCAGATTGGTTGTTAAACTGTGCTCGAGGGCCTGTAGGAACCGAGGGGGGTAATATTTGGGATGGTTGAGAGGGCGATGTCGGAGCAAAATGAGCAGGCTGAACGGGGACAGACTTCGCAGATTCTGTAGAGGGCGATAGGATAGTTGGAGGAATCTTCGCAGTCGGTGAGGCGGATAGTGAAGGTTGATCACGCATGGCATTGTCGGAAGCTGTGGAAGGCCGCTTGTCCTGCGGCACAGTTTTAGGTTCAGTTGGTTCTTTCACTGGTGGCGCCTCTTTGACAAATGTTTCTTTTGGAACATCCTTCTTGGTTTCTGCAGCATCTGCGACGTTATGAAGCGCAGGAACCCCTGAAACCCGGTCAAACCTATATTCCAAGGAAGACGATTCTTTCCGGAAATCGTTCGTATTTTCCATTTCGGTCTCTCGGTGGTCTCCTTCGAACGATCTCTCGTCGCCACTATTCACCACCTCACCCTCCTCGACCGGACTAGGTTCATCAATAGGTGGTTTGTCATCTATCGTTTTCTCGTGCGGCTCTTCCTTAATCAAAGTCCCAGAGTCGTCTTTGTCGCCGTCTTTCTTGTCCTTATCCCACCTAGGACCTGTTGGAGGTATCCTCGGACCTGTTGGTATCGTTCTAAGCGAGCTGTTGGATAAAGCACGGGGACCTAGCGGGATATCTCTAAATGATGGAACACTTGGAGGTGCAGGAGCAGAGAGGATTGGAACGGAGGGTGTTGGTCGAGTTAAATTCCGCTGAAACGTGCTCGGTGTGTGCGGTGGGTGAGGCGTTTGTGGCGTTGCACTTTGAATGGGTTGATTATTGTCGGACTTGAAAGGTGTATCAGATAAGGTTCTCTCATTATTACGATCTGAAAGTGGTGGAGGCGAATTAGTCGAAGGGGATGGATTTGAGGTATAGCGAGAAGAAACAGTATGTGGAGGTGAATGGGTCGTCTGATGTTGACCGGACGGCGAGGGCGACCTAGTGTGAGTGGAACGTTTTCTCTCAGGAGGGTCATTTGGTCGAGGACCAGCTGTCCGACGTTTCTTATACCTAAAAAGACGAATCGAAATTTTAGCAATCAACAAAGGCCAAACACAATACCCAAGCACCGATAAGTTTGGACCTACTCGGCAGCCTCTCGCTCCCGTTGCTCCCTAGCGAGTTTATTCGGATCGTCAACTGGTGATACGATTGGCAGGCCTTGGCTGCTAACGCTTTGGCGATGATGGAACTCTCGGGTATTATTAGTATATTGTTCCCGTGGCTCCGGTCGATATGACGAGGAATAAGAGTAATCGCGCTCCCTTGTATCACGTGGATGACCCTCTCGCTGAAAATGACGGTCCTCCCTCGCAGTCCTAGCGAAATAATCTTCTCGGTTGTCCCTGTTATCACGAAAATCCTCCCGGGAATACCTCTCAATCCGATCGTTCCATCCTCTTCTCTCCGGAGGGCTTCTTGATCTCCGAGGAGGCGATGTTCTACGAGGATACGGCCCACCCATAGGCCCGCCAATCGATTGTCGTCGTTCTATACCAACCCCCGGAGGCCCTTCCCTCATTCGCGGTGGAATTGTACGATTACGAGTATAATCATCATATTCGCGTGGTGGACGTTCCCGGAAAGCATTATAGCTGTCATTCACTGGGCTCATTCCTACGAATGATACTAAATCAGCATAAAGAACCCCAATGAATTTTGTTACGTATCTAAATGGTATATTGAGATACGACCAGTAAATGAAACACTGTCACGTACCACTACCTGCGCTCAGAGGTCCCACGGTTGTCCTAGACCTCGGTCCCAGAGGAGGAGGAGACCGCCCTCGAGGGCCAGGAGGTGCCCTTGCCCCATAGCTATTGTTCCCGGCGCCGCCAGCCGGCGGGCCTCCCTGATGTGTAAGATAAGCACGTGGCCCCTTAGGCGGCTCCCTTGAAAAGTCGGGTGTTCTTGGCCTCTTGTGAGGTGATATCGACCGGGAAGCCGAAGGAGGTTGGTTTCGGTTCGACGGTGGACCTTGATGAGGAGGCGGGGATTGCTGAGAAGACATCTAATTATTTCCCAGTCGTGAAGGGAGGTGTGTGTAGAATTCGCGACGGCTCTCTCGAGTCGCCGATTTGATGGAGGTTTCGTTGAAGAGAATGTCAAAAATCTCGGTTAAACGCCTCGGCTGCACCGTGTCCTGTTGGTTCTCGAGAAATCGCCGGCCCATGCGGTTTCGAAATAGAGTCCCGTGGTGCTGCCGGTGACGGGATGTCGGAAGACGGAAAATGGAAGGATGGTGATGTTCGTGATATGGGTGATGATGATAATGATAATGATAAGATGATGATAGAAGCGGTGATGAAGAAAGTCGTAGTTTTTCGAGGTTGATGTTTTGTTGTTTGAATTCGCCAGGCCAGGTAATACAGGGCAGACTGGGCTGGGCTGGGCTGTCTGTCACTCTCAAAGTGGCAATGCCAATAAAACCAATGCAAAACTCAAGCCAAACCAAAAAGTCAAAAAGGGTGGCAGGACAGGATCCAAATAGTCAATTCACCAAAACCGAGGCTCTGAACACCGCTCCTTGCCGTAGGAAAATGTAATAAAATACAAGTAAGATAGAAAGATAGCTGATAGAAATTATGATCTCGAGATTCTTGTTCGATCGATAGAGGATCCGGATAAGGCTGGCGGGGGTTGAAGTGGCGGAAAGGGAGCCTCCAGGAGGTTGATGGAAGATGCAGAATTCGAATGGAAGGTGAAAAGGTAAGATGTCGAAGTTCTGGAAAAAGCCCCATCATGAAAAGGCTAAAACAGGCCAGGCACCGTTTAGGGACGCCCAGAATCTTCAAATGAGAAATTAGCCAATCACTGATAGCCAGGCTAGCTCAGGCCATGTTCCCTCGCTTGAAACATGCACACCCTCGCCGCCATGGCCTGTTCAGGACAGGCCAGGGTTTGTCGCTGCACTGTGCTGCGCTGGTACATATCAGGATATCAAAAGATATCAAAAGCCGTCAAAGGAAGACCTTAGAGAACTTTCGAGATGCATTCATACATCTGTGATCGAGCGCTCCAGCTTGGAGACCTTCCATGGAGGATGTTCTGGGACCATCTCATAGTGATGAAAGATGAATCCCTTTTTTCTTCTCTTCCCCCTATGCGACGCCACGTGCGAATGCATCTTTGATGTAGCTACAATTGAGGGGCATTCCGGACAAGTCTAGAAACCTGAGGGTGAGATGGTGGGTGTTAGCATGGCCCGATATTAATAGCTCCTCGTGCAATATATACTTACATAGTACATCCGGGGTTAGACCAGGATCAAATTTATACTTAGATTATACATTGGATCTGATATCCAATTGCTAGATTCAGCAAGCCAAACAGGTAAGCACTTACCTACCAGGGTCTACCATTGTTGGTGACAGGTATATTGGAGCCGGCTCATGGTGTCAGAAAAAAAAAAGTTTGCCATGTTGGATGGAATGGGAAAGGAGAGGAAGGAACTCCTTCCAGCTGCTAGAGGAAGATTCCATATTGAGAAGAGCAGTCTCACGCAATACTCAACACGGATTGTCATGTCCCCGCATCATCAGAGCTTCAGAAGGTGATAGTAAGAAGCTAGCTGGTTGGCTAGCTGGTGACGACGCTTCATACGAGGCGAGGCGAAGAGGCGTGCGGGCAGAGGGCGGGTCGGGCAATACCAAGACATGGGCGATGTCGGTCGTAATCTTGACGAAGCATTACTTCAATATGACTCGTGATGTTCGGTCGGAGACTTTGGAAGTTCTCATTACCCCTTCTTTACCTAAAATATTGCCCTTTGAGCCTATAATATTCGCGTCCAACGGTCTAAATATGAACATCACGAAGGAGCGCTTCAAACCTCTCAGCCATCCCCGGCTTGCCCTTCCGTCTTCTCCCGACCGATGCATATGTATGTATGTATGGTATGTCAGTAAGTATGGATGGAATCCACCACAGCGCTCTGATACCTAAGTATACTATTCATGCATCACCATATCATCCTATCCAAAGCTCGCGCCATCGATCAAGAGGAGCAACTAACTACATACAACCAACTACTTCAGTAGCTACTACATATACACAAGTACTTAGGTATATGTCAGGAATTTATGTTCTTTTTGTTGAGGTCTAAGCCAGGTCATACAGGCAGCGGCATTAGCCAATTCATTAGCAAATCGCACGACGGCTGAGAGATCTGAAGAGCCAGAACTGGAGCTAGAACCAGAACTGGAGCCAGAGTTGGAGGGCCGCTGAATATCATCCTTGGGCATGCGGACGCCTGAATTCCCAAAATCGTGGAGAATCCTGGCTCGATTGGGTGTCAAAGTAAAGTTTCTTAAGCTTCTGGCCCAACTTTCGGGCGACTCCCGTACCTGCAGCCCCAGGTAGTTAGATTCGGTATTCTAAATGTTCAAACGTTCCAGGCCGCTTGTCGAGCTCTCAGCCAGCCCAGCTGCACGGTGGTGGTGATATGCTTCGATTCACAGCATGCCTCACCCTCGTAAAAATATGCAAGGCCGACCAATGGCCATGCCATCGTGGTACGCGATAGGGACTCTCTTCTTCCTATCACCGGCCCTTCCGATTTTTTCTCGGCCCATCTCCTTACCCTGTATGCTGGGCAGATAAGGAAAGAAAGAAAGAAAATATTTCCCTAAACGAACCGGAACCGCTGGTTGGAACAAACCAGAGAGAGACATGGGCACAGTTACAATGGGGTAATTGATACCTCCCGGTTATCAATGGAACGTCGAATCCAACAAACACCCTTCCTGGAACGGACAAAGTATGGCGACAGAGTTTTATAGATTTTCCGCCAGGAAAAAAAAATGTCTGAGTGCTAAAGCTCTAAAAAACAAAAATTAATTCGACCCGTGATATTGATTTTTGCTAAGGCGATTTCGGACATTCTCTAGAACGCCTCTCTTGTCACCCCAGATAACTCATTTTTCGATATCCTTGAGGCATGAGCTCACCAGTCAGCACAAATTGTTAGCTACCTAGGCCTAGGTAGTCAGTATCTATCTTTATTTGATTATATAAGGCCTCGAGCTCATCCTTCTCTCAAATCTTCTCTTTAGTATGATATTCTCATATACATTCCAAAAAAACCAAGGACCATGCTAGTGTCGAAAGAGCAATTGAATTGTAATTTGTATCGGTTCTTATCAGTAATTCGGTACAAGCACTTTGTTCGCAACATCATCTCTTAAATCCAACAACTATCACCCATTCAAATTCACCTATTCATTCAAAAATCCTTGTCCTCACCGACAAAGCTCCAACCCCTTTAACATATATATAGATATATTAATATATATAAAATACATATCACAATACTTTGTGAAAGAAACATAAAGTATCGTCCAAAATGGTTACTGCGAAAATGCGTCGGGAGAGCTTCATCGAGTATGAAGAAGCAGTTGCCGAATCTAGAGTCCTCATTATCATGACTGGTAAGTCTCCCGTGCCCGTGTTCATGATAAGATAGGTTCCAATATCATGATTTCATCTATGCCAGCGAGATCGAAAGAAACCAGGTCCTAATAATTCGTTGTCTTATCGCCAGGGGGTACTATATGCATGCGTAGAAGCCCGGACGGCTACATACCCGTACGTGCACACCCGATCCCGTTATCAAGGTCCCTCAACCAAGATAACATCTTCAAAAAAATAGTGTCGATTCTAATCAGTTTGAACCATATAGGCGGAAGGTTTCCTAGACTCATGCTTGGCCATCCGGCCATCATTTAATGATAATTCTCCGATGAAGGAGTTAGTCGCTCGAACAGATACAGGCGAAGAAAAGGTCTTAAAATCTTTGAGGACCCCGTTGACAAGCTACCGTAAAAAAATCAGATACTGCGTGCTTGAATTCAATCCATTGTTAGATAGCAGCAGTATAAATGCCAAAGGTTTGTGTAGTTGCCCTGTCAAATCTAAAGATGTCTCGAGAAAATATCGCTGACGCTTTAGGTATAGGCTGGAAGAAGATTGCATTTACTATATATAACAACTATAAGGAGTTCGACGCATTCATCGTCCTCCACGGCACCGACTCTCTGGCCTACACAAGCTCGGCACTGAGCTTTATGTTGCAGAATCTCGGCAAGCCGGTCATCTTAACGTAGGTCACACAAACTCCCACCCATGGTCACACAAATAATTATGGAAACTCAGATGCTAATCTCAGCTTGGATTCATATACAGTGGATCCCAGGTATGAAAACCAACATAAATTCTATGGCAGTGGGTGTAATAAATTTAACATATCATATAGACACCTATGACAGAGCTCCAAAACGATGCCACAGACAATCTACTTGGCTCTCTTCTCATTGCAGGCCATTTCATGATACCCGAAGTCTGTCTCTTCTTCAACCATGAATTGTATCGTGGGAATCGTGCCACGAAAGTCAATGCTACAGCATTTGCCGCCTTTCAATCCCCAAATTTTCCACCTCTTGCAACTGTTGGGATTAATACAACAGCCCGATGGGACCTCATAACTCGTCCCAATGTAATCGAGAAATTCCGAGTCGAAGAGAATCTCGATGCACAGGTTGCATGCTTACGGATATTCCCAGGAATTCTACCGGAAATGGTAGAAGGCGTGCTGAATCTGAAGAACCTGAAGGGACTGGTCTTGGAAACCTTCGGTGCAGGGAATCTGCCCGAAGATGAAAGATTGTTACAAGTCCTAGGCGAGGCATGCAGACGAGGAATTATCATCGTCAATGTTACACAGTGTAAGTTTCACCCGGCCTTCCCTATGACCAAGATAAGCATTTCCATGTTTTATCTGTTGTCATATCCGATATGTAAATTATCGGAGAAACCACTTATCGATCGGGGTTCTAAAGCTAATAACTGGGGTATTTTCGTAGGCCTAACTGGCACTGTCAGTCCATTATATGCCCCAGGGACGGCATTAGGTCGAGCAGGCGTCGTATTCGGACACGATCTAACATCCGAAGGTATGTTTTCTTCGCCAGTATCCATCTTCCGATCCCTCCCCCATATACTAATATATTTACGTATTACCAGCCGCCCTAACAAAGCTCATATGGCTTTTGGGTAAAAACCTCACGGACACCCAAATCCGTTTCCAGATGTCACACTCCCTCCGTGGCGAACTCACCGAACAATCCCAAACACTCTTCGAACATCCTGGCTTAACTCCAAAAATGGAATCTATCTCTCGTCTGGGATACGCAATTCGAGACGGCGACCTGGACGAAATCGAGAGGGTATTGGTCGCCCAGGAAGGATGGTTACTCAACGAGGTTGACTATGCAGGGAGAACACCGTTGGTAAGCGACGTCCAGTTTTCCCTAGAATCTTCACCGTGTGATTCTACTTCTGTGTCGATGGCATCGTCGAGGGACTGCAGTTGTGACCGTGCTTCAGTATCTGCAACTTGTGATCGAAAGTGCGTAGATATGGTTGTGCCCTTCAGCAATAGAGAGGATGTTGTAAGTGTATCGGGTGTGAAGCAACCGACACCGCAGTTTTTGCCACTTACAGCACCGAATTCCTATCGATGAGATGGATAGGATAGAAAACGTGAAGTAAAAGGTGTGTATGAAAGTGAGTGTGTCCTCATGCATGTGTGAGTGCGTATCACGGGATCGTCATTTCTGGAGTCTCTGTCGCAATACTTCCCCCAATCTACCCCAATCCCTAAAAGAAAGAAAGCAAATGCTCTTAGTTTCCTATCTTATCTCTTTAGCGACCTGCCATTTTTTTTTGTTACATTCATGCATTTATGGCGTGGGATCTTTGAATTGAATTTCCTTCATTCTATTCTTGGTTGGATCCTCTTTTTTGGTTTATTCGATACTTCATTTCTTCCTTTTCTTAAAAGTCAATTATTGTTTCCTTTATTCCAGAGACGATTCCAGAAAGAGACTATGATCTCGTGGACACATTTACTTATCATGCATGGGCGTTTTGCTGTTACCCATTGCCCCCCATACCATACCCACTTCAGGGTCTATGACTGGCTCAAGTGTGAAAATAATATGTATGCGTGACCTCTCTATGTATGAAGCTGAAACTGCAGTCCCCAGTCGTAACCGTAGCCACGTCCCAAGAAGTAGTTTCCCTTTATCTAAAAAAGCCCACCCGAAGCTTTCTCATACCATCCTAAGCTGACGTGATCCCGCTAAAACCCCTTCAGCACCATGCCGCAATCCAATCGAACAGTCAAGTGCTACGACACCTCCTCTCACGCGGCGCCTCAGTCCACATCCGCAACCGCGAAAACCACACCCCACTATACCTGGCCGCGGACGCGGGGTACCCCGAGAATGTAAAACTCCTACGTGAGGCTGGTGCACATTTACATCCGGATGAAGTAGAGCTTGCAGAAATGCTTAAACGGAAAGCTATCAGGAGCTCGACATCTAGTATGTCCAGCTCCCCGGTTGGGGATAGTTCTGCGAATAGTATTAATATTGCGACTCCGGCTTCTACGGACAACAGTAGTGTGGCAGCGGCGACCGCGGCCGCGGTTACGTTGATGGTGCCAGATGGGCATCAGAAACATGCAGGAGGCGGTGGAGCGGGTGGATCTACGATTCACAATGCATCGCTTGGGAACGGGATTGATAATGAGGCAGTAGAATGTTGGAGTTTGGCGGGTGTGTGAATGAGGCGGGATTGGGGGGTGAAAGATCAAGGACCTAGGTATCCTTCCTATGATCTTGCTGGTTCAGAAACATGCGGTTTGAACATTGTATCATATGCGTGAAGATGTATAATAGCCAACATACCAACCCCCCAAAAAAAGCTTCGATATATGGCCGGTTCGCATACACCCGAAGAACACAACTGTTGGAAGGGGATAGTAACGGGTAAGCTACTGGGCAAATAGGAAACCGAGCTACCACTCCTCATGGGCGGTTCTATTGGGTAACAGTGAGCCCTTTCGGAGAGTTTTCCGTGTCGGCAAGAGTCCTTTTGCATTTGGTCCCGTGAATGAAAAATTCCGGCTATACAGGACAGTGGTTCTCGATTTTGTGTATGTAATCGCCTCTGGGTCCTAGGAGAATCGAAAAAGGACAAGTGAATCGAGCCAATCTTAGCAGCAGCCCATGTCACACACGTTCGAGACCGGTATAGCTAAGCTAGGGTAATTCGATAAGCTGGCGGCATGTAAGACCCAAGAGATCCCCAGGAAGGCTTCCATAGTCTTCGACCTTTCTTAACCTACACGGCTTGGCACCATAACGAATAGGACCTGGTAGAGCTCTAGGTCTAGCAGTCATAAACGAAAATTTTTTTTTGGCCTGCGTGGGTGGGTTTAAGCTCTGACGGTCCCTTTTTCATCACATAAATCTTAGGTAAAAAGAAACAAGGTTTGGTGGTTTTTTTTCTGCTACTATAGCATAACCCCATATCTATATCACGACTGCACGTCCTCATGGGATGACGTTTAACGAAAGCGGACTGGCTCATGATGGGGACGCAAAAAAAAGAGCTTATTTCGGGAATCAATTAGGGTATACGATGGCGAATGTATCATTGATTCCTCGGAAATACTTTCAGATTGGTAGTACAATGGATGGTATCTGGCCACGTAGTAATTTGTTTTTTGCTTCCTTGCCCTCTCTCCCACGTTATACGTACAAGAATAATAACAGCCGAAAAGTAAAAGAGGAGAGTGAACGCCAAAAACCGCTTGAAAGATATCAACCTTAGCACAGAGCATGCAGTGGGAAAAGAACTTTTGGTTGGTGATTTTTTTAGGGTGTGGAGTTTAGTTGCGTAAAACTTTCCCAAATCAAACTCATACAGAAAGGGAAAACGTTGAGGATTAGCCCGAAATATCGGTGGTCACTCGAGTTGCGTGAAGAACTTTTTTTGGTGGTTTATATTGCAATTCAGAAACAAAAAAAAAAAAAGGTGAAGAGGGGGATTGGTGGAGAAGCTGGGATATCCGGTGGTCCTTGAATTGCGCCTGAAAATGTGGTTTTGAACGATGCTTGGATATCGTGATTGATTTCCCGCAGCAAGAAATAAAAAAGAAGATGGTCCGTAAAAATGTCGTCATAATATGTAGTCAAAGAAATTTTGATGCCCCGGTACGCCAATAGAAGTAGCAATCAATGTTTCTGGTCACCAATGTAGCTGTAGATCGCTGTGTCCTCGTCTCCGACAACGGTATTCTCGGGACTGCCAGCCATTTCTTCTTCGTCGAACTCCTCGTCACCATCCATTATGTCCTCATCTTCCTCATCCCCGTACATCCATGTTCTGCCATTATGTGCTTCTTCAATAGGGAAAACCTCCCGTGCGTATTCTTCAAGTCCGCGCCATCCGCGCCATATCTTTCTTGCGGGACCTGGTGCGGTCATACCTGGAGGGAAGTAATCCGCTCTATGGGTCCCAAACAATTCCGCAATGGCAAGGACTTGTGTCATATAGCCATCAGGGAGTTTTGCTTTGATCTCAAGCCCCGCCTTCTTATAGGTAAACGGTCGATTTAACGCCTTTGTAAACACCGCCGCTATCTCTCTAGGGTTAAGGTACTCAAAAGCCAGTGGGATTCTAGGATATATATTAGTTAAAAATAATTACTGGAACATACGGGAGTCCAGAGAGTATTTTTTTGATTACATACCTAGCTCCATTCCACTTCTGGGGGCCATCCTTGAGGATTTGGATGACGGCTGGGCCGGTATCGTGTTCTGCGTCTAGGAATGGCATCTTGTAGTCTTCGTCGAATGGCGCAGTCCAAACGAATCCGCCGCCATCCTTCTCGTCCGCGAGTTGCAGCTCCCATAAGGGCAAATGATGAAAGGTAGAAAAATTATTATTGTAGATTCCGGCATAGACGAAGGTTGTAGGCATATCCTTCAGGAGCTCTGACCGGATGTATTCCTCAACCTGATGTTTCGTAGCCCAGTATGGAAGATGCGGAAGATGATTCCCCCAACATTTCTTGTGATCCGTCAAGCTTGAATAGATGTAATGCTTAATCCCGGCCTCTTTCGCCGCTTTCGCCAGAGACATGCCGATGGCTACCTCGTCACCCCAAAACGTCGTATTGATAAAGGCGACATCTGCTCCCTTGAACAAGTTGTTCACGATATTCGGGTCACTCAATGACCCTTCAACTAGTTCAACGTTTTGCAGCGATGCTAGCTCCTGTGCGAGCGCTACTTTGGGTCCTTTGGTCGCCGATCTTAACTGTGCCCGAACTCTATATCCGATAGCAGAAGCTACTCTGATAACACTAGACGTCTGACGGCCTGTCGAATTGATCACAACTAATGTGCCTCTAGAGCCTGGAATTGCAGTCATTGTATATGATTAATTAGAGGTATGACGAGCCCGAAAGCTGTTGTGAATGGGATTAAATTGGGAAGAATATCGATAAAGATAAACGTTGGAGTTCGTGTTGTTGGTTTGATAGCCAGCCAAGAATCCGGGGAAGTATCGGCGAGGGAGAAAGAAAGAGAAAGAAAGAAAAAAGAAACTTTCTTAGGGAAAAATCGAATTGATGTGAATGATATATATATAAACTTTGGGACTGGGACTGGGACTGGGACCGGTCGACCAGAGCAAAGCCCGCAACTTCGAAGCGGAGGTCGGGTATATGGATGTCTTCAACTGGGGAAAACGAAGGCGTATACGGTAATTTATATATAAAAGAGCCGCGGAACTAAACGCTAAGGATCTCTGTGCAGGAATGAGGACAGGCTAGAGGGCGAACCGGTGAGATGTATCGTATTTAAGAGATACCAGTGAAAAGACTCCGAAGGTCCCGTATCGAAAGCTAATCCGTTATAAACCTTTTAAGTCTAGAACTCAGTGCTCAGAGAGGCACTAAGGAATGTGACCTTATCTATCAATCGCAGTCGTCATTTCACACAAGAATTTTTATTTTCTCTCTCTGGCCGAATTTTTTCCCTATAATTTTTTTTTTTTCTTTCGTGTCGCCTAAAGCGTGCCCGCAGTTTAACACTGGGTTAGCTTTGGCTCGTTGATTGAATTGATATGGGGAAACAAATGGAGTAGACACTAGCAACGGACCCACATGTTGGGTAAGTGCATCTGCAGGCCCTGTAATCGATGGAGGAGTTCGTTGTTGCTTTTTGCCGTAAGGTTAGTCGACCCTGGTTCCGGAGCCTTGTTCCTTATATGTGTGCTCGATCCTGGTGATAGGGAAATGAATGATGTTTTTTTTTTTTTTTTTTTTCTCCTCTTCCTTGACTGCAACTGCCATACAAATACACATCTGAGGATAAGGATCCCAACTGCAGTTCTGTGAGGTTAACAGGGAACCTCCCAAGGTTTATACGGGGTAACCAAAGTATACGAATAGGAAACGGGAAAATAAAAAAAGAAAAGAAAAGAAAAGAAAGAATAGTATATAAGTAAGGAAGTAAGTATACTACGTGATTTTATGTAGATCAGATATAGATAACAAGGCTTGTAATCTCCGTTCTGATAGGATTGAACGTCCAGATAGAAAAATACGTAAACGATTATACTGGCTTGCATGATGATGCCTTTAGGAGAACACCGTCCTGCTTGTTTTTTCCTCCCTCTTTCGCAGCTGCCCAGACTCAAGGGAGAGGGGCATGCGCAGAGAATTGGTTCTCAACCACCACCACCACTCCCATCACAGCAGCTTGGTTTGGCACTATCCCGTATCGACTTTCTATCGGACTCTTGTCAATTAAAGAAGAAATCGACCAGCTAGCAGCTAGCAGCTAGGTTGGGCTTGGGGCGAATAAATCGCCTGATTCGACCGAAATGGTGTGATAACTTTTACCCTATCTGATGGCGTGAGAGCTCAAAGATAAGGTACCGGACGATATCCACCAGTCAATTCACCGGTGCATCCATCCATCTATCGGCAGGCAGGCGAACCCGGAGGCATGCGTTATCTGGAGAGATGGGGGATGGCTGTTGGTGGCAGCTAAAAAAGACCTCATGACCAGGACGACTCGGACAGTGCTTGCATCCGGGAGTGGCTCCGACAAGCTCGATTGTTCGATCCAATTCGACCACGACGACGAGACCGACCGAACTAGGAGTTCCGACAAGTAGCTATCACACCGGTCCCCCAGACTGTGGCTTTCTTTTTGGGGTGAGGTTTATATCCACTTAATTACTTGATTAAGTACTTCTTACAGGTGCTGTATCGATCTGGTGTGTTTGCACAGTTTGTGTATTTGACTCCCAATGCATTAAAGGACCTGAGCTTTCGTGCCCACCTCTCCTCGCGCTGCTGGACTATGGGGCTCCTTTTTTTTTTTTTTTTTTCCCCTTCGATATGGCCTACATAGCTAGCAGCTATTATCTAAATGATGCTAGACTTTTATTGAATGACGAAAAGAAAAAAGGCTGAATGGGATTTTACGTAAATGGGGTCGTCTAGATCCTGACTTGGCAGCTCTTAATCGAGATAGGACGCCTTTCTCAACCTACAGAAGTATAGCTCCTGCTCCTGACTCTGATGCCCAATTATTTGGTCAGGTGTCACGAAACTCCTACTCTATGCATGTATGTAAATACGTTGTCGATGCTGCTTCAGCTGGCCTAGGACTACTCCGATATCCACCCGCCTGGTCTATCCCACACGTGGCTCACTAATGAAAGCTTAAGAGGCCAAATCACACAATCGTGATAGACGATGTTTTAATACATGTACAGCCCATATATCAACCGAGAGATAGCGGTTCCATGCGAAATTTAGATTATAAAGTTCTCAATAAGATATGAAGAAAGTTATACATGGTCCCGTGTTAACTTTTCCTCTTTGTTTTCTGCTGGAAGTCCTTTTTTTTTTTTTTTTTTTCGCAATTCGTTATCGAATTCGCTATCGATCGGACGAATAACAAATCACTCAAGTGAAGAGGCACGTACGGAGTACTCGGGCTCGGTATGACCCTCCCGAGGCTGTTATCAGTGCTTCTTATTCAAATTCTGTCTACGAATCCTTTCGCCAGCCTGACCCCCGTGATAGAGCGTAAGATGAGATTGCAGCAACCTAGGTACCTATGTTAGTTCGGAGCTAGCCCACACACTAGAAGCCTAAAAGAGGTGGCGCTGTACGTATCCGAGACCGAACTTCCTGCTTTATGCATTACCCCAGATTTTCCAAAGGGACCAAGAGATGAAGGCAAATCTGTTTATGGAAAGAAATAGCCCACCCTCTTAGGCTTTTTGCCAGAGATCCCCAACGTTGGATCCCCTACTAACCTTGTTTTGACTACTCTCCAGCTTTTGGTTCCGCGGAAATTCTAGACGGCGAGTTAATATTTGTGTTTGTTTTATCTCATCATGATGACACAAAAAGTAGATATCGATTACAACAGGCGAGGGCATGAAGACGAATTCGGTAGATTCTCGAAATACTGTATTCATACATGACTAATTAAACCTGTGTCGACGCAATACCCAAAAAATCCGCAATTCATTTGTATCTTTGCACCATCTTGCCACGAGATGAGTTATCGCATATGCCGGTTGGAAACTAAGATCATGAATCTGACGCACCCCAGAGTGTATGTAACTCCTACATGCAGTTGGCTTTATCTGTCTTGCTAGGGACATTATGCGTAGCCGAGTCAAAAAGCGATAAGCAGGTATTCGCGACTATTTCAAACAAGTTTTAGTGTCCTTGCAAGGACACAGTAACATTACGATAACCAAAAAAATAGAACGGGCTTAGGATGCGAGATATCAGATTGGTCTGCTTGGGCGAGTCGACCAGTTGGCGGTGAGAGTGGCTGCATGACACGAGTGATATATCAAAATTCGAAACGTTCGACAAAAAATGCTTTCCCCACCAATAAAGGGGTCGAATACGGGGTAGACTAATTGGCTAGCTCCATGGTTAAATGCATAGGAAGTCGGGCACGAATGATCATGAGAATGTGGTGATGCTATGTCAATTGTGAAGCTTGTCAAATCATCTCTCACGAGACGTCACTAAGCTAGCTAGATCTAGAACAAGTAACCTTAAATCCCTGTATACATTCCGGTAGACGCAATAACACCTAGCCAGCAGACGGAGAACTCCAGTCTTCTAATCCGTCAAATAGTGCCGAGGTCTGATAATTTTGATATAAATCTATATCGCCGAAAAGAGCTATGTAGTATACTAGTATGTAATAGATTGTACCACGTAGGATATTGTGAACCGAAATTTCGACCCGAACCGAGGCGCGCCAACTCAAGATATTAAGTACTCCAAGCTCGGAAAACTATCGAAACTATCGAAACAAAAACTTCCACAAGGGCAACCGGTTATATCTATTACGGGAGGAAGTCCAAATTTCGGCGTTATTGTGGCAGGTATCGATCCTTTATTCAATTGATCACGATGTTAGCCTTCGATAGTGTTGCTTGTGAATAGCCGCTGAGTTCTTGCAGAATCTTGCTTACCACAGGCATCCTTGATTGACAGGCAGGGGATTGCTATCCCGAACCACACCAAAAGAAAAATTTGTGCGTCCAACAGAGAGGCCCTCATTGCGGAGATTGGTCTTAAATTTAGATCGTTTTCGTTGTCTACGGCGGTAGAACGGAACGGAGATTTTGAGTATAAGAGGAGTCAACGATTGATGGTGTTATCGATGATGGTCTTGCAATCAAGGAGGCTTGTAATCAAGGAGGGGCTAATGCAAAGGGGTCAAATGGTACTAGTAGTATAAGGTATTATAGCGGACGACCGGAGTGCCCAAGCCCGCTCATAAAAATTTGCATCACGAAAAGGCTCTCAACTCGAGGTCACGGGAAGGAAGAAATTAAATTCATTCAAATTTATAGTCAGCTATACCATGGCCATTTCCCGTACGAGAGTCGGTCCATTTTCGAATAATCTTTTCCTTGTAAACTTCCGTCATTGTTTACATTTCCAAACGGCCGGAGTTGGGCAATAGGATTTCTTTCCACAGTAATGTGTCCGTATATCACGGATTGTATTAAGTTGATCCTCGTGAATTTGACCAACAGATGCAATTGGATGCAATGGCGGGATTTTCGCCCCGCATTTGTCGAGGCAAGATCTCTAGCTCGGGTGCCAAACGTGAACGGGATCGGGTCGTTGGCTAAGGCTGGGTTTTCCTGGCCAGCTGCCAATAAACTTCTGCATACGTCTGGCCAGCTAGGAACCTTGAACAACCGAGACCAGGAGAATTTGACATGGTGATCATAACGTCCGTCAATACTACTAGGGAGAAGGGGTTGGCTGCAAAACAAAGACACCTTCAAGAAGTCGATTTCTACAAAATAGGAAAGTGTCTCCTTGGCTAACAAATCAAGCTTACTGTCGCATTACAGTCGGTCCACATTAGTTTTATATTCCAAAAGGCCTACGCAACCAGAATTCCATAAAACGAGGTCTTCAGGGTAGCTTACGACACCAGAAAGTACCATTGTCGTCCTTTCCCACAAGAGCTGACTAAATTTGGTGACTTTTTGTCTGGGCACCAGGCACTTGGTCTCCTCTGACGCGTCACCGCCCTGCCAAAAGCGCACAAAACCATTGCCATATGGGCAACCTAGCGCCTCTGCGGCTCAAGCCTAAACTTAACCGTGAAACATTCAATGAAATTATTCACGACGATAGTCTTGAAAATTGCGTTTTGATTTCCTTGTAGCGTGCCGATTCCGAGGATTTCATCATGTTTTAAGAGGGGGCGGGGCTGCCTTCTTTTGAAGCATTCCCAAGAAGCATTTCCATTTTCATCATTGTCGATTATCTTCACTATCGAGCTTAACCCGACCGTCGTGTTGCGAAGTTGCCTAGCCATAGATTCGATCCTAACGCTAAGATTCCCCAATGCCCTTTTGGCACAATTGAAACGGGGTACCCTTTTAATTTGCCAATATTGCAATAATTCCGATTCCGTTCTGGTTATACAATCGAGGGCGCTTTAGGATCTTACTGCATTGCGTCTGTGCGAAGACAGTATAACATTGAGTCTCCAGGACCGATCGAGCTAAAGCGGTCAGGATGCTACAAGTCCTCTTACCGTCAACTTTAGCGACTCGACCAGACAGCAGCGAGAGTAATACTAGATCGGGGCTCCCCGTGCTTCAATCCTGTGCCCAAGCCTCGAATATATTTACCCTTCCGTCATCTCTCAGCGGGAAAGAAGGGATATTTCCGATTAACGTCAACCTCAAAATGGCATTGCCAATCCTTAAAACCGGAACAAAAGTTCTGAAGGATTCGGGGTTGGGAGTGGGGAGCTCAAGTTCAGCAGCGGCGAAGGGGAAACAGCCAGTATCGAAACTAGTGATTCCGGATCCACGGAAAGAGAAATTTTTGGTGGGGTTTCGAGGCTTCGATGCTTCAGTTGGATTGCCGGATTCCCCTACAGAGAGTATATTGTCCGAGACCGATGGATTCCCAATTACCCCCCCATTAAAGGGATTCAGATCAGACAGCCTACCCTCAGGAGAAATCCCAGGGTTACCCAGATCAATATCCGAATTACAACTTGGCCAAATTTCTACAACAAACGACAGCTCTTATGTAGCGGATGGCTTTCGCCCAGGGGAGGCAACTGTTCGAAATCCGCCATCCTACGACGCTATATACGGTGCATTGGGTCATCAAAATGCAGTTTCAAGTCCGAGTTTACCCTTGAGCTCAACAAACGAGGCGGGGCCGCTTCCTACCAAACATCTACATACTGTGCCCTCAGTATCGCTATTCAGAACATCCTCCATTCCATCCTCGCCATCGGCGACAGCATTAACAGTCTCGAGTCCAACTTCTTCTACATCTACATCAACGCCTACATCCACACCTTCAGGTCCCCTGATATACGCCCGGTTCCCAGAAACGGCGAATCAAAACCCTCGCAGAATTTCCCTTCCGACACGGGCACCTTCTACGCCAGGCCTTACACACCCCACTCGTGAGGTCATGCGCCTCCAAACCCGGTCTCTCTTTTCTCAATTCTATAAATCCTTCCAGTTTACTTGTAATGATACGGAAAAGTGTCTTATGTACGGTTACTCGGACGCGGCGACTATGAAGGTTCCATGGAATATTCCAATTGAGCGTGCACTCCGCCAGCTCTGGAAGCAGGTTGTGGAGTATGATACGGCATGTGGGAAAGTGAAACCAGACGGGCAGGGGAAGAGAGAGCTAGCTACGTACCATGCAGTAGCTATGGGGTTGATATCAAGCGATCTCCCTAGTGAGAGGTTGTGTACTATTTGGGATAGGAGTTTGTCGTTTGCTACACCAGCGAGGCGGGAATGCGTTTCAGGGTGGCTAAGTTTCACTGAGTTTGTGGCTATTGTTTGGATGGTGGGGATGGCTGCGACTGATCCATCATTCCGATAGCGGTTTTGCGGTGGTTAAGATATTTTAGTATTGTTCCCGAATGTCGCAAAGAGACAAGTCAGTTTGTTTGGTCTTGGAGTTATTTGGTATTTACCTTATTTTGGAGCGGGAAGTGGAGTCTTGGAAGCGTACAGATATCGCAAGGCGTTAGAATCAATTCATGTTACATATTAGCGGGTAGATACCAGTTTATAAGATTATGTATGTTAGCTAGTAGCACATTAGTCTAGTTGTTAGACGGGTGCTGGTATCGCATATCTTCTCAGCTTGAGAACATCAGAATTTCCAATTAATTACTTCTTTATTAACCTACCAAGGAGCCAATTTCACCTTAGTACGCTATATGCCAGTCCTAATATGTATAACCAGCCAAAGACCATTGCCCTGTATCACTCAAAACCAATTGGAGTCTCTATTTTTTAACCGCTATAACGTTAAGTCTCGGCGGCCCTATATTGTTACCCAAAACTACTAATTAGGGAAAGTGTCTAAATCCGGAATCATCTTGAAGTATAAAAATGAGTTGTCGAACGCTCTTTCCTGTCCCTTCACTCATCCACAAAACCATTCAGAATACCTCGCTAGGAACCTTTCTCTCTTAATAAAGAGCCTTCAATCGATATGTCTAACTTTAACTATAAGAAAGTCTTAGTAATCGGTGCCACGAGCGGCATTGGTCAAGCTCTTGCAGAAAGATTTCTCAAAGAGGGTATCCAAGTCGTCGTCACAGGAAGACGAGAGGATCGCCTCAGGGCGTTTACCGAACAAAACGGCGGTGCATATGAGGTATTCGATATTACCAAACTTCAAGATATTCCCAAATTCGTCGAGAGGTGAGTTAATTCCTCATCGCCATCCGTATTGCATTCGAAAATATCGTCCATTACAGTGCACCCCGCTTGCGCAGAAAACTACAACAATATTGTGTGTTGTCTAACATGTCGGGTTACACGAAGGTTGACCGAGGAACATCATGATATCGACGCCGTTCTTCTCAATTCAGGTATGGATCATCTTGACCTCCGTGTCACCTGGCTTGCGCATCTATGATCGACTCGACGCCTTGCTGATCGATAGAATACCACAGGCATTCAACGCGGCTTCAACTTCACTAGGCCCGAGACCATCGATCTCAATGTTATCACTGAGGAACTAACTGTCAATTACTTATCCTACATTCACTTGACAACAGCTCTTCTTCCATTTCTACTGAAGAAGGAATCGTCTGCTCTAATCTATGTCAGCTCGGTTCTGGCTATGGTCCCGCTTGCGAGATGTCCAAATTACTGTGCGACTAAAGCGGCATTGCACCAGTTTGTTCTCTCGCTTCGGAATCAACTCAATGGCACCTCTGTGAAGGTACTTGAGATACTGCCGGTAGGATCTGCTCTTTGTACTTAAATAACTATGTTTCATCGTATGTACTTTTGCTTACCATAGAACCCCCTACGCACATAGCCTGCAGTTCAAACTGAACTACATGATGAAACCAACCAGCCAGGTAAAGAACAGTTTAAAGATCCATGATAGTCTTTTGGTAGACATTCGTTCTAGAATATTAGACTAACAAGCCACAGACATGAAAGGCGCAGGAAAAATCGGCATGCCGCTGGATGAATTCGTGGAAGAAACGTGGAAGGATTTAACGACTGGTAACGAGGCTAATGGTATATCATCCACCCAAAACAGATATCCAACAATCCAAGTCACCAAGATTAATGTAAATTCTTAGAGTTCCCTATCGGATTCGGAAAAATGGTTTACGAGGCGTAAGTTGATAATATTCTTGATTATAGCTTGATGGCTTGGTTTTCAAGGGACACTGTACTGATAACAATTATAGCATCGAACCACCCCGCAAAGCGATCATGGAAAAATTCCCCCAAACACCTGCAAATATTTAGCCGCAGGCTTGTGTTCTCGTGCCGCGTCGGAACATACCGATTACAAAAAGAATAGAGAGATGTGTTATCTTATCAAATGTTCTTGGAGGCTTGGAAATGCAGCCGATCGAATAGAATTCAAGCTAGCACCCTTGCAACGATGTAAACTGATATAATTATATATAAATTGATACTTATGGGGCACAGTTGAGGAGTCTGGCGACGAGACAACTTTGGGGTATTTTGATTTACACACAGGGTGATCGTCTGTGTTCACGATTATTAAACTTCATCAGTTTAGCTAGCTATATAGTAGACGATAGATATCGATATCCAACTGGATTCAATGTCAGCTATATATATGTATGCATATGGCCTTCCTTTCCTAAAAAAGAAACCTAACCCTTTTGAAAGCTTCGCCAGTTCGTGGGGCGCTTGGCGCTACAGTGGGTCACTGGAACTGAGACCTCACAAAGCTATTCAACTCAACTTCGGACTAGTTAGTTGACTACCTACCAGGAGACCTTGGTGTGTTACATCCAATTTAAAATTCCGAAAAATCGAAAAACTCGTGCGAAAGATATCTTCTATTGAACCGCGTATCTACCCACGATATTTTTCCATGACCGGATGGTGAATATCGTGTTTTGGGTGACAACCCCTTCGAGGATCTTCGAAACTTGTCAGGGGTCTGGAATTCGGAAGGGTGCGCCCCATCCATGAAAAACCGGATCCTCAATATTGGAGTTTTTGTCAAATTGCTATTTCTCTGAACGTAGCGAATTCTGAACCTATAAAACCCACACCCACTTTTGACACCCTTGCATCCATTACGAAGCATCGGTGGAAGTATCGAAAGAACCCCGAGTTTTCTAGTTCCAGTGTTATAACGTTAAGGATGTGGTGTGAGACGAGAGCCCCCTTAAACGCATACTATATCCCTATACAAAAAGGCTTGGAAGTCTTTTGTCAAAAAGAAGCAGTCATAGTCGATTTAAGGAAGTTATATCTTCGCGGCCAGCATGTCGGTTTCAAAAAACCTCGCTTGTAATAATAAGCCCCGCCGTACATATATAGCAGCAACTATTTCAATCCCAGACCTGCAATGAACATGGATCTCTACCCTTCCTACGCATTTGGCTGGTGGTCACCCATGTGAGGAAACATACTCGGGAAGAAATGCGAGTTACGAGGCTTCGCGAATTTAACACAGAGTACTGTGTAGGTAGTTTAACATGTCGTGGCACGACGTAGCGAGCAGACAAGACCACAGCAAAGTGCTGACCAGGGCGGATTTTCTGAAGATAAAACGAGGGCAGCTGCAACTAAATAGGAGAACCTGCGGCCCTATCAAGGCTAGTAAAAGTATATCAATGTTGGACGTAATCTTGGTGTACTTGGCCTACCAGGTTGCATCTGGCGTCGCATCTGTAACTAAAAATCTAAAAAGCCTAGGTTTCTCCGTAAGACGGTGCAGCGGACGGCAAAATCAAAAAAAAAAAAAAAAAAACCATGCACTGCCGGTCATTCATTTAAAACTCGTTCTATCCCCGGCATTTGCAACCTTAGCATCATTCTTCTACATCTTCAATGTTTTAATTTTTCCTGTTCAATTCTTTCTTTTCAGTCTCTTCCATTGGAACTTATTTCTTCCCCTACCGTCCTCTAAACAACACCTAGTTCTATCCTTGACGGATATATGCCCACCTTCTCACGACACACGCTTTAGTTAAATAATCAAATAGGCGCCTCGCAATATAGAATTCTAATACTTCACAATGCCTCCTATTTCACTCAATAGGAGAGCAATACTGGCCTTTGGCGGCACCTTCTTATTTCTCCTCTTACTCTCTGGAGCTGTTACCAACCACGTCAGACCCGATCTCGTTCAAAAACATATACCTGATAGCTGGAAGTCGAAATTACCCCCGCCACAACAGGATGAACCACCACCAAAGAAAGAAGGGAACCCCGAGCAAGCATGGCAGGAAGAAATATTCCCTCTCGCAAAGGCCGGCAAAGTTCCCAAGATCAATCCGAAAAATATCGTCAGGGAAACTAATCTCAAAACGCCATTACTTATTGGATTTACGCGCAACTGGTATCTTTTGGAACAAGCAGTTGTTTCTTATCTCGCAGCAGGATGGCCCGCTTCGCAGCTTACCGTAATTGACAATACTGGCGTGATGGATTCTAATGTGCGTTGTTGCATCTGGCATGTTACTGGTTTACCTTGAGTATGTCCTTGCTAACAGTCTCTTCTTTTTAAAATAGCTTCGCGGCCTTCTCACCGCTAAGAACCCATGGTACCTGAACCACACGCGACTTACGCAGCTTGGCGTCTCTGTTAAACGCACTCCGACACTCCTAAGCTTCGCCCAGCTTCAGAATTTCTTTATCAACTACGCAATTGAGCAGGATTTGGGCTACTTTTTCTGGTCCCACATGGATGTTGTAGTGTTATCCGATGAATTACTCCCCGAGTACAAGAGTGTATACGAGAGGGCTGTCGAAGTCTTGGCGAATACATTGGAAGAAAGACGCCATTGGGGTCTGAAGCTCTTCGCATATGACTGGCTTACTCTAGTAAATGTTGAAGCTATGAAGGATGTTGGTGGTTGGGATACCCAGGTAAGGCATTACAATATGAGCAGTACCCTCGCGAATATACGACTAATAAGCTCTAGATACCTTTCTATATGACCGATTGCGACGTGTATTCCCGTCTGACCATGAGAAATTGGACTCAAGATCCTGTCAGCGCCGGATTTATTTACGATGTTGGCTCTCATCTCAAGGATCTTGCAATTCTATACCCAGAAGAGGGCCATGAATCAGAATTAAACACAACTCGATTCACCAATCTTAAAATGGAATTGGAGGCTATGATGAAGGAGAAGCAGAGTAATAACGGCGGTAGAAATTACTGGCAGGCACGTCAGGACGGTGGACAGGGTGAACCTTTCTGGAGAAATCCCAAAGGTTTCGAGAGAGGGTAAGTTGACCTATCCTTTCGTAACCCAAGGTTTTAGGGTAGACTAACGAATGTGCCAAAATAGTATAAACTTCTGGATCGACAAGGGCCGAGAACTATTCCGACTCAAGTGGAACTACGGCGACTGCGACCTCATCGCAAAGGGCTACAGTTATGGTGACGACTGGACCGACAAGAAGCCAAATATACCCCAGTAATAATATCATTTTCGCGCAAGTTATTCACTTATTTCCAAAAGTGTCTGGCCCCTGGATGTCCTTTTTTTTTACGGAACCTTTTAGCATGCGGGCGACTGTTTCTTGATCATTACCCACCAGCAAGTGAATGTGCATTTTAAAAGTAATAGATTGGCATGATTAGGCAGGGTGGAGTGGGTCGGAGCGGTCTCGGGGAGAATGTATATTTTCGATGAATCAGGGATATCGTACATGTATAATATATGTCATGAGCTATCATTTTTTCGGAGTATGGAGTCTTAGCCTTAGACTACAATGGCAATTTGATTTCCAACAAGAAACGAAATACCCTTGACCTTCTAAATTACAAATTACATGTCGCATAATGTATGTCTCGTGCCTGCAACCTGAACATTAAGATCTACATGCTAGGCTAAGTGTGAATGCGGCTCGAATCGAACACTTAAAACTTAGAACTAAGCTTTAAGCTTTTATCCGCACAGCGATTAACCTAACCAATCAGTAAGCGGAATCCGCGGACAACGAGTTAGACCCAGGGCGTCGGGGCTAGCAACCAAGGCCGGCTCTCCGACGGCGAACCAGCATCCTTACTTCTAAGCACGCGTGGCTGCGCAGCTGCACAGCTGCTAATAACATTCTTCTCAAATGTATAACTTGAAGCCAAAACATCAAAGCTGACAGATACATAAATACTAAGCTAGATTCCTTCCTTTTGGCCAACTGTATAAGTTCGGAGCTTGATTAAGTTACTAAAGACCTGGTTGTATTCTAAAGAATTTCGAATCATTCAGAGAAAGAATCGTTCTGCAAGAAATCATATACTCAAGAGCTCTAGGACGTTACATTTAATGGCTTCCAATATAACAAGAAAGCTCTCTACACTACTAGACTTCTCATTTCTCATTCCCATATCTCTTCTTCGAGCCTCCCCAGGCACTATCCCAAATGCCCTTTTCCAATCCTCCCCTTCACACCCCACAGAAGGCATCCTCGAATCCATCCTTCTCCAAAACGGCCGTACACTAACCTACCGCACCTACGGCCCTCCAAACGGCACCCCTCTTTTTTACCTCCACGGCAGTCCATCCTCTTCCCTCGAAGCCGCCGTACTAGTCCCACACCTTTCAAGTCGTAACATCCGCATAATAGCTCCAAACCGTCCTGGATTTGGACAATCATCCCAACACCCGAACCGCACATTAACAGACCACACTCAAGATGTAATCGCCATAGCCGATTCCCTAGGGATACAAAAGTTTCGTGTTATAGGTCTATCAGGTGGTGGACCTTATTCACTTGCCTGCGCCCATTCGATTCCCACGGAGAGGTTGGCAGGTGTGGGTGTTATTGCCGGTTCTGCGCCGTGGAAGTTAAATCCTACTAAAGGAATGGATTGGCATGGTTGGATGAGGTTTCATTTGGTTCGGTATCTGAGCTGGACTTTTAATATTGCATATATTCGACGGTCTTTTGATAATAAGTTGAAGAGTTGGAGTGTTGAGGAGCGACGTGATTTTTGGAGGAAGGATCTTGGGAATACGGCTATTGATCTCGGAGAGAAGGATAAATTGGTGGCACAGGATAAAGAGGCGATCGAAGAAATCGTGGATTGTACGATGGAGGCATTTGAGAACGGTTGTGAGGGACCTATGCAGGATTCAGTATTGCTAGTGGCGGATTGGGATTTTCAATTAGGAGATATTAGGTTTGATGGTGTAAGATTGTATGTTGGGACTGAGGATAGGAGTACACCGGTGCATGGAGCAAGAGAGATGCAGAAGGCTATCAAAGGATCTAAACTATTGGAATTTGAAGGAGATGGTCACTATAGCATTCTCGGTGATCGAGGGGCAGAGATATTAGACGACTTTGTGAAGGAAGGTTAATGAAGCGTATATGTCCGACTCCTCTCTGGCTCTTGCATACTAAACAGGCCTCTCATATGCATATATGTACATAATATAGAACTTAAGTATCACAATTTGATTCTATATCTATAAGAGGCCGCTTTCAGACCGAGAATGCGCAGTGTGGTACGCTAAGGACAAAGACAGGTCAAAAATTAGGTGTGCTCCTTTATTGAAGGTAGAAACGTTTTTCAAGGCTGCAAAGAGAATGAAGATGTTTTAGTGTAAGTGCTTGGGTAACTACCTAGGTAGGCTAGTCTGGTTCTCCAGGTCGGTTGAGTCTTTGAATTGGATATTAATTCGACTGGGTACTGGAAGCATCCTACTCTCCAAAAGTTTAATTTGTGGGAGCAAGAGGCTACTTAATTGCAACCAGGAAGTTAATCTGCCTAAGTAATAAGTACCCAGGTGTGTGGATAATCTCGAGACCAGGCTATGGGTGTCTAGTCTCGGGGCCTCGAAACTATCTAAAACTGGTCTCGAGACTATCTTTAACCCTCAGCTCCAAAGCTAGCTGTTGTTATCAGGATACAGGACTTTGTTGCTATGTGGTGCAGACAGCCTCTATGTGTTGTAAACCCCTTCTACCTGTTGGTTTGATCCCTCATAATTCCCCAAATAGGCAATAAACAGGGGTTGTAAATTAGGAAATACCAACATCAAACAATATCGCAACACGGCGTCCACCGATGCCTCCAATGCGAGGCTACGCCGCACCGCGCATTAATATTGCAACTATGACAAATGCAGCATCTCCTTTGCGGGGCCCAGCGGTCGACATGACAGCCTCGATCTTGTGATTTCTAAAATTATAAAAGATAGCAATGAAAGCATTTATTAATCTAACTGCAAGCAAAGGATTCATATGCCTAGAATCGTTGATCTATCCCAAGTTCTTTTGGGCGCTCATCGGAATATCCCCGACCTAAATAACAGTCTTGCGTTTCTGGCCCCAAAAACCTGAATCGATGCAAACAGGTCAGCCAGGGTCCCCTCAGCCGGGGCTGCAGAAGCTTAGAAGCTTGGTGCTGTCGAGCTGAGCTAGGCAAGTCAAGACAATTCAATTCCAATGGCCGCCCAAGAGGAAAAAAAAGTCGCGAGTCGCGTAAAGGATGTTCAGGCTACTCTTTTGGCAGGCATAGCACGTGAAGAGGTTATAAGGCTCACAATGTCGATTATGACGGCTGCGCCATTGGTATCGCGGTGCTACCAGGAGAATACCGTAGAAAATGTCTTCAGTAGGAGTTTAAAAGAGGAGCTGGGCCTTGTCGACTGATTGAGGTTGTGATCCTTTACTGCATCAGCCCTGAAGCTTTTAACGTTTAGGAATCCCGCTACCTAGCTAGGCTTAACTTATATCTAGGACAAAGCAAAGGATATCCCACCAAACACCCCACTACGTCCTATTTGTACCTCTTCACATACATCCCACTTTGAAATCCACACACCCTGACGCCCCCAACAAACTCCTCAATCATGGCAACAGCAACCTTACAGCAAAATGCAGCACTGCCGGAGGGCATCTTCTCATTGCTCGATACCGATTTGTACAAATTGACGATGCAATGTGCCGTCCTACAGCATTACCCTGATACCGGTACGCAATCCTACGTCATTAATGTCGCCAAAATACATGTGACAAGGGTCCCGCTAACACAAACCTGTGTGCTCTTCCAGACGTTACATACCACTACACGAACCGTACACCTCATCTGAAGCTTAACAGGAAGGCATTCGAGTGGATTAAGATACAAATTGGGAGTATGTTTACACCAAAAAGGTATCAATTCGACTATTAGGACAACAGCTAAACTTCACATTTCCAATTTTTAGAACTCCAAAACATCACCTTATCCGATTCGGAAGAAGCATTCCTTCACGAGAAATGTCCTTACTTGCCGCCTACGTATATAGCATACCTCAAGAAGTTTAGATTCTTCCCGGACGAGCAGGTCGATATTAGTTTCGATGGTGGAGATGGACCTGATGATGCCGGGGATCTTACGTTGGATGTGAAGGGGGAATGGGTCGAGACTATACTATACGAGATTCCGCTGCTGGTGCTGGTCAGTGAGGCGTTTTTCAAGTTCGTGGATACGGATTGGGATTATGAGGGACAGATTGGTTGGTTTATTCTTGTGTCTTGACAGTATTGTTGCAAGTTTGCTAATGGATGACGGATTGTAGAGAAGGCGTACGAAAAGGCCAAGGTCTTATTGGAGAACGGGGCGGTATTCACAGAATTTGGAACCCGTCGAAGAAGAAGCTATCATGCGCAAGATCTTGTCTTGCAAGGCTTAATAAAAGCGAGGGAGGAATTTAAGGATAACGAAGGTTATAGTGGGAAGTTTAACGCATCGAGCAATGTTCATTTTTGCCATCGGTAGGTTCTTTGCTTTTTATATATGATTTTGGGTCTCCTCCCACTGACATATGGCTTTAGTCACAACTTGAACCCCGTTGGCACAGTCGCACACGAATGGTTTATGGGTATCGCCGCCGAAAGTAACCGCTACGAAAACGCCAGCGAGCTTGGACTTCTCAAGTGGACACAAACCTTCGGACCCGGTGTACTCGCCATCGCCCTTACCGATACCTTTGGCACCGAGGAGTTCCTCCGAGCGTTCTCGAAGTCTTGCCCTGTTGAGGGTGCAGATGGGAAGAGCTATGCTGAGATCTTTTCAGGCATTAGACAGGACTCTGGCGATCCTGAGAAGTACGTCAGGTGGATCCGTGAGTTTTATGATCGCGCTGGAGTGAAGGGGCCAAAATCTGTAGTGTTCAGTGATTCGTTGAATGTGGAGTTGGTCTTGAAGTATAAGAAGTATGCAGAAGAATATGGATTGATACCGTCGTTTGGTATTGGAACGTTTTTGACGAGTGGGTTCTATCCGTTTTTATCGCTTATCGCGATCTATGAAAACGCTAACTGGAGCTTCATTAGATGATTTCGTACACCGAAGCGACGATTCGAAGTCTACGCCGTTGAATATTGTCATTAAGCTTTCTTCGGCTATGGGACATGCAGCGGTGAAGATTAGTGATAATATTGGGAAGAACACAGGGGATAAAGCAATGGTTGAGGAGGTCAAAGAGAGATTGGGGTATACCGAGAGTGGGAATGTGGTCGATGAGGCTAAGAGGTGGGTATAGGCAGAAGTGCACAATTTAATTGACTTACAATAATCGTGCAAGCGGAGGGCCTATGCGGTAGATGATTACAATCATCTAGCTACGATGTATTCTTTTTGGGAGGTTGGTTACGTAAATCATATATGGGTGGTGCATGTCCTTAATTTTTTTTTTTAACCGCTGTGGAATTAACACAATGCGGATTTTGAAAGACGATCCATATAGAGAAGACTTCAGTATAGAAGCCGGAGTATACGAGAATATGTGAAACTGCGCTTCAGGATTCGTCATTATCGAGCACCCAGAGCTAGTATACGTACTATAATACGAGAACAAGGCTAGCTAGCTAAGATGTCGATCGTTCATTGTGGCTAGAGAATTCACGGGGGTATTATATTTTTACTTCAGGTATCCAGGAACAAGCCACTGCATACACTGCAGTATCGCTATCCTTTGTAACGGAAAGTATTGACGGACTATTATTTTTTGTCTTTGGATCCTTGTAAGCTCGAGCTAAGCTTTAGCTTTAGAGGGGCCCGGCCGGCAGTGATAACGGTGTCGACGCAAGCATAAGCAGGGTACGTAATCCCACTATTACCTTCGGCCTTCTTTCGTTTTTTTGTTTTTCATTTCTCGCGAAGCCGGCCTCCGTTGATTCTCCTAAGTTTACATAACAGGCAATAGGTACATAATGTATAAACTACATCGTTGAAACTTTTTCGTCAATGGGAAAACAGGTGGCGATATGTAACCGACGGTTGTGACATGCAGGGGAGTAAAAAAAAAAAAAAGAAGAAAGAAGGAAAAGAAGGAAATAAAGGAACTGTCAAAAGGATAAAAATATCTAGAGAAGAATCTTTTTGAGAATAGTTAGTCTGGTGAAACAAGCGAGGCGAAACTGTGGGTTGCATGTGCGGATAGTATCAAATGCGGATGGAACGTTTGAGGTGCACACATAGCATGGGATTGCGCGTTTCGATGGGCTTGGAATGAGGTGATCTAGTATCCTATGTATGTAAGTACTATAACGATTGATCATGAGGTTTGAGGGTTTCTAAGAAAAGTTTTTTTTTGTTCTCCCTTCTGGGATCCGAAAGATGTATTTTGAAGTCTCGGGTGGACTGGGCGTATTTGGGTAGACGGTGTATACGCGGTTTTTAACATGCACCCAGTCTACATCCCTCGCTATAGGATCGATCATCCAAGGAAAAGGGAATCGCACAAGCAACTTCCAAGCTAAGCTTAGAAGATGAAAAGAGAAAGAGTCCCACATTTTTTTCGCGGTCGGAATAAGTCACTGTTCGGGGAAATAAAAGATTTCAAGATGTATATCAGTACATACCTACTTAGTAAGTAGGTACTTACGTGGATACTCGAATCGTGCATATGATATCGACGGACTAGGTCCCTTTACATGGGGAGGAACTGTACGTTGCAAGCTTGGCCAAGAGTCTAAATTGGGAATCACGAAACCCGCACAGATACGGCTCACAAACGATATCGATGCAATCGAGAAAGAACGAATCTCGAATCGCATGTTTCAACCCGCTAACAAGCAGGTTGGCGATCTAAAACCCTTTTTCTGTTGGCTTACCCGGTAAGCGTCATCCCAATTTAAAGAGATATGATATGCGAGAAAGAGTGAGTGCAATGCGGTGTGTGGTAGCCAGATCTAGAAATTAAGAGGCAGATGGCTTTGCAATGGTCGGCCTGGGGAAGGTCGTTCCTGGTCTTTATGTAAGCTGTAGCCGTCTAGAAATCGATTCAAGCACGTACCTCCGTCCTGCTGGTTATACGTTGATTCCTGATGTTCATAATATTTGTCTCTTAGTGGTGGTGGTGGTGGTGGTGGTGCAGGGAGGGTGTAGCCTTAATTAGGCGCCATGGTATATACCTATTATGGGGCCAAGAGTGGGAGTCGAGTGTGAGGCTGGAAATTGCAGCTTTTTGATGCATTTTGGGACCTCTTTCGGGATGGAAAGTCCAGTGGCAAGCTTGCAAGGCCAACTCCCCTGGCAATCCATCGACAATCAGGCTGAGTCCTCACAATACCATACCATACAATACTACCATACAATGCCGTTAGTTCCCCCAGGTATGGGCTTATCACCATTGGATGGTAGTATGTATGTAGGTGGACAGTGTGAATGGGGAAAAGAGAGCTGTCTTGTCTTCCAAAAAAAAACTCAAATACAACAGCGGGTGTCATGCAGCTAAATTCTCAGCCCCATCGAACCAGTTGCCCCCCGGTCAGGTCAGTTCAGGTCCATTTAAGCTTACATCTGTGAAGAGACCTTTTGTATATACGTATATAAGTATCTAAAGGATCCCAGCGGAGTATCGAATCGAAATCTACTTAGTTTCTTTCCCTTTTCACGAATCCCTCCCTCCCATCTCTCTCTAGAAATTTTGATTTCTCCGATATAACGTTTAAATTCTAAATCCCCGCTTCTCTGGCTCGCTCGGAGTCCACTGTTTCCACCCGGTTTGACGTGTGTATCGAATTCCCATCGGCTGGACAAGAAGCTCAGTGAGTAAAGCCCCTTTGCGAACCAAATTGTCTGAATAGGTAGTCTGTGCCAGGCTGGTCCTGCTGTTTTGAACCAGCCGGCCAGCCAACCGTTGGCCTGTTTGGCCTGTTTGTCCTGGCCTGTCCTGGCCTGTCCTGTCGCTTGTTTTATTACCCTCTCTGCCTGATTAATATGATTCTGCCCGTCAGAAATGTCAACTCAAACCCTCTTCAAATAAATCCTCGCACGCATCCCATCCACCATTTCCTCCCCGTTTCTAACTTCCTAACCTCCGTCACTTAATTCTAGAACTCTTCCTTTCCATCTCCCTTCGACAACCAAATCCAAAATATCCAAAATCTAGAAATCCAACCTCCCTGTCGACCAATTCGAACATTTCCGCCCTCTTCCGACAACTCTCCAGCTTGTCTTTTTCCTTTTTCTTTCCCTTGTTACAATATCTAAATAGGGTCGGTGGATATCCTTCAAAATGAGTGTAAGTCTCTCTTGGCCCCTTTTATTTTCGTGTTGCCATGGCCTCAACCTGCGCCATTTCGCGAACTACCACCGACGTATCGTGCATTCGAAGAATCCGATATCCACCGGAAACGTGAAATCGCCTGCATAATTATAGAATTCCTTCTCTTCCTTTTTTTGTAATCACATCGACTCTGTCAATATACATTTTCGTCATGTTGGGGGAAAATCCGTCTATACGTATTGAGTGGTGTCGCTGACTATTGTTCTCCTTCCTTAATTATAGTATAAGTACGTACTAATTACGCCACCCGATAATTCTTCCCCGTTTGATACCAATCGCCGACTTTTCTCGTGTCGGGCATTCGATTGGAGTTTATAGTGTGTCCGCTCGGTGCTGACTTTGGTGGTCTCTCCTTTCAATAGTTACGGTCAACAAAACCCGTACGCGCAGCAGAACACAGGGTACAACAACGACCAATATGGCCCGTCTAATTATCAGGGCCAGGGCCAGCAAAGTGGCAACGGAGGTATTTTGCATTCCCATCTGGAAAACCCCGATCAATTATATTGGTGCCGGGAAGGACATCTGGCTAATATCATTCGCTATCGAAATAGGGTACGAAATGGCACCACTCAATGGACAGCCGTACCAGCAGGCTACAAACCCTCAGGTTTTCTTCGGCAGAATCGCCGAACTCCGACAGATGGATGAGGACATCAACAGCAGAATCTCCGATCTCGAGAGGCTCCAGAGTGAATCCCTAGGCCATGTCGATGAGTCTTCGTCGGCCGAGGCAACGCGCCATATCGATGCTCTCGTGGCTGAAATCTCCACAATGAACCGAGCCATGGCCGGCAAGATCCGTCAACTTAAGACCGAAGCTCTCCACGACCAGGATAAGGCGAACCAGGTCGGCCCTCTTGAGAGGAAATTCAAGCAGACCTTGACCAACTACCAACAGATCGAAGTCGCCTACCAGAAGAGGTCGAGGGAACTACTTGTTCGACAATATAGGATTGCCAATCCAAACGCTACCGAGGATCAGATCAGAGACATCCAGGAGGCCGACCCCAATGCACAGATCTTTACTCAAGCTGTATGTTGTACCCACCCATCAATGGTGAGAGAATGCTACTAACAAACCGGAACAGACTATGCAGGGTAACCGAACAGGTGCTGCCAGATCCGCTCTTGCCGAAGTCCGCAGCCGACACAATGATATCCAGAAGATCGAGAAGACCATGGTTGAACTCGCCCAACTCTTCGAGGATATGAACAGGCTTGTTGAAGAACAAGGCGAAGTAGTTAAAGAGATTGAGGATCACGGTGTCAGGGCGGAGGAAGACACCCGACAAGCAGTTGTGCAGCTCGACACTGCTATCAAATCGGCGGAAGGTGCCCGTAGGAAGAAGTGGTGGTGCTTGCTCCTCGTTCGTAAGTTAAAGATGTGGCAGCCGATGTTTATACTTGCGGAGATTTGTTACTAACGCATGGCTATAGTCATTATCATTATCATCATCGTCATCATCGTTGTTGCTGTAACACAGCCATGGAAGAAATCGTAACGGCCGCGCTCTCCCTTATAGCTTTACTTAGCAACCAACATCGGCACACTTTTTTTTTTCTTCGCTGCCGACCCGGATAAGAAGAAACAGCCGATAAGCAAAATGAATATATTTCTTTGGCGTTTGGAGGACTCTATTTACCAACACAACTCTCCATGATTCCTTATCAGAATATATCCTACAGATACCACCTGCCACGCTCCCTTCCTCTGCTTCTTTTTCTTTGTTGAATTAACTTTTACTGTCTGAAAAGAATTTTTTTTGTGCACCTCGCTTTCCCTCTCGGCTGATTCCCTTTGTCGTTTTCTCTTTATGTCGTTTCTAAACTCCCAGATAATATACTTTTAATACTCGATCCGACCTGATACTACGCCCGCTCGACTTAAGTTGATGATTTTTTTTTTTGCTCGGGCGTATAAGTAGCCCATTTCGCAATAACGGGTGTATATTGGGAAGGTGGAAGGAAAGACGCATGACGCCCCGTTTTGTGTTTCTTTCAATTGGGATTTCGTGGCTGCTGCGGAATAGCTTTTTCCTTTCTGTTTTATATCGCTTTTTTTTTATTCTTTTTTTTTTGCCTCCCTTGTAAGTATAAATCTCGCGATATTGTTGATATGGAGTCTGAATATGATTTTTGTCTCAAACGAATCCTTTAAGTTCTAAGTAATCTATAAGCAAGATGACGATACACCGTTTATGACGTGATCTGAATCTAATCGTCAGTGCCTCGTATTGTTGATTCGAAGATGGATAGTTATATAGATCTACAAGTATTAGCCTTGAAACAAGAGGAGCCCGTGGGCGCGACGAGACAATTGAGTACCATCGACAATGGATTGAAGCCGTAAAAAATGTCTAACTTCTTGTGTAACCTGTCAAGCAGGCCTGCAAGGAGGGGCCCCGGAATCCGTGGGGGGCTCTAAAATACACGGCAAAAGCTTATTCCGTTTTCCATTACACTGACACCAGTTTCGTTAGTCTGGTTGGTCCGGGGGTTAAAGGTTGGGAAGTCAATTTACAAAATTACAATACAACATGGTCCTCTATCTCAAAATCTAGATATCTTATAGTAAGAATAAGAAAAGAATTATCAATCTAGAGCCCGGCGTATTTCGTTTCGTCTAGTAATCGATCAGGTATACTGAACTCGATGTTTGTATGGGGTATATATGCTACGGATGTCGAGAAGTGTTAGATCGCCTGAACCGGGCCAGGCTAGGACCTTGTCCATTGAACTCAATAAATCGACGGTACAGTTTTGTGTCTCGATATATAGCACTTCTTGATGATACCCTTCCACGACAATTCCATTACTTTCTATGGACTAGATCGTGATTGGCCCATTTATATATGTTACCAATCCGTAAGGTCTTCTGAGCTGTCTACGGGTGTATAGATGAACCCCAGCTGGGACCGTTCGACCTGAATGAAAATAGTTAATGGTAATATCATGTTAACCTAGTTTCCTTCAGAGAACTGGCGCTACAGATCCAATTTGAATTACAAGATATGGCTAAAGGTATCGTTCGTGTATCAGAGAGTAATCTCTCTCTACAAAGCATATGGTGTTTTGGCTCCGGGTGATGATACTTCAGGCCATCTAGGACCAATATCAATGTAGTGCAATGATTAATATTGGCATATATCATATCTAACTTCAGATGATCTAATGACGCAGAAAAGAATTCCCCTTTAACATAGCTAGAGTACTTATCCAAGCTGGTCCTCTCTCGCGATTGTAGTCGCCTATGCCGTGTTCACGTCTTCATGTCGTATGCGTACACATACCCAAGTAGATGCTCGTGGGTGTCGAGGTGGGGAATACCTAGCTTGTGTTGTCGAAGGGCTGGTGTGCCCTTATCATCAGATCAGATAAGATCTTCCTAATATGGAATAGCGTGTCTTCAAATCCACCACCAAGGCAACTCAACGCACCAAAGTTGCTGGTTTCATTGAATTTGGGCCAGTATCTCCAACTTCGACATTTCATCATCGTCAAATCGAATAACCTCAACCACCCGTCCGACACCCCCTACCTCAACACTCAAAAAACCTCTTTATCACAATGGCAGACGCAGCAAAAGCTCCAGCAGGAGCCCCAGCAGGAGGTGCCGCCGGTGGCTTCGCATCCCGAGGAGGAGACCGTGGTCCAAGACGTGGACGTCGTGGTGCCCGTCGCGGTGGAAAGCCAGACAGCGAGAAGGAATGGATGCCAGTTACCAAGCTTGGACGTCTTGTTAAGGCCGGCAAGATCAAGAGCATGGAGGAGATCTACCTCCACTCCCTACCAATCAAGGAGTACCAGATTGTTGATTTCTTCTTGCCAAAGTTGAAGGATGAGGTTATGAAGGTACTTCATTTTCTCTTTACCCCCAGAGATTTCGAGATGAGGAGGAAGAGGGAGCCAAGGGGATCTAAAAGACAGATTCTGGATAATTGGTCCCATAAGAACAATACGGAATATTCAATATCAAATTCGCATCATATATCTAACTGAATCTTTTTAAACAACGAATAGATCAAGCCAGTTCAGAAGCAGACCCGTGCCGGTCAGCGTACCCGATTCAAGGCTATCGTTGTCATTGGTGACTCCGACGGTCACGTTGGTCTCGGTATCAAGACCTCCAAGGAAGTCGCCACTGCCATCCGTGCCGCTATCATCATCGCCAAACTCTCCGTTTTGCCAATCAGAAGAGGTTACTGGGGTTCTTCTCTCGGAGAGCCTCACTCTCTACCAGCCAAGGAGAGCGGAAAGTGTGGTTCCGTCTCTGTTAGAGTATGTTTCATGGTCCTACTCAATCGAAATATTTTTTTAGTCCAAGAAAACAGGCTAATTTGATGAAATTATAGTTGATCCCAGCTCCCCGTGGTACCGGCCTCGTCGCCTCCCCAGCCGTCAAGCGTCTCCTCCAGCTCGCTGGTGTCGAAGATGCCTACACATCCTCTTCCGGCTCGACCAAGACCCTCGAGAACACCCTCAAGGCCACCTTCGTCGCCGTCGGCAACACCTACGGTTTCCTTACTCCCAATTTGTGGAAGGATAGAACCCTTGCCAGGAGTCCATTGGATGAGTTCGGTGATGTCCTCAGAACGAAGGCTGTTTACTAATTTGTCTTTTGTCTCTCTTTTCGGGTGTTTCTCTGTGATATCATATTTTTTTCCACTTTTTTATCCTCAGTCGGGTTTTTCTTGTAATGCCTACATAGTCTCTTAACGCCTTTTTACGCCCTCACACACACTCTACCTTTCTGCTTCTCTTATATACTATTTGACGGGAGGGCTTTTCGAGGCTACTACTACTATCCACTACACACACTCTCACACACTCTCACATAGTGTATCATGAAATCCTTTATTTGTTATAAGGAATTGTTGATAATACCATGATTACGCAACTGCCACAAAAAAGCTACCTGGCTACAGAACCATTGGCCGGTATGAATTTCTTTTTTGCATAAGATGCTAGAAGTTTATCATAAGATGTAAAACAGCCGGACCTTTCAACTGACCCCCCCTTCGTTAAATAAGAGGGGAAATCTAGTAAGAAGTACCATTGACCTCGATATAGGTCCGTCCGTAGATGTGTAGATACTTGACAAGCCTGTTCGAATGACAAATGCGTGATTATATATTGGAACGGTCTCGATGGATACCTTCATGTACGTATCGGGAATAGTATAAACATATGGCAGGTCCACGACAATATGTGCAGTATTAGGCAATAGCTAATCTCTATAATTATTCAGCATCAAAACTAGACCACTAGCACAGCTTATCCCTTTGAAATAGGTATCTAGGTAGTTACTCAAATAGCCTCGGACGATATATATCCCGCATGATAGGATTAAGCTTATAAACGCACCCCCCTCGTCTTCCTAATGGACTTAACGACGGGCAAGGTTAAGTCGACCAAACGCCTATCAAATCTTACACGTGTTTACGATAGGGATTTATAGCTGGACTTGACCCTGGAATGTCCTTCGGCTTAACTTCTCTGGAGATAAGGGTTTATGCTCGGGAGGGGATGATCTGTGCTTGGATGGCAACATACTTAACTAAGTATGTATGTATGTACAATGGCTCCTGCCTTAATAATGTAGTCTTGAGATGACACGAGTCGTGGTCGTATCAATACAGACGGGGCTTATCTGACCTTTGAATACGCTAGTATACCGGCCCGCAAGACGCTAAGAAGCCAATTTTCAGAAAAAGTTGGTTTGGGAGATGCTCTTCTAGGACATTTCTCTTTCGAACTTGCTGATTGCCTGATTCCCAACCCAGGGCATAAATGTTGGACGAATATCCGACTATCCGACTACCCGACTACAGCCCCAGCATATCTTCCGCTCTGAATATCGGGAGTCTCCCCTCCTCGGCCCCGTTATTTGAAGCCCCGGTGCCCTCTACATCCCCTACGGCCCCCCTGACCGTCGAGTAAACCTCTGTCCCTGCAACTTCCTCTTTAAGCTCGACATCTACCTTCCCTTCAGTCGTCAACGCCTTATAAGCAACTACACTTCCAATCGTCGCCGCCAACCCAATGACTCCCTGCACTGCAACCCAAAACGCTGTTGACCGAGCTTTGTGACCTTCTTGGTTGAGTGGAATCTCATCGCTTACGCCCCATGATCGAGGTGATTCCTCGATGGTACGTTTCGTCCAGCTTATCAACGTTAGTTTGTCGTTTTCGTCTGGAGTACCGTAGGTTATATCTTGTGTGAAGCAAGCAGATTTTAAGTTATCTGCATAACCAACTATATCTGAAAACTCATTTTGGAGTATCTCTTTCGCCCAGGGAGATGGAAGGTCCGGAACGAGCAAGAGGGAGAGATAGCCAACGAGCAAACAATCGATGGTGGTAGGAGATGCACCACCAAAAAAGTAACTTTGTCCTGCAAGCTTCTCGTTGATTGGGTCTAGGAAGTCAGCCAGTAGGTTACGAAGTCTGACACGAGTCGTTATCTTTTCTTTTTCCTGGGGTATAGACTTGTCCGTAGTAGTGGTGATGCCGGCAAAGGCAGTGGAAACCGGCTGTAGGGGCCGAGACTCTTCGGCTGCTATGTCTCGGATGAGGGATGTAAGGTGAGCGGTTAAGGCAATTGCTCGTGCGTGGTGGGTATGTGGGATTTCATATTGGATGGGGAATTGGAGGAAGGTAGAGTATAGAGGTCTGGTTACGTTTATCCAGTTCTTGCTGGTGACATAGAGGGAGAGGGAGGTTATAGGAAGGCATGTCTTGCGGATGAAGGAGCGGTATCTGGGAATATACTTTGAAATCAGCTTCTATCGTATCAATTGTATACAATACGGTATGTGATAGTATATTGACGATGTCATGTATCTTTCGGTACTATTAGATGAAATAGAGTGTAATTTGGACTTGACGTACGCTACAGATTGGGCCTTCTGCAGACCCGTCAGGCTTCTATCGATATCAGAACCGCCTGCGCTTTTGGAGTTGAGGTGCGAGACTATCGCGTCGAAGCCACCAATCCATTGTGAACCGTCTTTGAGTGCCGGCAATGATCCTGCGGAATATAAACTGTTAGTAATGATAACTATCAGAGAGCTACAAGGACGCCAGAAGTGCCCGGGGGAAACCCTTACCATTCGGCGAAACACCAGCATTGTTACTCTCCACAAGTACCCAAAGGTCTTGAGGTATCGCAGAGCTCAGGAAAGCAATTGCCGCAAGACATTCGGGGTCTAGGGACGGCAGTCCGAACGCCCTGTTCCAGACATGGAGCTCAATTGGTGACATTGGGGTTGGTCAAGCTGGGGATGCCGTTGTCGGTTCAAATTTTGTCGCGAAAGGGACCAGGCTGATGTTTCGAATTTTTGTAATTCTCGTTCGCCTAAGTGAAAGACATGGGGAGGCGAAGGAGGTCAACGCAAGGACTTCAAAATTCCCAATGCAGGGTAAGAGCGGTTAGCAATTCCATTTCGCATGACTCGGTGGGAGAGGCAATGATTCTCGATATGCATTAAAGCGACGCTACATGAGTGGTTTAGGATCTCGAATTCGGCGCGTTAAGAGTTAAAGTCTCCTGTCGATTCCCCGCATGTTCCGTATTCGTATTTCTTTTAACATTATTGATCAGCTCGGACCTGCAGCTATAGGATTTGGATGGGTCTGGACTTTGAATCTAAAAGTGGTCTCACAGCATACACACACACACACACACCCATGAAAGTAAACCTGCGCAGAGCTTGGATTATAATTGTATATTAAAATGGTCGCATGATTATAAGGCCTTCAGGGTGGAGGAATCCCTCGTCGTTTTCCCGCACTCAACAAACAGATTGACCTGCAATTTCACTACCTGCAGCTGAATCTGAAAGCGGTAAGGGGGTTGTGCACATCTTCAATACGACAACGCTCAGGCCTTCATGCAAGGTTCATATTAATGCCATAGATAAGAGCAGCACACGTGGCAGCCGATGAAATTGATACGTTTCCGCAGTCTGGAGGACAGTTTTGTGCTTCTGGGCAATTCCTTGTTCGTTCAGGATCTTTCTGGGGAAGTTTCCGCAGGAAAAACGGCGCAGGGCGCATGCAGGGCAACAGTACGGCTGACCACAGGGTCGGGAAGACAGTAGGTATTCGGTGAATGGATTGAGACGGTGGCTTTTGATAAAATCAATTGGGAGGCATTCTGCGATGCAGATGTGGCGTGAGATCTTAAACTCTCACGTAATTGCCGCGATTTCGACCAATATGAAATGTGATACGACACCAATTTGAGCATTCTGGTGGCTGGTTCTTTTTGTGGTGGCTTGCAATGTTGGATGATAGCGCTGAATTGGTCCTGGTACTTAGAGCTACACCGATTAAATCCGAGTAAAAATACCGAGCAGTGTGACAAAGGTTTACAAGTCATTATCTTCCCGGATGACTTGGGACATGTACATCCAGCCTTCCATCACATCTTCCGTAGTTCCAGAATCTTCAATGCCTGGTGCAATAGGGATGTCCCGCGTAACCACTGTCTCGGATATTTGCTCTGATTGGCCGGTCGCCTGCGGAATATCGAGCTTCTTCACAATCAGATACAAGATCTTCCCGTAAATCTTATATGCCTCATACGATGTTCGAAAAAGAGGCTTCTTCGTTTCTTCAACTGGGTCTTTCCCGACGCCTCCTCCAATCTCAGCTTCGGAATCTGAGCCAGAATCGATTGTGATAGGCTCCCTTTGGTTCTGTTTGCCAGTATTCCTCCGAGTGGCGTCATTTCGTGTGCGAGACCCTCGCCTGGTGGGCGTTGTGGCTTGATATTCAGCTCGATCCCCGTCTTCGGATCTTTGAGAGGCTGCATTATCTTCCTTGTCACTAGAATTTCCACGCGTCCGTGTCTTTCGGCGAGACCGACGTACTGGTACCGAATTGACGTCTGCCTGGTGCACCTCCGCATCACTTGCCTCAGTAGGAAGGACTAGTGGAAGTGCATACAGATCAACCTCTTCTTCCTCGTTTTCGATTCTTAAATTAGCGATTTGACCGGTATTTTGCTCGCCGCCATTCTCCGATTCGCCGACATCCAACATTTTATTTCCCAGAACCATCTTGCTGGAATTCGACTTCAAGCCCCCCTCCGGCTTGGGCGCCAGAAACTCTCTTCGTGGCATTACCAATGCATGTCGATTCGTGCCATCCTTGAAGAACACGCTTACTTCGAAGTCGCTACCGGAAACTACATCCTTGACAGCTTGCTGCTTTTTCGTTACGGCCCCAGTTCTTTCCCGTTCCCTCTCCTCTCTTAGTTTAGGCAGGATGAGGTCTTTCAGTGAGTCTATGATCCGAGGTAAAGCTGGATTTGTAGGGTGAATTAGCCATGTATGAAGAAGGCTTGGGTCCTCAAGGAAGATTTGAGCTTGTAATGTTGTTTGGGGGGTTAATTTGATGTATCTTCGAAGAGGCGCCATCTGTTGTTATCGGCCGATTGTATACCTGCTGTTGCTACGGTACTTATTAATACAACCTTAGTTCGGGAACTTCGTCGAGGCCTTTTTGGGAGATCGGTACAGTTTGGTTCGATCTGTCTTGAAAATGTGGCTGCGTGAAACACCTTCAACTTGCGGGAAGGCTTTAAAGTGTAGGAACAAGCTTCGCACACAGGAATAGGTCTCTCGTTTAGATGTAATGCCCTATTGGTGGGAAGGCCTCCCAATCCTTCAGTTGGAAAGAAATTTCAATCACAGAGGCGTGACTGGGTTCGGCGCAATGGAGATCATGAATGAATTAATAACGCTTTGCTCTGTCCCTGGTCAACTTGTTGGTGGCGTTCATCGATTAATTCCAAGAAGCTGGGACCTTTCATGCGGATATGGAGTGCGCGCGCGCGTGCATGACAATGTTGGTTGGGCTGAAAGCCAGAGACGTTGGGCGGCTGGGATAAGGTGAGCTGGTGAAGGTGTGTGTGTGTGTGTGAAGGTCAAAGCTGGATGAGGTCAGGTTGGAATTCTTGGCATCGTTGGAGGTTGCTCGAATCCTGGGCTCCACCAAGTGGTTCCCGAAGACGTTCCCGGGTTCCACCCGCCTTCCCGAGCCGGACATGTCTTTGTTGGGTTCTCGGACCAGCATTCTCGCCCAGCTTTTGTCAATTCTGCTAGAAAGGTCAACCGAAGCGATTACCGACTCGACATGTCGAGGATATGAAAGGCAGACAATTGTTGGAAGTTAGTTTGTAAGGGAGCCATGAACTTTTTTGCTTTGTGCGGAATCTCAACTTTGCATTCCCATAGGGTACCATGAACATGGTCCACGTCCGGCACCCGATCGTCTACGGGAGCGTCTTCAAACGTTATGTCGATGCGCAATGGCAATAGATTGATGTCACTATGAGCCATAGATGCAGGCTGGTATGCGCCATGTATGGTGAACTGAAACCCTTCGATGTTGCAGGGTGGTACACAAGCACCAGGCAAGTATCTCGTGATCTAGATCCCCAAGCTTCTCCAGGCAGCTATCTTCATACATACAGATGCTGCGAGGGGCATATTAGAAGAGGGTAGTGAGGCATGCATAGTTCAGTTAGATGCTCGCGATCGAGCAAACGTGGAGCTCAACCTTTTCATCTCTCTGCATTTCTGATTGCGCAATCTGCGGATACTAGCGATATCTTTCCTAATGCAATATCGAGAGGGGTAAAATATGCGCTTGGTCTGCTGATAAAACTAAGTTTTGCAAGAATGTCGCCAATTTTGTCTGTTAAATCTTTTGGATGAAACTTGGTGTGCTTCGAAAATATTCCCAAGCAATCAATGCAACCATATCTTTTGGGAAACCAACCCGCTTGCATAGCATGAACGGATTTGAGGGATCCGTTGATACGGTTCGTAAATTTCGAACCCCAGGTAATAGCAGCAATGGGTTGGGGTTCAGAAGCAAGTCACCGCGCATGCAGCAGGGAAAACCTTTTCCTTGCATATCCCGGCCAGTACGTAAGCGTGACAAGAGATGCAGGATAGGGAACGGATATAGTGTAGTGTCCGTGCTAAGGAAGACTCTTCGGCAGAGCCAGAGGTGTGTAAGTGCTTATTAGTTATGGCCATGCTTCAGTCAATGAAACATTTGAATCTATGGAAACGAAAAAAGGGTGAGAGGGAGGCTCGAGTGGTTCACGGACCTTCCTGCCTCTCGAGCTTCACTATGGCAAATCCCGCATTATCTTAAGGTTGTAAGAACGGATAACGGTCATACCTAGGGAAATTCCGCGGATATGCCCATGGTCTCGAATAATCTTTGTTTTAGTGGGTGCTATTAATCGTCGATTTAGGTAAAGTTTATACGAAAACGAACAAAATAGATAAAACACCAAAATGTCTGCCGTGTATAGTGGTGTATCGGTTAACTCTCCAGCCCGCCATTGGCGAACACGAGCGGGCGCGGGGAACAGAAACAAAGTACTCTGGAACAAGCAAACATAACGGAGCGATATTTGCACGTCCATCGGCCTATGCCACAACAGGAAAATCTCAATTCTGGTTGGGGTCAATTGTCGCATGTTGAATACTCTGATGCCAATGCAATGCAGGTTTGTACATTTGTCCATTTGTAGGTTTGCGGTTTAACTATCATGGGTGTAAATTAAAAGGGTGGACTGCTCCGAATTCGGTCTGGTGGAGGGCGTATTCTTTAAATCCGAGCGATATTCGTATAGGTAGGTATTGATCAATGGCGATCTCAGCACATCGAATGTATCTCTTTCCCACTCTCTCTGAGATTTATTCAATACGTAACTACTGATAGACCCAATTGGTCATATAGTGTATAGATCAGCAAAATTCAACCCGGTATTGGTAACCTGAACCGAGGAGACAGTGGAACGAGGCTGAAGGTTTCGAGCAGACAAGGCAGATAGGTAAAAATGTATCGATTGTGTATCTCAGGGGTACCGACTACGTCTAATGACATCGAACGAGTTTGTCGAGGGCGAACGATCGATAAAAGCTAGATATTGGTCCCAATCGAGGTTTCCTGGTCAGTCTGTAATGTAATCGTGCACCCCATGCAATCGCAGATCCCTGCTGCGCAGCTGTAGCTGCGGATTCTCAAACGTGGAGTGCCCGACCAAAGGATGGCGATCGTCTTATTGGTGCCAAAAGGGTCCTGGTCCTAGTCCTAATACCAGCATCAGGTATGTACATTGGTGACAATTACTATGTTGACCGAGTTCCTCAAACTCTCTCGTATACCACTGACAATATAAGAAGTTGGTTGAATCTTATAACCAGCTGGGACCGTGTTCGCCGAATTTGGGGCCCAGTCTATATTATCTGTTGGCTATTGCATAAGTCATTCGCATTTCACAGCTTCATCTGTCTGCAAATTCCGCTAGACCACATACTAGTCAGCTTGGATTTATAATCTTGGGGGTTGGTTCATGCTGGTACTTTGTAGCTTCATGGGGTCAACTAAACAGACCCAGAAGATCCCACAAGGTATATTACCGAAGCATCGAGTATGTAAATATATATGTATGTAGTTGATATTCCATAATAATTGCTAAGGAGAATGAGTTCAAGGAGTGGGCGCGGGTAGCATCGATCGGCTCGGGGCGCCTCTTGGACTTGACACGGCTTGGTTATGTAAGAAAAATACCTCGTATTAGTTGACCTGGGTGTTTATATTAATCAGCTGATTCCAAGATCCCGCTTCAGGAATCGGTAATTCTAAATATAAAGCCTTAAAGATACTGGTCAATGAACCGAAGAGTGGATCCGCGAACAGAGAGAGGCTCGAAAGATGACCATGGTAAAGTGAGGGTGTTCACCTTTTTCGTCCTTTGCTATGCCCAAACTTGTCAGCACTTGTCCTCGTTACATTTTTGGGACCTTGGATGTAAGAAAAGAGGGTGTCCAGACCCATGTCAGATTGCCAGGAACCAGGAACAGGATTGGGAAGATGGGGTAGAATTCCCAAAATGGCTAAGGCGAGCATCATTTGCATACTGGATGTGCCGGTTGGCACGATAACCAGATCCGAAGGATGCCGTCTAAATTGATGCTTTCATCCCAAAGCGCATGATGCTACGTACGTACAGGGCTCGTCATAGCTGTTCGCCCTGTTTCCCCACGGCACTTGGACGATTAGAAACTGAACTGCATGTGACGAAGTAATATGGGTACTGGATTCCAGAATTAGGTCTTAATCTGATGTGTGATCCCGTCGGGAATATTGATCGGCTAAGATTCGCTAGCGGAATGTGGGCTTTGAGATGTGTAATAAACGGATGGCCGTGAAGAGCTTACTACTACACCGTTGATGCCAGAAGTGCGTGCATCTCTGGACTGTGATATAGTGCACTGGCGGCCGGGGAGCTGTCGTCATCAGCAACATTCGTGATGACCCACATCACCATCTCCAACTCTGACCTCCGTTCTAGCCTGACGAGTCATTGTCGGATGATATTTGTGGACTCGAGCAAGCCATCGCGTGGGCCAAGCCTCAGTCACTGTTAGAAATAAAACAATTCGGCTCGCGGGATACAAGACCCACCATTCTTTGGTTGAAACGGGTTTCAATAAGTATAAGGAAATATTTTGGCCAATGTTATCTTCATGGATCCAGATGTAACAGAGCGGTATCAACACTGATGTCCCCACACACAATATCACTGTAGTCCTTTCGTCCGCAGTCACAGCTAGGCCTTCCCAAAGGAGTGGGTAGACAAAAGCCTCGCTGCAGTCGATGGATCCTTGTAGCCGACCTATCAGAGGCTCAGACCACTCGATCCATCGTCGCAAGCTGAGGCGATGATAGGCAGTTAGAGGAAGAAGGAGTCAAGCCTTTGTGGGTCAGCCTCAGAGCCGTCGTGAAGTCCACGTGGTTGTATCTTCCCGTTGGAACCTGGCTGATTCTGGGTTAACCCCGGTATACACGTTTCTGATACTGGGCCCAAGACCTGGGTGACACTAGTTATCGATAGCAGTAAAGTATGCCGTTATTTACCGCCGTGAAGTTAGAACAAAACAGGCGGACGGACACGGAATACCGATTTATTACGGTGTCTGTGCTTACAAAATGTCCAAATAAAATTTCCTAATAAGGGCTTGAAAACTAGGTAGCCAAATAATACTCTTCAGAACCTGTATTGCCATAGCCAAGGATTTCTTGCACATGCGGGCGTACCGAGCTATATACTTGGGACGGACGGACAAGAAAATTTTTCGAAGATATCATAGGAGGCTAAAACAGTGCCTGCAGCTGGTCAATCGCGATATCTGCAGGAGCGGCCGAGTCCGATAACACGCTCGAATCAGTACCTGCGGATCACGGATATTACATTCATCTATCGTAGACGTACGGGGGAAAAAACTTGATCGTGAAACTCACATTTCCTGGGCCTCCTTATTCGCCTAAAGATTACCAAGTGAATTCGGCTAAGGTTACGCAATTTTCCTCACGGAGAACCCAACATTCAGTTTTACACATGTGGATGGCTTACTATGTATAATTTTCCGCCCCGCTTCCAGTCAGTCGGTATCGTGAACTGATTTAGGGGTGGGAGTTTATGTGCTTCAACGAGCAATTTCGTTGGTTTACAGCAATTTCCACACATCTCTATCTTGCATGGGCAAGGACATGGGTTATTTTGAATTTTCTCGACTGTGGTTCACTCAATCTCAAGCTAAATACTATATGCTTAGCTAGCTCCGATCCAGAATAATCATCTCCAAAGCTAATCTTCCAACGGATTAAATCTTACGAAGCTAAAGCCGGTTGGCCGTTGAATCTAGCTGGGTAACCGTCGGATCGTTAAATTTATAAAAAGGAGGCGGATATTAGGAAGGAAAAAAATAAATAATAAGTTTTATTGCCTGGGGGTTTCAAGTTGACTTATTGCGTGGCAAACGTTAAAAACGGGTCTTAATGATACTACAGCAAGATAATAACAAAGACATAGTACATAATATGCACGATAGCCAGGTCTTAAACATCTTGGCCTGTCCGAGACTATTTTGATTAGAGTATAGTGGTCGATCTTCATTTGTGTTCGCCGGATGCGAGGGATACATCGACGAGCTTACTGCAAGTCTCGTATATTGCATACTGCATTTTACCCATGAAGATTGTTCAACAAGCCAATTCGAAGGGCCGCAAGCGGGCATATATTATCTGCATTAATGCTTATAGACTTTGCTTTGCAGTACGTAAGGTACGTACGGATTAACACATCTGCAAGTTGAGTGATTTCCCTCTGCAATATCTTAAGAGGTTCTCGGAATAATGTTCGATTCTTTTCTAGAAGGATATTCCGCGACCGCAAGAAGCTGCGGTGTTCGGTGAGGGGCCTGCCGAAGCCGAATAGGAGGCCGCGAGTTACCATATGAAAGGCTTGGTAATGTTACTGTACCTGAAGCTAGCTGAAAGAGAACTAGCAAGCTAGTAGCAAGCCCAAAATAAAGGGGTGCGGTCAACCATTTGCCTTCGTTCGGTGTTTCAGGTTCAATGGGCTGCGTCAAGCTGCGCAGTAAAAGAGATTGGACTCTGTACAACATCCACATTTTTCGGCGTGGCCGCACGAAAATCGAGCGAGTGGCCGGCCATTGGCACCCCGAACGGTCGGGATTCTGTTTGCGACAAGCAAACTTTCAAATGATACTTGGGTGTCACAGAGGCTAGGTCGCATCTGCGAGCAGAATATTTAGTCAAGTTACAAAGTAGTTCACGTGGTTATTGATTGCGAACTCCCCCCCAGCGTCTACGATTTCATGCGAGGGAGAGTTTGGACACGGCATTGCATTCTTTGTTTGGAGTCACTCGCATCCTGATATCAGTCCGTAGGAATGCAAACAAGGTCAAATATGGGCGCCGCAGGGTATTCAATGCGCAAGCAAACAACGTCCTCGTTTTTGCTTGAGGATATATCGACGTGGTCGCACGGCGCTCTCCATAAGATTTGAAGTGAAGGATGATAAACCAGGGTCACATTCTTTAAATGTGAGAGATTGGCACAGGGTAGGACATGGCCCCAAGTTACTCCCATACTTTGTGCAGCTTGTCCGTCCTCCGTTGTAATAAGACAAAAATGGATTGACAGGGTAGCGACCTAGATTTTCTCCACATTCCACAACTGACAAAATGATGAAGGAGGTTTAGCACAAACTGGGAAGATTCAACCTGGCTGCGCCGATGCCCGTAGGTCAAAGGATAACGTTGATTCACTGAGATAAAAGGAAGAACAAAGCCAAAGACATGTGTGTAAAAAGGGAACTGCGACAAAAGGTAACAAGAGAAACGTCCGTGCTAAAATGGGGAAAGAATTCCGTAAGATCGAAGAGACGGAAAGATTGGAATCGAAAAAAGGAACTTAACAATGAAAAACCCAGTGCGGACAACTATGGAGCAACTAGCAACTAGCAACTAAGTTCTTAGTATAATCAGGTACAGTCGAAAAGTACAGGAACTGGATGGTACCTTTTTTAGCACTTCAGCGCTATCAGGATGTGCCTGGCATGGATGGCGCAGTGGTGGAGCTTCTCGCGCTGAGCTGGAAATAAAAAATAAAAATAAAAAAACCTGCGCTCTCCTCGGTACAAACCAGCTGTAACATATCAAACTATCGTCATTTCGAGTGGACCTCAACAGCCCCGTTTCCTATGAGCAAGGGTAAAAGAAGAGTGAAAGAAGGAGAATAGAAAGGAGAGGAAATTGGCCCTGATCTAACACTTGCGCTAGGTATCAAGGAAGTCTCACTCATCAACTCTTCCTACCAAGTCCGAGGAAATCAAAGAGATCTTGCGGGGACAAAACTAGTTAACTCAGTGTCATGAACATCATCATCGTCACTGCTATTGATAATCCCTGCACTTGTTCATCGACGACACCAGCGCCATGAAAAGGCTGTTGAAAGTGGGAAATGCAAAAGAAGAAATTTCGAGTGAGAAAAAAGGAAAGAAAGGAGTCGACCAAAAAGAGCGACCAGAGAGTGACATTTTTTGGAAAAAAGAAAAGTTACGCACAGGACCATTCTGTGGCCCCCAGGGGAGCCCCCCGAGACCAGATGGGCGTTAGTTTCTCGCAAATAAGAAAAGAAAGGACACCGCAGACGCACAAGCAGCTAGTTATCGAGCTAGCCACTGGTACCAACAGGGGCCCCGACAAGTTGGCAAGCCCCCAATCTACTGCTGGTTGACCCCTCCAGGATGGTCATCTCTTCCCTGCCCCAAGGCAAAACGCTGTTTCCTGTACTTACACAGTACACAGTACTCCGTACTAACTAGCCTAACTGACTGACAAGATGGCCCACCACATATGAGCATGGCCCCAAAAACGCAGCTTACGAAACATGAGCTAAACGAAAGGTGATTCACTGCGCTGGTCTGGATATAAATCCATCCCGATTCCCCCTCCCATCCACTCCAGATTCTATTGAACCAGTCAGACATCAGTCCTACTAAAGACAATTCAACAATTATCAAATACATTTAGCTTAAGAGCTTCCTCTCATCGCATACTTCTCGACTTCGAATAGATCGAAGTCACTTTAGACACATCTTAGTCTATCTCATACATATATACACAATGGCCGCTGATTCTTCCTCGCTATCTTGCAACGGTGCTCAGAACACCAGACCCATCCCACCAAGCCCGGGTCCTCCACCAAACAGACCTCTTCCACCAATCCCATCCAAATAAATCAACTCCTAGTTGATATTACAATCATGAACCGAATACATCAACCTGAACACACCTTGCATGGTAGTTGGTCTTGGGTTAGCTGGCGACAAACGATATAATCTTTTATCGTATATAAATATCAGAAAAGGGCCCCGGCTACAGGCCGGTTCCTAGCCGGCACAATACCAGCTCCTTGGATCATCGCTTCGAAGCTATCCCGAATCTTCCACATCTTTTTTACTGTCCGCATTGCTCTGGAGATACCACTTAGCGTTTACGACCATAAATACGATATTTAATATGCATCTACTCATGGCGCGAGGGACAACCTACGAAATCGTCACGCTTCGAAATATCAACGAAGAACCGATCCAGCTCCGCTATTTCACTTCTTTCGGCTTGCACTAGATGTGCAATAGGCTGCCTTTATCCTAGTAATGACGAAGATGTCACGGCCGATCAATAAACTGTCTGGAAGAGAAGGAAAAGTTACATTCTCTTTTTTCACAGCTGATCATTTCTTATATATTTTTTCTTTATTTATTTAATTTTGTTTGGGACTTTGGGCAGCATTTACATGGGGTTTTTACAATTGGGCTATGTTTCATTACCAATATATTTAATGTACTGAGTTTCCGTTATCGATTATCATTATTCCACTCAATCTTCAAACGCTCATTTTATTTTGGTGACCCGTGCATATATCTACGTATCCTAGTTGCGCTTCGCTTGTTAAGCTTCTCACCGGTTTAAACCTGCGAGTTTGCATTTAACAAATTAGATACCGTTCCGCTATTTTGTTCCTCCATGTAGACATGTCACGAGCAATGTCAAATACCTCTTATCGCTAAGAATTTTTTTGTTCTGTCAATGGTCCATAAAATCCAATCATGCTATTCAATCCAATGGCCAGGCGGGAATTTTTCCGAAAAGTTCACAACCGAATATCCAAAAAAAGGTTTTACTGTGCGTGCTCCCAAATATCCCACCTCCTCAGCTTCACCTTGCAAAGGCTCAACCCTTGCGCATTCCCGTACATGAAGAGATGCAGGAAACCCTGGCTGGCCATGGCTTTTGCAGGATGTATCCCGCCCCATGCTTGACGAAAGTAGGCAGACCACAGCTTCGCGAGTTCGCGAGCGGAGAAAACGGCTCGCAGCTTCTCCAAGACATAATCGGCGGCCGATTCGTATCACGTACAACAGTAGCACGAAAGTTGTGTTCACAGGCAAAGCAAAGGAACATAACAGGAGCCTGCTGTGCGGTGTCACATCGAGACGGGATAAATCATAAGCTTGGCCGCATTTCCCCAGTTTCTATCTGTAGTGACGACACGTCAATGGGCGCTCGAGCCGATTGAATTCAATCTAACATCCCATGAGGTTTTTGTCATGGCAGACTGAGACACTAGAAGAGCCATTATTCGTAGCGCCGGCTAGGAACTAGACTCGGGGCACGGTTCCATAAGCTTTGCGGAAAGCAGGCGGTAACGGCAAAGATATCTCTTTCGCGCAGGTAAAGACTAACTAGAGGGAAAGGAAGGAGCGTTCTGTTGAAACTGTAGTGACAAAATGCATATTTGCCCTTGTCTCGAGTTTCCACCTGCTAAAAGCCATTTCGTCATTCGCTGGCCGATTCCCGTCGGCTGGGCTGCTAAACGGAACAATAGGCCAACGCCCATGAAGCGACAACCATCACAACTTCATTCCCCAAGTCCTCGATTTCCGTGGGCTGATCACCCTCCCACTTTCCTTGCAACTATCCAACCAGCTGCACAATACCCATGGCCAAGGACAACTGTGAAGGCGCTTCAGAGTTCTAAAACTCTCATACCTCTTCGATCCCTTTGCGGCTTCTTTGTTGGGGGTTTTACCTTCCGTGCCCGCTCCTTCCAATATCATATCACGTTCAAACTTTTGTGCTTGGTCTCGGTTCAAAAAGTTCCGATACGGATATCCCCTGTTCAATAAACTCGCAAAGACCCCATTAACAGCCTTTTGACATGATCCACTTCTCCGTTGCTGCCAATTTTAGCCAGTCGTAATTGCAATGGTTTCCTTTGGCAGATAGACTTTTTTTTTCTTCTTGCTGCGCAGTCCTACATAACATTCGCTCAATTATACTAAGACAACTCGTGGCCTCATGTTGATTGGGTCCATGCCTCTTTAGAACTTCTTGCTTTATCAACGATCGCGTCAGTTGTTAGAATAATCTGCCTGGTATTTTCATCATGAACACATAAGTTCTAATAAGGTCTGATAGTAAGACGTCAGGTACAACCATCTCACTTTCATTTGACACTGCCTGTATATTCTCAAAAATTACAGACGTGACCTCGGCTAGAATTAGGAGGTTGCTTAACATGTCGGTCGCTATATAGCTATAACGGACCCACCGCTTCAAGGGGTAGCCAGAATTTATGGGCTCCACCTCTTGCTCACGAGGCCAGCCTAGGCTTGCCGCTAAGGCGAATGAGAAGGGCATATCCAGATCCCATTATGGGATACAGTAGCCCTGTCCTTTTTTTGTTGTATATTACACACATAGTATTAGCGGGTTGACATATATACATACACATACATACATATATCCATATGATTGCATAGTATGTCCCATCCCCTGTGCCTGCGTGTGTGCTGTACATACATATATGTGTACTTACGTATATTATGTTAGCTAGGTAGAGCATCAATCGATCTAGCTTGTCGATAGCCTTGTAAGTCACCAGCCCATCGAAAAAGCCAAGGTTGGGGGTTTCTTCGTCGTTATTGCTTGTGAATACGAGAAGCCGGCTTCTTCAACTCGATGGCTGGTTATTGGCGGGGTAAAGGCATAGTTGTCCCGGTTAATGGCATGGGGCTTTGGTAATATGATCAGCAGCCTCGACCGTCGGGGGAAAAAAAGTTGGACTAGATTGAACATCGTTTTTTTTTTCTAAACAGAATTTTTTTTTTTTTTAAAAAAAAGGACTATCTCACGTTGTTAATGTTATAGATTTGTGAGTCTCAAACTAGAGCCTTATTCCGTTTCCTATAACTAACCCATAGGTGTACCTAAGTTATGGGATTATCTTGTTTGCATGTTTGATTTCTCACTGCTTTCACTGTATATCCCACCCGTATGTAAACCCCACCCAACATTGTGCGTATCGTTATTGTGGGAGGATCAAATCTAAAAAAAAAAACCGTACCAGCCCAATCGGCAGCTTAGTAAATGACTCAAGCGAAAGGAAGTCCGTCTGATTTTTATGTATACCATAGATCACATGGCCAGGCCCGTCTAGGGTCCCTGGAAGCTCATGCACGTCGTATCACCATTTAGTGACGGGCGTACGGGGCTGCTCACCTAAATGATAGCGTATATGTGCCAATGCGAAGAGTTTAAAAAAAAATCTCGTTCGCTTCACTGCATTACGTCTACCAATCTCTCGGGACTTTTTCTGATATCTCTTTTTTTTTCCGTCTTCAAATTTCGGACTCGCCTGCAATTGTTGCGCAATTATCAAGCTTAGTGGAGAGGACACTTTCACCCATGTGCTATAACACAGGAGCTTGAAATACCCCTGCTCGAGATGAGCTGAACTCCCCCTCTGCATGCACCCGCTCCAGTCCAAACTCTCTTTCCATGCTCCATACTTCCCAATTGCGAGGCGCTCCTGAGACCCGTTGTTAGAATAGGTATGCCAGCATTGTCTCCTGAGGAGGTCTAGCCCAAATATGTGATTTGAAGCGAGAATGAATCAAAAAATTTTCTTCTTGTTTTGAAGAGTGTGTAGGTACACATGTAAGCTTAGGGTGCGTGGTCCGAGATCCTCGAAACCCGTTTTGTTGATAAGGCCATGGTGACACAGCCCAGCCCTTGAACCATGTATTGAATAAGCCGGGATGGAGATGTTGAACGGATTATCGGTGTGTCTCAATTATACGAGTTAAACCTGGGCCCGGAGCTGACTTAGGCCTTTAGGCCGTCTTGAGCGCAGTGGATGATGATACGGGCTGAAAAAAATATATTATTACCTGAGCTCTTCTCAGAATCTGTTGAATCTGGCGTAAATTGCATATATTGGTGCCGCATTGGGTCCACTTCGTGAGGTCTGGTTACGAGACTAGTGCGAACCACCTCGTGGCACAGTGTATACACATAGGTATGTACATGTGCGTCCTCGCTTACCACGTTTCTGCCTCACGATACTAGACTGTATTTCATGGTGAAATTAAGGTTAAGATACACTAGGTATTGTGCCTTTGTATCGGTCCGAGCATGAGACCCCTGGTATTTGTGTCGCCATTTTCCAAAGCTAAAGGGGACAAAAAGACTAGCTTGGCTACGAATTCGCGAATTGAAGCTAGTAGCTAGTGAAAGGTAATCTTCAGATATATTGCTTCAAGTTTACTGAAGTATGATAAGTTGTATGATATTTGTGACTGTATTCACAAAAGTTTTATATCGCCAGTCACGCCCCCAAACCTGGAGCTTCATGCATGTATATATATCGCAAAAGTCGACATACAGATTCAAGACCGATTTAAAAGTCCATATCACGATAATACTGCCCGGGTGTCATGATAGTGTATACAATTAAGTACCTGATCAGAAATAAGATCCAAACCAGGAACTGGTATTTTGGTACTTCCGATGTGTTTCTTTGTATATTAGATTTATATAAACTTATGTGAAGGGATGTGCGACATCATCTCATCGAATTATTGGTTACATTCTATAGATAATGAAGTTTTGACCAGGTAGCAGCATATACCTAGGTCTAGCGACTGCAAAATATTGTTAATGTCTAACTATATATTTCTATTTATAAAAACACCCGTCCACTGCCCCGAAGCGCTTGTCCCCAGGCTCGGGTCAAGCAGGCCTGTATATAGTATATAGAATTGTCCGTTCGTTGGAAATTGACTAAAATTTTGGTTTCCTCATGCGTTTATATTGGGAGAAAAGATGAAAGATTATATAATATAATTATACGCACCTTGCAACTAAGATTATATAGAAGTGAGGGTGTATAGATATCCGAGAATATCAATATAGTTCTAAGCTAAGGCAACTGAGTCCTTGACAGCTTACGCTTGTTTCCTCGTTTAAAATATCATGATTATAATCTATCTATATTTCGATTCATAAATTTTAACTTGTGAACCTTTTTGGCTTAGCCCGCAAAAAAAAAAACGAACCTCGGAGAATGGATCTTGACCATCCGGCATCTCTAGTGGTTCGAATGTAACCGTGGATCGTAGCTAGACTATCCTGGACGATTGCCTTTCTCAGAACCGAAGAGCTCGCTTCGTTAAATTCTTGGTATTGCAACACATGACGACGGGTCTTTCCAGGCACCAAAGCTCCCCATCGACACGACCCTAGAATATTCGCTTCAATTCTCAGTATTTGGCAAAGCTCCATCTGCTTGGACACATGGCGCAGAAGGCGTTACGGGGAAACCCTTTCAAGCTTCAATCTTATTCGTAACTTCGTCCGAAACATCCTGGTATCTGAACATCCCTTTGATGTCAAATAGTTAATTAGGGAAGGCCTCGGATTCTATTCGAGCGCTAACCTCGAATTCAAATGCTTGCTGAACTAAAGCTGGAAGCCGCTTAGTCTTCGAAACTTTTTTCTAGAACATTTATCTCCACTTCCCCCTCTTTCTCGGACCTCGGGAAATCTTCCATGGCTTCCTTAACGCCGTGCTCCAGCGCGAAACGACCGTTTAACCTTATCTGACCCGTTGCCCCAGAGCTCGGTGTAGTGTCTGTATTCCGGGCACAGACTTGTGTGAATTTCGTACCCACTGTTGATCGAAGTACATACCGGAACATGGCGTGACAAGTAGGTTTAGAGTTCTTGGCAGACGTAATATCTGCATTCATCAGCTGATTGATTGGATCGAGAGTTTTGGTGCGAAGGCCATGACGATAAGTGGGGATTTCAATCAATGATTGACTCGAGGATTATCGTACCGAGCGGACTCCGAGCATCAGATGTTAAGGACTTAAGTGCCGGGGCTAAGGAAGCTAGAGATGATGAGCACTGTTGGAAAATGTTTGAAACACGAAAGACCCAACGCTTCTTTCGCAAGTTCTCACCTGACCCTTAAGAGCGGCATTCCGAACGCAATCCAGGAACGCAACTGGCCCCTCTCGTCGATCAAAGATAAGGCAAAGGTGTGCCTTGCATCAGGTTTTTTTTTGGCCAGAAGTTTCAGAAACGGGAAGTCCAATCAGAACAACATACGCCTCCTAGAGCTCTTCTGGAGCTCCACAAGGCGATGCATCAGCGTAACTTATTCGCCGATTACCCGGGAAGAAAAATGGAACAAGCGAAAGGTTCGAAAGTCATTCTTCTTTGCATTATCCTTTTTTGTACGCATTTTTTCGCCGCAAACTACATCAGTTTTTGTTTCTCAGGTGGGGAGAATGTGCGGGCCGTTGAAGGTTCTGCTCCGTCTAGCTGCCTAATTCAGTAGCTCAAGGCTTGCATCCGATATACCTACACATAAATTATCAATTATTACATATTTTACAAAGGTCTAGAAAAGAAAAGAAAATATGGTTACAGCATGTGTGCATGCATATCTGAGAGTACGGAGGTGTGGTTGAACTCTCCGTAATTTTCGCATAGTATCCTGGGCCCAGGCCGCGGCACCCAAAGAACGGAAGCTTGCAATTCAGAGTACCGGCAACATCTATGCCTCTAGGATTATTCATCTTTCAGTTGAATCAACCCGAGCGGAATGCGAGGTGGGAGTTCAGGCCTTTGAACTTGAGAGACAGTTTATGAAATTAACAGGTATCTGGCCGCGGGAGCGCTGTATTGTTGTATCCGTACGCTGAGACCTCCATATCGGAGCGGGCTGTATACCAAGGCATAATATTGTAGGAAGTAGAACATGCAACTAAAACTTAGGGTCTTGGTCCTTTGTGAGTGAATCTAAGACATTGTTCCTGGATGTACCAACCCCGGAAGCCGTGACGTTGTGCTAGCATGCCCGCATCCTCGGGAATAGCGAACGGTAGGTTTCTAGGTGGAGCCCGGGACTCTTTCCTTAGCCTAAAGTTTGCCTCCACGGCTCTGGGAATATTCGAATTTGTGGTTTTGTCAAACCAAAGGATTGATACGAAATATTACGACACGAGGATGGTGACACAAACTTTAGGATCTCACCCGTTACACTGCATCGACACATGGATACTAGGGGCTCGACAGAGGTGAATCTAGATATTCCGAAGTGCTAGATCGGGGTCTGATTTCCGGGCAGGGTACGAAAGTTTGGTTTTCCAAGACGGTCTGGTATCTATATCTAGAATGTGTCTATTCGATTATGCAGTCATCGTTACTTCGAAGTTTGATTTTGCGTATGTGCGATGCAGTAGGAGCCGGCAACTATGGCGCTGCTACTGAATCTACGAATGGCATTAAGCCTCGCGGTATGAATGAAAACTCAAATAATCCGTAGCCACCATTGCATCGCTGCTGCGGATTGATATTCTAGGAACCCCTAAAGCAATTGATTCAGGATTTAGCCGGGTCGATATAATCCACCGGGTCGATATAATCCATCATGTATGTATATGAGTAACATGTGAGCACCCATGAGCACGATCGTTCGAACTTGTATATTAGCCATGGATAAAATCTCCGCTTTGGTTGACATGTTAGGGACTGACCACCGCGGGCCCCACGTTATCTAAAACCCTTTAGAGGCATGTTCTGGGGCGTCCTTTTGGTCATAACTTAGGGCTAAATGTAACCTGTTCCGAAAAGTATCTACAGGCGTCACACCCCAGCTTACCATGATTCAATTACAGGTATACGTACTCTTCTCAATACAGTTGCATACGTAATCTGGCTACCCTGGTCTCTTAATAAACGACTAGCGGCAAGTAAATGCCGAAAGACGCGGGAAATCACTTAACGACTAATATTCCGTTGATCGAGGCCATTCTTGGGAATGACGTCTAGATGAGCTTCTGGTTTCTTAGATCCACTTGCTCTAATGCAATTTTGTTAGTTTTAAATTTTCGGTAGGTTCACAAAAGAAAAGAAAGGATGATAGGAGGGTGGAGTAATACCCCGCTCTTTCACAGACCCTTGTATATGATAAGCACTACGTTTCATTGATTCCAGACGCATGCACATGCGCATATGGCATGTCTGTTTATATGAATACTGTGTATGCAGCTACGATCATATGATCCGGTAGGCATTCTGAATAAAAACATAATTAAGTACTTATTCTCCAAGTTTCTCTCTAATAGAAAGGACAAAATTTAAAATAAAGAAGCAAAGGACCTCATGTGCGAATCAAACAAGGTTGCAAGGATGATTTTTTTTTTTGGGAAGAGTTTGGAGCCAGTTGAATGGCGGTGCTGTTGAACTTATCGATTTAGTATTGATTGATTGTGGCCACCTACCTATTATAATAGTTTAGAAACCTGTTGCTGCTGCTTTTGGACCGCAGGTTTGGTCGTCCGCAGTTCGTATGTGATATGGCTCTATTGTAAACTTTTAGCAAATTGGGAAAATGGAAAATACTTATGGTGTGTCCGCAATTGCAACGTGGGTATCGCTCAAAAGTCAATGTTCTACTAGTCTCGGTGCTGGTGCTATAGTATATTAATGTAAATGGGGTAGGCCTGCTTGGGTTGAGACAAAAATGTATCAGATCTAGATGCAGACCTACGCCTATTATTGTCCCCGTGTTATCATATCACCATTCTGGGGCATTCCTGGTCTTCTTCTTCATGTTCGAAGTTGTATGTATATATTGCTAGTACCCCTGAGATATTTTCGTGAAGAAATGATTAATGCGAGGTCTCTCTTCTTAGAGATGTGGGAGGACGAGAGAAATATTTGGCATAATCCTGTTCCCCTAAGATAATACAAGGCACTATGCTACGACCAAAAAATATGTTAACAGGTTGAATTACTGATATATTCTCTTCAAAGGGGTAGATACGGCTAGAGTCTCGGCTCGCATGACATATTGCCTTACGGCTAACAGTATAGTATTTTTATGCACTATGCGGTGGTGACGCCACGGCAGCAAATCTGAAGTGCGCATTGCTAGGTCGATATTAGGCTTTCCTACGAGACCAGGCTTTCCTAGAAAATGTAGCAAGTAAAGTAGCCTCACGCCCGAATCCAGTGTATTTACGACCTAGTACGTATTTGCATATACAATATTTAGGACATGTCATCTAGAATCCGTTGCGCTAGGTACCATTCGAATTGTCGGAATCTGGTGGGCGGTAATACTTAGTATTATAGTTGGGACCGACACTAGGAATGAATGACATTCTATTATAAACGAATATTAGGCTCGCCACCTGCATAAATCCCGACCACGTACTTAAATTGAAATGGAATTTGCATTTAGTACTGTGGAATATTAATATCGCCTTGTAGTAGGCCTAAACCTCGTCACGACCACATGCACAGTCAGACGCCTGGATACAACGAGAACAATACCAGTTCTCGTTACTTTTTGATTACTTTGGCCGGAAACTTAAATTGGGACTTATAGGTATACTTGCTGTAATCTCAGCTATGCAATCATTTACCTTGCATCTGTAGTCTATAATACATTATCGGTCTCAATGCCACAGTTTGGTTACGAGACTGGAGCGCTGGGGCCTTTCGAGGCAGTATTAATATCAACACATCAGCGCTTATCCCGTCTAATAGTGTTGGTGTGGTATTTTTGGGAGTGGCAGCCGCGATGTGAGGCAAGCTGAGTTTTGTTTGTCTCCAGATGGTTTCATGAAGAAACTCCTCCACTTTCCATAAATAAACCGCCACAAAAAAGTTCGACCGACACTACTCTACTCCTCCTCTCGACCTTCCTCTTTCACCTCCGAGTTAGCATCGTATCAGAAGTCAGGACTTCTATATCTTCTGCTCAACCGCTCGGTCTTTGACAGAACGAGCCTTTGGATTCTTGGACCTTCGCCTCTCCACGATCAGCAGCGCCCCTCCAACCTTATCCGCGATTCCGTCTGACGTTCTATTGCAGTTCCATCGCGAGACATCTCTCCTCTAACATCTAATATATCTCCTGTCAGTAATTAGGCGTATCATCCACGATGACGGAACTCGCACCAGAACCTCAGGATCTCTCCAATGTTCCTCTCACTCCAGCTCTCCCCCAAGATGGATCCGCTGCGGGCCCACCAGATGACTTGAGAGATCAGCTTACAGTCTTCCATTCACCGGAGAACTTTACCGTTAAGCATCCTTTGATGAACAAGTGGACTTTGTGGTTCACCAAGCCTCCAAGTGGTGGTGTAAAGGTGTGAATGACGTACTCTGCTACTATCCTGGGTGTTGTTTCAGCTGCTAACGACGACGGATACAGAGTGATAACCAGTGGGCCGATTCTCTCAAGGAAGTCGTTTCCTTCGACTCTGTTGAAGAGTTCTGGGGGATATATGTGCGTCTTGACTCCTATTCTAGCTTCTTCAAGGGCTTACTAACTCCTCCCGACCTTAGAACAATATCACAAAAACCTCGGAACTTGCTCTAAAGTCGGACTACCATCTCTTCAAAGCTGGCATCCGACCTGAATGGGAAGACCCCTCCAATAAGAATGGCGGGAAATGGGCCTACCAGTTCAAAGACAAGAAGACCGTCCCAATTGACGAGCTCTGGCTTCATACCATGTTGGCTGCCATCGGCGAAACCCTTGAGAAAGAAAACGACCGCGAGGTTATGGGCGTTGTCGTCAATGTCCGTAAGGGCCTTTATCGAATAGGCTTGTGGACTAGGTCTATGGGCACAGCCACCGAAGGAAGAACCGGCAAGGAAGTCCGTGAATCGCTCTTGGAGATCGGCCGAAGGTTCAAGGAAGTGTTGCGACTTGGCGAACGCGAGCAAGTTGAGTTCTCTGGTCATAGTGAGAGCGCTCATGCTGGTAGCTCTCGCGCGAAGCCAAAGTTTGTCGTATAAGGTGTCTATGAAACCAGAGTCATGGTTATATTTGGCCTGCGACATACTCTTTCTGCTTACCTAGGCATACATGGATCTAGCTTTGTGTCCTGCTCTGGAATTGCTCCTTTCGAGGCTTGGGTGGCTTTTATTTACTTCGAACCTTTCTCTGTCGCTTTCCTCTATTCCAAGGTTATAATGATGAATGGTGGAAACAAGAAACATATGTATCTCCTATTCATTCCTGGAAGACTCTAGTGTCCTCTTGCCTGTATTTGGAGGAAGCACGAAATCACAATGGGTGTATTCAGCTGGCGTTATGGGAGACTTTGACCTGTCCTTTTCTTACGACTTCCTCCTGTCTCCCCAAAAGAATCATAGTCTCTTTTTATCATTTGGTGCTTTTTTAAGTCCCGGTTCTAGCACCCCTTCCTCGTATTTACAAATCTAACAAAACCTCATGAAATTCCCGCAACGAAAATCGACTCAGATCTGGTCTTTAACCAGAGTTGACAATTAGATCTATTGCTCCAAATCTTAAGAATTGGCTCTATAATTTTCGTGTATTGGCATAACTCAGGTATGAGTTCCAGCCTATTCCATAAAACCCATGTTAGTTGCCTCCTGTTAGGGCCACAATAAATGGAGCATACCTAAACTAATAACATTTACAACCAGCAGCCTATGTTCGAGAGGGACGAACTTGAAGTTGACCAGTTGAACAGCTAAATCCCAGTATCGTTAATTGAAATCCCCAGACTATGCAGCAAAAACGGGACTTACTTGGCCATAACATCCAATTGTTTCTTAATGTCGTCAAGTAACTTCTTTCTAGTTTTTCTTTCGGATTGCCACCTTCTAATACCGTCATTCCTGTGAAAAAGCATAGTAGATTGACTGGTGTAAATATAATTTGGTCTGCTGCCACTCTCGCGAGGAGTTCTCTATTCGGGTGGCCCGGGAAGCTGATCCTGCCCAAGAGTTTATACCACTGTACTGCCACTGGTCCAAAGAAGCACCCACCCCAGGCTGTCATCCTAAGAGTACGTGGGAAGTCATGATCTGCAACTCCCCGACGGTCGACGGCTTGTTGGGCAGTGATGTCGCCGGCGCCGAACAGGAACTAAGTTTTTATTTAGTTGAATTGATCCTGCAGTAGCATTTTGAGTATCAATTTCGATATATACATACAGCGGTCGTGATGACCTGTGTGAGAACAGGTCGCTGATTTAGTTTTGCTTGGTACCTTTAAATTGAATTCCATATACTCAAGTGTTAGAACCAGGTCTTTAATTTAGTCACGCATGGATCCATATATGAATACAAGGCCATTGTATTCATCAGTGTGGGTTAAACGGGTGGTCTCTTCTGTCGAGACGCGAACTTACCAGCGGAACATGATTATATGATCGACTCCTCAAGATATATTGTGTCAGTTAGATTACAGGTTCGAAACAGTGAGCGGCCGTCGTGTTAGTCTCTATGACAGCAGGGACTCGGTTGACTCGGTCGTGATATAAGTATGGACTGGCTGCCCGAGATTAATTCCGAGGGAAAGTTTCGCTTGCAAGAGGTGTCTTTGCACCTTGCACTGTACTGAGCACAATTAACAATGTGGTAGACTTGAAGCAGTCGCAGCAGTACTTTACAACATTTTCAACACAATCGTGTTGTGCCTGTCGCATTCTGCTGTGCCTCTCGGCTACAGGGGAGTGCTATATTTATCACTCTGCATCAATAATATAGGCGCCTGATCGCTCTTGTGATAGGTCAACCATCCTATAGGGATTTTGATTTGGCGGTAACCTGCCCAAGGCTGAGCGCCTGGCAAATATTTAGATGTAGAAGGATCCTCAACTTGGGGAGCCTTGGCTATGTAACAATAAATAGGGTGTGATCCCCGTGCTATCTCCCTAGCTAGTCTGTTTTCTCGATTGTTTGGGGTCTGCGGAAGTTCATTGGATTTAAAGGAGTTTGCAAATTCGCGATCAAAAGCGGTTCATACCAAACGAAGCACTCTATTTCTTTCTGCATATATACATATATTTAATTCTACAAGTTATAACGTTACCGGGAAGCCGATATATATACCGAATTTGCCGTTCAGTTCAGGTCTCAAAATGGCTTCTGGAGGTGGTGGAGAGGTAATCCATCATAACACAATAAACAACGAAAGTAGTAATATACTCCTGCAGGCAGCCGTAAACTATGGGTAAGCTCGACCCCAGCATAATTCGGCAAGACAGTCGGTAACTTTATCTTTCGGACAGAAATATCCATACGAAAAATGAGGGGAGGATGCAAGCGGCAGTCAACTATGGGTAAGCCTAGTTAAACTGAGGAATCCTGATAACTATTACGCAATTAACGTCTACTGAGTCCCTGCTTAGTCACACTTTTAATTTTATCCCCCCGAAGGTAACCGCGAAAGTTGTTTTCAGAGTGGTGGTGAAGGAAGGCTGCTAACAGAGATTTGCACTGTACTAGACAGGGCCAAAGGTAAACCCCTTGATGAGCACCTATCCTGTCCTTATCAAGGCTATATTACATACTTGAAATATCGGTACTGATATCTGTGGATTGGTGAAGATCAAAAAAATAAACTACGATATTCCGCTTAACTTGCCATTTGCACGGAATCCCAATTTCGCTGGTCGAACGGAAGAGATGATGACTATTAACAAGAGTTTCAGCAGGTGCTTTCTAGAGTCAAACTCAAGTAGTGCTCCTGCGATTTGTGCAATTACTGGTACTGGCGGAATGGGGAAGACTCAAACCGCTCTCGAGTACGCCTACGCTAGTCGAGAGAGACACCACCTCACCTCCGTTTTCTGGATATCAGCTGCGACTGTGGAAAATATTCAAACATCGTTCGTAAATATTATGCAGCGTATCGTTGAGGAGCAAGCCCGTGTATCCTGGCCCGAATCCCCTCCTGATTACAAAGCTATAGCCCATAGTCTTGGTATTCCTGGGCTTGTGGATAAAAGCGGCAGGGTCAGCTTCGATCCAGAAATCATCGATAGTATCCGATTCGCTTTATTCAACTGGCTCAACCTTCCAGGAAATAGCAAGTGGTTACTAATATTCGACAACGTAGATGATCTGACCGTTGGGATTAGGGATTATTTCCCAACTCACGGTGGTGGTGGAGTTCTTGTGACTAGTCGTCGACGAGAATTCTCGCAATTTGCCGAACAGATTGTCTTGAATGGGTTGGATAAGGAGAGTTCGACAAATCTCTTACTACAACTAGCGCGGTTGAAACAACCTACAGAAAGTAAGGTGGCCCTCTTCGAGTTTAACTTGCGATAAATTTCTAAGCAGGTTGAGGAGGTTGATGACGAGACAAGGTTTCTAACCCATTTCTACTATCGTAGATGACAAAAGGCAAGCCGCAGCGGTAGTCGAAAAATTGGGCTATATGCCTCTTGCAATAAGCCATGCGGGTTGTTTCATTCATATAATGAATATTGCTGTCGATGAGTACCCAAGATACTACGAAAGAGCTTTCAAAATAGCCCAGTCTCAAGTACCAGATCTCGGATGGGCTTATGGAAACGAGACAGCTGTGACAGCATGGGAAGTGTCTTTTCTAGCTGTTCAACAGCAGGATGCGGAAGCAGCATCACTGTTACTTAGTTGCTCTTATTTAGACCGAAACGAAATCTTCGAGCGTCTTTGGGAGGATGGGGAATCGACAGATGTGGCGGCTCAACTCGAACGTAAGTGTGTACCATCTACTTGGAACATCCACACAAAACCATTCGCTTATATAAAGCGGCGCTAATCATAAATTATCTTTTAGAGAAGAAAAAATTTTCGCTCCTTGCTTCCTACTCTTTGATCGACAGAAACTACCCAGGCACTTTTTCAATTCACCCCGTTGTGCACGAGTGGGCACGTGAACGAGTGAATGGTGAAGAACGTTTCCAGTATATACGAGGTGCCTTAAGACTTTTGAGAAGACCTATTCTTCAAAAACAGACATTGCAGTCACAGGGCAGATGGGACCCAGGAGAAGAGAGAAGGATCATGTCACACGCGATGGTCCTCTGTGGATACTTAGATACCGGGTTCATCCAGCACGAGCTAAAGAACCAACAACCAGACACAATTGGTGCCATCAACAGCGTTGCGTCCGTCTTCTATAATCAAAGTAGGTATGAGGAGGCGCTTTTGCAATTCCAAAAAGTATTCAACTGGCAAAAACGAGTTTTGGGCGAAAATAGTCCGGAAACACTTGCTACCGCCCGTGTTATGGCATCAATCCTTGACCATCAAGGTAAACATAATGAGGCACTTGAACAATATCAAAGGATGTTGGCGGCTAGAAAGGCGTTGAACGGGCAACAATTCGGTTATGATATAGTTAGTGATGAAGACCCGGCGGCACTCGATTTGATCCACGACATGGCAACATCCCTTTACAACCTTGGAAGATACAGCGAAGCCCTCAAGTACTACCAAGAGGCTTTGGTTGGAAAGCAAAAGGTTTTGGGCAAATATCATTCATCGACTCTTAGAACTTTAAACAACATGGCAGCCATCCTGAGTGAGCAGGGCCGGATCGATGAAGCTATGGATCAATATCAAAAGATTCTTGTTTACCAAGAGAATAGTCCGCATAGAGATGAACGATCTATCCTCGGTACGACCAATAGTATAGCGGCGTTGTTAAACAAACAAGGCAGGTTCGAGGAGGCTCTCGAGTATCACCAAAAGGCCTTGGCTGGTATGGAGAAGGTTTTGGATCCGAACCACACGTCCATCTTTTCCACAACCCGCGACATAGCATCGGTGCTAAGTAACCTAGGCAAAGATACCGAAGCTTTGGAATGGTACTATAAAGCCTTGAACGGGTTCGAAAGAGTCTTAGGGCCAACCCACCCAAAGACTCTTACTGTGACGGGTCAAATAGCGACGGTCTTTCAAGGCCAGGGCCTATACGGCGAAGCCCTTAAGCTATATAAAAGGACACTGATAACCCAGGAACAATTTTTAGGACTGGAGCATCCATCAACTCTTAAAACTATCCATGATATTGGGTCAGTGCTCAGATGCCAACAGAAGTATGATGAAGCTCTTGAGCAGTATCAAATAGCCTTAAAGGGTAGAGAGGAGCTCCTTGGTGGAGACCACCCGGACACACTTGTCTCGATCTACTGGACTGGGCTGGTTTTACTCGATCAGAAGAAATATGACGAGTCCATCCCGTTATTCTACAGAGCTCTAGCTGGCTTCGAGGCTTTAGGTCAAAACCACTCGGCGACATCAATAGGGGCAGCGGATGTTATGGAACGAATAGCTTTGGTCTTTGTCAACCAAGGAAAATATAAAGAGGCTCTAAAATGGTGCACTAGGTCTTTAGAAACCCGCGAGAAGACGCTAGGTAAGGACCATCCGGTAACTATCACAGCTGCTAAAACCGTAGCCAATTGCAAGAAAACTGTTTTCTACCAGAAGGGTTGTATTATCACATGATATTTTCTAGCTTTGGGGATTGAACTTTCAAGGGTTGACCCTCAAGCTCCCTACTTACGTGTATATAAAATTAATAGATACTTAATTAATTAATCAGCTATACGCGGAGTAGCATTTGGGTTTGGGTTTGGGCAGAAAACGCTTTGTATCAGCGCTTGATAAATATATTAAAGGATGGGGGCATGTATAATATAAAGCAGAGCTAGCTTAGCATCGCACCCTACGGATCAAAGTAGAAATGCTCGAGCGATCTGGAGAAACCCATAGGTGTGTTCAAATCTTCAACTACAGCCGTTCAACTGGCCAGCTGGATTGGATGAACATTATATTCTAATATACCACATTTTAAATACAACAAACCCAACGCCTCCACTCTCGAGATATCAAAAGTTTTCCAAGTACATGTATGCACACGCAACATATACTTAACTAGTAATTAAAGTTAAATGTTCGAAACCTACAAAATGAACGGTCCCTATCGCAATGCCCTGACCCTCCAATACACCCAAGTATGTTTCCGAGACCCTTAAAATGAGAACGTGGTATTACCGCTAAAGGTCATAGTCTCTGCTTGATTTCCGATCTTCGAGTTGTTGTTATTGAAAACAGGACCCTATATTGTAATATAAGTTTCACTGATTAGATTTTTTTCTAGAGAATTTTGAGAAATTAAAGACTTCAATGGTATACATACCCCTCGAGGTTTAGCAGCTTTAGACGATTCGCCCGAACGGCTCGAAGTCCATTGTTCCAAAACTGCCTTTGTAAAAGCCGCGGCGGCAACCGCAGCATACTCCTGCCAATCCTTGTTCTTATGACTGTCTGAATAATCACAGACTCCTTTGATCAAGATACATGGAAGATAATCCCATACTCCTGCAGCTTCCATGTCAAATGCAATGACACCTTCTCTTCGCGCAATACTATCGCGCAGGGTAGCAGACCTCATGACTTTATCACCAGAGGCGACTGAACCGAAATAGATACTAGGGCTCTGTCGACGTAACAGCTCTGGGGGCCTTTCTGATTCGGCCGTGTCACACCCTAAATCTTCACACGAGGCCTTCAAGGCGGCTTCGCAGAGGTCGGACTGGTTTCGACATCTCCCATCGGAACATGAGCCTGGGGTTTGGTGAACATGCCAATAGTCTGAGGGGAAAAGAATGTCTTCGAGGCTATTGATCTTCTCAGGACCCCAGTGCTTGAGCGCGGAGCCAAGGTAGTCTGATAGCTTCTTCCCAAGTGCTTCCTTTCCAGCCTCCAGCTTCTTTACAAAACTTCTGATCTCAGGGCCCTGTCGACCCAAACTATCCTCTGGTCCATCCTTCATAACAAAACCGTTTTCATACTGTCGTCCGAAATCATAATGGACAATCTTTTTACCAACGATGATATCCCCTAGCATTACACCCTCGGCCGTCGTTCCCGGAACGCCTCCACAGATCCCAACGAGCAAGGCCAATCTGATATTTTTGAAGCTCTGCTTCAGGTTCACTGACACACCAGCTGCTGGGACTTTTCCCATACTAGGCATGTATACCAAAACCACATTGTGGTTACCAATTTTACCTGTCGAGTATGTATTTGTATCATCTGGCGCCTTCCCGAGTGGATTCTCTTCCTTGACCTCTTCGAATAGAGCCTGAACAGCGTTCGCTTCTAGAGGTAAAGCACAAATGATACAGATTTCGAAATCGTCCCGAGAGGTCATTTTAGAGTAGTAAAAATGGAGAAAATATGGTAAAAAAAAAAAAAAAACTGCCTTGGGGGAGTTATATGCGTTATAGTCTCTAACGTAGACTCGAGGCGTCTTTCGGTCCTTCGCAAATTTGATTTATAAAGTTTGTAGGTAGCACTTGGAGTATATATAATAAAGGAAACAGAAAATTAAAATGCTTTTCAGGTGTCTTGAAATATAGAAGGGTCACCTCTATTTAAACTAGAGATCACAGAATCGAGCAGATGTTCGGATTGTCCTCACAGGGAAGGCTTAAGGCTGTGAAGAAGTTTAGTTCCCCCTCAGCATTTTGTGACCCCACTAGTATTTCCGTTCCCGCTCCCGTGCCCCGCGCGTGCGGGAGCCATTCTTTATTCATTCGTCCATTCTCGTTGCTCAAGAGAAAGAAAGGAAAGGGGAAAAATAGGCGCCGAGGCAGCTGTGCAGTATTACGTATAGATAAGTCTGGTGACTCGAGTGCTCTTGACCAGCAACTTAACACCGAGTGGACAATGGAGGCATGGGTAGTTTCGGGAAGCGACAGCATTGGAAGCAAACTTTCAAAAATAGAAATGGCAGAGAGGGCTGAATGCTCGCGAAAACGAGCATAAGTAGTAGCCTCGTCGGTGTGACTACAGCTATCTAGTTAGCTAGCTAAGTAAGTATCTAATAATATATAATACCGGTGTTCAAACCCCACAGATTAAAGACTCAGGGTCTTGAGATCTGACCCAGTAAGGAATGTTTGATTCGAGTCGAGCTGCAGGTATATATCGATACCAAGGGCAAAGCGGGGCATTCTGAAGTTGTAGCGAATGGTATCACTCGCTCGTATGCAGGGTATTTGCCTAACTTATATGGTCATGCTAAGTTACTTCAACACCAGTCTGAAAAGCCATCATTTGTATTTTCATAATATCAATGATCCTGTGGGCTGTGAATTCATGAGATAGGACTTGCGCCCTCTCCCAGGCTATTTTCCTTTCACTGACTTTTTCTTGAAGAAAAATGCCGTGGTTTCGAAGAATAGCGAAACTACATGCAGCAGCTCAGTTTGGGAACACCTTGCAGATAAGTACACTTTCTATTAGAGTCGTCAATTGCGTTATAAGTAGCGACTCCCCGGCCACAAATAGGCAAATGAAGTATTTAAGAAGTATATATACTTAAGCAATTGAACTCCAATTTTTAGTTTCCACTACTAAAGTGTGCCCACGAGGGCTAGATACCATATGTTTCCCAATGTGTTGCTCTAGTTAATGAGGTTCTTCAAGCTCTGGCGGTGAGATCGGGCGGTAAAACCCTGGCCCTATGAACCGCATGCTTAGGAGATCTTTAACGGATATTACATATAAGGAATGCTTAAGATTGCAATCTTAGCCCTTAATCTTACATATCATATACCATCTTCCATATCATTCCAAAGTAATATAAGTAAAGACATTGTTGCATTTATATTTCTAACTAGACTATTTGCAATCTAACTTTAACATGGGAATGAATAATAAGACTAAATTTGGAACCGGCCCGAACTAAGCAGGACTGGACCTAATTGCTTAAGGCTATTCTACATGGTAAAGGCATTCGATAACCCTAGAATCCGAATTCGTCAGACTATCGATGCCCTCTGTGTGCCTTATAACGCAAATGAACCAATTGTGAATATCTAATCACGCATAATCAATTTATGTATCAAAGCTACGACCGAGCTATCCTGGCTTCATTGTAAGGTGAGGATTAAAGAAGAAACATCTTGGGGCTTAATACCAATAAGCCTTCAACCCGGCGTTGCGTAATGGCCATTTAACAAAAAAAAAAAAGAGGTTCAAAAAGGTACTAAGTTTTGAAGCTGCAAGTCCATGGTTCCGGCAAACTAACAAACCGCAACATCGCCAAACCGGAAAGTTTTGCGGGTCATCACCGAATCAAAAAAAGGACAAAAAAGATGCAAAAAAGCTTTTAACTTTGCTCATAACCTGGATCGAACAGGTGACCTTTGCATTACAAGTGCAACGCTCTACCACTAAGCTATACGAGCCTGGATAAGAACTTATTCCCAAATTGCTATTATCTACCAAGGAGTAAATCGGCCTTAACGATTGGTGGTGTCCAGGCCGCTTTTTCTACGTATTGAGTATCCGGATAGTATCCAAATAGTATCCAAAGACTGGATATTTACTTATCGTTTGATAGATTTTTATTTTGAGGTTGGATTTCTTCAAATTTCAAAATTTCGACAGGACTACCAATAGGGACTGTATGACGAAGGTTGGAATTTTTTGACTTCTAAGAATTCTTAGACTATGGACTGGAATAAATAAGGTTAAGGGATGCTCTCAATCTATTGTTATTTGTTCTCTTATTCTTTATTTTTCATACAAAAGAAGAAAGAAAGAAGAAAGAAGAAAGAAGGAGACGCAGATGGAGCCGGTCAGTAGCGTCTGTAGAAACCCCAATAGGTGTTAATGACATTCTTGTGTAGGTACTTGCTTTACCCGCCCGTCTTCGTCAACCGACACGAAAGACCACGCAATCCGTCGCTTGAGTTTCCTCCACAATTAATAAAAGCTAAGTGGAAAGGCCTGTCAAATTATGTAAACGTATTTTACATGCACAATTAATATAACATACCCCGCAGTTCGAGTTCTAGATATATTACCTTTGATAACCACAGGACCCTGCATACCTATCATATATATTACGGGGTCCGCCTAAATTTCAACCGACTGGGATATGCATGCGTATTGTCGCGAAATCTAGCTTCCAAGAAGGCAGTCCACAGAGCGATCTCTCGTTTGATTCGAGTCCAGATTGGCCAGTAGTGGTTTATGAAAAAAATGTTAATTGATCTGGAACATGAGTACGAGCGGTAACTTGCCCCCTCTTTGTATGTCGAGGAGTTTACCTACTTAGCCAGACAAACTTCGTGGTTTTCGCGGCTTCAAACGTAGGCTGTCTGAATTGAAAGTATCCTCAAAAATGTCTGGTGCATTGTAACGGCATCCGTTAGCCGGTCGGTACCTTGACTTGTACTACCCCTTCGGACTCACGTGAAAAAAAAAATTTATATCGAGAGAATCAGAAGTCGATTCCGAAGACTTGGTCGTTCTATCTATTAGATATCAAAGAATTTAAAATACGCTGGCTGAGCTGAGCCGCAGATCACCAATCGAATCGAATCGACATGTCGATCGCTATCAAAGTCAAAAGAGCGAACTTGTGTAACAACAGAAATTTCGAAACTTCCAACATCGTTCGAAAAGGTGTTGGACGAAAAACCAATTTCAGTCAAAAACTTAGTGACCTTTGGTGGCACAGGTATTGTACATACATATGTAGTAATCACGCATGCGTCGGTGTCGAAACTGTTCTTTTTTCCAACATGATATAACTTATATAGAAGGGATTCAGGCGCTTAAAAAAAGTTTTGCAATTAGGGGGTGGAAAAAAGTTGTTTTGTGGGTATACCACTCAGATAGAGGACTTCTCAATTCTATTCCGTTTTTCTTGTGTTTGTTTGTAATTCTTCCAGCTCTGATGTAATGGATTCTAACCTTTCGGTACGACAGGATTGATATGTAACAGTTGGGTGTAGGGAGGAAAGGTGACAGCGGTCGACGCTTGACGGGTTGGCTGCCTACCAATTGAATTTGAATCGACGGTAGGCAGCCCACAGTGGGGATTTTCGGGTTTTGGATCGCTCGCTTGCTGAAAAGAAAAGGGCATCAGAAGAAATAAAAAAGAGAGAAACGTATCTGGGTATCCATTTTACAAAAAAAGTATAATCACGCTGTACAGTATGATGTGTAACAAAGGAGAAATGCAAGGAACAAATTTATTTGGAACAAAGGAAAAGCAGGTAAAATAAAGAAAAAGCAACAGAGGAACGCCGAATGTAAAAAGGCCGACCACCAGGAAAGATGCTTTTCTAGAAGATGAATCGATACAACCGTACTGTTCTCGTTACATACATGTACCCAAGAAACTCCGATTGCAACGATGCTCCCTCAATGGTAGAAAGTGTACAAAAAAAGGTAGTCGGAAGAAATGAAAGAATCAGTACAAGAAATGAAGAAAAGTCAAAGGCAGCGACCCGTTTGTAAAATATGAAATCCAAGATCCCAGACCAGCTATGACACCTTGATCACATATCCAAGCTAGAAAGTATGCAAAACTAGTTTAAAAGTGTCGTGCGCCACGACGGAAGAATCGACGGTGACGAGCATGGTGGGGAACATATTCAGTGGCTGTTTCAACCGCCTGGTTGTAAACGGTCTGGTACACAGTCTCAACAACTGTAACTATGACCTCCTTGATCTTCTTTTCCGGTACGCTACCGACATCGAGGACTGGATTGGCGGTTACCACAGGCTTAGGGACCGGAACAGAAGCAACTTCAACCTTTTTGCTCGTTTCCTTCTTTCTCGTAGTTGTGGAGATTGTGGTGGGAGTGGGAGTAGGCGTAGGCGTCGTTGAAGATGTGGTCGATGATGTTTTCTGGACAGCGTGTGCGACGACCTGGATGGCAGATGAGGATGGTGCAGCAACGGCGTTTTCAACAACGACAGCCTTTCCACAGTCACCAGGAGCACCCCCGACTGGGTTGCAACCAGGCAAACTCTCGAATGGACCCTCGTACTCTTTGCCCGTGATGGGCTTGATCTTGCAAGCATTCATCTCATTGGGGCCTTGGAGTTCATTGCGAGATGTAAAAGTGTTGCATTGTGTAATATCTCCACCAGTGGAAGTGATGACTGGTGGGACGCAGGTTGGGTCTTTGTAAGCTGCCTCAAGGAGTTCAGGATCCCACCCGTTGTAGAAATCACCATGGTAGCCATATCCTATTAATTGTTAGTATTGGATGGTTATATATGGGAATGGATCCAAAACTTTGATGCTTACCTCCTTTGTCGCCCGTGGCCCAAACGAATTCACCATCAACATCGCTGAACTCGGCAACGTCGAAAAGTGTCTCGAACTTCATTGTAATGAGACGGCGAGGGTGGGAATCCGGGCAGGTACCATCTTCCATGAAGGAAGGGTAGGCCATGTGACTGCGGTGATCCTCAGAATCGAGTTCACCGTTCCAGCATGAAGGGAAAGTGATATCAGCACGGAGACCGTTTACACAGTTCTTCATCTCCTGCTTGGTTGGCATCTCACGGCGAGCAGCAAAAGCCTCAGGGGTGCCACCGTAGTTCAAGCAATTGAACCCAATAGCCATCTGTCTCATGTAGGCTTCGGAACCGGGTTCGTTTGATTCGTCGAAAGAACGGAGCTTAGGATCTCCAGCCATCATACCGAAGTTCTTTGGGTAGGTCTCAACAGCGTCACCTCCACGCTCTGGGATGTAGTAGACGAGCATACCATCCTTCTGTCTTACTTGAACAAGTTCACCACCTGCCTTCTGGAAGTAAAGCGTGGGGACCCAATAGATAGACTTGTCTCCCTTAACCTCACAAGATGTACAGGTGGATTCTTGAAGACGCGCCCAGCTGGTGGTCTTGTCAAAAGCATCTCCACCCATGATGTTATGGACGTGTTTAGCTGGCGAAATACCTGGCTGGACAAGTGGGTCAATCATGTCGGTGACCAATGGGGAACCACATTGCATACGCCAAAATGCATCAACACCAGGGTTGAGCAGCAAGAATGCTGCGAGGGACAGAACAGTCTTCATTGTGAATGGATGTCGATGAAGGTCGAAGCTTTGAACGGGTGGTAGCAGGTGTCTGCGATGGTTAAAGCAAAAGGGAGCGTTGGTTGAAGCGCGTTAGGGTAGGTGGTTAAGTAGATAAAGGTTGATGAAAGAAGGATGGAGCTGAGACGTCGACAGCCACTTCTTGCGTTGAGGTGTGTTCCTTTTTTTTGGTGGTGTGTGAAAGGACGTGCAGGAACAACCCAAAAAAAGACCCACTGTGCTCAATGCCTACGGATTACAGCTTCCAAATATTCCGACAGAAGAAGGCGAGATCGAAAAGTTCCTCAAGGGATTGGACCGAAGCAAGCGGCTAGAATGTAAGTAGTTGATATGGTTGAATTATTTTTGTGTAAAGAGCGGACTGAGCAATTTTTTTTCTTATGCAAAGGGCGAACTTTGGGGAAGAAAATACCGGCACAGACGGTAGACGGATGGACAATAATGGATGAGAATGGGACAAAAGAAGGTGAGTGCTTCTTAGGAAGCAGCGAGTATATAAATGAACGGCGCAGGGACAGAAGAGAGAGAATCAAAAATTGCAATGCTCCACAGGAGGCTTTTCAATCTGTCTTCCGCCAGCGAACGGGATCGGACGGTGAAGTTCCCAAGACGAGAAGAAACAAAAGAAGAAAGTCTAACAGGCTCAAAAAGGTCAGTCAGGAGGGGAATGAAACCGTTATATGGGTTCAGGTACCAAATGACAATCAGTCTGCCTGGGCAAAGGCCATGGCATGCCAGGGTATTAGTCACTAGCCTCTTCGCCTCCCAGCTGCTTCCATTCCGTAGCAGCGGAGCGCATGCATTCTGCCAGGAACCACTTCGTTCCTGCTTTTTCGCTTTTCCGGTCTGACCATATATCATGAAATCGCAGGACTGTTCAAGCCTTGGCTTAGTGGGGTCGCATATAGATTAATGCATAGCCAGCTCACTTGCTGTATTGTACACCAAAGATGCAAGTCAGATGGGAAAGAAAAACCTTTTTTCGGTGCACAGTCTTCCTCATCGATCATCTCGTCGGCAAAAACTTTGTTTCTATTCTGCGACAGCGTCTGTGTCGACATTGACTGCCGATTCTTGCGAACACCGTTCGCTCGAGCATCTTGCTTAACTGCCCCTTCGATTCATTTTGGTCGAATCTGCGAAACGGTTGATGTCGACAAAATATGAACCTGCCCCAGAACTGAAACCAACCAGCGAACACCCGAACAAATTTTTACTTGTTAAAAAAAGAAACTCAGCACTAAAAAAGCTTGTGCCTGGCATGTTGCTGGTTTCAGGGGCGCTTCCTGCCAGTGATAATCGTCATCCGGCATGAGGGCTGGCCAATCACAGCCACCTTTGTAGCACTAGGGTAGGAAAAGGGGTTGGGGCGCAAACAGCAAAAAAAAATACTTCCATCCCACCTTCCAGAGCTTCAGGTCGCACGATAGTGGCCTTCCAGCTGTCTGCTTAACTCTCTTCGAGGAGGAAAGTCGTCTCCACCTCGAAAAGCTTAGCACTTTGTTCTCCACGACATATGGTTATGCTAGCAAGACTTTCATCAAATCCCTTTCCGACACCCGAACATAATTATGAGGAAACCTAGGTAGTTAAATTAGAAGGAGCGCAGGGAGGGAAAAGATCGCAATTGCAAAATGTTAGCCTGGTTTCCCGACTCAGTTTTGGGTGTCACCATTCCATTCCAGAAACCCGTCTAGACTGGCGGCCGCGTGTACAGGAAATTTCGCATGGCCGTGCCCGCCAAGTTTTGCCTTGATATATCGACATCCCGATTCGAGAAGAAATGCAATATTACAAGTACCATTGATCCCCGAACTAAAATCTCTTGGGCTCACGAATCAAACGTCACTCGTAGGGCGAATAGGTGAGGTAGTGGGCTCCCTAGTGCAATGCCAGCCTGTCCGAAAGTCCTAGACACATTGCAAAAGATATGTACACACGGCTACACGGCTTAAGGGGATATTTTCGATCGATTTCCTACCCTCGAGGGTTCTTCACAGGCAACATCCAACGTTGACGACTGTCCTCGTTAGTCCAGTCCTCGATTATAATATTAGATCACAACAGCTTAGGCCAAATAGCCCTTGCTTAACTAAAAAATTACTCTTTAATTGTTTCCGTGAGGTTAAGGCTTAGCCTCTCAATCACCTTGCAAGCTCAAATGAAAATGTGATTTTCACCCTCTCAACAAGGGTGGAGCACTCACCGCGGAATCCAAGCCGCCTGGATGTTGATCAATCCACGCGGCCACGGTTCTCACGGAGACTAAACTCCATGAAGTTACACCAGAACGCCGCCTTCTTGGATCCGAGTTCGGGATCTCACTGAAATGTCAGGCACAGATCGTACCTCCCGTTCCATCACGGGCGGGTGCTCCATATGTAATGCGAGGGGACAGAATGTTGAATTCCTGGGCCAACGGAGAGTTCAGCGTGATTTATGCATATGCATGTCGGCGTTGTCTGGAGTATCACAATCGTAAACCACAACCAGTGGAATCTCGCGGATAGGCCATAACTTGATGTCAGACGGCATGACAAATTGTAAGCAACGGCAAATGGGATACATATCGAAAAAAAAGAGTGAAAGAAAGTTGGGTCACAGAGTTTTCGCAAAACATGTTGACATAATTGTATTATTGAATTACGAGTATCATATCATGAATCAGAGCTTCAGTCCCTGCCCAGCAAGCTCCAACAAGCTGTCTATCTACAACGCGAAAAATGCAACAAAACCAACCGAAACACCAACCCAATCTGAGCCAAATACACTATATCCGATAACTCCCCAAGACCCCCCTTCCCGTATCCTTTTTTATAATCCCATGAACGATAAATGATTTAACAGATAACACAAGAAATCTCCTGCCCATATGTCCTCCTCCTTCCGTACCTACCTCCTCCTCCTCCTCCTCCTCCTCCCCGCTGACAAATTTGTAGCGTTTCCCCATTCCTCCTTCTAATTTCTACACATTCCTCTCTACCAGAACTGTGTCCACACCCTTCGCAACATCCTGTTCCTCCGTAGTAATCCCGTTTTCTTCCATGGCCACTCCACCAGTGTCCCCTACCAACGTGCCTACAACATGTATGCCCATTGTGACACCCATTAGGTTGATGACACTGAATCCCCACATCAGTATGAATATTATGTACCTCCACTACCCGTCTCGTGCTCCTCTCCCTCTCCCTCTCCCTTCCTGCCGCAAGAGCGGGCTCAAGAATTTTCACTACACATTCACATCTGCAACCCCTTCCACAAGGACAAAATGTACACCCTTCAAGGGCAGTCCAATCCCAGTCTTGGCCATCACCAGGGTAGAAGCCGTAGTTAACCCCATTGTAAGACGAGAACATCCCATTATTACCTGACCCGGTGATTAAACGGCTTACAAAACTGTGAGGGACCTGCCACTCTGCGTTGAAGTGGCGACAGACACCCCTCATTGCACCGCATTTGCAGCATTGGCCGGTTAGACGTGGGCAATGAGGACTACCAAAGTAAGCATTCAAAGCATTATACGGACGAGTTAAAGTGTTATGCCAAGCTATACCATGAGGAGGATGTGGTGGTGGGACGTATCCTCCCGGATAAAAAGTTGTTGTTGGACCATAACGTGGTAACTCTAATGGTTGTATATGCGATAGCTTGGTAGTCTCTGTGATAATTGTAGTTGTCTCAGCTTCTATAAGATTCGCTTTTTGGGATGATACGACAACGGGTACCGTGTCGATGATTGTTTCTGGTTGTGAGCTTGGTGGTTGACATACTGTTATGGTATCTTCTGTAGTGGTTGCGGCTGAGTCCACAGCATCGCAATTCATACAGCTGTCTTGAGAGACAGATTCTTCGTATGTTGGTAATTCATCCTCTACCTCTGCCTCGCGGATGACAACAGGCAACTTGGTTTGGTGGATGACTACACGGCTTGCAGGGCCTCTTCTTCGTCGTAGGCTAAACTTAAAACCTCGGGATGCAAGTCCCTTGGGGGCACCTAGACTCTCTTTCTTCTCAGCCCTACTTGGCTGCGTGGGGGCAGGCCTGAATTTTTCTCGATGGAGGTGAAGGAAGTCGAGCGGGTTTAGTGCGGCGAGTGATTGGTAGACGGATCTCCGTCTTTGGTATTGTTTTACGACTGGAGTAGTGTCTGGAGAGAATGCCGGCATCGAATTGCTTCGTGGCCGACCCCGAACCAGTGGAGAAGGCTGTGTCATTGCAACTGTTTCTGACATATTTGCTCTCTAGGCGAAGGAAGTCCACGGATAAAGTTAAATTAAATTAAATAGTGTTAATTAAGAGATTGAAAAGCGATTTGATGATAGTTTGATGGTTGTTCAATTGGTTCAAAATGGAAGAGAGTGTAAAATATATCCACCTCTTCTGGATCAAATCGACCGTAGATATACTCTTTCCTGAAAAAAAATATCAGGCGTCGTGTTATTGCTTCTTCTTCAACTTCTCCTCTTGTAAGCCTTTTCCCAGTTTCTCGACTGTGGCATGAAATACAAGACTCACAGCGCACGATTGTACAAATCCTTAAGGGCAAACCAAAAAAAGCCGTCACAAGTCCGACATGATTTCATTCGTCCGATACAACATCCATATTGCTGCAGAGGAGGGTATGCAAGTACTGGCTTCACAAGGATAACAGCAGCTTCATGTTGCACAGTGGAAGCTAGGATGCACCTAGCTTGACCTTGCATGTTGATGTTCTAGCACTCAAAAAAATCTCTCTCCTTGGAATTCGAAGAGGAGATGTAAACATCAGGGGTATCGACTGCTTAATAGTCCGGGATCTAGACACCCAAGATTCATCACCGTCCCAGAGGATCGTTCATCTTTTCTTTTTTTTCATCACGCAAGGATGTTGCCTTTGGTGTAATTGTGCTATGGCGATTGGTATTACTCTCCCTAGTCCTCGGTCAACGGTGCATATGTGTTCGGAATACAAGACCTTTCTGTCAAAGGTCAATATGGATCGAGAGGCGACCACGTCAGAGCACATGGGGCATGTAGTAGCTGTGCTGCTAGCTGTCAAACCCATTAAGAGAAGGTCTATGCCAAATTTGCATCTCCACCGCATATGCAGGATGTGAGAGGCTCAGGAATTGTCGAATTAGGACAGGGCTTGGAAATCCTTCACTAGCATGCAGCCCGTCTGTAGCCAAGCAGTCCTAATGCGATACTTGCAGATTCTCACGCAGAAGAATTTCGGGAGTGAAGAGATAAGTAGAGTACTCCGTAGAGTACTTTGGATTGTTGCATTTTTCTTTTTAAAGCTGAAACTCTCACGCCTTGAAATTTCGAAAAGCTGACGGACATTGCATTAAAATTTCAAAACCCCAATCTGGCTTCTGCGGCTCTGAACTTGTGAGTATCCGACGGGTTCGTAGTCGGGTACCCGAACTCTTGGATTTCTTCCCGAGCTCTAAGGTAACTTCACATCCGAAAATATGACCATCAATTCGCGAGGTTGGTTTACGAGGTTCGTAAGATTATTATTTTAGCAGCAGCTAGCGCTGAAGAAACGCTTTAACTTAATTGCCACCAGGCCAGACCAACACGTAGCAAAAATCCGGAATATCTTGCTGGCGCCATGGCCCGCGGGGAACCTTGTTGTGATAGTGATGCCACTAGACGGGCTATATTGTGATATTAAGAGCACAGGCCCACTTGAGACGTCCTTAAAACAAGTTTAACGTGTAAATTTAGTTTAATTATATTCTTTTACTTCAAATAATATCCGAAAAGATAAGTTAATGCAGGAAAACCTAGAACCTTAAAACTCCAAACAAAAACACGAACGTATACAATGACCGAAAGCAAGCCCGAACGAACGAATTGAACACCAACAGCGCGAGCAACATGCATCCTAAGGAAACCAAAATCACATAAACAAGGACGATAATGTCAAATAGCTCGTCAGAACACCAAGATCCGGGGCCGGTGCCAATCAAGCCTGCAGGATACGACGCAGAAACTAGCTATGCAATGCTAACATACATGCGAAAGCGAAGAGCGGAAGACATTGTAACATACATATTGTAAGACATGTCTCTTGTAAGCAGATGGGTATTAGAAAATAGAAAAAAAAGGGTTCTGTCGATAGTGATGAAGATGTGATTAGAGGCGTCAGTGAAGACTGGTAGGCTGTAAAGATGACAAGACAAACGCTAAGAAACATATTGGGTATAAAGTTGGACACATGTTTGTGGCTCTTTTGTGTGATAGTGGAGAGTAAGACAAGGGGATACAATGATATATAAAAAAAAAGAGAGAGACGTTCGGGCTCGCTAAATGACATCGAAGAGCAATCAAAATCAGCTTTAAGTCCTGATAGGGGTTTCCATGGGGTTTCTTTTCCATCACAGCATGTTCTTCAGTATACCGACATGGGGTCGGCCATACCACCCGTTTGAGGGAGTCCATATGGGAGTGAAGAGCCCTGGTCCAATCATAGTCCTGGAGAGTCCGAGGGCGTTAAAGATCCTGGAGAAGCACTTATAGATAAATTTGGCGACTTTAGTGGATCCAGGTAAGAGCCAGCGGCCAGTTAACAAAAGGTCCTCATTTATTGTTCAAGTTTTCGATCGAAACCAGTCCAATTCTATCCAGGTTCCATTTCCGAGAAATGCTATGAAACACATGAGCTGAACGATATTGTCGGATCCATGGTATTAAGGGCCCGGAAACAAGAGACCAGGAACTGCTGTTCGATTATCCAATAAAATCAAGGTGTCGGTGAGAGCTCCAGATAGAATAATCCTTTATCCAGGTACGACGAGAACCATACGGTGAAGAAATTGCGAATAGTATTTTGGCGAGTACAATTTGTAGGAGATCCATGATCCGGAGAACCAGTGGAAAGGAGACCTAATTGATACGCTGTAATAGAAGGGGGGTTGTACTCACCTCCGATCACGCGGAGAAAGCAATAGCAGAGGGAGACGAGAACAGGAGAGGCCAGATTTCAGGAAAAGCGAGCTGTTGACAAAGGCGATGGGGGGTGGGGACAGAACTTGGCGAGAGACTCACTCCTGCCTTGTCGGTCGAACCGGCGGCGGACTCGGCGACGGAGAGTTATATTTAGCAAGACGAAGTTGTTCCTGCAATCGAGCATTCTGCACGTTTTGGTGGAAGATGTGGCGACGTTGTTCAATCATAGTGTCCTCTGGTGAGAAGGCTTCTACGAACGTCTTGTCGAATTTGGAATCTTCGGCATTGGTCTTCGGGTCAATGTGCTTTTGATGTTGTTCGATTTGCTGCTGCCTATACTTTTCCATGCTGGCCTCATACCCTTCCTCACCAGGACGAAGGATTTCGGTGCTAGCAATGGTGGTAGTGATAGTCATTGTCACAGTCTTTGTCACCATCTTTCCATGAGAGATAATTTGTCCAGTTTTAGAGTAAACAGGCTTCTCGAAGAAATTTTGAACCTTTTGATTCTCGACCAGAGCGTTGGCGCATTCCCAAGTTATCGTCGGGGGATCCATATCCATGCTATTGCTTTCCGATACATCCGCAGAGAGAGGAGGCGAGGGTGGTGGAGCCAGGAGAGAAGTGAATGAATGAGTGGAGGAGTTGACTTTCCGGGTATTCTGAGCCCCGTTGCGCTTGTTGGATGGAGTTCCAGGTCGAGAGTTTCCAGGAGTGAGAGGAGCCATGTTTCCATAAGGCGAGTATCCAAAGGGAGATGTGGGGCGAAAAGGCGACATTGGGCGACTTCCAGTATCAGGTATCGAGGCGTTGGATGCACAAGAGTCTCGACGAGATCTGGTGTTCCTAACGGATCCAGTAGCGGAAACCCCTCGGGTATTGCGTTCAGCAGGCATGTTGATTGGCGAATTTAGATATAGATATATAAAGATATATAAAATGTATGTATATGTGTATATAATTTGCTTATAGTCCAGGTAGAAGCAGTAGAGGTAGTGAAAGAGGAAATATCCACGAATCCAGTAAAGAAAGCCTTAGGTGACCAGGATACTGAGGGAAAGCCAGAAAATTGGGTGGTTCGGTTATGGAATTTAAGAGCCAGGTCTATACAATACCAAGGGAAATACTATGGGTTAGTTACGCGTATCGGAGGCGGGAAACATATACTTAGAGGACTTCAATCTGTTTCCGAAGCTCGAAGGGAATCGATATTGTAAACGCACGATAGGGAAAAACTTTTGAGTTTAGACTCGAATGTCGCTGCGGACGAAGCTAGGAGGCGGATATTGTCAACGCCAGGAATCTCTGTTGTTTTCAGAGTGTTACTTTTTAAGGGCTTTGAATGCCCGGGGTATCTGTCGCTATATGAAAGGGGGGTATGGTATGGTATATAGCAGGGAGAGAGGAGAGGAGAGACGAAAGAGAGGAGAGATAGAGAGATGATTGTTTTTAGTTAAACCAATGGGAGCTAGAAAACGCCGTAGAGATGCCAAAGAATATCGAGATAGCAAAACCTGTGAAAAAGCTTGGTACACTTTGAGAAAGACCTCCGGCGGTGAGATATTTTATATATACCGCAACAGTAATCTGGGGGATGAAGCGGGCAAGATGGCACGATACTAGAGCCGTACTGTGAGACCGGGTCTGAAGGAAAACTGTGATAGGATGGGAAGAAGGAGGAGGAGAGGGACAAGTGAACAGCGGGATGCGGATCGAGGCTAGGTTTTGATGACTGCTAACGAGCCCGCCTGAAGGCTCTGAGGTCACACCTAGACCTCACTTCACACACACACACATCCACCGTCCAGCAGATCAGGGATATTCCCCAAACACCAGTTCGAGCCCGCCTGGCCATGGCCATGGCCGCCTTGGAATTAGAATTTCCCCAGCTCTGCTTGTTGGTTTCCTGCTGCTGCCCGTCGTCGGGTTTTCAAGGCGGGGTGCTAATCAAATCCAGCGGCGACGCCTTGCGCCTTGATTCTCCACGAAACGAGGCGTGAGGACCAAAAAAACCACAGCGCCCCTGCGAGAGACCTGAATGCCTGTTGGAAATGGCCAATCCCCAGGCGGCCTTGACCTCCACCAAGCCGCCAAGGCCGACAAACCTCGCATAGACTGGCAAACTTGTCGATTGAAGTGCCACACCGTGACATTGGAAAGTGTCGACTTGGTGCCAATCCAGCCCTGAGAATCGAGTGGGTTCGTAGTAACAGGTACTATTGCGTTGGCGATAAATACTCCAACAAGGTCGGTGTCGACTGCGACTGTTTTGTCCCATCTGCATCGGTTTCCCCAGATTCGAACATAACATCGATGCAATCGATCGGTCTGATTGCTGCTCACTAGCATCCCGCTAGTCAACAATGGGGAAAGCCTGTCGAATATCGTAGTGTCTCTCAAAACGCAGGGAAAGTCATTGGACTGACTGGCAGGAATGATTGTGGGCATTGTTTTTCTCTCTTTTTCTTCTAATCGAGATGCCTTGATATCCCGTGCCCATAATACAAGGGACACTTTATGCAAATGAAATGCAAACGCACGCGCAGAGACTGGAGGAATAGCATGTCTAATATATCAGTTGATCGATCCTGCACAAGTCGGCCCACAGGCCTCGAGATGCATATCTGCTTCGAATGTCGAACATTTCTATCAAGAACTACTTATATTCCTGTATATTATGCAAACATGCGGCCATCGTCACCTTCCTTCGGTCATGTCATTTAGATAGATGACTAGTTCTGCGTTTTAGCCAAATATACCATATCTATGATGGCTGGCTATAGGGGATCGTTGGAAGTTTCCGTTGACGTTAATTACTTAATTATAATGCTATAACAAATCGAAGCCTGTTTTGGGTGCGAGATTAATATATCCCACAACCAGACCTTCTACTGCCCTTATTCTGCCGCCTGGTAAAATCCCCAAAGTGCATCCTTTGCAAGCTTTGCTAGGCCCAAAGGATTGCCCCTCACTTCGGAACGATGTTCTACGGAATCCAGATCCGTTATTTGAGGCACCCATTTGTTGGATTTTGCGTCCCCAACACACCCTTGAAGCGGGATATCTTTTTGAGCTTCGCAGAGAAGCCTTCACCTGGCCGTTAGCTATGGGGCGAGTACACACAGTGCCGGGAAATGTCTTTTCTTAATGCTGTTTTAATCGTAATTAGCGGTAAAGGTCCATATCTAATACTGTTCTAATACGGATTAAACGCCGTAATACCGTAGTACGTAGTATGGTTAAACCCCGTATTGATGCTGTATTGATAGATACCTTTCGAGAATTCTCTAGCATAGGGCCTTGTCTTGTTATTCTTCGGAGCCTTGCAACGGCATGCCGGCTTGTAAATATTATTATCTGGCAATCCATCTGGCTAGCTACTTGCCGCAATTATTTACTGATTTATTCCTGGTGGGGCTTCTAGATAGGACACTCCCCCTTTTTTTTCTTTTTTTTTTTTCCCTCTTTGATCCCGATGTTTTTTTATCAGCTAGAGTATACATGCAAAGTCTCTCATTGCGTTTGAGAACCAGGCCTATATTTGGCTATAGTCTCGCTGCTAATTTTGCTAGTATCGTGCTGGCATGAGGAAGCCTAGTGCGAGTGGCAGCTATGATTCTGCAGCAAGCAGGATACAAATACGCGAGTTGGAAAATAGAGAGGCATCGTCTGTGCCCTCAAACGAAATTATTAGTTAAAGAGCCTTCCAACTAAGGCTCCAGCAGTAAACGCTTTAAAGGAAAACATAACAAAAAACGCAGTAAAGGATATCGGTGCTAACGTTATAGAGACAAAAAAAAGAAACCCAAAAACCAAAACTCGATGAAAAAGAAATGAAAAATGACGAACATTAGAAAATTTCAGTATAAAGAAAGTTCCTGTTCAGCGCATCTATAGGACTGGGGTATATGGTGTATTATTTGAAGCCCCGTCGGTGGGGGTCGGGCAATACCATTTGTGCGGACAAGTCTCACAATAGTATCCGCCATCGCAAGGCTTAAACGAGCAACTACTACTTGTTTGCGGAGAATTCAGATCGTAGGGCCTAGTTGGAGACGTCGAGCCTGTGAGGCGTTAGTATTGTAAAATGACAAAGCCTCACGAGAATTACGGCTCTCTTAGGCTTTGAAACTAACCTGCTGTGTTTTGTGAGTGTGGGCGGCCTTGCCCCCAGTTCGTAAGTGACAGCGTGCTGAAGTCAGTGGGGCGTGCAACCGAGTAGAAGCTGTAATCTGGATCGCAAGCAGAACAACTATATATCAGGTTAGTGGGAGGTAGCTTGGCATAATTAACAGCAGTGAAGGAAGGCATACTCGGAGCTATTTGGCGAGGTTGATTGGGTATAGGATTGGGTTTCGGGATCACATTGGCTGATAGTAGCAGTTGGGATAACGAATGACGTCAAAATCGCATATGGATCGGGAGCACATATATTATAGATTCGATAGATATCGCGGGTTTTAGTCACAGTAACCGTTCTTACCGTGTTCGGGCAACTAGGCGAAGGTGTATAGGGGGGCGAAACAATGGTAGTCGAATAAACTGGCTCGATAGCCCCTGTAGGAGCGACACCATAATATGTTGAAGGAGCGATAGTCGGGGAAACTATGGAAGCGCAGTAGTATCCCAGGGGACAGGTTGGGCAAAGAACATAGCTTGCGCAGGTTGGCAGTCCCGGTGCAGGGACTGAGGCAGATCCATACCCGGAATTTCCAGGTGCTGTCACATAAGCGCCATCGACAGTAGGGACTCCTAACTGAGAAGTGTAGATAGGGTAAGGATTTGACATTGGTGGATTTGCGGTTCCTCCCGCTTTGTAAGGCCTAGGATTTTTCGATGGGCTGGGGGTTGACCGAACTAGGCATGAATAACCAAGTTCACACTCTGGGCAGAAGACATATGCATCGCAAGGAGGGATAGTCGCTGGCGGTGCATTGGATGTATTGGGGTCGGTGTAATAATATGGAACATTCTTGCTCGGTGTTGGACGAGGTGAATTAGATGGGCAGAAATAGCCTCCAGGGCAAACTGGGCACAAGACATATTCTGGACAAGTTGGGGCAACCACGAGAGTCGTTGTTGGTAATCCGATGTAGTACGTGGTAGAAGGGATATATGGGTTCTGTGACTTTGAGCTGTACCCCTTTGTATTTGGCCCGCTATTATATACTGGGCGGGTTGAAGTCGCTAGCGGAGAAGGACAATAATAACCGAGAGCGCAACCGGGACAGACGATATAATCTGGGCATGTTGGTGCTGCATAATTTTTGGGAATTCGCCCAGTCGTAGTAGTAGGCGTTGGGCAATAGTAGCCCAATGAGCAACTGGGGCAAACCACATAGTCCGGGCATGAGGGTTGCTCGTAGGAGGCCCAGTTGTAAGTCGACGTGGGATCTGTTCTATACGGCTTTGTAGGCGTTGGGCAATAGTACCCGAGAGCGCAGCTTGGGCACACGATGTAGTCACTGCATGATGGCGTACTGTAGCTGGCAACAGCTGTGGTAGGTGTCCCTAGCGAAGGTCCAGGGCAGTAGTACCCGAGAAAACAATCCTGGCACACAATATAGTTATCACACGGTGGGGGAGGGTAGAAAGATGGCGTAGGGGAGACGGTCGAGGTTGAATCTGGGTCTTGATTTGGCGGCTGGTAGTAGATGGGGGCTGTTGAGATCGAGACTGATGCACTTGGGCAGTAGTATCCTAGTGCGCAAGATGGGCAAACTATATAATCGGGGCAAGCTGGTTGATCGTAAGAAGCCCAGTCGTAAGTAGATGTCGTCTCGGAAGTCTTTGATGCACCGTAGGTTCCGTAAACGTAACCATCATAGCTTCCCGGGATGGTTTCTGTAACTGTCGTATAATCAGTCCCCCGAGTTATGATAACGGTATAGGTTTGATCTGCCGGGTCTGAGACGGGACAGCTCCATCCCCACGAGCAAGTTGGACACGGCTCGAAATCGGGACATGTTGGAAGATATTTCATATTCCTAGAGGCCCCCGGGTCTTTGGTAATACTGGAACTAGGACTTTTGGTTGCGTATATGACTGGCACTGGGGCTTTTAAAAGTCAGTGGTTTGGTATAATATGTAGAGTCTTGGGTTAACACTGACTCGTGATGCTAGATGCCGTGAGACCTGGGTCGCTGGAGCAAGCATAACCTCCCACACAAGTGTAACAATAATTCCATGGATAGCATGTTGGAGTAATTGTCAAACTGGCGGAAGTGGTTTCAACTGGTGCTGCGGTGGGGGTCGGCCTCGGTTTCCAGCACTTGTAGCCTCCACGGCATTCAGGGCATGCTTTCCACGAAGGACAGGTAGGGACAATGACCAAAGACTGAGTCGGGGATGCCGTAGCCGTGGTAATTGGGCAATAATAGCCCTTAGGGCAGCTAGGGCAGTAAGCCCAGTCGGAGCAAGTAGGAACATAGCTGGGTGCTGATGGGTTCGAGGCTCTGCTGGTGGATGGAGAGGCAGGGTTCGTATTTGGGATATACCCATAGTTATACCCGATCGGTGTAACTGGGGCCTGGGAAGAGGATGTTCCCAGGTCGTTAGGATCATAGCTTGAAAGACACGTTAGTTACCGGAACCAAAGTTCTCATATCAGCTTATAAAAAAAGCGAAGCAATGTGGACCCGTTAGTTGTAAAACTTGATTAGTATGCCTCTCGGGGCACGGGTGGCTCAAGCGCTTTGTGGGCAATATAGAAAAAGGGTATATATTAAGAAATAGAGATCAAAAGTCAAATAAGAATCAAGAACGAAAATAATATTAACAATGTCTAGGTCAAGTAGAGCCTCTGCGCCTGGTCTCGAGGCTAGTGGAGCCCAGCGGGAAAGGTTCTGAGAGAACATGCATGTAGAGAGACGCAACAGAGACGGTGGAGGCAAAAATGGTGACACATGTAATGCATAACACTTATACCTGGCCATTATTCCCAGTATTGGCTGAAGGTCGAGTGAGGTTTGAGGCTAATAAATAAATGGGGATACTCACGGTTTACGCTTTTGATGATTTCCTGGAGCTCCCTCAACGATCGATCCGAAGAGGAGCCCGGGGCCCATTAAACTCAACCACGGAACTCGCATGACGGCTACGTTCCTAGGAAGTTATGTATAGCGAAGGAGGTCTAATATTGCTCAAAACGAGATGAATAGAGGCAATGGTGAACTGATCCGATGATGTCAAGATGGTATCAACGAATTCGAAGCGGGGGTGGAGCGAGAAGAAGAAGAAGGTTGATAACGAAAAGATGAAAACGAACACCAACGATATTGTTTTCCATTCTTCAAGACTAAACAGGAGATATCGTTACCGGTATTTACCTCTGTCTCCGCAAGCATTTATGTTACGGGATTATATATATCGCGAACTTTTGATGACTGGTGGGGCATTGCCGTCGATGTTATGAAGTCCTGGTGAAGCCTCGGTATCTAGGTTCTTGGTGTCCGGTCTAGATTCGATTGTGTTAGAATAACATTAATGAAATCAGCCTCGCCAATTATATATACATATATTATTCAAAAAAAAGATTACGAAGAACACTCCTTGCGCCGTATACACGTATGCTTGTTGAAGGAGCTTTACGATAGCCAAGTGCCACAAAGTCATGTCGACTTGCGAAATGTATAAAGCTTCAATGTGGACATTCATGACTATTGTAATTTAGTTGTGTTGATTTTGTTGTATTCTTGAAGGGCTTTGTGCTACAGAGTTCGTCGAGCTAATCGAGATTAATAATTAATCACCTAGAGTTCGAGATCTAATGCAGCTGGATATGATAATCTATGAACTTGGCTTCTAGGATAGCCCTATTTTGTATGTTTAGCTAGATTTAGTTCATTTTAACTGAAGAAACGATATTTCCAAAGATCAATTGTCGATATTTTCTAATTTAATATTTGCGCGACTAATTATAATGCAATTATACCGTAGGGGAAACTGAGGGTTTTCTAGGGCAGAAATTCCGCCTTAAGTCTGCTTTTGGGCAATTAAGACGTCTTAACTGCTGGATAAAGCGTCTTAAAATTCAAAAGCGACCCCAAAACCCCATCAAAACCCCGTACGGTAATTACGGGATATCACTTGCTCGCATAATATTAGGAACGAATTATTACTTTACATTTAATATTTAATTACACATACTATTTGTGGTTTAGGGCTTGATGGAGCCAAAACCAAACAGTTCCAAAGGGTATGGTTCTACAATACCGGAACCAGGTACCTAAGGCTGGATCGACGTGGGTACGACTGGTCTGTTACCAACCGTTAAATCCCAATGCCCAAAACCGCGGGTCCGAATAGTTGAGCTTATGAGACACTGGTAATTGTACGCTTTAGAAATATCTATAACGGCTACGGGGAATCTACCCTGCTATAGCTGAAGCAAAAGACCTGCAAGTTCCCCCACAAATTTATTTTGGATAGCCATGTAAGCGTGTCGGACATCCGACCAACTATTTTAAAAGCACCAGTGTCTGAGCGCCAGAGTAATTTAAGGCATCTCCAAGGCTTACTTATTTGTATTGGTGAACTGTACAAAGTCAACTACTTAGTTGTCCTCGGGATCAATTCTAGTGCGGTCCAACTAAACGATCGTACGAACCATGAATATCTAGGTTGTACCCGGCAATCATGCAGGTACATATGGCTCGACTATCCTAGTCGTAAATACATGTATAGAATACGTTTATTCGAGAATTGTGAGTTTCTAGAGATTGCGCGACTGAGAGAGCCTCTGATCTGCAGAGAACTAGGTTGTAGCCGGTGCCCTGGTGATCGTATCGACCTCTTATCAGAGCCCCTGACCTCCGTATAGAATCGACTGATAAGACAATGGTTAAGTACATATATGGTGAAAGACCAAGATAGTGTGTCCGCTTATGCTTAGTTTCCGCCGTGGTGGTTTTGAGGCTACCAGCTGTACCTCGAATTCGAACATTCATGCATATGCACATGCACAATTAAGGCAAGGGTTGCCAATATGGATGGCCTTTCTGTAGAGATCTCATCCAGTCAATCCACATTTTGTGATAGGTCAAAATTCCCACATTCCTTAGCCTCGAGTGTATCAGGTCTAGTAGAACACCTGCAATACATTTGTGCACATGTATCCAAAATAGTACCTTTCCTAGACACTGGTTGGCCACTAGTATGGTCTAAAATATATATATCCCACAGAGCTGCAAAGTGAATCTGTTTCCCAATGCATGTCCCTAAAAAGTATTGTTTGAAGTATTGGGGGATCGCTTTAAATTCGCTCGTGATGCATGTACCCATTAGCTTTGTATATACTTTGCCTCACTTAAGTTGGACTCTGAAAATTGCCTTCAAACTGGTGTCGTAATTGGCAGAGTCGGTATTTGTAGCCAGAGTTATAGAAAGAATGTGTTTTTAACAACTTAAGTACATGAGTCTTCAGTATCGATCATGTGCTGTCTGATGAATATCTAAATTTATAAAATTATGAGTTCGGAACAACTGATCCTTTGTCACAGGCAGCACCTGCGATTCCTTGCTCAAACTTGAGCTTGAGCTTGAAGCACAGGTACTTATTTTTCTTTTTATTGAAACCGTCTCTGGCCCGTTTTTCTGTTCTGAAGGATGCACCGACCCAGCTTGGCATGCAAGATTAAAGGTCGTCTCAACTCGAATATTAACTTGGTAACACAGAAGACCGTCAATGCTTCGTCTCAATAACCAATTACAGGCGGTTAACGGAAAACTGGAGATGCAGAACCTAAATGTGGATGCGCAGGTGGAGCAAGGTGGGGGGAACACGCCGAATGAGATCACACGACTAGGATGATTTCGGCTAGCCAAGCGTCCAGCTCAAGGCTGGAGGGCTGACATTCTGATAAAGGGCCTATGTCCTTATCTCTGCCCAACTTTTTTTTTCGAGAACACCATTACAATACAAAAACAGTACGCACAAATATATATGTATGTACATAGGATTTTACTCGTCTAACCACCTACATTCTTTCGCTTGGATCCGAATGTTTAAAATCGTGGCGGCACCAAGGGGCTAGGCTAAATCAACTCAACCGTGGCCAGCTGTTAGCTCAACGGATTTGTCCGACCTACGGGATTGAAATCGGAGGATGGAGAACTTGGGCTTCAAGTGGGGATTTTCAGGAACAATTTATGCACTTGGCTGTAATCGAAAATGCGAGGGCGCCGGGAAAATTGAAGCCTCAATTTAAACCCCTCCCACTTACTCGATCTTTTTGGTCATCAACTTTCGCGTTACGTCTGCCCATTATATATTCTGGCTGCGAAAGTGATAGCTAGGCGGGTTAAACCGCGACACCAACTGTGGCGTCACCATGGAATGGGAAAAGGCTGATCGGGAATATTCGCGATCTTTTTGATACTTACATATTTCGATGACAACCGTCTATAACATAGCTGTAATTTGTGAATGTAATGAATATGGCTGATTGAGCCTATAATTTTGTTCAATATAGTCTTCGACTAGCCACGGAACCTGGTTGAGAGGCTGTCGATATCATTAATTATAAAGCCCGCGTACATACATATCCTTATCCGCACGTTGGTTGCATGCACATTGGTATCTGTGCCGTCGTTTCTTTCTGCCTGTGAACTCTGCAAAGTGTGCATTGAAAGAGGCAAAAGAGAGAGAGAGAGAGAATATTGCTCGCATGTGAATATCAAATCATTCGATATTCGCGGGACATGGGGGAATTTTTGACGCGGTTCAGCGAATCTCGGAGCCCTTAGACTCTGGCAGCAGCTGTACAAGACGTTGCATTGAACAAACCTAAATTGGTAGATTTCCTCGTGCTGGCTGTGATACTACCATTAATTGAATCACGAATTCGAATTACAATCGTGTGTGTCGTTTCATGATCCGAAATTTAATTGGTTTCGAGTACCCGGAAGCGATATGGTTCTGCTCGCCGTCCAGACCCTGTCTGCATGACAGCGGAGTTTTTATAAGAGCGAGAAACCTTGTATATCTGGCAGCTAGCAAGCGCAGAATTGCTTACTCATTAAGATTTTCCGGCGTGGGAGCCGTGCTAAGGTGCAGGATCCTTGTCCCGATCAATTCAGAGTTCGTTTTTCACGAACGTAAACCGGTTGGCAAAGATAAGCAGCAAAACATTTTGCGTCCCGTCGCCGCACGACGTTATCTTGATGTCCGCTCGGCCAATCAGACGGGGGGTATAGTACAGGGATCCCTCATCCAACGACATATCTCAGATTCATTCGGCACAAGGAAATTTAGCTACAACATGTTAAAAACACCAAGTCTTGGGTTAATGGACGCATCTTCGTTACCCGAGGAGGCAAGATCCGCAGGAAAGAGCCCAATACAGAGGTACTTCCTACCCCTCCCGATTGACTTCCTTCGACCGCTCATTCGATAGAAAGTTAACGAAGTTACCCTTGCATGTATGCATTTGGTTCCAGCAGCAGCCCGATGCGTGCGACAAGGTCAAATATGGGATGTAGTGACAATTTGTGACTTCCCTAACTTCAACGGCCCAGGTTACTCCAAGGATCTGCATCCAAAAACTTCCCCCACGTTTTTCCCACTCGTCTCGAACTGAGCGAGATATCGGGTGCAATAAGCAAAATATTGCAATGTAGAACAATTGCGAACATTCCCAGCAAGGTCCCTCTTGTTCAAGCTCCTACCATGGCCGATCGGGGAGCCTGTGCGCTTTGAGAGCTTCGCTCAAGGTTGAGGAACGTAGTATATAGTCCGCTCCTGTTCCCTGGCGATTGACATTTATCTTGCTCAATACTTAAACACCAGAGCTACGGTGACACAGCATTCAGTTCGACTCGTTGCATAAAATCCAAATTGCAACAGGATATACCGTGGACAAAATGGCGGTATTAAGTGAAGCACAAGGCTATGGAATTGTGGTGGGACTCGGTCTGGGTATGCCGATATGCTTGATATGCCCTAGAAAAAGGACTAAGTGGTGAAGTTTTGCTAATCTTCAGAATGAATAGGGTTCGCCTTCTTGATCATGTTAATCTCATGGATCTTGAAGAAATATGCCCACGAGGTTCAGACATCCGAGGAGTTTAATACTGCTGGTCGTTCAGTCAAGTAGGGCCACCTTCGATACATACCGACAATGATATATGTATATAAGAGTACTAATTGGGAATGATAGGACCGGTTTGATTGCAGCAGCTGTGTGCTCATCCTGGACATGGGCGGCCACGCTTCTTCAGTCCACCTCAACAGGTTATCGATATGGCGTTTCTGGTCCATTCTGGTATGCTTCTGGTGCGGTAAGTAGTTAATCGATTAGTCCGAAAGAAGGGATTCAAGTTACTAAAGTTCGATGTAGACTGTTCAAATCATCCTATTCGCATCTTTGGCAATTGAACTCAAGCGCCGCGCACCATCAGCACATACGTAAGTTCCTACAACCGCCAATTCGGCATTGCGTCTCTAGGATGTAGCTAATATGGTATAACCCTTGGTAGTTATCTCGAACTCATCCGTGCACGATATGGAACCGGCGCCCACATTACCTACCTAGTATTTGCTACTTTCACCAACATCTTGGTCACCTTGATGTTGTTGACTGGTGGTTCGGCTGTGGTTCACTACCTTACCGGAATTCCGACAGCTGCAGCCTGTTTCTTGATTCCGATTCCGGTCATCCTGTTCACCGTCTTTGGAGGTTTAAAGGCTACGATCATGAGCGACTACACTCACTCCGCCTTGGTTATCATCTTTATCTTGATCTTTACCTTCAAGATCTATGTTACAAGTCCGGAACTTGGGTCTTTCGGCAAAGTCTGGGAGCTTTTGGTTGAGGCTTCCAAAAACGAGCCAGTTCCTGGAAACGAACAAGGTAGCTACTTGACCATGAAGTCCAGGGATGGTGGCGTCTTTTTCGTCATCAACATTGTTGGTAACTTCGGAACTGTGTTCTTGGACCAGGGCTACTGGCAAAAGGCCATCTCCTCCGATATTGGTGCCGCTTTGAACGGATACGTCCTTGGTGGTATCAGTTGGTTCTCCATTCCATTCCTCTGCGCTACTACCATGGGTCTTGCTGGTGTCGCACTCCAGAACAACCCAGCCTGGCCAAGTTATCCAAACCGTCTCCCGGAAGCCGATGTTTCGGCTGGTCTCGTTCTTCCCAACGTCGCTGTTGCTTTGATGGGCCAACAAGGTGGTTTGATTGCATTGGTTCTTTTGTTCTTGGCTGTATCCAGCGCTTTCTCATCCGAATTGGTCGCCGTTTCGTCCATTTTCACCTATGATGTCTACCGCACCTACATCAACCCAAATGCATCCGGTCGTCGTCTAAGAAATCTCTCCCACATCGCTGTCGTTGGATTTTCCTTCTTCATTGCTGGATTCTCCGTCGGCCTCTGGTACATTGGTATCAGTTTGGGATACCTCTACTTGATGATGGGTGTCGTGATCAGCTCTGCCGTTTTGCCCGCCGCTTGCACCATGTTGTCAACCAAGCAAAACAAGGTTGCAGTTATTGCTAGCCCAATCCTCGGAACTATCTGCAGTTTCATCGGTTGGTTCGTCACAGCCTACAAGAAGTTCGGTGTTATTAACGTCGCTTCTACCGGCTCTAACGACCCTATGCTTGTCGGTAACGTAAGTGACACCTTCATGTGCCCGATATATATTACGTTTTTATTGATATACTGACTCTATATTCCTCTAGCTTGTCGCTCTCCTCTCACCAATTCTCTTTATCCCACTCTTCACCATCATCTTCGGCCCCCAGAATTACGACTGGACTACCATGAGGACTGAGATCAAACTCGTCGATGACTCTGAATTCCTTAAGGAGGACGCCAACATTCGAACCATCCAGCACGAAGCAGTTGGTGAGGAATACGAAGCACAACAGAAACTACTTAAGCGCAAGTCGCTCATTGCCAAGGTCGTCGCCTTGACTCTCACCGTCTGCTTGTTGCTCCTCTGGCCAATTCCAATGTACGGCAGCAAATACGTCTTCAGCGAGAAGTTTTTCACTGGTTGGGTTATTGTTGGTATTATCTGGGCTTTTGTGTATGTTCACAATCCTCAACCCTACTTTCGTCTTCGGCTGTTTACTAACCGCATGGGAATACAGTGCTCTTGGAATTACTGGTGTCTACCCACTCTGGGAAGGCAGAGAAAGCATGGCCCGCGTTGGGAAAGGTTTCATTCAGGCAATCACCGGAAAATCCCCTCCAGTTACTCATGGTATCCCGCAAGAGCAATCTAGCGATATCGATGAGAAGGGAGCTTCATCTCCAGACCAAAAGGGTGTCTCTGTTTGATGAGCATGACATGATATGGTATCCAGGCTGACGCTTGCCGGATGCGCTTGCTGTTATTTCGCGAGTTTGAAATTTAAGATTTATTTAATGGGGATCTGTGGTTATTTTGACTTTTACTTCGATTCCTGAATTCGGTTTTTATATATAGCATATATGATCATATATATATGAGAGAGTGCTAGATCTAGCTATAGATGTTCTTATATACCTAGCTATCTAGATAGATACAGAGTATTGGAGCTCAGATGCCAGTAATTACTATTTGAAGAATTGATTGCTAAGCTAAACATACACCCTTCTATGATCTACATAATTAAGTGCATATAATCTCGTATCGTTTTTCTTCGTAGTAAGTAGGTATCTACCTAGGTACCTTCTGACACGCGCACGTCAAGTGCAGCTATGCCATTGCGAATGCTATACAATATACCTATCCCAAAATCCAACAAATTTCCGTGTTGCGAGCTGGCATCAGTGCTGGCCGAACTTATGAAGATGGACGGTACCAGTGAGGCCGGCCGGCTCGAGGTAGTCTCGTAACCACTTATCCTAAGTACTTCTGAAGACCGGACCGTTAGATTGTATCAATACGAGGGAACTGACCTTAGGTATGTATATCAACTCAACCTGTCTATCATCTACTGGTATAGCATGTAGCCACCCCTTTCCCCTAGTCATTGTACAATACCTTTTGGTTGACATGCATTGAACCAAATTGTACAAAGGCACATTATGGATTCCTAATATGTCACTAATAGTAATGTATTGATGGCGTACACACCCATAAATGACAGTAACTAAGCAATCGTCACTAAAATAAACTCATCCGACTCGTCACGTCTTCGGATCCAGTAATCATCATATGATCGTACAATACGGAGTAGTATGGGCGATCCGTTGTATTAATTTTACTATCGATTTTATGCCCTTGTAGGGCGTAAGCCGGTGGAACAAGCCACGGTGTGCCCTAGTCTCGGAGTCTAGGTGTAAACCGACATTTTCCACGCTGCAGCCGGCTAGCCTGGCGCAACCTGCATATCGATTCTAACCAAATATTGCTATCCACTACTAAATTCTCTTCAACAATCCATAGACCCTTGACAACAAAAGGCGAGTAGTACCTATCGCCACTATCAAGCCTCAAAAGAAGGTAACTTTGGAACACCTCTGAGGATCTCGAGATCTTTAATCTATGTCGACGATCTAAATTACTGCTGTTCCGATCTGCGATGTATAACCACCAATCACCGTTCTAAAAACTCTCCGCAAAGTGACGGCTTGCGGAGTCCAACCACTCGCCTAGATAGGCGAATTTTATGAATAAGACCTTCGACTCGAGCTTGAGTGCCCCGCTCTAGATCTCAAACTTAACCAGACCCAGGTTTTTAACTCCTTTCGGTTATGGACGGTAAACTTGGCTTTGAAGAAGAGCCTTTTTTGTTTTGTTCTGATTTGGCTACGTATGTATGTATTCAAGCATGTACATATGTGCGTTATACAGCAAATACTTTGTAGCCGATAACGGGTTAAGCCTATCTATATCCGCTTAGGAAGATTGTGTGTTTGGTCGGCTTGAGTATACTAACGAGTGAAGAATGTACAGAAATGGCCACTTGTTAACGGAATCTTCGTGAATAAATGTAATATATGTACGTGGAATTTGAGATACTGTAGTCAGAGGCTTTGCATTTTTTCTTTCTTGGTGGGTATGACCCCTCCTCATGTGTACGGCATGATCGAGCGAAGCGCTCGCACAAGCATAATGCATGATTTCTGTTATTGAAGAACTCCCACTTCTTGAACAAAATGAGATAATCATTAATTTTATAAGGATTTAGAGTTTTGAATGGAGTAATTACCGTTCGGAGATTTTTTTGCGGAAAGATCCTTGGTTTAGTATTCGAGTTATAGTTAGATCCGAACTTTGGACCCCGATGATTGATCTTTTTCTTCTTCTCTCTTCTGACTGTGATAGTGCGATACCGTCGAGATAACGTGGTAACAAATACGTGATCGATGAATGGCCATTGTGTGGCGGGTTTGGCGAAAGAGGCGGTCACCGCATAAGGTAAAGCTAACCCCGATGGGAATATTCCTGTCGACCGTTTGTCCTTTGCCAGGGTTCTGGGACCAAGGCAAGCAATGCTGTGTATCTTTGGTAATTAGTCGAAAGGTGGATATATCCGTTGAAACATTTCCTTTTCTCGGGGACCCTAAATGTTCAAATTTAGAAGACGGATATTCCGATGATTGTGCAGCTCGCCTTTCCGGCTGCTACTTTCTGGCGTGCATATCGAAATGTTTGTTTGTTATCCCCGCTTTGCGGGCTCGGACATCGAACATTTTATCAGCTCGTTAGACTTCTTTTCTTTATTATTTTTTAAAATTTTTAGGTCAAGTTGGAACCCGAATCCACGAGCTCGGATTTCTAAACGGTTATTATCATTTTAAAGCGCTAAGACCTCGAATTCTGTGTCACTCTGAGAATCAGAAGGCGAATGAGGGCTAAAACTGGCAACGGGGGGGTTAACGTCTGTGCTACGTATGGGGGCCGTGACATGTGCCCATGGTCCGCATGAAGTGCCGAAGCCATACTGTCATTGGCATATATTGGATATATATTATATCCGTGGATGCAACGGGGAGAGGATGATACAGCAGCGTTCCATCCAGCTGGACCCTCCCGACGGACAAGGACTTCGCTATACTATAGGGGTTAATTCTGATGATAAGAACCAAAAAAGTGTTTCCTCTCCGAACTCGGCCAGACGGACTCGTAAAAGAAACCGGGGTTCCCTATGGCATAAGCGTACCTAAAAGCTCGGAATGTAAATTCACGCAGAAAATTTTTTTTGCTTGTATTTTAACCCGAAGGTTTTTTCTTTTCGTTCCTTCTGTTAGTTGATTGTTAGTGCTTAGTTTACCTACGACAATGCAATGCCTAGTAGTAGTCAGCGATTTTCCTAGTTATGAATGGTCAGTAGAGCAACATCCGTCGAGGGTATAAGCTGCGCTATTTGGACCAGGGTATGCTCAAACAGCTAGAAAACGTGGCAATTAATAGGGTAAGCTGTGGGCCTCGTCCAAGGAGGATGCCGAGGACCTGAAACCGGTGGCGATTGGATCCGACAGTGTCGAATTCTGCCTGAAGAACATGCACGTGTGAGATATATTTTCTGTCCGTATGTCCTGGACATGTATGTAAGTAAGCATGTAGTAAGTTAGTAAGAGAATCAGTAAGAAAGGAAGTCAGTCAGTCAGTCAGTAAATACCTAGGTATGGGGGCCTGTATGGTCTCGTATGGAGTCGGATCCCCATGCCTGGCCATGTGCTTTTGAGGTTCGTTGATTGCTTTAATTCGGATTCCTGAACAATCGAACCAATCATGACCAATTAGCCCCTTTGCCCGCCTGCCATCCCATCCCAGACCTATTTCCATATCCATCTCCATATCCATATCCATCCCCCATTCATTCATTGCATCGACCGAGCTAAGCTAGGAAAGCTAACGAAGTAGCTAGCTAGCTAGCAAGCATCGCTGGTCTAAAACACCACCTGTCCTCGCAGGATATGTACCGTACATAGCAGACGGGACTTGCCTACAATAGTACACATACATTACATGTAAGTATGCGTGTGTGTGTGCATCCCATACATACTTCCGAACCTAGTTCCCAGTCCAGAGGTCACTCGATCGTATGTAATATATGGGACAAGAAAGAAGAAGCCCTTGCTGGGAGAGAATGTGCGTGTGAATCCTGACTGACTTACCCTTGAACATGAACTTGGAAATATTCCTTTTTCTCAGGGAAACATTTGCTCGATCGTAGCCAATTGGACGGGCAGCCAGCCAGACAGCCTCAGTCGCAGCCGAAAAGCAACACCACCGCTTTTCCCACTCCACCCGCCTCACTTCTCCACCAGTTAACAGTTAGACCGACATTGCATTCAAAGACATTTCAAGGACTCCCATCGGACAAGGCACAAGCAGGAGTACAAGACAAGCAACCTCAGCTGGATGTATCTCGTCCTCGTTCGTCCTACAGCCTAGGACTTGTTGTGAAAGTACCACCGTCCGGGTCTCCTCCGCCAATCGAGACATTCCCCATCGCTGTTCTGCCTCTGCCTGCCGCTGTTGCTGCTGTTGCTGCTGCCAGCTGCTGCTGCTGCTCCATCGAAATCCCTCCCGCTCGTGTACACCTGCTTGACAAGCTCCAGCGTCTATTTTGGTAGCGTCCCGAGTGTCGACACCACCGCCGCCACTTCTCCCAAAACCTCCTTTGCCCAAAGGAAGTGGTCGAAGACCCTTTTATTTTTGCTTCATCCTCGTTTGTCTTTTTTTATTTTTTTTTATTTTTTTATTTTTATTTTTTATTTTTTTTATTGAAACGGCTGCAAAAAGTCTCCGGCAAGAACAAGACGTCCCAGGCTGGCGGATCTCCCACCCTATTCGTTATATCTAACTTGTTCTTTGCAACCTCGTTCTCAAAGCCGATCTCTCCTCCTTCGACGGATCTTTGAGAACCAATAGAGACGACTAACGGATAGTCCCAATAACCGGCTCACTGTCTGCAATCGAAAAGAGAAAGGGAGAAAAATAAAAAAAATAAAAAATAAAAAGAGGGAGAAAAAACAGCAGTAGGCGTGGTCATCGGTCCTCTTTTCAGCCTTTCCCTGTCGCAAATACTCGCTTATCGATTCGGCTTTCCCTTCGTAGATAGCTATACCGAAGCTCCCACTTTTCCTTTTCCATTATATATGCAAGGCCTATTATCCAGCATGAGAAACGACCCCTAAGAACATGAGCAGGCTCCCATGGCCAGCCTTTATACCCTTGGTTGATCGATCATATACCCGTTATCTCGCTCTTCATCACAGCATTGTTCGACGCTTTTTATCATCGTTATAACCCTACTAGACTAATATCTCGTCCCGTCGCCCGACTAATATCATGTAAGGCTAGCCTGTCTTCCTCGACACCGGTGGGGTATCTGTACTAATCTCATCATTTCCCCCCTTAAAGAAGTTTGTTTACAAGCATCATCATCATAACCACATCACCACCCAGGCCTCGACACCTAGAATCATGGCAGCATCCGTGCCGCCGGCCACCAATGCCGGTAATGCCACAAATGGACTCAATAGCAACCAGATCCTGGCGTCGACGCCTACTGCATCGAACGCTCAAACCTCTCAGAACTTCTCCTCCCTCGTATCCCGCGTCTTAAGCACCTCCGGAAAGGAGCCACCATCGCTTGTCGGCTCCTCCACCACCATTGTTGGCGACCACCTCTACGTTTTCGGCGGCCGCATACTCTCCAAGAACCGACCCCAACTCACATCCGATATGTATCTGTTAAATCTCCTAACACGGGCTTGGTCTAAAGTTGAGCAGTTTGGAGAGATACCGGCTCCGAGGTATTTCCACTCGGTGTGTGCTCTTGGTGATACCAAGTTGGTTTGTTTCGGTGGAATGAGTCCTGCGGGAGGAAATGCCGTGGACGGAATACCACAGACCCCACAAGGCGAAAGCGGAGCAAACGAGGTGGTAGTCATGTCTGATATTCATATATTCGATATCCAGACGAGGACATGGTCGTATGTGCCGCAAGCAGAGCCCCCAGAAGGAAGATACGCGCATTGTGCGACCATACTACCGACTTCAGCCGTTTTTTCCACATTAACTGGGGTAGCAGCAGCTTTTGACAGTGGAGTTATCGACGGAACCGGGGGTGCGGAGATGATCATTGTGGGGGGCCAAGATTCGGCCAATCATTACATCGAAGAGATCAACGTGTTCAATCTACGAAGTCTTAAGTGGACCAGCACGAACTCGTTGGATAGATCGTGTGGTGCGTACCGGAGCGTAGTTACCCCGTTGGGCCCAACTCTGTCGCCTGAAGCTATCGGGGCAGGGCGTCCAGAGGCTGATGCTGAGGGCGATGCTGCACGTGCTGTTACACCTTCGGATACGAATGCTATGCTTATCTACTCAAACTACAATTTCCTGGACGTTAAATTAGAGTTACAAATTCGGTATCATGATGGAAAGTTGGTGGAGAAGCCGATGAATGGACTCGTTTCACCACCTGGTTTACGATTCCCGAACGGCGGCGTTATCGACTCCCACTTTGTCGTGTCTGGCACCTATCTCACCTCATCGAAACAAGAGTATGCGCTGTGGGCGTTGGATCTGCGAACCTTGACATGGTCAAGGATAGATGCTGGACAGGTTTTCTCACAGGGCAGCTGGAACAGAGGTATTCTATGGAAGAAACGTAATAGGTTTATCATCCTTGGAAACAAGCAGCGGAGCCTAGTGGAGGACTACAACCACCGAAGAATCAATTCGTCGCATTTGTGCATGGTAGAGCTCGAAGCTTTCGGTATTTACGAAAACCCCAGAAAGTCGCTGCAATATCCAGGCCCAAAAAACTTCTCGAAGCAAGCGCAGGAGCTAGGAAGATTGGTATTGGGATTGAAAGATATGGCAGATATGGAATTTCTGTCGATTGATAATGCCAGTATTCCCGTCAACTCTAGAATCATCGCCAGGCGGTGGGGACCGTATTTCATCGAATTGCTGCACACAGCCACTACACCACACCAGCCGAATTCTGGCGATAAGGTCGCTAGACCACAATCTCCATCATTGCTCGAAAGTCCGCCGAGTGCAAATATGCTACCCCCTTTCTCGCGACCGAGGACCCTTTATCTCCCACATACTCACCAGACCCTCCTCACACTCGTCCATTGGTTCTACACTTGCTCTCTGCCACAGGCGAATCACCCACAGTCTAGCCCGCAGGTTTTATGCTCCTTGTTGCAAATAGCTCGAGCTTATCGTATTGAAGGGCTCTTGGAGGCAGTCGTGGAAAGGCTGCACCAAGTTCTCGATAGCAGGAATGCAGCCGCTGTTTTCAACGCGGCAGCAATGGCCGCAGGTGGAGGGGCTGCATTAAGACTGAAGAAATTGAACTTGCTTGGAGATGCTGACGGTATTAAATTGAAGAAATTGAACAATATCGGTGATGTACCGGACGTCAACGGAGACGCAAATCATCACAGTCCTGCATCAGATGGACCGATCTTAGAGGAAGGCGAATTGGGAGGAGACGATGAAGCATGGGATGGAAGGGGCGGCGTAAGCCCGGTTGTTGGGCTGCAGAAGCGTGGACTGAGAGGGTTGATGGACAGCAGGCGGGTAAGGGAACGAGGAAGGAGCATGGGTGCGAATGCAATGATGGGTAGTGCGGGTGGGTCAGCTAGTAACCAGGGTGGCCAGCAACCTGCAGGACAAGGACAGGTTCAAACGCCCGTCAGCGCTACGATAGGACCTTCACCCTTGGGTCACAATCAATCGAACATTGGTATAAACGGGTTCTTCGGGGCCGGTTAACATGGGGGAAGCTTGAAAAGAAACATAACATTCTCACTCGATTATCTAAAATACCTTTGGCCGGCTGTTTATCTTACTTATTTCCTTCCTCTAAACTTTTTTTTACATACTTTCTTCTTCTTCCTCTTTGTTTCCGGCTCCTGTTAATGAAGCGCTGCATATCATCATGTAAAAAGACATTTTCTTATTTACACCGTCTTCTGCTCATTATTCTCCGATTAACTATATCATCTCTTTTTTGATTTGGTATAATTGTTTGCTTTCCGATGCCCTTGATCGATCCCCTCTTAACCGCTAGTCTCATACTGTTAACGTAACACCTATAGCCCCGGAGTTCTCTTTTCCATTTTATTTCTTTCTTTTCTTTTTCTTTTTTTTTTTTTTTTTTCGTCTTCGACCAACTTAAGTCTGCGAGATGCTCATTCCTTTCTATTACCCTTGTGCAAAAAAAACTCCCCTTTCATCCAATATTTTGACATTTCGTTTTAGTTAGTGCTAGTGCATGCATGCATTCTATTCAAACTGTGGCATTTTCAATCGTGATCGATCGCTGTAGCGCTTCTTTGAATTTGAACATTTCCTGACAAATCACTTCTCCTTCTCCTTGATCGCAAAGCTCGTCGCTTCGTCACCCGTACATGCATAACATTTTTTTTAATAAGATTAATTAAGACAGAAAAAAAAAAATTTTGTATGAAGAAAGGTGTTTCAATTCTGGCCCGACTTAATGCTTCTCTTCCCTTCCGGTGGGTCCACGTATGTTTCTACCTAACTTGCCTAAACTCCCAATGACAGATCTGTTACCAGAAACTATCTTTAAGTATCTGGACTCTTGGTTTGAATCGATCGATCCTGTACATAAATACTTATGATTGATTTGATCTCCTCTCCATTTCTTGGCTAAGCTTTCGTCCAGTGTGTTTCTTCGATTGAGTTTCTATTTCCAACATCTACGGCTCTGGGATGTCCCCTCGCATTAATGCGACGTAACATCATACTTGACCACCAACCCTCGGCCAATCTAGAATTCTTCTTCTTCTTTTCCCTCTTAGGGGGGCATAAAGAAAGAAAGTGGTTAAATAAAACGGCAGCCTGGGAAACTTCGATTGGTGAATTTGGAAGATCTCAAGAAAAGGGCGAAACAATCCCTGAAATAGAATCTTGACACCGGGAGCATAACCGTTATATACCTAAGTATATTATAGTATAATACTAAAAAAGACGACCGGCCTTGCTGATTCCGCTGGGCTATTCCCCAGAAAATCTCATTGAGAGAGAGTCAAGACGACATCATCGATGCATCGAAGTCCACTATGAACCGTTAGATTATTCTAGAAACCTTCTAGCTTGAAGCTTTGTCTCAATGTCTCCGCGTACATACATACCGTAAAAGAAGTCCACATACGTAATCCAGTGCATTGCATAGCAGCTGGCAGCTTTAACATTCTTGAAGAGAAGCTAACCAATGATGAATTCAGCCCTACTTCCCCCAGGCGCAGCCGCCCTTAACAAGAAGTCGCAAGTACTTACATACAATAAACGTATAAACCCCCTTCCATAATGAATACGAATATATCACGCTATATTCATCCCGCGGCCCCTTGTCTGGGCGGCCATTCATACTTTTTCGTACACTCTACGCACCCTAGCCAGAAACACAACTGTTTTAACTACGTCTGAACACACGAAAAGAAAGGTGCTTAGCTGTTTTTCCCACCATTGCACCTCGCGAATCCCGAGAGAGAGGGCAGCTCCGGTGTGCGTAGGGGTGAATCCCAGCACCGCCACTCCACACACGGTTAGTCTCAGCAAGCTTTTTTGGCAGCCCTTCCTCTTTTTCCTACATCCTTCAGAACCACGAAGAACACAACACGCGCACCGAACCTGGTTGGGGCGACCTTTGGCTTGGCCCGAGTAGCAGACTGGGACCTGGGGTTGACGAAGTGTGTGAAACTCGAAACAATTCGAAACGTTTAACGATCGTGATGCTCCGGCGTGCGGGAACCTGCTGAACAATATAGTAGGTTTCTATGTTAAGCATATACCAAGTCGTTAGTTAGTCACTTTTGGGGTTTCGGAGCAAAAAAGTGGTTTTTTTTTTTTTCCCCTTCGCTCTCTCTGAAGTGTGAAGAGTCGCTCGCCATACTTACTTAAGGTTATCGACTCCGACAGGCGAGGTTTTGAAGGGTTAGGCCGGACCTTCTTTTTCGTTTTTCTTCATCGCTGTGTTTTTCTTCCCTTCTACCATTTCAATTCAACGACTAGACGACTGGTTCGTGATTTTTATTTGAAAATAGTTTTTTTAACGAAGGGTGCTTTTAAGAGCTGGTTGATCCGGCGAGGGTTTTTTGGTTACGAGTTTTTTATAAATTTTTTTTAGAAAAAAGAGGGATATCGATATAGAGATTTCATATATTTCATAATGGCAGTTAAAGCTAAGAAGGTAAGAGAATCATCAAGTCATATGTCATTACTACTCTTTTATTGTGGCTAACGAAATATTTTGGAATTTTTATAGCAAGATGTCGAAGCCTGGGTGCAAGCACTCGAACGCTACGATCAAGGCAACTTCAAAGCGTCGATAGAAACATTTGCCCACGCCGGAGAAACTTCAAAAGCATCGTTCAACATCGGCATCATCCATGCCACGCTCGGGGAGCACGACGAAGCGGTAGGTTACACCATTTTTGTATTCTCACAACGCAAAATATGCAACTTTTTCCCTTCCTCAAGAGAGTTATCAGATCTCGAGAAGAAAGCAATTGAAATAATTGAAACTATCGCGGGGGAAAGAATGCATATGCAAAAGATATAAAAATCAAAGATGAAAAGTGAAAGAGAAGAAACTAACAGTATGTATTTACAATCTCTATAGATATTCGCCTACAAAGCCTCCATAACTCAAGACCCCTACTTCGCAATCGCCCACTTCCAACGCGGCGTCTCCAACTTCCTCCTCGGAAACTTCGAAGAAGCCTTAAAGGACTTCACAAACTCCCTCCGCTTCCTTCGCGAAAATCTATACATAAACTACGGACAACTAGGTCTCAAATTCTGTCTCTACCGCTGCGAAGTCCTCTTCAACCGCGGATTATGCTATAAATATCTCGACCGAAAAGACAAAGCAAGCAGGAACTTCGAGTACTCTGCGAGAGAAAAGATGGTAGCCGAACGACATGATGTCTGTGACGAAGCCGTAAACAATTGTGGAGATGGGTATACGGTTTTTTCGGTACCTGTTGGTGTGGTGTTTAGACTCACAGAGGGGAAGACCCAAGTGGCTTTTGTACCGCCACCGGTGGATACTAAGAAGGGTTCTTCTTCTTCTTCCGCTGCTCATGCGAAGGCTAAGTCTCTGGATGAGACAAAGACACCGCAGAGGGGGCTCGGTTCCTTGGCCAAAGCGAAACTTTTGCCAAAGAGGTCGATTTCGACATTAAACAGAGCACGGAATACGGACGATACTTCTTCTAGCAGTACTAGCAAGCCGGTACAGAGGTCTGCAACTACAATAGGTGCAAGACCACGCCCTCCACCGCTCACCGAACTAGGCAAACCATCTCAAAGATCTCTTTCGACAAAAAAATCCGGTGTTGAGCTTCGAAAACCAGAGGAGCACCAGCCAAGCACAAAGAAATCCCCACTCCGTTCTGTGACAGCAAAGAAGTCTATCGCAGATGTAATGAACAGCGGCAGCAGTTATCTTCACAGCAGCAGTAGCAGTGACGAGAGCCCCCCCAAAAACAACAACAACAACAGACCTCAAAAGTCATCGACAGTGCGAAGACCAAATGAAGCTGCTATTAGACCCTTGAATATCAAGAAGTCGATTGCAGAGCTGAAACCCCAGGGCCAACAGCAAAAGGTCCTCCCACCAACACCACAGCAATTAAAAGAGAAGCAGTTACCAACGCTCCCACCGAAAATACCAGTCTCCCCAGAATACTCTCATAAATATAAGACAGAGGAGATGATGCCAAGTATTCAGCTACAAAGGGACGGAAGAGACTCAGGAGTCGGCACTGAAGAAGAAGATGGCGATTCAAGTGACGATGATATCCCTGATTACTATGGTAGCGAGTGGAGCGGAAGAAGCAGGAGTTCATGGGCTACGAGTGTAGAAGAGTGCCCTGAAGAGGAGGCAGAGGCAGAGAGGAAAGATAGGATAAGGTTGAGGAGAAAGACAATAGCTGTGGAAGTTGTGAAGAGGATCAAGCTCAAAGTACACTTCGAAGACGACCTCATCGCCATGATGATTACCCCGGATATCAAATACGCAGAATTCACAAGCAAAGTCATGGATAAGCTTAGAATAGACTGGAAGGGAAAGATCCGGTTTAAGGATGAGGACGGACACCAAGTACTACTTGGTGACCAAGAGGATTTGGATGGGGCAATAGATATCTGCGAGAGAGCGGCGCGGGCAACGAAGAATCCGGTGGGAAAGATTGAGGTTTGGGTATCATGAGGCTGATAGCGAGTTGAACTGGCTAGTTTGGTCTTTGATCAAGTAGAACGCTCACACATTATTCACGTACACATTTTTACGGTTCCTTTGTTTAGTTTATTTTTTTGACTGGGATATATATGCGCCTATGGTTTTCCTACCTGCTCATTTGATTTTTTGGAATACTCTTTATCTACATATCTTTCGATTTAACAGCACATCTGGTTAGCAGATTGCGACTATTTCTCTTTCAATATATTCTTTTTTAATTTCCTCCATTACTCAACGACCCAAACTTAGAGAACCTTGAGATTGCATCGATTTCGAGATGATGATATCCAAGATTCATACAAAAACGATGTGAAAGAATGTAGGTACGAAACTAGCTGGCGGGTAGCTTCGGCAGGATAATTATAAATTGGTTTTGTCAGAAACAAATTTAAAGTGAGCAGTACGTAATGTACGTATGTATGTACATGCCGGCAGCAGCGGCCGGCCTGCTGGAGTGCTGTGGTGAAGTAAATATCAATACATCTGTGTCGCAAATGCAATGCAGCTCGCTTAGAACAGGACGACCAGCCATGGCTTACAGCCCCACTTTCACGTTGGCATTGTGCAGGGTTTTGGTCAATAGAGCAATATACCTACGACAGCTGAGCAGCTCATCGCAGGAGAGGCAGGTGGTGTATGTACATTCTGATGAGAGGGGCTAGGGGTTCTCAACGTCGTACCACACCAGGGACCGATATAATATATCTCGGTAACCAGCCGTTATATTATATGGCATGTTGCAGCTTGATCAAGCTTGATAATCTTCGGCTGGCACCTGTACTGTTCGTTAATGTATGACATGACACCCACCCAACTCAACCTTAGGATTTCAAGTCTCCTTTATAATACGGAATATCAACTTCATTATTAGTATATAGGCCTTCAAAATGGTAAACGGGAAAAAAAAAATAATTACGAAGCTCCGCAGACGGCTCCTCAGGGCCTCTAGGCCTTTTGGACAGTCGTAGCTCCGGCTGAGAGTTTAGCGTGGACGAATGAGAGGCCGCTAACCATGCATGTTTGCTTCTTCGGCCGGGTGCTTTCAATCACGCAATCGACAACCATTCAGATTTTGAGCGCGTTATTGCCAAAATGCGTATGAAGGCTGCCCCTCCCCCACTATTTCCACAGGTTGTCCACAGGCTGTCGAAGGTTGTAGACAGCGATGATTAGCAATCTGAGCTGGCCAGCGCTGGGCGTGGGCGATTTTTGTTAAACTGCAATGGGCAAATATGCGGACGAGGTGGTGTCATGCATCTGGCGCCCTAAGTGATGTTAAAACATTGAGGTTCCTGCCTGCTGGTGCTGCGAGCGCGGAGCTGGCTGGTCGACAAGCTATATAAACTGGACTACCCCTCCTGCGACTTCTCTCGACTCCCTCCTCTTCTCTTCCCACCTCATCCATCTCGTAAAGACCAAATCTCAAGATCAAAGACCAGAAAGACTGAAACCTCTAGCTACCACTTGTCCTATTACCCGTTCACATCAATCCAAACTACTTCAAAATGTCTGCTGAAGAACCACCAAGACTCCGCCTCGGAAGCATTGCTCCAAACTTCCAGGCCGAAACCACTCAGGTGTGTATCTTCGAGATGCCTTCTGTCTTTTGTCTATTCCTCGAGTAGACTGAAGATCTATTCTATTCGTAATGATTGTAGTGATGGTGTGTCTAACTGATATCCTGTATAGGGACCCATTGATTTCCATGAATTCATTGGCGACAACTGGGTCGTTCTCTTCTCCCACCCAGAGGGTATGCTTCTTCCCAGCATCTCCATGCTAATATAACCTGAAAGAGGTTGCAAAATCACTAACAGGCCTATAGACTACACCCCAGTCTGCACCACCGAGTTGGGTGCCTTCGCCAAGTTGGAGCCAGAGTTCACCAAGCGTGGTGTCAAGTTGATTGGTCTCTCTGCCAATACCATCGAGTCCCACGGTGGATGGATCAAGGATATCGACGAGGTCACCGGTAGCACCCTTTCTTTCCCAATCATTGGTGACAAGGAGCGAAAGGTTGCTTTCACCTACGACATGCTTGACTACCAGGATACTACCGTAAGACACCCTTCTCCCTTCTGAAACACTCCTTCAGCTGTAAAGCCTTGGACTTGTCATCTGTTGTCATTGGTGTACTTCCCACCTGCTCTGTCGAGCTTCCCGGCTCAGCTTGGCGGCTGTCATCTGCTGCCTTCACACCCTTGTCATTTCTTGTGTTTTTAGCTTTCTGGCAGCTCCCGTCTATAGACACACTCCACTTGACACTTGACACTTGACACTTGAACACTCGACAAGGTATAAGAGGAAGAATAAGAAAAAAAGACACGCTAACAACGCAAATAGAACGTCGACTCCAAGGGCATTGCTTTCACCATCCGCTCTGTCTTCATCATTGACCCAAAGAAGACCATCCGTCTCATCCTCTCCTACCCAGCCTCCACCGGCCGAAACTCCGCTGAGGTCCTCCGTGTCGTCGACAGCTTGCAGACCGGTGACAGGTACAGAATCACCACTCCAATCAACTGGACCCCTGGTGATGATGTTATCGTCGCTCCACCAGTCAAGACCGAGGATGCCGTCAAGATCTGGCCAGAGATCAAAATCGTCAAGCCATACCTCAGATTCACTCCATTGGCTCATGAGAAGACCTCTGCTGGTGGTTTCCAGGCTTAAGCTAAGAATGTGCGACTAAATTAAAAGTTTCACTTCTTTATCTTTGATCTTATATTGGTGTATGGAAAGGATGCCCTCTTTTTTTTTAACCCTTTTTTTTGCGTGGAGCAATGAGGAAGGGATATGGATTTGGTCTTTTGTATCACCCTTCATTCATGGATACTCTACGGCTTTTGGCAATGGGATTATGGGTACCCCGGGACTGTCATCGCCACTTTCTTGTATGCATCGACATGTGGCATTAGTAGCTAGCTGATTCGAACATGATAAATGCATCTTGATCTCAAGCAAACTATCATCGCCCTTGGATTTCGTAGAACTCGACTGTTATGTGAATGTAATTCTTTGTGAGGTTGTGAATTTTACTTCGACGAGACAACTTTGCGCCCCCATGGCTTAGTGATATCCAGAGTATCTCCCAGTTCAAGTTTGGGATCCTGAACGGTAAGGCGGCGGCACAGAGCGGGGCTCATCAAACAACGCAAACACGGTGGCCCCGCGCCCCGCTTTACAACATTACTTCATATCTCAGCTCCAGCTCGTAACCTCATTCCTATTTAATCGATTCTTCCCAAGACAACCACCTTACCAAATCCCAAGCTGCTTTTACATCAATTGTCGCCTTTATCTCCCAAATTTATCATCCTCAAATTCTTATAAAAAAACGCTCTGTGAGACTAGAAAGATGGCGACTCGAAAGAAGCCTAGTATTCTAGATATCGGCTCTGCCGCAGCTAAAGAAGCCAAATCTCACGGTACCATTACAATCGCCGAGGATTCCCAATCCGTAGTTCTATCTCTAGTCTCTGGCGCGTCTGCCAAAGTCCTCTTATACGGTGCCACCGTCGTTTCTTGGAAGATCCAAGACCGCGAGCTCCTTTGGCTCTCAGAAGCATCCGCCCTCGACGGCTCGAAGGCTGTTCGCGGTGGTATACCACTCGTGTTCCCTGTCTTTGGACCACCACCGGCGGGAACACCGGTTGAAAAGCTACCACAACATGGGTTCGCGAGGACTAGCAAATGGAATCTTCTAGGTCGCGCTGAAGATGAGGAAGGCAGTGTTCGCGTTGACTTTGGACTTTCGTCTGAGAGTCTGGACGAGGAGACTAAGGCGAAGTGGCCTTATGATTTCGGATTGATTTACTCTGTTACTTTGAGGGAAACCAGCTTGGAGACAAAAATTGTAGTGCAGAATCCTGGGAGCGGAGCATTCGATTTTAACGTTCTATTCCATACCTACTTGCGGATACCGGTAAGTTTTATCGTCCTATCAGGTACTTAGTAGAAAAAAGGTTATCATTTGCATTATTAATATATATATTATTCCGATATAGGATGTCTCGACAATCGGCGTCCAAGGTCTCAACAGCCTTACCTACCGCGACAAAACCCTCGGTGGCACCGAACACCAAGAATCATCTGAGGTCATCAAGATCACAAGCCAAACAGACAGAGTATACAAGTCAGCACCAGACTCAATTGTTGTTTCGGACAGCGATAAACCTTTGTATACAGTTACAAAGACAGGCTTGGAGGATGTTGTATTGTGGAATCCATACAATGATGGTGTAGAGAAGATTGGAGATTGGCAACCAAAGGAAGGATATAAGAACATGGTGTGTGTGGAGGCTGGTAGTGTAGCTCAGTGGCAGACATTGGAGTCGCAGTCGACGTGGGAGGGTGGAGTTACTCATAAGGCTCACCTGTGAATTAAAGCTGGGCTTGGGCAATTGGGGTATATGGATTACAAGGGCATTCTAGCTATCAAGTAGGCCATGGATAGGCACTCAGGTTGATTGATTGAATATAATGGATTTCTTCCTGGTGGAATTCATCTAGCTTATGTTAGTGATCTCGAGCTTATAGAGAGTGTAGTGTAGCCTTGTGTAAGTATGCACGTATGGAGTAATATATGGGGGAGCTTGAGCGGTGTTGGCAACGCGAGCTATAAAAGTTGCTTGCGCACAACAACACCACTCTTCGTCCTACCAACCTCAACCTCCAAACAGACGTTCATCCACCTCCAAACTCATCTCCAGCTCTAGCCTCTACGTCCATTGACGTCTACCTCCAAACTCTCCAAGCCTTCCGTAGCATCTAGGGCTTCAACCTAAGGCGGACTACATATTCATCGTGTTGTCCAGCTGCGTTTTCCGATTGTGGAACCCTTCTAGGCCATAGTCAGGCCAATAGCCTATACTTGCTCCCTCTTCCTCTTCTCTCTTCATCAAGCTCTCACGAACATCGAATCGAACTGCAAAAGAACAACCAAATCTACCAATCAGAATCGCAAATACTCGAAAAAATGAAGGTCAAGATCAAGGAATGGCATGCCGTCGCTACCTGGCGCTGGGATATGCCCGAAGACGAAGTTTGTGGCATCTGTCGCGTCGATTTCGACGGCTGCTGTCCAAACTGCAAGTATCCAGGCGACGACTGTCCTTTGAGTACGTATAGCTATCTACCAACCTACCCTGGGCTCCACGTTTGTTGGGAATCAATACTAATGTGTTCTTGATTTTAGTCGTCGGGAAATGCCATCATTCCTTCCATTTGGTAAGCTACTTCTTTCATCCCACCATTGAGAATAGGTTTGGCTAACACGGATCCTATAGCATTGCATCCTTTCTTGGATCAACCAAGAATCTGCCAAAGGATTGTGCCCAATGTGCCGTCAGAAATTCGAGGTAGCCGCTTAGTCCGCTCCTACCACCGTTTTTCCCACGTCACTTTCTTTCCCAGTCGTTCATATGACTAGAAACGCAGTTCTGTTTTGGAGACCCACGCCCGCTGCGCCGGATCCTACCCCGGAACCGGAGGCACAAGAGGAAGAGGGCGGTGTGAGGCTTGATCAAAATGAGGATGAAGAAGGAGAAGAAGAGGGTGGTATAAGGCTTGCTGAAGAGGGCGGCCAAGCGGCCGACCCTAGGATTGTTGATCGAGAGGGTGATACCTGAGGACCCGGATTGTTTTGAAACTTCGTGTGGATTTCAATACTCTCCGGCATTGTCCCGTCTTTCTCCTTTCTTTCTGTCTCCTGTCTCTTTATTTTTTTCTTCTTCTTTTTTTTCTCCCCTTCCTGGGGATGACACTGGATTCGTTCTTCGTTCGACATTGCTTTTCTCTTTTTATCCTTTCCCTCGGCCTCTTTTCTAATGCCTTTCCTTTGTACCATTAATTCTCTGTCTTTGTTCGACTAATCTTTTGTCCAATGTCCTCGCATTCCGACTCATCGGCCGAGTTCCTCAACCTAATCGCACCGAATCTCTTCGCTAACAAAACTAATACACTTACCAGGACCCCTCTGTTAGGGGTGAAATTAACGTCGGTGAACTCCCCGAGGAGTTCCGCGCACGACTTGACGAGCTCAACCGTCGCATCGTTCAAATGTTGGAACAAACGGAGCTTACCCGTTTGGAAAGGATGAGGGCCTTGATTGCGAGGGCCGCTGCTCGAGAAGGGGGAGAGTAGTGTGCACTGCGATGGATATTTTTCTGGGGCTTATTTCAATTCTTCTGTTAATTTTTTTGCTTCGAAATCGAGATTTTTTTGGAGATGGAGGGAGGATTCATCGGTGGTGGTGTTATAAAATTAGGCGCTGAATATGCATTTTCAGGCGTTGCTTCTCTCTGCTTTTTCCTTCCATGTCTTTCTTCTGCTGTTTTTCAATTACATTGTTATCATAGCGTGGCGCGTCGAGAAGGGGATTCTCTAGGTGGGATAGCTATTCGTATTCCGCCTAGACGGATAATACATTATAATTATGGAATGATATAATAAAACAGACTTCCAAACTCTCCCCGGCCTCCACAACATTAGTTACAGATACACTCCCCATAAAAAGACATCTACACGATTACGAAACCAACATGGCCTTTCTCTCAAACAAGCATCTATACAAAATCCATTCCACCACCCTCGATCCACGCCCCAACCTTCATCAACCCAAACCTCAAAGTATCCGTCGAACAAGCATATCCAATCCTCACATATCCCTTAAACTCCCCCTCATCAACCCCAAAACAATGTCCTCCGGGCACGAACAATACCCCAGTATCCCTCGTCAAAGCCTCACAAAACCTCACATCATCCACCACCTTTCCACTCCTCGGATTCAAAAACTTCACAAACGCCGTCGTCCCACTGACGGGTTTAACATAATTCATATGTTTCGGATACTTTCTTATAAAATCATCCAAAAGCTCCAGATTTTTTTCGCAAAGGTCTATATTCCGTTTCACCAATGCTCGTCGAACGGTTGGTGAAAGCGCATATGCGGCTACTATATCATCAAGCTGGGATACGGCGATTGTATTGTAATCTCTAGCTTGAGCTAGTAGTTCTATGATATCCGCGTTGTTGGATGCTATCCAGCCGATTCTTATACCAGCCAGACTATAGGCTTTCGATAAGGATCCAGTTACGATTGTATTCTTGTAGCCAAGGGTTAGGAATGACGGTGGCGGTGGATCTGGTGAGGAATGGTATATTGGAGCGTAGACTTCGTCGCTTAGTACCGTTATGTCGTACTTTTCGGCCAATACCTTAACTTCCATCAAAACCTCCAGCGGTAGAACCGCGCCGGTGGGGTTGTTGGGATTATTTAGTACCAAAAGTTTTGTAGCACCGGGTACTATCAATGACTTTAATTCATTGATATCGGCGTTCCAGCTGGTTTCGGTTTCTTGGAGCTTCCAGAGGGAGACCGAAGCACCTAGGGATGCGGGGACGGAGTGGAGTTGTTGGTAGGTTGGGTGGATGCAGATTACATGATGGGAAGGGTGGATGAGGGTATAGAATACTAAGAAGTTTGCGGCGATGGCGCCTGGGGTTATGAGGATTTGTGAGAATGGGAAGGGGTTTGAAGGGGTGGAGTAGAGGGTTGAGATGTTTGTTAGGAGGGTGGGGGAGCCGCGGATGTGACCGTAGTCGAGCTTGAGATGGACTTGTTAGTCTTGTGAAACATTATAATATACTATATTATACTATAAAGTTAAAAGAATGGGTAGACGAACTCGTTTTTTGGATAAAGAAAGGATTAAAGGCGTTTCGGAGTGGGACTGGGTGGTTGAGTTCGAGGTTAGGGAAATGAGTTCGGCGAGAGAGACGGAGTCGCAGCAGGTTTCGGCGATGTTATTGGTACATTTTGTTTCGTATTTATCCATCCACTGGCAAGATTTAATGTTAAATTTATAAACTATCGAGGTTATTTTTATAATATGCGCAGAGGAAACATACTTGTTCGACGTTAAACGGTCTGATGTAAACCATCGTGGCGGTCTGGATATCAAAGATCTGTGTTGAGAGTGTGGTATTTTTGTTCGCCTACCGATTCGTTGGCCAGGCTAGCTCGGGACCAGGCTAGCACGAGATCGAGTCAAGAAGTACTTATATATCCGAACTTCGAAGCTGGAAATAACGTAGGTTGAATGATGATCACGAGGATTTCGCAGGTTAAAGAGGATGGTTGATTGGTCGATGATCTAGGATATTCGGGTGTTACCGCGGTTGAGTATTTATATAGTGACCATCCGAGCGACAAGGTTTGCAGTCTCGTAATGAAAACAGGGGTAGCTTAGCCCCGGAGCTAGCTTTGGGAATGTGAGGTGTGAAGGATCTATTCGCATGTGCATTGCATTGGATGTTGAATATTTAATCGAGTCGGGTTTTTACGTAACCGGCGTCGGCCGGTCGTATTATAATATTAGAGTATCTGTATAGATACTTGCTTACAGAGCCTTTGCATTGGCTAGCTAGGTATTTTGATTTCGAGCACGATATAGATCTAATCACGGACAGTTACTGGAAGGTCGACTATTAATAGTTATTAGGCATGTATTTTGGATTTTACACTAACTTTTAGTTATAATTCAAAAACTGAATCGGGCTTCAACTGCTGAGGGCTGGGAGACCTGGGTGGTCATAAAATATTTAAATGAACCCAAATCTTCGCGGCTTTACGTAAAATCTTATAGATTTAAAAGAAGTTGATTACAAATTCATATATACACTGGTATAGGTACATTTCCAAAAATTGAATTCAAGCATGATCATCAGGATGTAAATGTGGAGATGTTCAACGGATTCAATCTAGTATACGAAGACTCATCATACCCAACCCCAGACCCAAAATTCGGAATCGATATCTCCTGTGTGTTTAGAACACAACGTGCCCCATTTCCAAGCCAATCAGCATTAGACGGCCCCGTAGGGGACCACGTCATTACCGGAGGCATGGTTTCATGTTTGACATTCGTCAAATAACGACTACCATCCTCAGCAATACAAAGGAGCTGACCAGTGTCTGGTCCAAAGCATGGTTTTATATTTGCTTTCAATTTATGGGAGAACCGTCGAGCGGGATACCAATTACCGGTATCGAGCTCAAATTTCCAAAGAGCCAACTGTTCGCTATCTGGATCACAAGCGGCAAGTGACCAGAGGATCCTACCAGCGGATGGGATAGAAACCCAATCTGAAATCCTCACGGGGCCGTTCTCCCAACGTTTGGTTATGCCCTCATTAACAATTTCACCAAATTTTGGTGAATAAGGGTTTAGGTCTATTTGTGTCCAGTTACTCTTGTTTTCTTTGTCAAATCCAGTAGCGACCCAGTATTGTCCAAGACTGTCGATGTCGCCAAATTGAGAGCCGTCTAAATTTCCCCCCCATACTGATTCTTTTAATACTCTCGTCAGCGGATACTCTCATTAAATTTGAGGATGAGAGTTCGATCAGGTAAAGACTGTGGTCGAGGGTATTGTATGCTAGAGCGCCTGGGGAAGATATCTCTTCGGATAACTCCACGCGGGTAGTAGGTTCATGTGAGTTGAGGTCTAGGGTGAAAAGGCCTGTTTCATTCATAATGAATCCGCGGTCAGGACAACAGAAAGATTCCTTAGTATTTGGATTCTGAATAGGGAGGGCAACAATAGACTTGGTAGCGGTCTGGATTTGTGATATCGCGGTAACTTGGGTTTGTATAGGAACAGCTGTTATAAATATAATTTGGGTAGTGGTGGAAACCCCTGTCTTTGTGGAGATTTTTGTCTTTGTAACAGTTTTGATCTTTGTAGAGACTTTGATCTTTGTAGAAACCTTTGTCTCCGTGGAAATAGATATTATCGTGATTGTGGTGTTTTCTCTTGCAAAGGGGTTCACGGGGGCAACTGGGCACAGTTTGGTTACGAGACTGGCAGCTGGGGTCGCTGGAAGGAACCCAACGGTTACGAACATCGGGTCCACGGTCACGCTTGGCTCATCTAGCGTAGTACCAATGAAGAATCTATCTGGTGCTACGGTAGTCGATGATACCACCGGTGACTCACTTTCTGTGGTTCCCATTCCAGTACGATCCTGAATAATTGACACTTGTGGATCAGAGCTACAGAACCAAATCCGAGTGAGACCGCCTCCTCCGCATTGTTGATTTTCCACTCCAGGACATGCCGAATCGCATTCATCATCACCAAGTTTTGCAAGCGGAGCGTCTATAACTTCACTTCCGCAGAAACACCAGACGCCATCGACGGCGGCGAAAGAAAAATCGGTTCCAAAACAGCTGTTTTTACAAGCGGATTCTGTCATGGTGTTGCTGTGGTAGACGTTTTGGAAGATTTTCCTAAGACCTCTGTTGTAGCAGCCGACGAAGTGTGGGAGGCCGTGTCTACAGCTGGATCCGGAACCGCCTTGTCTTTTTGCAACTGCAGGGTGTTCATATTCGAGAGTTCTCGCGGGTTCGGGATTCGATTCTAGGTGGTCTCGTTGATTCTTGCAGAAGCCAGAGCTTCATTCCGCAAGAATAATACAGCTATTCCGATGATTGTGAAGAAGTATTAAAAGGGGGGAAACATGGTGGTAAATGATCAATTAAGTTATAGTATTGGCTTTGTAGGCTAATAAATTGTCGACTTCTCGTACCCAGATCTCCAGCTCCGGAATTAAAGAACAAGAGTACTGTGGGTTCTAAGCCTTTCATGTACCGCAGCTGGCACCATAGTATCATTAAGAAGCATTCATCTTTCTTTTGCTTTGATCATAATAATATTTGGCAATCTCCTAACCAACCTGTGACATATACTATATATATATTATAAACCCATGCGACATGCAGGCACAGAGACTGATCATGAGCATGAGGGGATTGTAGGGCTCTCGCGAGAACACTAACACACCTTCGAATTCAGAGTCAACTTCATATATATTTAACCAATTGTCAAGGGGGGCATTGATTTTCTCTGAAATTCCTTTGTAAGCTTCGCCAGTGCATGATATGTCTCATGAATGAGAACACTACTGTGCCCTTGAGATACATATGTGCATCCTCATTCTGGTTTCATACGCGAAAGCCGGTTGCAAGCTGGGTATCGTGTGAGTATATACATGACATGATATGCAGCATGGTGTTGCCTCGCCAAAATCCAACAAGGACTGTATTGTTATATCATGTTAGCCAACTTAAGTCGACATGCACATTGCATTCTGCGATATATCGGTGCGTGGGGGCATGGGATTCTGTATATTTATGGTACTGTCCTGGCACCAGTACTAGCCATGTTATTTAGCTCGAGAATTCATGGCTAGTCTATAAATAGATAAATGCTCGGAGACAGCGCAGCTAGATATCGATCGATTTGGAAAACCGACCTTAATTATATTAGCACTATACTTTTCGTAACGCTAACGCCTTTCCAACAAAATCCAAGTAATTCTAACTGAAATTTGGATCAAATAACATGTTCTATGGTCCAGGGCGATAAAACCATAGCTCAAAATAACGAAGAAGTAGGAAGGATAATCAGAAGGTACATTCCTAGTGAGAGGAACCCACGATATCGATGGTTGAGCAGTACTCGGAATCAAAGTAAGGGTCAATACGGGACCAAAAGTTGAGTAGGAACCAAAAACTGAGTAGATGTTTAGGGATTGAAAAGATTCCAAAGTTGAGTAGGTGGCTGTGTATCTACTCAATTGCAGATCAGTCAGAAGTGGAATTGATGCTGATGCTAGCGCTGATGATATCGATATATCACGATAGAATTGAAAGTGCAGAAGTAGGTAGTATAGTTAGGGTATCTACGGTAGGGCCCCGGGTCGACTCTTGAATAACGCGTTAACGGCGGCGTCTTCATGCATGAATTAACTTAATCAATTTCGAACTTGCGAATACCAATATTGTCCGAAAAGCACGAAAGGATATCAAATATCACATTAGCTCTCTAAGCAAAATATTCTCATCTAAGTACTTATATATGCTAGATTATGATTATAATGATATATATAAGACTTCTCGTCATGATGGTTCCATTAACGCTAACTACGATTAGTTACTCGAGTACAAGATCGGTCGAAATTAAACCTCGCGACATAAATAACCAGCTACCCACTCGTTTTTATTGACACGTTCCTCTGAAGCAACTGTAGCAATGTCCAACTCCGCCACTTTCGCAGTCAAAACTAACATCGCAAGCTGTAGTACCAACATTCGTTAGTATAAATATGTATACTTTCGGTTTCAGTCAGGGTACAAAGGCTAGAACAACATACGCTGGCCGCAGTTCGACATTTTTGAGAATGTGTCGGCCGGGTGTGGTTTCGAAGTCTTGTCTGTTAGATTTTGTTAGAGCCATGTGGCCGTTTATAATTAGGCAAATGGACACGAACGAAGTTTCCGAAGGTCCAAGCAAAAGTGTATTTTACGAACCTTGATTGATAGGAAACTTGGGATCATTTAAGTGAATCTGAGATGAAGTTATTTCGTGAATGTCCGGTTTGGCTAAAGTTTTGAGTAAATAAAGACGAATATTTAGTCAGAAAAACGGTGCCTTGAATGTGAAACAGCATATATATCTGAGTAGAGATCTGGTGGGTATAGTACCATTGGACGCCGGATACGAATATGCAATTGCCACGAAGGCAGAGAGAACGACGACCGAGAGCTTCATCGTATAGAACGTAATATAGTAATATATCGATTAATATAGTAATGTATACTTAGATCACTAAAGCGAAATGAAAGAAATTACAATCCTCAATTCGAGAGAGCACCTGCGCTTTCTTTTATAGTTTTCTAAAACCCAGGACCGGACTCATCTTAAAGTATCCTCGATATTGCTCTTATGATATAAGGGAACATATATTCCAGAGATATTAATATTACATCCCGATATCAATCCCATGCCCCCGAGCCCGAGAATATAGGTATGTGACCGAAAATATAGACCTTTGTGGCTACGATTTTCTGATACCTAGGAATTATTGGCTGTTTTACCATAATGGGTGTGTCTCTTGAAGAATCTTATAGGCTCATGTGTAATTCACTGCCCTGATAATTCAGAATGCAGGCCATAACAAGTGCATGTGTATCGCAATCGCATATTGCCACTTTAGGTATGGTAGGAAATGCCGGCACCTTGGGTATCTATCCGCTTTTTGGTCAATAAGACAGCTCATCATGCCGTCTTCTTCTTTCCTTTCTTTCTTTTTCTCCTTTGAAAGCTGTGATATTTTCTGTCCCGGCTGACCAGTGCGGGGCAGCTGCAGGTCACGGCTGCTAGCTTCTCCACTTGAGCTGGCACCAGTATTACACACAATTGCACAAACAAGTTAAGTTTTCGATCTGGATTTTGATATAAAGGATAAAATGAAATAAAATAAAAATAAAAAGGTTAGAAGGGAACATCCCTGCTTCGATGCCTCCCTCATCGCTGCATCGCGTTAGGCTTGTTGTAGGTCAAAAGTCATGATGTCGTTGATTTTTCGCTTAACCCGCATGCCCTGCATCATATCAACCTCACGAGACGAGCACATACGTCGAAACGCTACTCTCTTCAACCTTCCCGTAGTCCGACCTCCAACGACGATGCCAAATATCTCCACAACCTCTCTTTAGCCACCCTCCCAATTGAATTTTCCCATCAATCTCATCGATTCCCCCCAAAAATCCAAAATGCCTGCTCCCGAGGACCCCAAGATGCCCTCCTCCTTCGAGGGCAATGAGTACGCTACACCCCCACCAACGAAATCTCATTCGGAATCTATTCGGTAACTAACCATACACTGCAAAACCTCCCAGAGAATTCTACGAAACCTCAAGAACGACAAAACTTTTTCGCCGTATAACGGATGAACCACTTATCCCCCTGGGCATGGCCTTAACCTGCTGGGCTCTCTTCCGCGCCTCCCGTTCCATCCGTGCCGGAAATGATAGGGACTATACCAACAAGATGTTCAGGCGCAGAATTTACGCTCAGGGATTTACGATTGCGGCTATGGTGGGCGGAAGCTATTATTATGCGGACGAACATCGTGCGCGTAAGAATGTGGAGACTAAAGTGGCAGAGCAGAAGGCGAAGGAGAAGAATAGAGCTTGGATTAAAGAGTTAGAGGCTAGAGAGGGGGAGAGGTTGGAGTTGGAGAGGATTGCAAGGGAGGAAGCGAAGAAGTGAAGTGGTTGTTTCTTGGTTATGAGATCGAGATTTGGGATTAGAGATTTGGAGATGGGAAGCTCTTTTTTCAATTCATTGTATATTCTTTATACAGGGCCAACCGCTGCTTGTGAAGCTTGAAGTTGGATGCTAGCTATGCAGGTTTTTATACTGAATGGCGGGTTCTGGCTTTGGTTATTATGATTACCATTGTACTATAACATTCTCTCAGCATCTCTGGAAATATGCGAGGCGTTTTTGGGCAGTTATCCTCCAGGGCTATAGCCGTCTTGAAGCCATTATGGCCACAGTTTCTCAAGTGATATAAATGGAAGGGCCAAGGTGCCATTTATGGTATCTGCGGCATTAGTAGTCATCAGCAGCCCTGGACGGAGCCAGACTTCCTTGGCTGGTTTTGATATCCTTCAATATCGCCCTAGCAATATTGTCACGGTACACCTTTAATACTATGGGGAACAAGTATCGGCATCCTCATTGATAAGGCCGACTACCATACCCTGACATTATGAAAGAAACTTCAAATGTCAATCATATCCCTTCAGCTGCCTACACCCTCCCCAGGTGCTCCAGCCGCTGGAGCAGCATCGCCCTCTACAACTTTCCTCCCTTCCGCCCAATCGACCACACCTTGTAGCCTCTCCAACCTCTCCTGATAAAACCCTACTAATTCCTCCAACGTCTCTATACTTCCCTTCTTCTCCTTCGTTACCGGATCCATAATGCCGCCCGTGCCAGGTAATTTCCTCTTACCCTTCCCGACCCCTTCGATCGTTAACATCAACCCCCCATCTCCAACATCCCCCGTAGTAGTCGAAGTACCATCGCCATCACTCATCCATGTCGGTGCCTTGGTCACACTAACCCCACTAACCTGCCACTCAGGACTCAAACTATGCGCAGAGAGTATTCCCTGTCCATCAGCTGCAACATCAACCAATACAACCCTTTCGTTATATCTACCACCACGACTACCACCAGGTTTTGAAAAATGGCCCGATGAGTTACTGTCGACGTCCGCTTGGCTGCCAGAGCCGGAGTTGTTCCCGCCGGTGTTAGTACCGGGTGATTGGTTTGCAGCAGCGGAGTTGGAAAGGCTGTTTGGAGCTGAGGGGGAGTGTGCAGGCGGCGGACCAGGAAGGATGGCGAGAGGATCGAATTCGTCGTCGGAGAAGACGTATCGGACGGTGGGGTGGAAGTGGGAGGATGTGGTCGCGTCTTGGATTAAAGTGAAGAAAGGCAGAAAGGCAGGTTGTTGGTTGGGAGGCTGTTGGGTTGAGACGCTGTCGTCAGTCGTGATGGTAACGGTGGCAAAGGAAGTTGATGGCTGTTCGGTGGAGGAAATGCCTGGGAAGGGTAGCTGGGATGGTCGGGGAGTGGGTGGGTCTAGAGAGCCGGCTGTGGGCGGACGTGGAGAGCCAACGGGTAGAGATGGAGAGGGAGTAGGCCGTTGGGCAGCTGTAGCTGAAGGTGTTAGTCGCGGTGGAATAGGCTGAGGCGTAGACATCCTGTAGATATCCCTCCTGCAACTACGATGGTGGTGTTATTTGAAGCTACTATGTAAGCTATGGTGAGGATGTTACATGGGAAGCCAGCTTTTGGGCCGCGGGGAGCTGTTTGAGTGGTTAGAGAGGCCCCGAGACGAGGTTGGCTGGCTTCTTAATGCTGCTTAGAAGTCTAAGCGAAGGGAAGAACACCACAATTAGCCACTGCTATTCAGTAACGTTCACCACCTTGAGGATTGATACCATAAATTCATATGAACTATGCAGTTGTGCAAAGGACTACCATGAACTCCTCCCCATTATACCTGACGTCCCCAAATAATAACCCGGAGAAATAGCGCTAATACTATGTACAGATAAGTATAAATAGATATGTCGACATAATGCATAACCACGTTAACCATTCACAGCTTCCTTCGCTTCCCCCTCGGCCGACCCCTCCGTGATGGTAGCGGGTTCTTATGATTCCCAACTTGCCTGTATTCCTTGAATACCGTATTCACGGTCGCCTTCTCTGGCGATGCAGATGCGCCCGCCCTACCAAGAGGTGGGGCCGTAGGCGTGGTATCCCTCTCACGATCGCCTTCCCGTACTGCTTCCCTAATTGTTTGTTTCGAAAGGCAGAAATCCACGTGGTCGTTGAACGTTCTATCTTCGGCCACCTGTGGGAGGTCGCATATTGGACACGGCCAGTAGATTTCTTCGCTTCCGTTCCCCTCATCTTTTGTCTTCTCTTCATTTTCCACTTCCTCTTCTTCGTCATCACCACCTTCAAGCCCTAGCAAATCATCACTTCTCAACCCATCAAAGTATTTCAGTTCGTCCGGGTCCATTTCCACGTCATCTTCGCGCCCTATTTCAAACCCCGCCTCGGTATACTTCCCCCATTCCTCTTCCGGCCATTCCTCCCACTTCTCTTCCGCTTCAGTTCCAAACTTTCTCTTTTTAACAACAAGAGGCTTGAAAAAATCGTTTCCATTGCCGCTTTTCTTTCTACTTGATAGATTAGTCATCCTAAGTCCCATAAGTCGAAGCTTCATTGGCTTGTATTCCTCTTCCAATTTGGTTAATAGAGGTAGCGCGTAGTCATACACATCCCCGGCCTTCCAAATCGGATATGGTAAGGGTTTCTGCCGAATCGCCTCTTCATATGTGAACATCTTGACTTTCAATGCAAGCGTACGGCCCTGTAGCTCCGTTTTCGTCAGATCCTCTTCGAGGGCTTCTGCAGTTTTCCTAAGTTTTTCCCTAAGATTTGCAGTGCCCTCTAGATCAGGGAAAGTCGATTCGCTACCGATGGATTTACGGATGTATTCTTCGGCTGGACGGATCACGGTCCTGCCGAGACCCAAGAAGACGGAGATCAAGAATTCGTAGGCTTTCTGGCCAAAGAGCTATTACAAATCGTTAGAATGTTTTCAATGGCCATCGCTAAATATTACTCTAGCGAACCTTCAAGATTAATCCCCGCATGGGGTAGATATCGCCGCAGGTCTTGATCCCTACAGCCTCGAGTTCTCGTTCGAAGACTCGACCAACACCGTTGACTTTTCGGACTGGGAGTGATTTCATAAATGACATGACTGCTGAGCGGTCGTTCCCCACACGCTAGTTTAAAAAAAAATATAAAAAAAATAGGTTAGCTAACTCTACTTGATCATGTGTATATGTTTCGGAGCTAGACATACGAATTGACCGTTCGGCTTGTTTTTATTTGAACAAATCTTTGCGATTCGTGCATTCGGAGCAATCCCTGCTGAAACTGTAAGCTTTGAACGCTCAAAGACTTCCTGTCTCATCTTCTCTACGGCCTCCTCGGGGTCTAGTTTGTGCCTCTCTAGATAAGGTGTGATATTAAGATATGCTTCGTCGCAGCTAGCGGCTTCGAATCTTTCATCATATCTAGAGAGTACCTCCCGGACTTCTTTCGCTTTCGCATTGTATTTTTCGAAGTTTAGAGGAAGAAAGACGAGTTGTGGGCATAGTTTGATAGCGATGTGACCAGCCATGCCTGAGCGAACGCCAAATTTGCGGGCCTCGTAGTTACATGTCGTGAGCACTCCTTTGCCGACAGCCATAGGCACAGTTTTGAGTTCTGGTCGGTCGAGTTCCTCGACTGAGGCGTAAAAGGCGTCACAGTCGACATGGATGATTGTTTGCGACAGATCTCTCTCTAGTTCTAGCGCTGCGATATGTGCATCTGCCTTTTTCAGGTCACTTGAAGTGTCCGTTTTGTCGAGTTCGGCTTTCTTTTTGAGAATACGATCGATACGTTTTGTAAGTTCTAGATCCTTTCGCGATTCATTGACGAAGTATTTAGAACCCTTTGAGGCTTCATAGATGATTTCGGCGACTCGTGATTGGTCAACATTATCCTGCCCGGATTTGAGGACCGAGGGACCGAGCAGTTGTTTTTTGAGAGTGGATTGAGATGATGGTTCAGGGAGATTATTCTCATCATTTGCGACGCTTGTTTGGGCGACAGTAGGGGGTTGTGGATGCGGAGGGGCCGCCGGTCTTGGGCCGAACATAGGCCGTCGCCCTCGCTGACGGGATATGTTAGCATACCGCTGTTGATTAGCAGTATTAATCTTTGGAAGAGGTTGTAAATCCTCGACGAAATCTCTGTCGCCGTCCAGCATGGCTTGCAGCTACGGGATGAATATCGCGATGTCGAGATGCATACTGTCATGGAAGGATTATATAACATGAAGTAGCAGGCAGCGTATGACTGCGACAGGCCACTACACGACTGACCAAGTGAGAAAATCATAAACATAACGAGAAGGGTAAAAGGCGTGTTTGACCGGGGCCACGACATCACGTGCAGCCCGCCCGCCGCCAAAAATGCGACAAAAGTGCGGCTGTTTTTGATTGGAGACCTTTTTTAGAAACTTTGCAAACCAAAAAGGAGAATGAAATTGAAATGAGCTGGGGGAAAAAATGGGGCGTTTCGAAACAAAGAGGGTACAGTTGTGAAGCTCTCTCTTGAACGAAACGACGAATATGAACGGTCCGCGGCTGGTCGGCTGCTGCTGCAGGCCACGACACACTTCACACTGCATAGCATAGCATAGGATGTATTACAATGTCTATCATATGCATTCAATTCCGGATAATATAATACAATATCTGAAAAAGTTGTGAAGCTCCTGACGATTGTAGCGGTATCGTGATGATGACGACCAAGCAACGAGACCAGCTAGAATGGAGGGCTACATTCGATTCGCATTCCTGTTCGTTTGTCTGCATTGTCTGTCTGCATGACATTCCTCTGCGGGGACAGCAAGCGTCGATTCGTCGAGCTCTCCGCAGTCGACGCCTTAGCCTGCAGGCCTAGCGCATGAACCTTCCTCTGTTTAGATACCGATATGCGTGGCCCTTGTATGCTCGGTCGAATGACACGACTGACAGGCGCCCTATCCTGCTTGATGCCTGGTGTTTTTGTTCTACATTCCTCGAGCTGGCTGGCTGGCTGGCTGACTGGAACATGGTATGGGAGCTGGGAGCTGCAGGGTGGGAAGTGCCATGAGGAGGGAGCTGGTGCTAAGCTCGTTCGGTTCCCCCTCATCGTATCGTATCATCCGGATCTCTTAAATCCTGGGAGTATCCCCCTCTTGGGGGATCGGTCAGATGGATTTAACTCGAAATCGATTGTTGATATCATCGAACAGAGCTAGAGAGTGTATGTTGATGCAGGGCGATAGATTTTTCCGTGAGGTGACTGTGGAGTGAGTATTCTTTGTGCTGATACTTCACTGCGTAGAAAGACCCTCTCGAGACTATCCATCCTCTGCATCCCCGTACGATTTAGACAGCCTCGAGACTACCCGACTACCTCTTAACTATCCATTCTATCCATTTACCATCGACGACGAGCTTATATAATATAGTACAGGACAGTCCCGTACCCGGCTATATTTCTTTAATTATCCTCACCGGCTCCCGTCCGATATATAATACCGAACTAGATCGCAATTTCCCGACCGGGTTCTTCAGGGACGAGGCATTATTCGGTCCCCTGGCTCGACAAAAGGCAGCTCGGGACGCTGTTTCAAAGTCTTCCCGAAGAAAACCTTTGATTTGAATCGTCTTTCCTCAAATTCTCTCGCTCCGTCGACTTGACATATTCGGTTCCTTGTCTCTGGCCGCATCGAGCAGTTCGTTCATCCAGTTAGTCTTGACGATATTGAGAATCGAAGCATGCATGCATAAGGCCTGACGCTTAGAGGGACCCTTTTTCTTGAATTCTTCTCTTCCTGCGACTTGCGACTGTCAAGTTTAAACTTCATCAATCAATCAATCAAATCAATCAATCATCAATCATCAATCATCAATCATCAATCTCAATTCCAATTTCAATTCCACTTACCAGAATTCCCATTCCAATTCCAATCCAGTACGAAAGTCGAAAGTCGAAAAGTTAAAGTCAAAATTCGAGGTCAAACCCGAAGACTCATTCATACCTACATATGTCCTGACCACTCTCGCTTTGTTCATCTCCGCCTCACCAATCGACCGTTGACCGATTCCGTCGACGGTCCTTAATTTCTATAACTTTCAAAGGCTCTCACAATGCCGCTGGCTCCTGCGGGCCATGGGCCACCGTCAGGGCCTCGATTGGCCGCTCATCCGATATCCCCAGCCGGCCAACAGTCTTCGATATCCTCCCGTTCAAGCATCTCCAGACCGACACCGAGAATCACCCGCAACGACTCCTTTGCCTCGATTCCTGGAGATGTCTCTCCTGCTACTCTTCGTTCGAATGCCAATTTTGACTCTTTCCCCTCACGAAGGGCTCCCGGATCTGTAGCAAGTTTCGTGGCAGCTAGACCGCCGCCTCGATCGAGTACACCCGGCAGCACCGTGAGCTCCTCCTCGTCGCCTATGTTCTTCCACGCCAGCGATGTCAAAGGAGGTCTCCGTGCTCCGAAAGCACCGGTTCTAGCAAAGGCTCCAGTGGTGGCCAAACCGCCAGTATCCTCAGCAAAGTTTTTCTATGCATCCGACACTCGCAATGGCCCTTCGTCTCGCTCGCATTCGCCTGTCAGGGACGATCTGAACGTTAGCCGCGTTACCTCTCCTCCTCCAAACCAGACACCTCATCTCACTCCTTCCGGCAGACATGGTTCCGTCGTTTCCACAACCACCATCACTCCCTCGAAAACCACCATCACTCCCTCGAAACCTACCCCTTATGTCAAAACTAATGTCACTCCGACTAACACAACGAGACGACGAGACCTCTCACCCGATCCTCGACCTGTATCTCCTCGCACCGACAGTAGTACTAGTGGCAGTCAGGCGTCAACAGGACCCAGGTTAATGGCCAGTCCGAAAATTGGAACATCACCTCCTGGAAAACAGTCGCACTTGTCTCACCCTCCACCTCATCTCCCTTCGAATCCACCTTCTGCCCCTTCGTCGAACAGAAACTCTTTCACTGCGCCACACCCGCCACAGATTCACTCCCAGTCGCATTCCCGACGGCAATCTGCTGATTTTACACCACCTGTACGGGCTGCTAGAGCTGGATCCGTTAGCGGAGTGAGTGTATATGATCAATCTCCAAAATCACCGACTCTGCCGCTGCACGCGATATCCAGTGCCCATGCCATGATAGAGCATCAGAAGGATCTCGCTGCAGCGGCTAGACGAGAGAGAAAGGTTAGTCAAACTCCTTTGCAAAGTAGTATGAGTATTTATTTCTAACATAACTTGGTATCAGATCATGGATCTCGAAATTTCCAATGCTTCCCTCCTCGCTATCAACAAAACTTTCGAGCGCCGAATCCGAAAGCAAACAGCCGAACTTCGCCGTTTCCGTCGTTTAGCCAGAGCAGGGCTACTTTCATCCGATAAATTTAAGAAACATAAGAGAAAGAGCAGCCGGGATGTTGATTCCGAAGCAGACCCGGAAGCCGGTGCCGAATATAATTCAGGAGACGAAAGCTCAGATGAAGAAGAGCTTGACGAGGAAGAGGAAGACGACGACTTGGACGACGAAAGCTCTTCATCTGGCTCCGGCGATGGAAAAGAAGAATCGGAGAAGGATTTGGCAAAGAGAGCTAAAGACGAAAAACACCTTGCTTCGGATATTGAGAAGCATAGAGCTTTGCTTGAAGCATCTGCCAAAATGAATGCATCTCTGAAGCGCTGCCACGTTCTCGCCGAAACACTTATTGAGGAAGGAAAGCGGGCATTAGAGGTTGAAGCTGAGCTGGAAAAGAAGAGAAGAGCACCACGGGTAGTCGACTCCTCAGACTTCGATGAAGGGGTTACGGAATCGGAACTCGACACAGAACTTGATGACCAAGATAATACCACAACAGACGACAACCAAAGCGACAGAAGCGGGGCATCCACTCCCACATATTATCAAGACAGCGAGGTTGACGGCAGTGGGCCACGCAGCATCAGTGACTACGAGAGCCGGAGCGAATATGAGAGCCGGAGTGAATTCAGCGGCAGTGAAGGATATTACAGCGAAGATTATGAAAGCCAAGATGAAAGGGGTGGCAATGTGTACGAGGTTGATGCCCCGGATGTTCTCCCACGCCTTGACTCCGAATATCCGATATTGAGATTAGCCAAGATGCCCGTCATTGCGAAGGTACAGTAAATAGAAAGAATGATTATTGTTTTTTTGTGTGTTATTGTTATATTAGTCGGTTTTTCGGTATCTGTTTTTTTAAGGGAACACATCAAGCGGGAAGGCGTCACGAGGAGGAATTACCAGATCTCCGGAAACAAAACTATCAATTTTGGGATTAATATGCTTTTCGCTCTACTTTTTATTTCAGAACTTCATTTTATTTAGTTAGCCAGTTGTTTCTTCTATTTTTTTGTTTTACTGGGGTCTCTGCGGAAACTATGGTGGGCGGGGTGGACTGTGAATATTGAAATACCGGGGTGCATGCTTTTCCTTTTTTTTCTTTCTACTATTCTGTCTATCCATAAAACCGAGACTGCACAATGGCGTTTATAGCTCTTTTACTTTTACTGCCTGTTTCTGTTTTTTTTGCGAAACAAAAACCTCGCCGCTGCTACTATCAAATATTACTCTACTTACATCACCTTGATGGTTTTCCTTCTTCTCGAGTTTCTTGACTGGGTTCAGGGGTTTTTTTTTTCATTTCTAAACTAACTGTATAGCTACTTTTCTAACTACATTCGCTCTTTGAACATGCATTTATGGTCTCTATTTTTTATACTCTTACTCATTGCTTAGTTCTTTTCCCTCGATGAGTCTAACTAGGACGTCGTCTCAGCTCCTCGCATCCTAGTCCTCTGTTCCTTTCACATATGCATTAACAAGACTGGCATTCGTTTTTTTCCCGTCCTTGCTTGTTCTTTTCTGTTAATTTATCTTTATTTGAGAATTCATCGATTGTGTCTTCACTGATACACAAAAATTTATGCATGGCGGAGAAGGTATTTCGCTTTTTGGGGGGTCACAGTACTAGCAGTCTCGTTGGTATCAGGGCAACAGAGACTCCGAATCTATGCTTTTCTCTCTCGACGACGGGGCTCTTATAGTTTTTTTTCATATATATAGACAAAGCGTGGGGATTCGAATGTAAAGTAGTTAATAATATAGACTTTATCTTATAGTCTTCCGATTCAGAAGGGTGTTTTTCTCCTTAGGCATAGGTCCGTGGTAGGTAGAACTGAGTTCATGAAGAATGCCTATACATAGCTTCGAATTCTACAACCAAAGGGCAAGTGTCACTTTACAAATTTATATACATTTAGTTTATAAATAAATTTATATTTCATTTCAGAGAAACTGTTGCGTATAAATGTTAACGAAAATTATTAACCAGCCAGCTCTTCTAATACTCAGAAACTATCAGAGAAACTTAGTTTTAGAGAAGCTGCTAGTATTAATACGTACATAAATTTATGTGGGCTCATCTCATTTTAAGCTTTTATATATATAGTATGTAAAGGATCCTCATGGTCCATCTTTGCTCAGGGATAGATTTTATTTCCCTAAACAAGATAGAATCTAGGGTTACGCCGTAATATAGTATATCATATATTTAAGGGTATTAAGATTGGCAAAGCCTGGTCTTACCACCGCATGCTTAACTAAGTAGTTAGGAGTCTATAGGGTTATTTTCGTTGTCCTGGCCTGGGCCAAGAAGGAAGCATTCTATGTTGAAAGGGCTCTGTAAACAATTGAGCATATATACCCTAGAAACCATGCTCAAGTGAGAAGATGTACATGCGTGATCAATTTTTGCTGGGAAGAACTGCTATAATGCCACCTTGAGAACAGGGGATTAAACTATAAAGGTATGAGTCGAGGTTGCCTATTGAAACCTCGTCGAAGAATTGAAATTTCGCGATCAATTCTCCTGGGGATGCATGTAGCAGGAATCGTATCTTAGCTTTAAGGGATGACTTGAATAACAACACTGTAGGCTAGAGTGGAGAATGCAGGCAAAAAAAAGCCTAATAAGGATGAGTGGTAAGGCGGTCCCGCAAGAGCGTGAGGTAGAGACTGTCAATGCACAGCGTGAAGGAGAGTCTAGAATTGGTAGCGCAACACACAAGTCTGGTTGGTTACGAGACTGAAGTCTGGTTATGAGACTGAGTCTAGAACATATTGTGTTGTGTGATGTCGATAATGTGTTGTCGATGTTGGAAAGTTTTGCAGCGCAGATCGCTGTGTTGTTTGGCAACTGCCAAACGGCCCTGTTTCAGGCTTGTCTACGCCCTTCGAGTTTCAGGCATTCCGAGTACCAACTTGTACTTGAGTCTATTTCTGTAATTACTACTTGAGTCCTAATGGCACCGGATGTCTACAGTTCCGATTCTGTGAGAAAGCTAAGCTATGGCTAAAGTATCTCAAATACGAACTGACAGTTCGATATTGTTGGGGATTATAGATATGGTGGTAGACTATAGACGTCATGTGGCCGATACATCGTGACCTGAATAGATTGGAGTGCCTCCCAACCCAACGGTAGAGCAATGCAATATGCAGGCAAGCAGCTAAGGTCTCCACTATACTGCATTTGATACTCCGCCTCCGCGCCCATATCATGACGGATATTAAAACACTAAGTCGATCGAAGGGCCTTTCGGGTTGGAGGAAACTGGAACCTTACATGTTCTGAAGTGAAGTACTTTACATGCTTAGTTCCTGTCCATATAATAAGCTTGTGCTACGGCTCTAGACCGACCGACCGATCAAGTCAAATCAAGTCAGCCCAGCAGTTTCGCCTTTTCCTTTGATCTTCTCCCTTCTCATCTTCTTTATCCCCTTCAACTGTAATATTTTATATTTTTCATCTCTTATAATCTTTGTCGTTTCTCATATCCTTCCCTTCCCTTCATTATTATACATCTAGATTTTGAATAAAACGTTTCGTTCTTGTGTCTCTGTCGTTTGGTTAGAGTGCATTTCCAGTGTCGTCATAGCCTTGTCGCCGGGAGATTGCGTGTCGCAGCTTGACTTCTTAAGGCCCGTCATTCTGTCTCGCTGTTCGTTTAACCCCAACCAACCACTACTAATTAGCCACTCCATAATATACTTATCCACCCTCTCACACCACGCTCCTTCTCTTCTCCACCGCTTCCCCGGACTACTTCCGATATCATTCAAACAGACATAGATCGATAGGCGATTTCGCAATCTCCAACCTCATAAAACTATACCTTAATATCTTCCGGCGTGCCATAGTGCCGCTGTGTTAAACCCGATCAGCTATGAGATACCTAGCCTTACTTTCGGCGCTCTCCGTCGCACCCCTATTAGCCTCGGCCTTCAACTATACTACCCCGAACCCAAGATCTTTCTCGCCGGCACTTAATAATAACAAAACGAAAGACTGTCCACCTTGGTACGGTTGCCCAAATTTTTTGATTTGCGATTGGAATCGGGTGGTAGAAAGTGTGTGAAACTAACACCGGGCGTATTTTGTCGCAGCTTCAACTGCCACCTACCGGTCCACCAATGTAAGCAGTTTGCGAACTGCAATTCGTACAACGGAAGATGCGACTGTCCTGCTGGTTGGGGAGGAGACGACTGTAGCGAGCCAGGTCCGATATTACCTTTTGTTCCCAGGTGCTATTTTAGGCGCTAACAATCCTCGGCTGAATAGAATGCGGCGGTCTCAGCGATGGACTGGATCGATACATCCGACCTAAAGGCGAAAAGTGTAAATGCAAAGATGGGTGGGGTGGAATCAATTGCAATCGTATGACACAATATACCTCAAGACTCGGTTCACAACCAAGAAGCTAATAGACAACAGTCTGTACAACCAATGATGCTTGTATTTCTCTCATGCCGGAAGGCGTTGAAGGTACCTGCTACAAGGGCGGTCTTGTGGTGAGGGAGAACTACCAGATGTGCCGAGTTACCAGTACGATTCTCTAACACGATAATGCCATCATGGATATTTACTGACGTGGGTGCAGATAAGAAGATCCAGGACCAATTGGGGGATTCGAAAGCCGATGTTACCTTCGCCTGCGACGCAGAAAAAGAAGAATGTAATTTCCAATGTAAGAAATCCCGTAAAAATATCGTATATGAAAAGACTTGGGCTAATTTGCCGCCGCCGGATAGTCTGGGTCGATGAGGAGGAATCGTTCTATTGCGCTCTCGACAAATGCACATTCGAAATGGACTTCGGCGCCAGCAGCAACGTCACCCACTATAAATGCGAGACTGTCAAGTGCAAATGTATTACGGGACGAATGATGTGTGGTAAAGATGGGTCTCTCGATATATCCGACTTCCTTACAGAGGAGATCAAAGGACCTGCCGAATTCTCCTGCACTGCTTCCTACGACTCCTCTGATACGAAGAAGGACGGTTGTTCCTTTTCCGAACCGGCTATGAATCAGTTGATTAGCGATGTCTTTGGCGATAAGAGCATCTTTTTGGACTGTAATTCGGCCGAATGTGTGCCAAGTTCGCTCATTCCTGGCTATAAACGGCCCCCGAAGAAGGTCAACAAAGCCTTGATCGCCGGGGCAGTGGGAGGCTCTGTTATCACTCTGGCTGCAGTCGTTGGATTACTCTGGTTCCTTCATAGGAAGTCGAACAAGTCTGGCCTTGGCCCTATTCACCTTGGATTGGATGATGATGAGTCCAGCAAACTTATCACCGAACATAAGCCTGCATCGCTTCTTTTCGAGGATGTCTCTTACTCGGTTAATGGCAAGCAGATTCTCTCTGGTGTCCATGGAGTTGTTAGTCCTGGTCAAGTCATGGCGATAATGGGTGCTTCTGGAGCGGGAAAAACAACATTCCTCGATATCCTTGCACGGAAGAACAAGCGTGGTACTGTCGGTGGGAAGATCCTTGTTAACGGACTTTCCGTTAGTGATGATGAGTACAGAGACGTGATTGGTTTTGTCGATCAGGAAGATACCTGCATGCCGACATTAACAGTTTACGAAACAATCTTGAACAGTGCCCTGCTTCGTCTTCCCAAGGATATGGACTTTAAATCAAAGCAAACTCGGGTCATGGAAGTTATGCAACAACTTGGCGTCTTGGGAATCAAGGACTCACTCATTGGATCTGAAGAAGGGGAGCGTGGTATCTCTGGTGGAGAAAGACGCCGTGTCAGTATCGCCTGTGAACTCGTTACCAGTCCTGCAATTCTCTTCCTCGATGAACCCACCAGTGGTCTTGACGCCTACAATGCCTACAACGTTGTCGAATGCCTTGTTTCTCTCGCTCAGAACTACAACCGCACTATCATTTTCACAATCCATCAGCCGAGATCCAACATCGTTGCACTTTTCGACCGCCTTACCCTTCTTGCAAAGGGCCGAATGGTTTACTCGGGTGACTTCAGAGCGTGTCAAGATTATTTTGCCGGCTGTGGATACCCATGTCCAGCTGGTTTCAACATCGCTGATTTCTTGGTTGATCTGACAATGCATGCAAGTCATAAGAGAACAGTCCCTAGCGAAGGAAATGGAAGCTCTGAACCAAGCTCTTCGTCTACCGCAACTGAAAGACCCCAGCTTACCGGCCGCAAGAGAACGAACTCTGTCCGAGACCGCCAAGAACGTGCTCTGTTTACCCGAAAGTCTAGTGGGCTCGGCCAAAGTGCCGATGATGTATCACTCGCCTCCGTTCCTGATGAATCTGAAGCCCTCCTCGCCGACCCCGATCGTGAAGACGATGCAGGCCTTCTTGAGGGCTCTTTCACTGCCCACTCCGATCTAGACGTTCTCATTACTTCTTATCTTAACAGCGATATTTCTAAACAAGTTCATGACGAAATCCAGCAAATTGTCACCACAGCCAATAGCACCGATGGTGATGCTCACGCAACTCTCCTGGGTACTGGTCCTATAACAGGTTTCAAGCGCATCGGTTGGTTCGAACAGTTCTCTATTGTGTCAGCGCGTACCTGGAAGAACCTCTACCGAAACCCCATGCTTATGCTTACTCACTATGCTATTCCTATCGTCCTCGCCTGTCTTTGCGGCTTCTTGTTCTACGGTATTACAGACGATATTGCTGGTTTCCAGAATCGCATGGGTCTTTTCTTTTTCGTCCTTGCCGTCTTCGGATTCAGCGCTTTGACATCCCTCCACGTCTTTTCTCAAGAACGACTATTATTTGTTCGTGAGCGTGCGAATGGCTATTACGCACCGATCACTTACTTCTCCAGCAAAGTTGTTTTCGACATCCTTCCATTACGTCTCCTCCCACCAATCATACTGGGTGCGATAGTCTACCCCATGGTTGGATTGTTACCAGAGTGGGATGCATTCTTCAAGTTCCTTCTTGTTCTGGTCTTATTTAATCTTGCTACTGCGACATTGTGTCTATTTATTGGTATAGTTTTTAAGGATACTGGTATTGCAAACTTAGTGGGCAGCTTGGTGATGTTGTTCAGTTTGCTGATGGCAGGTTTACTGTTGAATCACGATAAGATTCCAGGACCTGCCAAATGGCTACAAGTGGTATGTTGTATTCTCCCCTCCTCCTCCTATATGCAAACATACGACTAACATGGAACCAGATATCGATCTTCCACTACGGGTTCGAAGCACTGATTGTCAACGAGGTTACCACTCTGCAGCTAATTGATCGCAAATATGGACTGGATATCTCAGTCCCCGGAGCAACCATTCTGACCACTTTCGGCTTCAATAACCAGGCCTACTGGGGAGATGTCATTGGACTCGGGGTATTCTCTGGAGTGTTTTTGGTACTAGGCTATCTGGCCATGCACTTCATGTTAGTGGAAAGGAGATAGTTGCAAACATGAATACCCCTTGGGTGGTATCCAAGCTATCGCCATCCCATAAAAGCCAAGGCCAGATGCTCACAGTGCCTAGTTCTTGGCCTGGCCTGCTCGAATAGCCAAGAAGCGAGAATATCTAAGGCAACCTGATAGCCACCCCCCGGTTTACTATCATTTCAACATGAAGAGGGGGACCAGATTTGTAAGAGGTACGTTAATGAGATGGACGAAAGGTCCTTAATTGAATCTTGTATATGAAGCATTTTTTGATGTCACTTTTCACACTCTTTATTCTTTTTATCATTTTTCTTTTTCATTTTGGAGACCACTTGGGAGTTTTATTATGGTTTGCGGATAAGTTGTACTATGATATCAGATTGGTGCATATTTTGTTTGGTTTACACGATATAGGCTACAGAAAGAGAAAGAGGATAACATATAGAAATATATACAAATATATATTTTCGTCAATTGATTTCTAACAGTCGCGAATTGATCGCGAAAGCGAGCTTCTGTGATTCGATTGTGCAATTTTGCATTGTTACGCCACAAGACTACAATTGTGATTGGGTGATGTTCATGTTTCCGGCAAGGGGGGGTTAGTTGAGTCGAAGGGCACGGGGTCCCGCGTTTTTGACTCATAGCTGCATTCCGCATAGGCGTGTTCAATCTTAGCCGGTTGCACGCTGCACGCGTGCTAGCTACGTTAGATGGTATGAGTAACATAATGGCAATATTCTCGGGGAATATACCGAAAGAAATCATGCCAGTACGACAATCGAGGGTATTCGAATATAAAATGAGCGACTTGTCGCTGCTGTCATATCTATTCGTTCAATCAAATCAGAAGTTCATCAATTGATCATAATCAATTTAATTTAATTGAACAGCAAGCCAATATGGTAGCCACAATCCTCTCCCTCCCTAACGAAATACTTTCAAACATCTTCAACGACAGATGTCTTTCCAATGCGGACCTCACCAGACTCCAATTGACTTGCAGTTTGTTCCGTGATAACATCGAACAACAAACCTCTCGCCGGTATACCTTCCGAGTCGACGCCCAAGGCCACCCCACATGGCGTCTAATCCGGTCCCTTCTCAAGAACCCAAAACTGGGTGAACGGTTCAGCGAAATCACCGTTCGATGGGAACGTCGAAATGCATCAAATAAAGAAACCTGGACGGAAACATGGTCATGGGAAAGAGATGAAATTGAAAAGATCCATGACCTTTGCGAAAAATGGTGTATTGACGATCGTACGCAACGTTGTATCGGATATGGAATAAATTCTGAGGCACTCCTGCCGTTGTTACTGGTGTTTACGACGAATTTGAAATCCTTGGATTTGGGAAATATTGACGTCGTGTTGGTGACGCATACGTACCAAGAATGGAGGAGCGGTGCGGCTTTATGGGCCATCGGTGAATCCGAACATAGTGATCCTCAGGCGGAGTTTGATGAAAAGTGTCAAAGTCATAACCCAAGAGACAGGGATATATTCTTATTTGAGAATCTTCCGTATCGACTATCGTCGAGGAGGGAGTCAAGAGCAAGAGCCAAGGATTTGTATAGTCACTATATACATCGTGGTGAAGACCCCATGAACAAACCGGAGAGAACATCACCAGATCCTGATTCAGCTGTCCTCCCGGGATTAGCTAACCTTGAGCATTTCCGGATTGGAAGTGAGAGCGTCGAGGGATATGGAAGCGAACCAGTTCATAGTCTTGATGTTTTTGCGTTTCTCCTTTTACCAGCGATCAAAGCTATTCAGGCATTTGGAGTCTCTCATCTTAAACCTTATTCTATTGGGGGTTATACAGGTTCGATCGGTGACGAAAACGTATCTACGGTGAAACATCTAGTTCTCCAGACGGTGGGGGGTGGGCGCGCGCACACGAGGATGCTCATGCTGGGGCCGGCGCAGGCGCAGGTGCAGACAAAAGTAACAACGTTTGTTGATGTGGTCGCTGGGATTACGAGAAATCTCGAATCGGTTTATGTTAAAACCGGAGAGGATGAAGGAAGTGAAGCCCTGGGACGGGCTTTCTTGGAAAATAACAAAGCGACATTGGTACCAGCAAATGTTATTGTTGACGGTGATGGGTTCGACGATGAAGGAGTGTTCGTTCCGGATTTGGAAAGGAAAAAGGCGCTGGCCTTGAAGCAGAAGCTTTGGGAGCAGAGTCGTGGAAATCTCATGGCATCGAATGTAAGTGCGATATCATCGGTTGTCACTCCTGTCGACGCGATTAATTACCCAGGGACTTAATTCGTACGTTTGCATGTATAGAATAAACAGTCTCCTCTAGAGACCCTTCAGCCGGACATCCTATTCAAGGTTACTTCATTCCTCGAAAAATGCGATTCATTCAATCTCATTCTATCTTCAAAAAACTTTCAAGATGCCTGTTACCGTCATAACTGGTTTAAACTTGGATTCAATAACAGCTCTCTCATATCTCATGATGATCTAGTCATACACAATACACTCGCTCAGCTAGAGTCACCTATTCACATTGGATGGTCGCTCGGGGTCCAAGACGGTGTTCCTCCTGAGTTCTCGGTTTTACGAGCGACGCTAGAGGCTATAAAAAATGGGGATATACGAGGTCCTAAACATATTGAGCTAGACCTTACTAGTTATCGTAAGTGAATCCCGGGCACTAAAGTTGATTTCTTTTTCTTGTTTATGGACAGTTCGATGATTTCTAACATTTTAAAATCTAGAGCCCGATGATAGCGTAGAAAGAATACCAAATCCATGGTATAGATTATTTGAAGAGAAAAATGAGCCTGAATCAGATTCGGAGTCGCCTTTAACTACCATACTTCCTTTTGGCAAAGCCAAAACTTCGGAGGATGATGTTCCGTTCAACAAACATACCACCGTCTTAAGCATCTTCAAGTCCTTTTCAAAAGAAAAGGATCCTTCTGAAAAATTTCGAATATCTATCAAAATCAACCTAGCCGATATCTCGATCTTAAAATTTTGCGACATGACGAAGGTGACAAATCTTCGATTGGAAGAAATCTGGGATGGCAGACAAAAACGCATCGGAAGGAGCGTTGATGGGCTTGTTATGGCACTTTCTGGGCTGACGGACCATCTAAAAACGCTTTCATTAGCAGGGGAGCCATACAGACGGAATGCTAGTAAAGAGTTCGAACCTGCAGATTTATGGGATAAACTCCAGGTTCTTCAAGAGGTAGTCTGGAAAATGAAATCGCTTCGTTCCCTTACCGTCTCTCACCATTACTTATTCCACCCTTCATTTATCCTTTTGCCCCCAGAAGGAGTCACAAGCCTTACGTATTTAGGCATTATGTCGCCTTTATGGTGGCGAAAATTCGCGAGTTACCATTTTGCGGGCGTCGAAGAACTAACTCTGGGGTGTGTGGGCTTGGGGGGAGATGATGGTGCAGAGAGAAAGTATTTGCAGAGCTCGGGGGAAGAGATTTGGAACCAACCTGAGGAATTCAGGCTGGATAGTATTCAGATTTCGGGATTACGCTGGATTAGTTTCGAGGATCTAGCTGACTTCGGTCTTCATTATCCAGCCGACCTTCTTCCATTGGTATTGCAAAATAATCCAAGGATTTCAGAGCATTCTATAAAAGTTCTTGTGAAGGACAGATCGGGTCGGTTCAATGGTGGAAAATTGAAGAAAAGGCTACCGGCGTTTGTTGAAAGACACAGTCGGCGGCTTTTAGATATTCTTCAAAAGAGTTATGCTGATTTGAAGGACGAGTCTATTCTGGAATATCTGTTGACTAAAAAGACTTTACCGAACGATCGGATTGCTGAGGGATTGTTTGAAGCAGAAATAGAGAAGGTGATGGCAGAACGGATGGTCAAGGAATTTGAGGAGAGATTTGCAGCCATTTCCGCGGAGGAAACTACGAAGGCCCTCAGGAGGAGTTTGATGGATTAAGGTGTAAATTTCTTCTTTGGCTTTGCTATTAGATATTAATTTGTAGTTTGATATGAAATTGTCAATAAGCACCCTCGATTCATAGGTAGATGTTTGAGGAAGACATCTCCGGGCCCGCCAATTTATAGACCGAGAATCATGCATTTAAAAGAAAAAACGACATCAGTTATTCAACTCTAAGCCTTTGCCTTCCCCTTCCCCTTGCCAGCTTCATTGTCCCCATCGTCGTCACTATCCTCGTTATCACTCTTAATCTCCTCAAACCTTCCCTCCTGCATCGCCGTCCTAACCGGATTCTCGACATTAATAACCCCAGTTCTATTTAACCTCTCAAACAATACAAATAACTTCTCCGCTTCCCGTTCCTTTTCCTCATCTGTCATGTCTTCCAATCCCTTAAGACCCGATGCTTCAATATCTCTCAGTTCATCATCAAGGTATTGACCTGTTATCGGGTTAATCCTCTTATTCCTACCACTGCCCCCGTCCCCAGATTCCGCGGCACCAATTTCTTCAAGTGCCTCCGAGGGAATTGGAATTCCACGCATCATCAAATAACCGGAAGCATGGCCATATCCTACGTTTTTCACGAATTTAACTGGATCTTCATCTGATATTACGAATAATAGAGTTTGCAAGATAAGCCGAGTGTTGGTGGTTGTGGGCGAGCTTGCTAGTCTTAGTAGTCGGGCTGGGAGGGTAGCGCTATTCGTAGAGCCTAGAGGCGAACTTCGTTCTTTTTCTGAAGGGAGTAATGTTTCATGAAGAAGGGTTTTGACGGGAGCTGGAGAGAGAGGATAGATTTCTATCAGGAGTTTTAGAAGAGATGCGGCGTGCGTGTCGAAGTCGTCTGCTGTTGTGTTGTTGCTGGTGCTGGTGCCGCTGCGAGAAGTGGTTGATGATGATGATGGGATAACAGCAGATTTATCGAAAATTTTTAGGATTTTGGAAACGTGAAGAGTGGGGTTTGAAGGTGGGAAGAAGGCAGTTTGGGAGTCTGTAGTTGTTGGGGGGATATTACTTAGGGCATCGAGGATGTGATGGGTTGGGGCTTGGAGCGGGGGGGATTGGATGGGTAATGCTGATAGAAGGGTGAGGAGGTGGGGAATTGTACTGTATTTGTTAGTATGTTGTTTCATATAAAGTGGGGGGGGGGTAGAGAACTTACGGGCCTAGCATGGTGGATACATCTGAGAGTTTCGTGGTAAGAGTGTAGAGAAGTTTGAGAGTATCTTGGAGAGCCATTGTTTGCATCATTGGAACTGCTAATGAGGAGGCAGTCGATGCGGCGGTTGTATAGGCAATTGCATGGCGAGAGATTGCCTAGTTGATCTTGTTTTTAGATTTTGTGTTTTATATTTAATCAAGCTTCAGGGATTGAATTCCTACTGCAATGTTATTTTCAACGAGATGGTGCTCGTTAGCCCATTTGTTTATGAGGTGGTCGTCTTTAGCAAATGTAGTGGAGAAGAATAGGATTCTTCCTAATAAGAACTCGTCGTCGACATTCTCGCTCTAAACTTTTATTAGACAGATATCTTAAATTCAACAGGACATCTAAAAGAAGATAACTTACTTTGTATGCTTCACTAGTCTTTTCGACGTATCCAGCATCGATAAAGTATTGAACCATTTGTCGATCGAGGTATAATGCATTTGCTAGACATCGCAGTGCCTCTCGAGAGGAGTCTGGGTTGTTAGGACGAAATGCAACTTCTGCAAGAAATACAATTCCCTCGGAAGAGTAGATTGCATCAGAACCAGTGACGGTACGGCCGTAAACCTTTAGTTTTTCAAGAATTGCAAGTTCCTCTATCATTTATCGTCAGCATAATTATTTCCCTACTACCCAAGAGGTGACAGGGTGTGTTGTTTTTGTGGTATTTGAAGGTAGGAGGTACAGACCTTGGGGAGTTAGCTTCTGTTCTGTGACGTCGGCGCGAAGCTGGTCCATTAAGGAGGCCACAGCTGCCCGTTTTACTGGAGATTTCGATGGCAAGTTAGAATATTTATATGATACTCCCTTTTTCTATGGCATTTTCTTATAAGGGGCGCGTACCGTTGGTGGTGTTCGACATAGTTGATGTATCAACAGTACAGTACAGTACTAGTGAGGGTTCAAGAGTTAAGCTAGAGATTAATTGACGGAGCTCAGAATTAGTTTGAAAATAGGGAAAAGAACAGATGAAAAGGGAAAGAAGAACCCGAGAATACTAGTATATATGATATAAAATAAAATGGTATTAGAATAAGGACGTACAAACAAACTGACAGAGAAAGGCGACGTCAGGCAATTGAAGGGACCGTTCACGAGGGAAATTACAATAATCTTGTGGCAGCAGATTGGACCAGGACAATGGCTGTATGTGTGACCCACAACCAATTTAACAATGCAGCAGTTCGATCAAAAACGATGATTTCTAGCTGCTATTCAGTTGCAACGTTGGATATAATCATATCCACTGAGCTGTGTTTAATATAAGCTTAAGGTCCTTGGACAATTTAATGCTTCATCTTTTGATTTGGATTCGGATGTTGCCTTGTCATTTTTGTAACGGTTTGTTTGTGATAGGTTAAATTACTATCTCTGCCTCCCAACTAACTGTGCTTATACTTAAGTATATACCTAGGTACTTACTTAATTATATAGATATGGAAAGACTATGTAAGTACAGTGGTATGCTGGGGATGTGAACATGACAGATGCATGGAAGTGGAGACTCGGGATATGCGCTAGAATGAGGGCTGGCTAGCGTGGACAGTATAGCAACTAGTAATATATCATTTATTATAAAATGTGCCATCCCAGCTCATTACATACACTTATAATAGCTGGTTACTAATGGGTACTTCTTCGCAAGATTATATAAAAAATATGTAAGGTATCAGTCCACCGGAGTCCATCCAGTCGAATCAAACCGGCTGTCGGGTGTGATTCAATCAATTCGAGACTAATGCAATGGAGGATGGCGAAATCCCAGGCGGGGTGTTGCACGTTGTGAGGATTAGAAATCGCCCCGCTCCGGTGCCACCCAAAGTGCCGCTATAAAATTCCTGTCGGCTGCCTTCTCCCAGCCGATAAAAATAGCTATGCAACAGAGCATAGCTGTGAAAACCCCGGCAGATCAGATAAAAAAAAAACCTCTCCCTCTTCCCTCTCCTTTCCTAATCTTTACCATCTCAATCTGATTGATCAGATTTCCGACCTTCTTCGATCAGATTAGAAAGTACTTACAGCCTTATTGTCACTGTTACTGTTACTGCCACTGTCATTGTCATTGTCATTGCAAGTGCATTGCATTGCATTGCCCCTCCACGTCCATTCACAGCTACCCCTCCACCCGCCAAGCTCGATCGCAACCCGACCGAGGCTTAAGATTTCGAATTCATCCCACGGAAAAATTCACAAAATGGCGACACTACACACTCCAACAACCGTCGAGGCCTTCCGAGAGGTCTTCGCTTCGGTTCCCGATAATATCCTACTTGCAATCTCCTTTCACACATCATGGGCTGCTCCCTGCAGGCAGATGAACGAGGCGTTTGCCGCCATTGCCGGCTCTTCTTCACCCGACAAGGCCGTCTTCATCTCCATAGACGCCGAAGAAGTCCCCGACGTCTCCGAGGAATATGAAGTTTCCGCTGTTCCTTTTTTCGTTCTCGTCAAGAATCGCCAGATCTTACGTAAGATCTCTGGTGCAGACCCGAAGGAACTAAACGAAGCCATACAGTCGCTCAGTGGTGCTGCCGGCAAGGTCCTCCTTGCCATCCCTCCTCCACAACAGGTTGCTGCTCCAGCTAGCAGTAACTATGATTCTGCCGCTGCTGGTGGTGCAGCCTCTGCAGACCCCAACGGTACCACAGATAGCGCCACAGCAGATGATGTTGAGTTAGAGGAGGAGTCATTACATGAACGCTTAACAAAACTTGTCAATGCTGCCCCGGTCATGCTGTTCATGAAGGGTACCCCGGCAGAACCCAAATGTGGATTCAGCAGGCAGCTTGTGGCTATTCTTCGGGAGCGTAATATTCGGTACGGGTTCTTCAATATTCTCAAGGATGACGAGGTTAGACAGGGATTGAAGGAATACAGCGATTGGCCAACTTATCCCCAGCTGTACCACGAGGGAAATCTGGTGGGAGGGTTGGATATCGTCAAGGAGGAGTTTGAGAATAACGAAGAGTTCTTGAGCGAGCAGGTGGTTCCATCGTGATCAGATGATTGATGGATATCTTATTCTCTTTTTTTTATATATCTTTTCCTGTTTCTTACTTATGAGACTAACAAGAATCGACATTCATCATGTGTGGCCTTTTATCCTTTCTGTCTGCCGATTACCACTTCCCTCTCGCAAGCAAAAGAAAAAGAAAACTAAAAACCTCATTTTTTTTTTTATATCAAAGTGGGATGGTGGATGAGGAGGTGTATCGGTAGCACCTATTATGGTATTTATGCGGGACCCTGGACGGCGAACAAGAATATGGAACACCGGTCGGGATACAGGAAATGCACTCTTTTACAATGCCTCTTTTTTGTACTTAAAGATATCCATGTTTTACGATTTTCAACGATACGAATCCAACTAGTCAAAGAAGAATATGCTCTTAAATAAGATTTTTGAATCTAGATCGATGTGTGTCTATACATTATACCGTAGACTGGCCAATCTAGAGTCGCCTATTCACGATATGTGGGCCCCCCAAAAGGCTGCAAGGGTCAAGACGCACAGTGACATCATCGTTCTTACAATCGAGATATCCAATCTGGCACTTTTGCATCGATATCAGATTCTAGAATCCGAAACCTCGAGCTCTCCTTTGTGTCCCAACCTTATAATTTTTTTCCTTTGATTAAGCTTGGGGGCATCGACAGGGGACTAGCTACTAGATCTAAACTCTCCGTCTCCCCTGAGCCCACCAAAAACTTTAGCCAATTGTCGACGGCGCTCACCGCTCTCGGAACTGGCCGCCGCTTCGAGCGCTTCTTCTGTTTGAGCTTCCTGATAAGATGCGAATTCCTCCAGGTTTGTGAGCACACTGCAGGGGAAGAATCTGCAGGCGGTTTTCACAGCGTTCCCACCGATTCTCGACGGTATTTGGTGTCCATGGGCCTGTTCTGTACTCGTCATTGGCCGTGCTGACGACTCGAATCAGCGAACTAATAGCCATGGCCATGGCCAGCCATGCAGCCAGGCCAGGCCAGGGCGGAAACTGATAATGTGACTACGGTGACTTGGAGTTTAATCGTAGGAAGAAAGAACCAGCCAGCGAATGATTTCTTTGAGTAACTTACTTTTCACAAGTAACCTCCACCTGTACTGTACTCTTACTCTTTCTCCACGATCTCCTTGCATTTGCATATTCGTCTCACAATTCAAGACTTCGGTTCATTCGTATCGCATCGTTGTGTCGAGTATTCCTTTCAGGGTCTGTTTAGCTCAGTCTAGCCTAGCTTTGGTCATTTAATCTTCGCGATCGATATCATCATAACCACCTCACCGTACAGCTATCGAGCTATCAAGGTAGAATACTTACCTACTTCCGTCCTGATCCCAGCGTCATACCGCTGCCTGGCACCATCGACATCAATTATCAAGTGACGCCAGGCCAGCTGTAATCCAGACGCTTCTAGATCGCAGTAGTACACAATGACTGGTGGTGAGTGCGAGTTTGAGCTATTCTTGTCCGATGTGCTGCACATCTCCACACCTCTCACGCCATGACCCCCTCCCACTCCCCATTACACACATCCCGACAGCCAGGATCCCATTCTCACGAGACCTCACACCCTCCCGTCTCCCGTTCCGTTTTCCATCCTCGTCTAGACCATCTAGTAGCCTAAAAGCCGCGAATTAGACCGCTAACTGTGATTCAAGCTGGCATAACTTCCTTCTCCCCAGCTGGTTCCGCAAACTCGTCTCCGTCGCATCTCCCAACGCATGTAACCAACCACCCAGACTCAGACGACGAATACTCCCACCTAGGTCACTCTCTCACCTCACACGACAGCAAAAGCGGCTTGACCCTTGCCGGTCTTAAGTCCCAAATTTTCAATGTTGACCGTCCAAATAATACTAATACCGGTCACCCCTCTGACGACCAGCGCGATGATGAATCCCCAGAGCGAGGTTCGGACGAGGAAGAAGCGAAACATCAACAGCAAAACGCATTCTATGACTATCAAGAAGATAAGGCCTTGAAGCAAACGGATGCGAAGCTTTTCTATAGCCAATTATCTCGTGTTAATACCATGACTGGTCAATTGGTCGATGCTGGCGTGTCGCAACAAGGGTCTGTGGCAGCTTCGCCAGCGATAGCACCTAAATCCGCACAACCTTTCAGTGGATTCTCCCCGTTGGACTATTCGGCGCGTTTGCAAGCTAGTAGGGGTGGAAGTAAAGCGGGGAGCGTGAAGAGCTACGGTGCGCAGGCACAGAAAGCCATGCCTTTAGGGTATGGGTCGTTTGAAAAACCACTAGGAGAAGCAGAAGTTCAGGCGCCGAACATGACAGGTTTCAATGCGATAAATGACGGCCCTGCAGCAGCTAATCAAGCTATCGGTGGAGGTTATGCAGCCCGTAAGTGGTGCATTCTATTGTAGTCGTTATTGTTGTGTCATGGAATTCGTGGCTAACCCCGAGATAGAGGATGCTGGTATCACGGCCGAGCTTCAGACTATCTATACGAATGTGCAGAAGATTCTCGATCTCCGACACAAGTATATTCGACTGTCCCTTCAGGGTCCGACTGACAACCCGAAGGATGACGCTGCTTGGAAGATTTATCCACCGCCCCCGCCCCCTGTTTGGGTTCCAGAGGGCTCGCAGGTGCTGCCTCCACGGGATGATCCAATGTATGGCACGGCGAATATTGATGGCTCTGCCGAATTGAATCGCTCGGGTGGTAAAACCAGAAAACCGGGTCAAGATATTGGTAGCGACTTCGTGTTCGAGGAATGCGAGATTCCAGGGGAGGACGAAATGGAGTTCCGGCTAGACGATACCGGTGTCTACCAGGTTTACGAAAACCGCAAGGGTAAGATCGATGCTCTTCATTTATTTCCAAAAGGATGCATCCCGATGCTAACATGTTATAGCGATTGATGCCGAGCTCCCTATCGTCGCCATCCCGACGATTCGAGAGTACTACATGGATCTTGAAGAAGTTCTCAACATCAGTTCCGACGGTCCCAGCAAGTCTTTCGCTTTCAGGCGACTTAGTTATCTAGAAGGGAAATGGAACTTGTACTTCCTGCTCAACGAGTACCAAGAGATGGCAGACTCGAAGCGGGTGCCCCACAGAGACTTCTACAATGTCAGAAAAGTCGATACTCACGTTCACCATTCCGCTTGTATGAACCAAAAGCATTTGCTCCGATTCATCAAGAGCAAGATGAAGAAGTGTCCTGATGAGGTCGTCATATTCCGTGATGGGAAGCACTTGACGCTCCGGGAGGTGTTTGAAAGTATCAATCTCACAGCGTACGATCTTAGTATCGATACATTGGATATGCATGCCCATACCGACAGTTTCCACCGATTCGACAAGTTCAATTTGAAGTATAATCCTATCGGGGAGTCCCGTCTACGTACCATCTTCTTGAAGACGGATAATTACTCCAAGGGTAAATTTTTGGCCGAAATTACTCGCGAGGTGATTTCCGATCTTGAAGCTTCCAAATACCAGATGACAGAGTACAGAATCTCAATATATGGTCGCTCAGAGGACGAATGGGATAAGCTCGCTGCTTGGGTTGTTGATAACAAGCTGTTCTCACACAACGTCCGCTGGTTAATCCAAATCCCTCGATTATATAACATCTACAAGGCCGAAAACCTTGTCCAAACTTTTGAAGAAGTAGTGAGGAATCTCTTCAAGCCGCTCTTCGAGGTCACAAAGAATCCTGCATCTCATCCCAAACTTCACGTTTTCCTTCAGAGAGTTGTTGGTATCGACAGTGTCGACGATGAGAGTAAACCTGAGCGTAGACTGTACCGCAAGTTCCCATTCCCGAAGGTTTGGAACACCGGCCAAAATCCTCCATACAGCTATTGGATCTATTACCTCTTCGCCAACCTTGCATCCTTGAATATGTGGAGAAAACAGAGAGGATTCAATACTTTTGTTCTTCGACCACACTGCGGAGAAGCTGGTGATACTGACCATCTGGCCGCAGCTGTTCTAGTTTGCCATTCCATTTCCCATGGCATCCTGCTCCGCAAGGTCCCACTGCTGCAGTACATCTTCTATCTTGAACAAATTGGTATTGCAATGAGTCCACTCTCCAATAATGCCTTGTTCCTCGCCTACGACAAGAATCCATTCTTACAGTACTTCAAACGTGGTCTTAACGTCTCATTGAGTACTGACGACCCCTTGCAGTTCGCATTCACCAAAGAACCATTGATCGAAGAATACTCTGTCGCTGCACAGATCTACAAATTATCTGCAGTTGACATGTGCGAACTTGCTAGGAACAGTGTCTTACAGAGTGGATTCGAAGCAGGTTTGAAGCAAAGATGGCTGGGTAATGGGTGGTACAAGCGTGGAGTCTCTGGAAATGATATGGAGAAGACGAACGTTCCAAATATTCGTATCCAGTTCAGAGATGAGACTTTGATGCAGGAGTTGGAGATGTAAGAACAGACCCCCCCATTTGATTTCATATACATTGACAACATTTACTAACAAAAACATCAGGATCGATAAATATACCTCCTCTCCAAATGCACAAAAACCAACCGCGCAGAAGCTCAGTGCGCCACAACATCAGCAAGTTGGTGAAGCACCAACGTCGCAAGCGAATAGATTGGACTACCTAAAGAGTCAAGAAAGTCAAGCTGGTGGGCTGCAGGTTTCCAGACCGCAAAGTCCTACAACTTCGATGTATACCAATCCGACCGCCTCTATCGCCATGACCCCTAGCATTCATAGTTACCAAGTTCCACCGACGACTCCAAAGATGATGTTAGCGTCCGGCAATAATGAAGAAATACTTACACCAACGGATCGGATTAATAGCTTTAGTCTTAACCGCACACGGAGTAAGAATGAAGGTAAAAGCCCGAATAGTGGCGAGTCTAGATTGATGAGGGACTCAAGTTTAGACAATCTCGTTAAGGCGACGGGTGAGATGGGAATTAGTGCGGGAGAGCCGAGAGTTTGGCCGGGGATGATTAGTCGGCAAAGGGCTACTACTGTTCCTCTTGTTGAAGGGGAAGAGAGCAGCAAGGATGGAGCAGCGGAGGAGGAAGGGGTTAAGGGAACGGGTCTGCTGGAAAGGATGAAGAGCACCTAATTAGGTAAATTAGGTAAATGGTTGGCATTGCCCCGGTTTCGTGACACAACGGCTAGCTTTTGAGGTTGGCAGTATTTGATCACTTGACCAGTTATTCTTAGCATGTTGCAGTTTATGGGCCGGTTGTGAATTTTCCATATTCTTTTTAAAGGGAACATTGACTCTGTAGAATTTTTTGATTCCTGTTCTCTGTAGAAATCAGAGACAATATGCAATATTATTATGAAGTTGTAAGAACATGCGAGAATTTTTGCTTTGGTATATACAAGGAGGATTATTTCGGCTTCTAAATCTTGATTTAAGGACAATCAAATTTTTTTTTTGAATTCCAATTATATAAGATTATTATAGGGTAGCGCTCGCATTGAATCAAAAAAAAAAGACCTATCTAAGGCGCTTAAGACTGTAACGAGAGAAGCTTATGACGCTGAAGCCACCATGTTCTATTTCCTACCTATGCGTGAACTGACCCAAACCCTTTATTGTTTTTAACCCCAGACCTACTCCCAGACTAAGACCAGGCACACAGTTTCCCAAACCATCTTCAGTCTATATCGTCGTTACTCGTCTGAACCGCCGGATTCGTACTTTTCTGGCTGGTCGTCCCTTCACTCTGTCGAGCGTCTTCAAATATTTCGTCATCCCCTTCGTCATCCTCTTCATCATCGCCATCATCATCCTCGTCTTCTTCGTCAGTATCAACATCCTCCTTCGGAGTTAGTGTAAACTGCACAACCAGGTAAACGGTCTGATCAACCCGATTCTTCAGCACATAGCGAAGCGGTTGGCCATCCCAATACTGTAGAATATGTATTGAAATACCCGGTAAGTGGAGTGCGAACTCTACAAGAAATCGCAACGAGTTAGTCTATCATCGAGAATAACGAAGCAGATAACGAGGAGAAGGGGTGAATCACCATTAAAGTCAAGATACGGATTATAAAAATCCATCCAATACTTCTCCCCCTTTTCGAACACAAATTTCTTCCTCTTTTCCTGTTGAACAAAGAATTTCATCCTTGCAGCTCCATCTTTCGGTATCTCTTCTTCGGAACCTTCTTCGGCATTCAATTTAGATTTATATAGTCCTTCTTCAAGAACATCTACCCCTTCACCAGCTTGTTTCTTATCATCTCGATCTCCAATATCGATAACATTCACACTACTCAAAACCCTTCCTTCCAACCAAGGTTTCTCAGCCCATGGATCGCCATCAAGTCCGGGATCTACGACCCATCTTGCAACTCTCCAGGCAACACTAAACCCCGGCGGCAAGTTTTTTGAAATCGGCTCGTCAAAGTCATTGCCCAGGACTAAATCGTCGCCGTTTATTGATGAATCCTTGAATATTAAAGGTGAGAAGGAAATGGAGTATTTATCTTTATTCGTGGAGTGTGGTGGTGTTTCGAAGTATGGAGATGTTGAGGGGAGGGTTTTATCAGCTATATACTTATATAAAAATATCATAATTATTTTGAAATTAGTTTCTTTTTTGTGTTGAAATCAAGTTGTATTTCCCAATTCGGAATCCCTGTAGATCACAGGGATCTGATTTGAGAAAAAAAAGCTAAGCTTAGCATGTATATATGAAGGTATGACGTACTTCCGCGATAATTTTGTATGCGAACGAATAAATCTGTAGAAATGAGATTTGTGTCGAAGTGAAGTGGTTGTTCGGTATTGACGGGGACGGGGACGTGGGAGGAGATATCGCGGGTGGGCCCGGCGGTGACGGTTAATGTGTAGTTGGTGATTTTGCGGGTCATGATCTTGATATTGATATTGATATTGATGGTTGGTTGGGATTTGGGAAATGGCTTGGGTGCAGACTATTTGTTTATAAATTTAGGCTTTTTGTGCTGGGAAGTCGAAGGAATGTTGGCTTAAGCTTAGTTTGAACCTGGGTTATGGTAGACGAGACTACTAGTTACAATAGGTGGTACAGTTTGGTTAAGACTAATGCATGTGTAAAAACAGAATGTATTTTATGGTTACAAACCTAAATTAGCTAGCGCCGTAGATCTCGATCCTATAGCTATCGCACGCTCGAGATCTAAAGGAAAGTTTAGAATATGCCCAGGTAATGAAGCTATTCCCTATCGTCATTCTTTTATAAGTAAACTAAATATAGAATAACCCTTAGAAAAACGAATGTGGATTACTTTATAAGTATTTTGTGAAATCGAAGGATCCTAAGAAACTCTAATATAGTAGGCTTATATTAACTATAAGAACGTGGATATGTATCGGATTTTAAACTTGGTCCATGACTCTAGGGCTCCCCTTCAAGAGTGCTGGAATTCGTATTGGATATAAATCTTGTATTCCGTCGAGTGTAAATGCTAACTAATATGAATAGTTTGAAGCATGGCAAAATCAAATGATTAGCCCATAGACATTTTGAAAATACTCCCAGTATCGTCCATGTAGTATACATCGTCCTCAGCGGCGACGAGCTGGGAGATAGATGAGGGAGGCTTCAAATCTACCCATTTATGGGAACCTGCTTTAGGTCGATCTTCCTCGCCACTGTGAACTACCCCCCGCCTTTTGTCCTTAGCAGGCCCGTAAGAATAGACTGTATACCGGTGCGAACCCGAAACGACAAAGTCAATTTCCTCTGGATAGGTCTCTGAATCGCAATTTCCAGTCTTGCTCCTATCTCCGACTCGGTAGGTCATACCTCCCTTATTAAACATCAATTTAAGGACTTCCCCAGGATCATAATAACTAACACCTATTATGTAGAGACTATGGTCGCTGGTGCCACCGATTATTTTGCGGAATGGTATTTCGAATGCCAACTCCCATTTCTCGTCAGCCCCTTGGTATTTCAGAATTGTTTGGTCTGAGTGATAGATTATCTCTGATGCTACTGCGATGATATTCGTGGTTTCTGGGAGTGTGCTAGTTGGTCCAAGGGGCATGGGGCAACCTAGAAAATCCCAATACCCAGATAATTTATCTGTAGCCTCTCGCCAAACGGAGACATTCCCATTAATTGTACACTTGTACACGAGTGGGCTGCTATGAGATGCTGCGATTTTCTTATTGCCGCTTTGCTTGGAATCTATGGCATACCAACCATTATCACTTTTGTCGTGCGGATATCGTAAAATGGTACCATCTTCGTTCAGTCTATATAAATAGTCGGAGCTAGTGACAAGCTGTTGTATACCCGCTGGTGATTTCGCTCCTGACCACCATGCAATACGCTCCCACGTTTCTCCTGTTTTATATCTCCAGATGTTTCCAAGAAGGCTGAAACGGTAGAGAACGCCACCGGGAGCGGCAATAATCTTGAGCTTGTGCTTATCGCAGGTTTGAAGGATGCAGGTCCAACCCCGTTCTTCCTTATTTCTCCGTGCTGCGACCCAGTCTCTTAATTTTTCGATCGTGATCGCGGGAGGTTCTGAAATACTGGAGCCCGTATTCCACCTATACATGGCTGAACGGTCGTCACCACCGAATGTTTCATTACTATATGCGGGCCACATAACCGCGTCCCTACGTGACGAATGAACAATGCCGAGTATATGTCCTGCTTGATGGAGGACAGTTTTTCGTAAGTTCTCAACAGTCCATTTCGTATCTTCGTCAAAATACATGTCAATCGGAGTATTCGGGTCGACACCATTCGGTGGAGGGTATGATACGAAAACGGGTCCAGATTCCCCTCCTCCTCCACTATTAGCCCAACTGATCCTTATGTTTCCTTTTCCGGGGTGTGGCGCAACCTCCAAGAAGATAATCGGGACTTTTAGTAGATCTTCCCAGTCCTTGAATACCTTTTCAAATACATCTCGAATCTCGCGAACGGAGAGTTGGCCGGAGTATTCGTTAAAGCAGTAGGTTATCGTCTTCTTATTTTTGAGGGTATATCCTTCTGCATAGGCAGAGTTCACTGTTCCTCCACTCCGGTTGCAATTACTATGGCAATGGGGTTGGTTGAAGTGGTTGGCGGTTTCGACATCGAATACACCAGTTTCAGGAAGGCCCGCCCATGATTGGAATCTGGCAATGCTTATTGAGAGGATGGCATATTGTCGTAGAGGGCCTGAAACCTCTAGCTTTTCGGTCTCTGAGTCGGAAGGTAGACAGCCGTAGCAAGCGAGGTGAGTGAGGATATTTTTGATCGCAGGTCCGGCCTCTTCTGCCACTTCCTCGACTGTTGGCGGTGCCATTTTTGAACTTTGGCGCCGCTCTGCTCAGTTTAAGTATATATTTTTTTTGAAGAATCTCCTACTCGAATACGTTTGTGGAATATAGCGGATAATTAACAGATATTCTGTATTGATATCGTGAGAGCCTCGAGATGAAGGCGGGGACGGATCTGTGCCACTTATTTGCATGGGGACAGCGCCTAACTGCTGCCTGCGGTCCAGACGGATATCGATGTGGGCTGCACGGCTGGGTCATGTTGATTGTACCCCGCCTTTGTTGTCTTCTATGGCACACGGCTCCTGTAACATACGTAATTAATGTGTACTTTTGAAATTTGAAATTGCATACATGCAATTAATTGTGTACAGTCTGGTGGGTTAACCACCATTAATTAGTTTTGACGGAATATACCGATCAATTTTAAGTATTTTCGGGAAGCTCACTGACCTAATAATATGTATATCGAGTCTATGGGAAATATTAAAACAGACTTGATCGATACATATCGTATTAATTTAGTCCATGAAATTCATTACCTATTTATGTACACAAGCAAGTGGCAGAAGATCATACAAGGCATCTGAGATGACTAGACTAGAGTTAGTGACGAGGCTTGACATGATGCTACTAAATGAAAGGCCTCAACACCAAGAGTCCAACAGAGCTACTGCAAGTTTATCTCAAGGACATCAAGGCTATCAAGGACCCTAAAATAGCCTCTACGAAAAGATTTCAGAGTTTTATACTGATTTAAATTATATATTTTCGAGTTTCTATCAAAGATTCAATCATAAAATGTGTCTTGGGTGATCGAACATATCAACCTAATCATGATGCCATATATATAGCTTCTAGTGCGTCATATATATATATATATATATATTAGGCTTCAATCAACAAATACAAATAACTACTAGTTAATATATGATACTTAGAATGAGGCTCAACTCATTAAGCTCCCAGAGCCAGATCGGCGCCTATCCACTAGAGTACGTGAAATTTAAAATGGTATTGTGAGTTTCGGTCAGCTTAGAGCCCAAGAATTAAACATTCTGTATAGCGGAAATAAGTAATTGACATTTATCTATGTAAAGGTTATAACCTTAATATCCTGAAGATACGTAGCCATCCGACACTAAAGATCTTTGAGTAGTTATATATCCTCCTAACAGAATTTCCCTCCAGATCTAGAGGTCTGAAACGAATAGCTATGGATTGCACCTGTAGATTCCAAGAAGTAGACGTTATGTTCACTAGCTACCAATCGCACAATGTAGCCAAGGCTAATATGACTTGGTATGGGTTTTCCTACCCACTCCGCTGGACTTCCAAGAATTTTATTTTTCCGGTCAGTAAACCAAACCATCTTTTGTTCGCTACTGTAGGCGTACAAATACGTTCCTGCGGCTGCAATTTTGTCAATGGATCTGAGCCCACCTAATTCACCTATATTTACCCAGTTTTTGAGGCTTTCTGGGTCGTTGGTGCGCATACCATCCCATTCGAGGACCTGCCCCGATATATTGAGTTGGTAAAGCCGGTCCCCAGAACCAACAAATTCAAAACTGTTAGCATCATAGCTGTCCTCTTCACCATGACCGTGGATGAGGTGGCATTGTCGATACGCACCCTCGGAGACATAAACCCCCCTATCGTTGTGGATAATGAAAACTTGCGAGGCAGTCGTAATGATATCTTGTGTGGTTTGAGCGGAGTTCGCATCCAGTAGCTTCCATTGACAACCTGGTTCGTTACTAAACGATGAAACTAATCCATCGTTAGATTCTAACTTGTATAGCTCTTTCCCATCACGCGCAGCTCTAATAGTTATCCAATTCATAGATTTAGATTCGCCATCAATCTCTTCCCAAATTTTGCTCTCTCTAGCTCGTCTCAGGATCTTCCCATCAATGTTCAGAAGGTACAGGTATTGAGAACTAGCGTCGAACTCCACTGCGTAATACTGCCCACTGACTACTTCCCACCCCAAAGAAGGGTCATGTTCCCAAATGACCCCGCGAGTAAGTCTATAAAGATGATTTCCAGGGATAGCGAAAATTTCTTGTGTGTATGATAATCCCTCTTCGTGCTTCAGAATTACTCTCCATTCTAGATCCATTTGACGGCCGATACGAAGTTGTCCTCCATACCTCTTCCTTATCTCATAGATATCATTTTTGTGTAACTCTGAATTCTTATACACCGGCCACATAGCCGAATCTTTACCAATCGAGTGACCGAGCCCAAGTATGTGCCCTATTTGATGAAGCACAATCTGTGGGAAGATACGAGATGCGAATTGCTGACCATCCTCCGCCGGACCACCATCCGCCCATTCGTTGAAGTATATCTTTATATCCGCATGTAGCTTTTCCTTCGACTGTGGTGAGTATGAAACGGCTACCCATTCATCTTTCCATTTCACGGTTTCTTGGACCTTTTGGGGAGCGACCGGGTCGTAGTCTGTACATTCCGTTGCAGCGTCGTCGTTCGCGTTCTCATTTCCAACCAGTGACAACTTCCCAAAATCGTACCGCCATCCGATTCGTATATCGACATCCTTATGAGGTGGCTTTTCCTCAAATCGCAGAGGAGGCGTAAGATGACCACCCCATTCTTTAAACGCCTTTTCAAAAGCATTTCTAACCTCGACGACGGTTAAGTAATTGTCGGGATATTGTTCGAAGCAGTAGGTAAGGCTGCTGTTCTTATACCAGTCATCGGCGAAGATGTTTTCTTCGTGACTTTTGTGGTTGTGGCAGTGTGGTTGCTTTAAGTGTTTTGCGGTAGCTGCGTCGAAGATACCGGTTTCCGGGGCGTCCATAAGGCCCTGAAATTTGGCAATGCCGGTACATACTGCCGCATATTCATCGAGTTCATCGATTGATTTCCCCGAAGGTGGCGAATAGCAGTTAAAACAAGAGAGGTGTTCTATAATTTTTTTGATGGCGGGGCGGGACTCCCTTAGCACGTCGTGAGCCGTTGGATCTTGCATTGTCGTGGGTTATAATATTGTGAGGTTATGATATATAATATATGACTATAATCACCACTACCCAGCTTAGGTATTGGTCAGTACCTCCGCATAAATGTAGTCCGACTCTTCGAATTTGTAGGTTTTGATTGAGTGACTGAAAGGGAAGAGAACATCCTAAGAATCTTCATCTCTGCCAGGCGGGGGTAATTCCGGACGTAGTGACGTATGGACGCAAGGCTGGGGTATTTTGTCACTAAGAGTATGGTTAGGCAAGTTAGTCCAAATATATGCGGCTGCGCGGCACGGCATACACCGCCTCGATATATATCTACATTGCAATGGATGTGATTAAATTTAGCTACGTATACCTTCGAATCAAAGCAGAGTTAGTCCTATATATTTCATTTCGAATGTTTTGTGGCAATTAATTGGGTCGAATACTGGTATATACAGGCATTCTCACGGTTTCAATTTTTATATATTTTTTGCGAATTTGAAAATGCTGTTGCAGAGTAAAAAGATAGGTAATATTTAGTCTTGTTAGGGTTATTTTATATTTAGACATTCCATAAGTGTCTACTATTTACTTCTGAGGATTCTATTGTATTCCTGGTGCATGCTAATGCAAATGATTATAACACCATACCGCTCTAAGAGCATGACTATGAACGAAGGAACGAAGCCATTCACATATTAAAAAAAAAAAGCTTTTCAGTCCTCCATCTCCATCTGACTAAAAACGAAGGGAGAGGATAAATGCAGACGCTCAAACTTTCCTTTTGCAAGTCTTAAAAACTGCCCATACTGATCCAAGCGCTCATGAACCCTAGTCGCCTCCCCATATCGCTATGCATAAAAGTCACAAACTCCTGCTCACTAATTCTTCCCGGCCCACCTCTCGTCGCCACCTCTTTCCTTACTGTCGCCAACGGATCCCGTGGAGTTGCACCTGCTCCCGCAGCAGCGGCGGCTGTAGATGATTCTACTCCAACGTCTAAGGAAGGAGAAGTAGAAGCAGAATGTTGCGAAGCAGAATCAGCGGTATCATCGAGAACCGAAAAAGGGTTTTCCGGGTCTCTATGGAGGGATCGACCAGAAGTAACAGACGGTAACGAGGAAGACGGCGTCTTATCGATGTTTTCCTTATTTTCATCGTTAGACGGCTTTGGTCGCTCCGTCTGTTCCACAGCTTGTCCCTGTAACAGATCACCAGAAGATGAAGTCGATGAAAGCAAAATCTCCAATCCGTCTCTTTCCTTTGCCAAAAACAAAGCATCGAGCATTTCGTTGATACCCTGTTCGACAACCTGGCAGAGAATCTCCCGGCCTACGTCTTCCTCTCTTTCCAGCCCTCTGCTAACTGCCGGTTTCTTTCTTTTGATGAAGTCATCGCCATAGTCGTCGTCGTCACTCCCCTCATCATCCGATTTGTAGTAATCTTCGAGATAATAAAGCTTCAATTCCTCCTTCATGGGACGACGGATCGGATCTTTAAGCCCACTTGTCCAATCGTCTGGGAGATCGAAAGAAGAGCCAAATTGTGGTTCAAAGTTCGGGGCGGGGATGACATATGAGCCCGGCGATGGGTTGGTGGGTTCTTCCTCCTCGATTGTTTCTTCGCGTGGGGGTGCCGGTGTTGCTACTCTTTCAATTACCGTATCTGGGATATGATCTTCTTCAGGCTCCTGTTCTTCCTGTTCTTCTTGTTCGTCTTCCTCCTGAGGCTCCTCTTGTGATTCCTCTTGTGATTCCTCTTGTGACTCCTCTTGTGACTCCTCTTGAGATTCCTCTTGAGATTCCTCTTGAGATTCCTCTTGAGTTCCCCCTTGTACCTCCTCCTGTTCTAGTTCTTCATCCTCGTTAGTCTCCTCGGTTACAGCTTCACTAGTCGGAGCCGGCGCAACCGTAATATCCCCTCTATCATGTGCCTCCATGATTCTATTCAAGTCATGAATCATATCATCCATGCTATCGGTACTCCTATTTAGCACATGAATCATATCCTCCACATTGTCTACATTCCTTCCGTCCATAAGATTCCCGAAATTCGCACTCCTCATATTCTCGACAATTTGTCCAAAGTTATCCCTCGTCTCACGTGACAGCTCCAATATGCCATGATCGATAACGCCGTTTTCCGCGTGTCTGCTCAATTCTTGGATCATGGCTCTTGCAGCTTCAACTTGTTGGATAGTATTCACGATCCCCTCTACACTTTGAGAATGGTCAAGGAGAAGAGAGGCCGTAGGTTGCTCGCTACTTGGCGTATTATCGGTAATTTCGTCGAGAAGCTCTCTCAGTCGGGGTTCTCGTCCTGAAGACTCGGTGTTCCCATTTGTATTCCCGGTCGTACTAGCAATGCTATTCGCCTGGTCGCGCTCACGCATCTGCCGTAGCAACCGTTCTGCCGCTCGCTGATTCCGTCTCGCTAGTCTGTCTAACGAAGTATCCCTTCTATGCCTTTGAAGTGCGTTCGCTATGGTCTCGCTTCTCCTCCCGAGCTCATTACCATCCGGATTCAACGCGTCACGGTCAACATCATTAATCTCCTCGCTGAGGGTTTTAACTAATCTTGCGTCTTCCGTATGCGGAATCGCAGCTGAAAAGGCAGCAGATAAGGGTTGCGAGCCATGAATCACGTTCTGTGCTTGCGTTGATTCCATCATATCATCCTCCACACCGGCGATAAGATCCTTGACCAAGTCTTTTTGCAAAGCATAATACGCTCTGAACATCTTTAGGACATCCTTGCGTTCTATGTATCCATCGTCATCCAGATCGTAAGCTCGGAATGTTCTTCGAAACTTTTCGGTCATGTTTGCTGTTGTCGGGAGGGGTTTCTTAGTTTTAATGGAGAGACCCTTCACGAACTCTTCAAAGCCGATTAATTTGTTCCCATCAGTGTCGAAGAAGGCAAACATCCGGTCGTAGATCAGATTTGGAGGTGGTGGACGTAGATGATTATTTGGTACGAAACACTTGTCAAATGTTTTCCTATCGATACCGCCCCCCAGGCCATTCGGATCGTCTGGGAATTCAGTTGCAGCAAGACATTTGAATTGTTCGTACAGAGCCTCGATTTCGGGTGGTTCGAAGCAGGTTTCTTTGGCAAATCTTTTTAATGCTTCCGGTGGGATGCTGATTGCCATGATACTCGGTTTTCCAGGGTACACAGGCTGCTGAGTTTTCTGGGGGCTTCCTAGGAAAGGCGCTGGTATTCGGACTTTGTAGAACAGATGGGTTTTCGGATGGATATCTTGCGCTTCACAGGATTCGCAGAGGTCAAAATCGATGCAGTTTGAGCAGCGATATCTGACACCACGGATTGGCATTGCACTACAAAGATTGCATGTTACGCCTCGATGAACATAGCCCTGTTGCTTTGCCTGGTCTTCAGCGATTAGGTATAACAGTTGGAGAACATTTTGATTTTCCTGGACATCCTTTGATTCCCTATCGTATGAAAAATCGCTTTCACCACCATCTTCCCTATTCCCACGGGCAGCCACACCGGCATTGTTGAGCATTGTAGTTATCGCTTCATCATTAGGGAGGGATATCGGGTCAACAACTGGTGGTCTGGTTGCAGCGGTTTCATCGGGATTAGCGGTAGGAGGGACGGTTCCATCGAGACGACGAAGAGCTTCAGCGGTTGCAATGGCATGATTGTCGGCAGCAGAGGTAGTACCGTTAGTATTACTAAATGACTGGAGACGGTTTCGTTGACGCTGGGCGTTCCGACGACGGAGCTGCTTAGGCTTCTTTTTGGGAGGAGAGGTGTAGACTTGGTGGAGGTGAAGGACACCAAGAGCGACTATGACACCGGTAATGATAAGGATCTGAGGGTAGTAGCGAGAGAGAGAGCTTGTTCGTGAGGACATGGCGGATTCCATGATTAATATATTAATTGGTAAGAGATTGTTTTGGATTATTCGGGGAGGTTAAGGTAATGCTGTCTGGCGATGTTCAGGGGAGGAGGAGCGGGATTACAGAGCAGCTGCCCATCCTGTGGGAACAAGCAATACACCTGTGCCGTTTGAAGTCGGTATGTACAGGACAAGTACGTGAGTACAATGAACAGCTTAGCTGCAAACTGTCATTTACAGTTGCTATCAAGAAGTAGAAGAAGGAAACAATATGTAAAAAAGGCCGCGTGGAGAACGTGAAGTTTGGAGAAAACGTGGTTGACATTTTGACGTGGGGGAGATAATTGGAGAACATTCTCCCCGGTGCGTCCCCGGAACCATCCCGGGGATGCCAAGATACAACCGGGGACTCTGGTTGTTCCGCCCGGGAGAGGTCACAGGCCACAGTATGCATATGACATAGGTCGGGAGGACGACTTCCGGCCAGTTCACAGTACGTAACGTAACCTAACATAACTCGAGAACGATAGTTAACTTTTCTCCGTAGATACTACTCTTATCACAAAGTAGAATAATAACAATAATGCGAGTGCACTTGTTCTATTGAAATCTAGGATCTTATCGTAAGCCTGCGGGTGGGTACCGATATCGATAGCAGACCGCCGTAAGGATCAGATCAGATCAAGTGCAAGTCCAGTCGAGAGAGGAGTACGAGACAAGACAAGACAAGACAAGACATGGAACAGACTGCATGATATCACCACCAGGGTTGATGATTTCAAGCTGCACATACGTATTAATATTGGTATGTATGTAATGTGCACTGCTTCCCTCGTAATTACCCTGCGAATAGAATCACGAGGAATAGCCTTCTCTCTTTCCATTTCTCAACTTCAAGAAATATTCTGCCCGTGATAATTTTTACCGCTGTTATTGCTATATTATTCTTCCGTTCTGACTTACTGACTTAAGTCCAAAGCACCTGCTTAGTAACTCAAAGGGAAGGAGGTACTAGATACTAAGTAAGTACTAGTTACCAGCATTATCACAAGCTCGCCGCTTCGCTGGTTCTACCTTACTCGTTCTTTTCTGCTCAAACCACACAAAAAAGATCCCGCCACACCACAAACTGCATCCCCAGAACCTCAACCTCAACCTCAGCTTCTTTCTCTTCTTCTACCGCTACCTTTCTACCCCTCATCGGTCTACCATATACCTACCTATCTATCACGAAGGTACCTATTGGTCATCTGTCTACCCGTCGCCGAGTCCGCTGCACCTATTCATCTTACGTATAATAGTGCCCACCGACACCAACAACCAACCAACCAACTACCACCACCACCACCTTCTTCTCCTCCTCCTCTCAAACCTTATCGCCATCCCATCCATCCAACTTATCCACCCAAAATGACCGGCGAATCGTGGTTATATCTTCTCGCGGTTCTGCTAAATGCAGTTAACCTCTTCCTACAAGTCTTTTTCACCATTATGTAACTCTCTCCCCTCCTTCACCTCACGCGACCCGCTCCTCTATTCTCCATCCATTTTCCCTATATTAGCGGTACAAAGATCCCAGATATAGATATGAACATATATACTAACAGTCATCAACAGGTACTCTGACCTAGAATGCGATTACATCAACCCCATCGACCTCTGCAACCGTCTTAACTCCTACATCATCCCAGAAGCCGCCGTTCACGGGTTCCTCACCGCTCTATTCCTTGTCAACGGCTACTGGCTCGCTTTGGTCCTCAATCTACCGCTCCTAGCCTTTAACGCGAAGAAGTACGTTTCTTATTTCTTCATCCTATAAAAGGGAAATCGAAAAGCTAATATAGAATTATAGGATCCTCGACAATGTCCACCTTCTCGACGCAACAGAAATCTTCAGGACATTAAATAAGCACAAAAAGGTACTTTTAACCCCGAATTTATGCTAGAAAATGAGAATTGGAGGCTAATACGACGGCAACAACAAAGGAATCCTTCATCAAACTCGGCTTCCACCTCGTCATGTTCTTCTTCTACCTCTACAGCATGATTGTAGCCCTCATCCGCGACGAGTCGTGAACCGCTTCGCCGATCCGGAAGTTCCAGGATAGATTGAACAACGTATAATCCTTTATCTACCAACAAAAACGGTCAATCAATCAATCGATAAAAAAAGAAAGTATAAGGAAGCATCATATCAAGGAAAGCGATATGGGAAGCGTAAGACAAATAAGGTCTTGGGAGTTAATTTCGCGATTGGCGGAATAATCGAAGAAAATATTGAAAAGGGAAAACAAAAAAAAATCAGCTGATGGAAAAATGCGAACTTTGAGGATATGACCTGCTGTATATGCTTCTCTCTGTACTATTCTTTTTTTTTATGATCATCCTGGGACTCTCTGGCGGCAAAAGGAACCCAAGACAAGGCCCGCAAAAAACAGGCGTGAATGCCCTGCGACGGAACGGAACTCAATACCAAATACCACTTACCAACGGCACGACTTAACTAGCAAACGGACATACGACCCTCTCTCTCTCTCAAAAATCACCACGACTTAATCCAAACCCAAAGATATCCCCCACGTACTTAGTACCCACTTATGTATCTATCCTTCCAGTTCCTTTTTTTATTCTTTTCCTTTCTCTCTTTTCTTACGTCCCTTTTTATCTCAATTACTTCTACTAGCCTGCATGTTAGATGTATGTCTTATGACTCGCTTTCTCTGTTTTTTACTCTAATGTCTACTGGTATTTTTAAAAAAGAAAAACAACGGTGGTCTTCTACTATTATAATTTTTCGCCCGTTCTCTATATATACCTTCGCTTACAGTACTTGGTGCCTAAATTCTACCCCGAGGAATCAGTCACCGTGGGGTAGTATGTAAAGGGGGAAAAAAATGATATTCCATTTCAATATGCACAGTTTTGAATGATAACCTAGCCGTCATGATAAACAAGACCATCACCATCACCTAAATGATTCCAGAAAGACCGAAATGTAACCGGTCTCAAGTCCAGCTAAAGCAGCAATCCACAAATCGCCCCTCCAAAAGAACAAGAGAAATGTCCTCTATAACATAACCATTCCAATCCCGCTTCCAAACTTCTCATCCAATCCCATCTTATTATTCATGCCACCAGCAATAGGCGCCGTCCTGTAATTGTACAAGTAGTAATGCAACTGTCCATCGCCGGCTCCGAACTTTTGGTCACCGAGGAACAGTACATTATCCAACAATGTCAAAGCGTTGAAGACATCAAAATTCATCTTTTTGGCTTCGATCAACCCGTCCTGCATAAGTTCGTTCAATCGCTTCTTCAACGCGGTCTTCATGGCATCGCCGTCCTTGTAGTGCGCAAATGCGGTTTCGGAGGCGTAGTAGAAGAGGTAGGCGGCCTTGATCATGCCGTGTTTGGAGTTATTGATAACTGAGGATTCGAGGCAGTAGAAGTTGAAGAAGTCGGTGATTTTGTTAGATTTAGGGTCCTGTTTTTACTCATTAGCCTCTCTTTCTTTCTTTCTCCCTTTTCCGTTTTCTAAAATAAACACTATATCTTACCTCAACGACATAGGTCCAAATAACTCTATCTTCATCCTTCTCCTCACCCTTGTGGAGGAACCAATGTTCGAGCTCCTCTTCCGAGAATATCGGCGCCATCTCAAATCTAGCCAAGTAGTTATCCAAAAGGACCTTGACCTCTGGAATGTCCTTCTTCTGCATCAATCGCAACCCAGGAATCTTAGTCTCTGACGGCAGTGCATACTTTGTGATCTGCTTGGCCTTGGTACTATTTGGTGGCATCGGCGAAAACCCAACTTCATGCAACTTCAGCCAATCCAAACTGCGGTGGTAATATCTGCAGCTGCTAACTGGGGTTGGTAGAACGGCTCCACCGGTGTACAATGCCTGCCAGATACCTTCGACGTTACAACGACGGGTAACTTCACGGATGAGTACCGGGGCTAGACGCTTATTGCGGAGTTTCTTGTGGATGCAGAGGAAGTTGACTTCGGAGCAATTGAGGGTAGCGGCGCGCACTTTGAGGGTTAGAGGGATAGCGGAAATGAATGCGACAAGTCTATTGCTGGCCTTCACACGGACACCGACGTGCCATTCCTTCTTCCAGCCTGGGGGTTTTAGGGCCCTGTGGTAGATCAAAGCTAGTTTAGATTTTGCACACAATGTGAAATGGCAAAAGAGGAAGTACTGACCACTTGAAGAAAGCTGGGGAGTAGGCGAATCGGAACATTGCCTCGTCGTCCTCGACATAGTGACCATTGAGAAGAGTGTAGACCTCCTTAAGCTGTTTGGATGGTTAGACCATATTACATAGCCTCCCGAGCGTTCAGATGGGAGAGAACAAACCTCTTCTTCATTCTCAAGATCAACGGTACACCATGTGAAATCGTCAAGAAGCTGTGCAGGGTCTTTTGGAACAAGGTCTAGGTCTCCCTTCTTTATCTCGCCCTCCTCTTGCTGTTTCTCCGCGTCGTCATCTAATCAATACAATCAGCCCAGCTCTATAGTAGCTTAATAGGTTTGTTTGAGGAGCATACCGAATCGAGGAACAGGTTGCGTCTGCCAAAACTTATAGCTTGCCATATCCTTCGCATTCTTACCAGTAGCCTACAACCCACCCCACCATCACTATCGTCAGCTCCAAACCAGACCACCAATTCTCGAAATAAAAGAAAGAAGAAGAAACTCACCATTCCAGCCAATAGCTCTCCCAATTTCATAGTCTCCAGCATTTTCTGGACCGTAGCAGGATCCTTACCCTGCGTCTCAGCCCTCAAACCCGGGTTCATCTTAATAATCTGATCCATTGTCTTCTTATCCAGTTTTCCGACTAACTGCGACATATCGACACCAGGAACTACAGATTCGGCAGCAGCTTGGGCAGAACTAACTGCTACCGAAGAGCTGCTACCTTCCTCAGCAGGAGGGGCGGCTGTTTCGTCCACGATCTTGGATTCTTCTGCCATCTTTTGTTGTTTTAACGAACTAGATGGATTTCTAGGAAAAGAGAAAAGTGATAGCTATGAAGGACGATTGGTGAAGCCTTTACTGTCAATGGGTAAAAGCGTGATGATGGAGATGATGGAGGAGAAATAAGTGAAGTGGAATGAGGTATCGTGGTGGAGGAAAGGGTAGGTGGGAGGGACTCGGGTGGGTTTGGTTGTGGTATTTGTGGGGAAAGCACCATATATTGGCGGGTTTGTTGCGCCAAAACGAACACGATTCAACAATTTACTGCCAATTGACACAAGATGCTTCGACTAATGCCGTATAGACTATACCTACCAGACCCAGGCAAAACGGCAAGGGGGCGGGTTTCCTATCATGGGTTTGTGGACCGCGGCGCACATGATCAAGGTACGGTACACAACAGTCTTTTTTTTCCTTTCTAATAAACAGTGGTGCTACGTATATTGTGTTCGGCTGGAATTACTGTGAGAGGCCACATAGACGTTCTGGTAAAAAGGTACGGAGAACGGCCGGATAATATAGAGCTTGAAACAATAGCTGAAAGTTTGGAGCTCCAGAACGGCGAGGGGAGCTTTGCTTGGGCGGCCGGCTTTGGTTCCCGGAATATAATAATTCGAAACCAGGGTTGGCGATTTCATTATTCCGGAGCCGGTGGGTGAATATATACATACCGAGTACTCCCTACAGAGAGACATCTCGTCGGCTATTATTGTAACTATAGCTATAGTAATATGATCCTAAGCACTTAAGTAGAGACTAATATGAGGCTCTTCATAAAAAACAAAGATAGGATTGTAGGGTGTATACATTCGGGTACTCTATACAATTCTGGTATGAACGGAAATAATAGAAAAAGAAACAGCACTTTTATACGCCGCTGACCCACCCCAATGCTAAACTCCAAACCGGTCATAAAATATAGATCATCATAAAACCTGATGCCAGATACATTTCGTGTAGCAGATTGTAGACTTAAAATCGTTCCTTCTGTCTGGCGGCCACAGTCCTCAGAGAGCCATATACCTTGCCCTGTTGCAGCAATTTATTAGTATCTTCTTCCAAGTTGCAATGAGCTCTTCCAAATAAGTATGGACATACCGGTGGAGCACCCAAAATCAAACTAACAACCGCTTCTCTAGCCATTCTAATGTTCTGGAAAGCGCCCAGAATATGAATCTTACTATCCGCTAGCACGATTCTGGTCTTCGTCGCATTCTCAATTGCAAATCGTGTCTTCCCGTCCTTTCCAGCAATACGTCCAATAGCTCTCGACAAATGTTCTCCTTGTAGAGTCTTCACATCTTTAATCTCGAATGTCTCGGTATACAGCTCATCCAATCTCAACAAAGCGATGGCATCATCGATATCGAATCCTAGTGTGAAAACTTTTACAAAATCGGCGGCCTTCTGGAGGGCTCCTGGGTCTTCGGTTTTCTTGTTATTCCGAATTTCGACACACTTGTTGGCAAGGTTCATTCGCACATCGACTTTGAGATGTTCGACTATTGGTTGGTAGATCTTGGGCCAGGCGGCTTTGAGAGGGGAGAAGCGGTGGGGCGGGACGGGCACTTTGCGAGTTTCGATTTTGTAGATTTTTTGCTACAACATCATGAAATCGATTAGCAAGGAAGATAATATTTAAGAAAAAGCTATAAGTGAGAAGGATTTCATACACTCTGCTTCGCAGGTTGGAAGACTGGTCTTCCTTCTTCATCTATCCGCATCTCTGTGTCCTCATGAAGAGGGTTTTCTGTACTCTCAACGGTCGTTGAGAGTGTCTCTGCATCGAGGACGATATCTTCGGTGGCTGCGATTACTATTAGTACTTTGTCCGAGCATATACTACCCATCCTCATAGGATATCACTATACCTTCAGACCACTGCGGGGCGGCCGATGATTCCTCGACCGGTTTTACAAGAGCTGTTGGAGCCGGCATTTTAAATTATACTAGCTTGGTAGGAGCGGTATTAACAGCGACTATGATCGTAATAAAGCGATAGTAAATATTTGCTTCCTTCGGTGGTGGTAGTGCGAAGTTATTGTGCGATCAATAATATCGATAGTTGTTGAAGTTTTGAGGATTGGATAGAAAACGAATTCGGTTTGGGGAAAAGAAAGAAAAAAATCGACCACCAGGATTGTTACTACTTTTGGCTGCTGCCATGGTGGGCTGCAAGCTGCAACACCGACAAACAAACCACCTCCACGATCACAACCATCAACATGAACTTCGACACGACCTTCGACATCACCGACATCGCGAGATAACACTAACCATCATGGCGCCCTCGCTGGCTATTCAAATATCCGGTCACCTCGTCTCCACCAAATCCATTCTTCCTTCCCAAACCTGGCTGGCTTCTTTCCTATCCACCCAGAAGTCCAATCTCCCCTTCCAATCCCTTACCCAAACAGCCTTATTCCGTCTCCTAGCCTCCGAAATAACCATCTCAGTCCAACCAACTCCTGAAAACATCTTTCCTGCTACAATTCACGATTTAGAAAACCGTTCGTCTCGTCTTAAAGGCCCCGTTGTTGCACAAATCGTCGATATAGAAGATATTGGACACAGCAAACTTTTTCAACTCGACGCGTTGGAATCTGCAGAGCGTGGTGAGAAAACGAAGGGAAAGGAGGTTATCAGGGTTATTCCTGGAGAACAAGATGATAATGATCCCGATAACCTTGGTTTGACGGGTGCCAGTGGACCCCATAAGCTGCTGCTGGAGGATGCGAATGGGACAAGGGTTTATGCTTTTGAGTTTAAGCCGATTACCGGAGTGGGTATTGGGATGAATATTGGGACTAAAGTGGTAATAAGAGACGTGAAGGTTGTCAGAGGAGTATTGATGCTACAACCCGGAAACACGACAATGGTTGGTGGGAAGGTCGAAGAGCTACATAAAAACTGGAGGGAAGAACGAAAGGGACGGCTAAAGGCTGAGATTGAAGCTATGAAGGAGGATGGATGAGGTCGCAAAATGGAATTCAACCTTCTATCAACTCTTCATCTATCGTTCTATCTACTATTATCGAAGGATGATTATCTACAATCCAAGCATCTCCCGGATCACCAATCTTGTTGCCGAAGCCACCAAAACTTGGTCATGTCCACCCCACTTCACCAGTCTATTCTCAATCTTCCACCCACCAGCTGGTACCCCTTCAACCCATGTATCAACATACCCTTCGTCACCAAGCTCTACTCTCTGCTTTCTCTTCTCAATATCCTCGAACTCCAATGGTTTATCAATCTCCCCTTGCCCCTCACCCTTCGCTAACGCCATAATCGCATTCGCTGCTGTATGAAACAATACCTGCGAATGCGTCCACGTGATACTATAATCATTATGCGCATGTACCATCGTCAACTTCAACTTTGGCGAATGCTGTATCAAACTCTTCAGCCGCTCTTCACCATCCCATGGTTCTCGAACATACTTTGTCAACCATTTCTGAACAATCGGGTACGGTCTCAACGGCGACAAGATGGGAATAACCCCGCCAGCTGAATACGTTAATATCAACGTCTTTAACTTTGAAAATCCAGAGCAGAGGATTATTCCTGCGAATTCAACTCCTTCTTCTCTGGCGATTTTTTCGGTGGCACCGAGAGTTACGGCTGTACCGAGGGAATGACCGATGATGAGGATTCGAGATGGTGGGATGCCAGCCGTGTCCATCGCGAATTTGAGGGCGGTGATTGCGTCTGTGATCAACCCGGGTTCGGATGGAGTACCGGTGCTACGACCGAAGCCGCGATAGTCGAAAGTGAGGATGTGGATTTTGGAGGGGTCGACGCCGGACCAAGTGCGGTAACCGTCTGGGCGATATCCTTGGGCGACGTTTCCGGCGTTCTATGGTGTCAAGACTTGTTAGAAACATTAATAAAACGTAACCTTGAACAATTAAACATACCCCATGAACTGTACTCTCCATATATTAGCAATCCATCCTGATATATAAATATCAAATAGACAAGAAATTCAATACTCACAAAAAACAATCAACCTAGCTTCCTCATCCTCCTTCAAAAGTTTAAACCCCAAGGTTTGCGTAATATCCTCCACAAGTCCTACATCCCTCCTCAACAGCTCATCCCGATTTTTGGCATATGCCTCGTGTGGTAGTATATGCCACGCAAACAATCTTTCTCCGTCCGGTGTATTCAAATAGAAAGGTGTAACCTCATTTGATGCGAATCCCAGTTGTTCCGGACGGGATATATCCGGCCATATGGGAAATTTGACATGGTGGAGGTAGACGAAGCTAGATTTCAATCAATTAAATCACCACTACTGTATAATCTTGAAAACAAGGGGGGCAAGGATTACTTTTTTTGAACAACTGGAACTAAAAGGAGGAGTAAAAACGACACGTAAATACCGCCGAAACCCACGAGGGACCAGTAGGCAGTTTTGAGGGTCGGGTTGAAAGGCGCCATTGCGTATAGATCTACTTCCAGATCCCTAAAAATGGATAGCCAGAAGGAAGTTTTAACAGGCAAAGAGTGAACTTGTAAAAAGTTCTGATGGGACCATAGTAGATTTATTATTCAGTCGCGTCACATTGGAAAGTCGACCCCAACCTCTGCTGCCTGTTGGTATCAGATAAGAAGAAAAGAAGCATTGCATAAAGGCTAGAACATAAGCTCACAAGCAACCGACGTACGTTTCTCGACAAGGAAGGTCGAAGGCCGAGGCAGTTTTTGTCCGAAAAGGGAAATTGTGCGTGGTATTTTAGACAACAACGCAAGCCGCATTATCAGGCCTCAAAATCGGAGTGATCTGCCATGGCCATGCATAGCTGCCGATTGGGGATTATCAGTCAGATGTTGCCCGATATGGAGTCATGTCGGTAATATTATATAATATGAGCATAAATATGAGACTAATCTAGACCTAGTACCTATATATTGCTTAGAAACGAGGATTCCACAGACAAACTTCGTATAGTTTTTATAAAGACACACTTCATCACAACATCGACATCGTATCAACTCGAATACATCGTGAACTACGAATCTACTCTCCTCACAAAATCCACACGAGTATCATGACTTCAAGCGAGATAATAATAAATATCGAATCTCCTACACCTCCATCTAGGCGATTTCACAACCCCGCTGAGGACCTTATGGCTCAACCTCAGGAACCTAGACAGTCATCTCGTTCCCCAAGAACTCGGCGCAAAGATCCAAGACCTGGTGCTTCTCCAACTACGATAGTCTTAAAATCCAAAAAAGGAGTCCAAGGCCAAAATGAAGAAGGAATAACTGGGACAAAAGGAGATAACAGAAAGAAATACCTATCGATGGATCCATCAGTCCTTTTTCAAAACACCGAAAGTCCGGATGATATTATGGACCTCGGGAGTGATAAAGAAGGCGGGATAACTCAGCAAAGCTCTAGCGATATATCTGAAATGTCATACGATGCAGATGATGAAGATGGGACTAATGATACATCTACAAGCCTAGAGAAAATAATGAATGCTTCTGAGGACCAAAAAAATAACACTATCATTAGGAGAGAAGATATGGATGCAATGAGTGTTGACAGTGGTCAAGAAGAGCAAGGAGGAAAGCGAAGGAACCTTAAAAGAAACAATGACAATGACGATACGAATCTCGGAGGTAGAAAGCTAAGGAAAGTCGAAGATGGGGGCCCGGACGAAAACGAACTTGAGATGGATATTGATGATATCTCGAGCCTCGGCCCGAATATTACAGCTGCTCAACTACGGCCGACTAGAGCTCGTATAGAGGCTCCCGAGTTGGTTCCTGGAGGTGTTAGACCTACGCCACTGACCTGGATGACCTACAAAGATTTCGAGCAGGAAATTGTACAGTTTCAGCCAAGAGGATTTCATCACCCGAGACAGCCAATCAGTGGATATACGTATGCACCCTGCAATAGCTATTTTTTCGCAAAGAGATGGTGCGAACGTGAGTGTGAGGCATGGAAACTCATGTGGGATTTGGAGGACGTCCCGCCAGGATGGTTATGTGAGTATCCTTTGTTTGGTGTGCGAGCGTCTGGCCCCGAGACTAATTGAAATGAAGAAAATTCTTGCTCGCTTCTTGAATTGCTGATAAATACATGTTGAAATGGCTATACAGGCGAGTTTTTCGAAGACATCCTCCCAGGGGTACATAAACCCGTTCGAGAAGGAATGATGGCCACCGCCTTTATGTACCGTGCCATTCAACTCGTCTGCTTCCGATACCAGCATGAGACGATGATTATCGACCTTGCCCTGCGTGTCGAAAGAAATCCAAAGTTTTTGCAAACTATATCACCATCTTACCGCCACTATCTTTCTAAGTTTTCCTACTTTCGTCGGTTCCAAACAGTCGTGCAGGTCGATGGTAAAACAAAAGAAATAACTTTGGCTCGGCCTATCGCTTCCAGAAGGCGGGCGGAAATAGAAATGAGAAACCGGAATAACAACAAGAATAGAAAAAAGCGTGGGTTTGAAATGAGTCCCACTGGCCAGTGTCCACCGCTATGGGATAGAGGGGTTGTGTTCCCTTTCGTTCCGGATTATCCGTATACCTTCGAATCCTATGCGCGGTATGATCCAATGCATCCGTTTCGAATGAACCAGAGGTCCACAAATAAAGTAGGGATTCCGCCGATGAAGTATGGGTATGAAGAATGGATTCATCTCATCAAGCTGATGCATAAGCGGGAAGGGGGTAGCCTTAGCGAGCCTCACAAGTATACGCAGTGGCGAAACAGATGCATAACAATACATGAAAAGGCACAAGGGGATACAAAGACTGATTTGTGCGGTTTGTTACAAGAGTGCGAGGGAAAAATGATTGGAATGCGCAGTTCGCATATGGTGGAAGACTGTGCTGAAGTCGAAATATATGGTATTTGTATCTGTGGACCCCTAGCGATGATGGTAAGGTTGCGGAGGAACCACTTTGTGCCCACAGATGTTTATAATTTAGGGTTAAGAGGACATCAGAAGGAGTTTTTATGGTTGGTGGTAAATGCTGTGGCAGATGTTTTTTGGAAAGAAAATGTTTTAGAAAGAGGAGGTACTGGAGGGTTTCCCGGGCCAGGGCTGGGTAGCAATTCTGGTGTACCTGGTAGTTCTCGAAAGGCTGTAATTTTAGTTAGAGAGGACCTTCATGAGGATACGGATATAGAGGACGAAACTATGAGTCATCAGGATAACGATTCTGATGATGGCATCGACAATGTTTCTAACAACGACTACGAGCCTTATGTAGATGAACTGGAGGAGGAGTACTATGAATACGAATACGGCGAAGACGATGGAAGTGAGGAGATTGATGGGTCGGGTGATAAAAAGGACCACTAAGACTGCAATGGGGACGATGTGGCTCAAGGTGCATATGGAGTTGGAGAGGCTTGATTGAGAATGGCAAAGATGACGAGAATGACAGAGGTGGAAACAGTGAAGGGCCCGGGGGGATGAGGAAGATGGTAAGGGTGAAGCAAACGGCAATAGGCGTACCGAGCAGCGGCCGTCTCAATTTTAGATGTTTAGATTTACTTACTTAAGTGCTTAGGCACAAACCATGATCGTCGATGGTTTAGACTTTCTACAAGTCATGTATAGGTCATCGTAGAGGTCGCCGATGGTCTCGTCCCCAGGTCGGTACCGGTAGTTAAATAATTTTTTACCACTGAGTTTTGCAAACTGGGAGTTATGCTACATTTAAGTTAGTCACTAGACAGTTATCATGATGCTTTAAACTAGCGAGTTTGAGGGCATCGTCAAAGATTTTCTTCTACAGTAACTGTGTAGCCATAAACGTAGATGCCTAGATCAATAAAGATACTTTTTTTCACGCCATCCGCTCGATAGAAACGAGGGATGATAAAGGGATGGAATTATGGGCATCAGTGTCCGTCAGATAAACGTAAAAGATCTAAGAAAGATCAATTTATATCCCCTGATTTGGGTACGAGACAAGTCCTCAAGATGGTTTGGAATCAAATCATTGACAAAAGAAAGTTTTGTATACCGGATTCTCTGTTTCTTCTCTGAATGGATACCCAAGCTCTTTTAAGAACGTGCTGAAAGTACCCGAATCCTCTTGGGGTACTTGAATACCGGCCAATATATGTGCCACATCAGATCCATAATTTCGGTAATGAAATGTGCTAATGTTGTAACTTGGCCTCATTGTTCTTAAAAATTTGGCAAGGGCACCAGGCCTTTCGGGGAATTCTATAGTTCAAACGACCAAATTAGCGCCGTAAGTCATCAATAGGAGACTGAGGAACAATAATAATGTATATTATACTCACCAAAAGCATAAAGCTTTTCATTTTCAACCGGTTTTCCAGAGACAAAAAATCTTGCATGGGTCTTTGCGAACTCGTTGTCGCTGATATCCTCGACCTCCATCCCATTATCATTCAAATTTTTCAATATCTGCGGTAGATCTTCATCTCTATCCTTAACCTGTATCGTCATAAATATATGTGCTCGATCCTTGTGGTTCATCCTGTATGTAAATTCGGTAACGGTATGTGGTAGCACAACCTCTATCATAGTTAGAAAAGAACCGGGCTTCTCCGGAATAATCACTGATAACAGCGCCTCCTTCCTCTCACCAAGCTGTGCACGATCAGCAACAAAACGCAGTCGATCAAAGTTCATGTTTGCACCTGATAGCACGGCAGTGTATGCATCTGTCTCTTCGGTCTGTCGGGTTCCAACATATTTCTTGAGCCCTGCGAGGGCCAGTGCGCCTGCAGGTTCCACAATCGCTCTGGTGTCTTCAAAGACATCTTTAATCGCTGCACAAATCTCGTCTGTCGAAACTTGTAAGACCTCATCCACATTTTCTTTGCATAAACGGTAAGTCTCTTCGCCGACAAGTTTTACCGCCGCACCGTCAGCGAATAGTCCAACATCCTTTAAGGTTACTCTATCCCCCTGTTCTAGCGATTGGTGCATCGCATTAGCATCGTAGGTCTCCACACCAATAACCTTAACATGCGGTGCAATTCTTTTCAAATAAACGCTAATACCGGCAATTAAGCCTCCGCCACCGATGCAACAGAACACAGCTTTCAACTCCCGTAGGTTACACTGTCTGACAAGTTCCATACCAATGGTCCCTTGTCCAGCAATAACATAGGGGTCGTCGAAAGGGGAGATGTTGGTGAGACCCTGTTCGAGCTCCAGGCGCTTGCATTCTTCCTTTGCAGCATCAAAATCCTGGCCGTGGAGGACGACTTTGGAACCCAGACGGGCGACATTGATGTGTTTTATTGCGGGTGTGCCCATGGGCATTACTATAGTGGCTGGAATACCAAGTGATTTGGCAGAGAGGGCCACACCTTGGGCGTGGTTCCCTAAATAAATATAAGACAAAATGCGTTAGAATTTAAAATTGTATTGTAAACTGTCATGAAAAAATTCCAAAAGGGTTTCCTCTTCATACCGGCAGAGCAAGCCACCACGCCTTTCTTCCGTTCTTCATCTGACAGATGTGCAATCTTATTATGTGCACCTCGAATCTTGAAGCTGAATACCGGTTGGAGATCTTCTCGTTTCAGTAGGACATTGCATTTTAACCTCGAACTGAGGTTTGTAGCGTAAGTCAATGGTGTTTCTTTGATGACTTCGTAGACTCGAGAGGTTAAGATAAGACGAAGATACTAGATTGTAATCGAACTATTATTAGCGTTCCAGTATTGAAGAGGCCGATGACTCAAAGGGCCTTACATCTGGATTTCCATCTGGAAGAAGGTAGTCCGGTGGAATATCGAACTTTGCCTTGGAATAGCCACTATTCGGCGATGGAGTCGCTGCGTATTCCGTGATCCCGTTGATACGTGGGTATGTTTCGGCGGGTGCCATATCTACAGGTAGTAGTAGATGATGAATTGAGATAGGTCCTTAGCTAGTTCTTAGGTGAATTATATGAAAAATGTGATGACGACGATGATAAGTAAATGTAGATATGTTGATAGCAATCGGTGGCGGGTGGAGTAGTTGCGAATTAATCGTATAGAGCGAATGTATGACTCGATTTACTTTGACAGCCGGGGATATTTATACAAAGGGAGCTATCGCCGGAGAGTCAAAGCTAAGCTATGATGTGAATAACACAAGGCAATATATATTAATACAATGAACGAATGATGTTAACACTCATTTAATCTCGAACGGCCTAGCGGGATAATTAGTTGGAATTCCTCGCCGCCCTAATTGCGCCCGATGTCGGTTGTAGATACAGGCGAAGCTAATGCAGGTCAAACAATACAACCAGAGTCATTGGCTGGCAAAAGAGTCAGAATACACCGGTCTCGAAGCTAGTTGCTACAACATCGGCAACACATACCGTCTTCGATTCCTCTAAAGATCAATCCGCGGCTCTACTACATATTATGAGGTCAACGATCACTGCAGCGGTCACTACTGGAACGCAAGTGGAGCGATTTAATTCAAACTTTAAAATCCTTCGACTATCTTATAATACATGTTATCTAATATAGGTAGTGTAGCCCAGGAGTGAGATGGATGCTAGCATTCTTGAGATACCTGACGGGAAAAAAAAAAAGAAAAAAAAAGGAAAACTCCCTTCCATTTGCGCCTTAATCGTGATATCAATAACGTATTTAAGCCGAATTTGTCCGTAAAGAGCAGTTTAAACATTACGAAAAAAAAGTCATGAGGTAAAACAATATATAGATCGAGAGCTACGCTCAAAATCTAGTGATCGACAAACGGCCGCGATAGGGTTTGATGATGTCGTGTGATGTGCTATTGCATTTGTAGATTAGTTTCATAGTGTCTAGTTGGATTGAATTAACCTGTATAGATAAGGACGGGCTTACAATATAGCGCACAACCTGGCTTCCATCGGCCAGGTATTCCCTCTGCGTCTCCACCGCATATCCAAACAACGGTAGCACTTTCGCAAAGCCAACCCAGTACATTGCTCCGCCGATAAGCACACAAATTCCCGTAACCGGGATTGCAAAATAGTTATTCAAGCCGAATCCCGGGATGGCGCAGTTTGGGACGAACATTGCAACAGCGAGATAGCAGTTGAAGATGGTCCATGCTACTACGAAAGGCCACTTTACGTGGAAGCTAGTGCGTTCCTCCCTCCACGTCGAACTCGGGTGATGCTGTAGATATAGAAGTCCGACACCCAGGAAAATGTTGATTAACGTCCTGCTGTAGGTTGCAAAAGTGTTCAAGAAAGTATAACCACTTTCGGAACGACCTAGAGCAAGGACCCAAAGGGAAGTGAAGATCCAATGCAGGAAAAGACCACCAGTTGGTGCTTGGCGGGGCCAATCGCTTGCAAAGAACTTGGACCATGGCAGGACGCCTTCCTTAGCGAGTTCTTGTTTTGCTATATAGTTTGATATTATTAGAAAGTGTATAGTAACGAAGTAAAGGATTTTGATAAACTAACCTCGAGAGAACGCGAAGGAGGCCGCAAAAACGTTGCCCAAAGCTGATAACCCGATGAAGACGGGAACGGCGACGTTACTAAAGCTATCTGCGACCCTCATACGTTGGAAGAAAGTTACGGCCACGGCGTTAGCTGTTCCTTTGATCATGTCTTGCTTCGTAAGAGCAGCGAACTGCGGCGAGGTTAGTAAGTATTTAAATCTAGAGGTATCACCGATCGGAACGTACATAGGCGATATTGGCTAGAACATAGAGGATGCTGACAAGCGATACTGCAATTGGAGCCGACCATTTGAGGGTCTTCGTTGGGTTCTTGACCTCGGAGAGAACGTAGTTTGCGTTCTCCCATCCCGTGTACGCAAAGATGACCTGAGCTAGGGCCACCGGTGCGTTATTCGCATCTTCACCACATGCAATCATTGATCGAACTTCGGGCGGGGTATCAACAGTAGTCGCATTCCACACTCCATCGAAGTTTCCATAGTTTCCGCTTGGCCGGCCGCTATCCAGCACTCCCTCAGGATTTGCGAGGACAGCGAATCCGGCGCAGACGATGACCATCAAAATAACAACTTTGAAGCTGCCGAGAAAGTTACCCAGATGGATTCCCAAGCGTGGAAGGAAAGCATGAATCGCGCATATTCCAGTGATAACAAAGAAGCCCGTTAGTGCTCGCAGCCACAATGGTGCTGTCAGTCTTGCCTCTCCATTTGATGCGAGGAACATATATTGCGTAAAGAGAACGACGTTGGCTGCAGTGACTTGTGACGTCACGAACTGGAACGCGAAGAGACATCTACACACACATGTATACGAATTAGTTCAAGGGTTAACAAGACAGCAAGAAAAGAGACAGCCTTACGTTGCAAAGTACTTTGGTTTTGCTATTATTCTCTCGAGCTGCAGCCACCATGTAACCTGTCAGTACCTTGCATCTTGCATATAGTATGCATTTTATGGGAATTGAAACAACGCACATAGATCTTTTCTCCTCCGCTTCGAGGTAATGCCAACCCAAACTCAAGATATACAAATAACCTATCGAAAACCCTGTGAGCTCTCCGAATTCAAATCTTTAATCGGGATATAAGTTTGCATACCCTCTACATTGCACATTTTTGGTTAGCTTCCGACTTCGATCCTTGTTCGATGGAGACATGGAGGCTTACAATAACGACACAACACCACCAATAACCCAAAAGAAGAGTGCGGTGCCGGTGCTGTCGGTTGATCGCACGATTTGGTCCACTGTCGCAAATATACCGGACCCGATGATACGGTTTACAATTAATAATGCTGTCGAAATATACCCGAGCTTTCGATCTACGGCGATTTTATACTATCAGCATATTATACCGTTTTGAAATTAGGATGCCGTGATAACGTCTTATAACGTTATGCAAGAGACCTTAGGACCCTATATAACGATGAAGGGTTCTACCCCACAACCTCAAAGTTTCCGCATGAGACTAGACGGCACGTGCGCGAACTCTTGAGTGAATTCACTGCGATAGCGGGCGGTTAACGCTTACCTTCGGGAATAATATAATGGTACGGAGTGCTTTCGTCCACGGACTTCTCGTCTCCGCCCTGTCCCGCCGGTGCTAGCTGTCGGTTCGTCGCTGCATCACTCGGCGCCCGCGTGGGTAGTGGTATGTAGTCATCCTCTGTTGGCTCTGGTATAAACGTCCGCTGATATATCGTCGTCATCCTGTAAGGCGGTAGAAGCTCTCACAAGACCAGGGGAAGGATAGGACAGAAGGAGAAATGTATTCAAGAAAGGAAGTCCAACAGTCTCGAAGAACGATGGAAATAGTACGAAAAGAGAACTTTGGACCAGGCAACCAACCGCCTTGCGCCTTTTAACAGTTTGGGATGCCCCGGTCGCTCAGAAGTTGGTAAGCCTCGCGGGTTGTCGCATCAGGCCCCACTATTCCTCGCCAATTGATCGGGTATCGGGATGGATAACGATAGTTTCCAATGGGGATGGTGTGTAAATTCGGTTTCTCAAACGTCGCTACTGTCTTGGAAAACGTCAAGCTATTGTCTTGGAACCTAGAAAAGAGAAATTGGCAATAGAACACATGATAGAGGTGAAAAGTCTCGAAAGAAACCTCGAGCGGACGTTCCTGATTTTGAATAGTCTACTTTTTTTCGTTTTGCTGATGACAATTGCCCCATATTTAGACCGAACGGGAAGTGCACCAGATCATGCAAAGCATTGGACAGAGAGCCGCTCATCCTTTGCAAATTGAGCCTTCGATTTTGGTCAGACGTTGAATGAACGAGGAGGCTGAATCGATTTTCTCGGACACCCTTGGCCACTGCTTCCAAGTTTGGCAGAGGTACAGCAAAGGTACGAGCACGGCAGAGTTGCGCATTCCCCGGCAAGCATCGTCCGGGGGGGCAAAATTAGCTTCTCAGTTGCGAAAATTGAGTTTAGGGTTGCACCTTTTCGAAATCAATTTCAAGGAATTTCGCGGGAATTGCTCACTCGACATGGTGCGGGCACGAAACTAAGCCTACCTTGGCCCTGCAGTTAATTGCAAGCTAATATATTATAATATATGCCAGACTTAAGGGTTTCCCTCCGCCTACGACTAAAAATATTACAAATTTGCTATTGGATTCCGAAAGCATGCGAGAGCCATTCGCTTGATGCTGATGCCCGCAGCTGTTCATTCGATTCGATGTTCTTTCGCTCTGAAATTTGAAAAGGCGGTTATAGACATGCGGACGATAACAAATTCCGACGATAACCCTTGAACCGGAACCCCACCATCCCAGGGCTAGCTTGTTGGCTGAAGCTACTCAAGCAGATACTTCTTCAGAACTTGCCCTGAGAAGTTAACCAGGGAACCAACCCCTCTCACGCAGGCTATTTGAATCATGCATCTACTAAGTTAAATATACATTAACGGAAAAAAAAGAACCTTTATTTCAAAAATAATAATACGATCATGCCATTCCAAGGATGGGTGGGTGGGTAGCTGAAGCTCTGACAGCTATAAGTATAATATCCCCGAAACAACCGCTACCACCTGCATAGTACATACATAGAACATGGAACAGCGGGAAGCTTTTGACGGGAGTCATGATGCTACAGTAGTCAGCAATAAGATCAGCAGATACATGTACATATACATGTATAACATGAGGCTCGAGGGCGCAGGGCTGAATGTGAGAGTGAACGAACACGAAGGAACGAACAGATACACTGCACACCTTTGTCCGCAGCAAGTTAGTCCCTCTTTTTTTGTTCCTTCCTTCCTTCTTTCCTCTCAGACATACCAACAGGTTCCGGTTGCTGCCAGTCGTAGTGTTCCAGTCAGTGAATTCATAAGTCGAGGCTCTCAGGAAACATGCAGCTATAGCGCTGTTTTGCATTTGCGGGTCTTGTGACTTGCATCCCAAACGTAATGTTGGACCCCAGGCCGGCGAATATGAATCTGGCTAGTATGGTCACTATTACCGCATTCCCTCGCTCACTCCTTCGTTCGTTTCCTGAAGTTGCAAGCGTAGTGTTGATGTTGCAGACAGACAGACCGCAGCGCCAAACGGCATAACTGTGTGCCTTTTGAATTGAGGTTGCCGCCCGCCATTCCATCCGATTCGAGGTGGCTAAATAAGACCGGATCCTTGGACGCCGCCCTCCTTCGTTAAAAGAAAAGAGAGACAGAGAGAGAGAAGGGGATACTTCTGGCTTGACTGGACTGACTTACTTAATATCAATCTATGAAGAGGAAGCCAACCGAACATGCAGAATAAACGTCCGCTCTTAACCAGAAAGATACTTAATATCCATACCCACTCATGCTGGTGGTTCTGGAGCTGGGTTTCGAAATAGTGGATCTCCCACCGGACTAACTATACGTAATTGCATCTCGTATTCTTCTCCAGACTTTTCCTAGCCGTTCCACCGTATACCTCGAGCTCTTCTTGTCACTCGATAGGCCAGAGGACCCATCGTACCGACATAGATAGCCCCGACCCCCAGGCAGCAACATCAAAACTCCGACACTTATCTAAACCAGGCTATCCAGCACACGACTGACGCCACCGCACTACGAACTACCGTCCGAGGGGTTCTCCTCACCCTCTGTTTTCCTTTGATGTATCCATGGCTTCCCACGATTACGACTTCAGCGACTTCCTAAGGACCTCCCATCTTGGCTTCCGACTGTACAAGAACAACTTTACCGACTCGCAGGGTGCATCGCAGACTTACCAGGTTTGCGGGGATAGGTTACTAGTCCTCAGCGCCTGTCTCAGACTACTCGACGAGCAAGGCAGTGTAGAGAACGGCTTGTTTGTAGGAAACGTCCAGGCGCAGGTTAACAAATACGTTCCACGAATTGGGGACTTCAGAACGACGATAGAAGAGCTGGGCGCCCTGATACGGGAGAACAGTGAGAATGGACGACCATGGGAGGCTATTGTTGGCGAGGACCTGTCGGAGCTGGAGAAGTTGAGCGCCGCTATGAAGAAGCAGAGCAGGTCGATACATAACATACTGGTGCTCGACCGGACAATGGATGTGTAAGAAAGATATCCCTCCTTTGATTCTGCCCCGGGTCTCATCGACATCGATACTGTTCGATGCTCATTCGATTCCCGCCTCCCAATTGCCCCGCGTGTTGGGAGCGTGTAGTCTCACCCACTAACAACACATGTTTCGCATGCATTTTGTAGGCATCGAGCGCTCGAGATTCTAGGTCATGAAGTAAGAAGAAGGCCGGTACCGGTACAGCCCGTTATAGAAATGCCGATTCCAATGCCTACAACTATGTCGGAGCAGATGGCCAATTTAGGACTTACAGATGGAGAGGGTCGGTTTAGAAAGGCATCAATAAGCCATCACACAGAGGAGGAAACTATAGTATCGCCAGCCTCGCCGAGAGTACTACAAATGCCAAACCAAAAGGAATCTAGTATATGGGGAACAGGTGTGAAGTACATCGGCATGGGCATCGGGATACACAATGGGGGTACCAGCAGGTCGCATCGAAGACCTTCGAACAACCAGGCATTCTATGGTATTCACAGGACGAATTCAATGTCGAACTCCTCGGATACAGGACGTAGCCAGTCAGGCAGTTCTTCGAGAAATAACTCGACGCAGACACTGGATAGCCAGGAGAACGGCTCGCCGGCGCATAGCCCTACGTATTACGTTTCACATACTGGGAGCAACGCTAGGGACAGGGAAAGGGAAAGAGACAAAGTACGATTCGATGAGATTGCCCATATCAGTGGGATGAGAATACAGCCTTCCTTGAGTAGCAGAGGCTCATCAGATTCGCCTACAAATTTATCGGCAGACTTTGTACCGAACAGCCCACCAATCGGTAGCGGTCTACCATATCAAGGAGCTGGGTCGATGAGAATACCGAGGCGACCTGTATCATCGACGGGTTCCGCAGGGTCGGCGTCGAATACTGGACTCCATCCACTGATCACACCGAGTTATCAGCCTTTGCCTCTATACGAATCTGGATCTCGATCACCGCGGGAGACCAGCCTACCCCGCCAGCGAGATTCTTCATACTCAGATGGTTCGACGGGTCAATCCTCAGAATCGGGACGACCTAGTCACGGATCGTCAAGTTACTTCAGAGATTCTTCAGCTGGCCCCTCTTCGAGGACATCCGACCCTGGTCCTTTCAACCCACCTCTGAGACGGGATTCGGATATTACCACAATCATTAGCCCTCCTGGACATCGAGGCTCAGAATCTTCATCAGTGGGCAGATCTCATCCGATCGATTTCCATGATTCGTTCGCACGAATATCACGAAATAATTCCTATGCGATTGCTCCTGATGTAAACCTTCTTTCGAGTGATCCCTTAGAAAAGAAAATCGCAGCTAACAAGCCGCGCCAGCCTTATCTGGATCTTCCGTTCTCACCTGATACATTGGGTACTGACCTCTTGATTCGTGGCCAAAGGCCCCCTTCGATCGCCTCAAAAGATAGCAAAGGCGAGGAAAATCTCAAGCCTGGCGAGGCTCTTATTTATAACGGGTAAGTTAATTCTTGACACTTTTTATGGGTGTATATGCTAAAGAATACCTAGGTCTCCTGAAACCTCAAACACCGTCGAGGGACGATACGATCCATCGGAAATCCGCGTCTACAGAAACTCTATCACAGATGTCTACCGTTTTGTCACCACGGTACTAGGCAACCCTTCTGCTCCAATCTCTCATTCACAGCACTTCAGATCCCGGGAATTGGAAATTATCCCAGAATAGTAAGATTAGCCGTCGATTACACACACGCTAGCCTCAGCTAATGTGAACTTTACTAAACAGTGGTTACGACCCTCTCGCTCGCCCGGTACTCTGGCTCCGTGAGGTGGAGGACGTCAACAAATCTCGCCGACCCCTCGAGATCATGCCAGAGAAAGAGATCCCGGCCATCCCATCACTGAGATTTCGAGACGTTCCACAAATGCTTGACTTCCAAGCCGCTCTCTTGGGCGAGATTTGTTATCTTGATATGTAAGCATGTTTCCCCTCATATATTCCGTCGGGTTTAAAAATTTAAGTCCCTCTTTCCAAAATATGCACAATGCGCACATGGTGTTCTGCCTTATGCGTTTTCGTATGCATATGCGCTGCACCGCACATGGCAGCGAGAGAGAAAAAAAATGATTAGTGATAGCAAAATCTTACAATCCGATGTTTAAACGATCCAACACTGACAAATGGCATAAATATAGTGAAACCGTCCGCTTCGTACGACTAAAGGGCGCAGCCAAAGAAACCAGACGAATTGACAATACCAGAGTTCAACTCTGGCACCCCGCCCCCAATAATAAACGCACGATCGATGATTCTGCATCTTTTGTAACCGTGGGAACCTCACGGACTCATGCGAACCCGGATATCATGCGACTCAAATGGTCCAGAATGATGGTTTATCTGGGAAGATCGAACGATTTTGTGACCGTGTTTAGTATGCATTACATTTTTCTTCTTCCTAGTTTATTCTAATACTAATGATTTTGGGAATACAGTCACGGATGATATCACACTTCGTCAGTCGAAGAAAGGCAATACCCTTGTTTTCGAACCAACAAAATATACCGGTCGGGCTTTGTTCAAATCTCGAGATGGTGTAAAAGCCAAAGTCGTGGGTGGGGGTCGAAAGAAGGGTGGTATGAGGCTTGACATGAAAGGTCTCGCCCCGGACGACGAAGAAAATTTCCCAATGTTCAAAACCTTCGAGATCGAGTTTGAGGATGCAGAGAGTACGTTTCCATATCCACCATATCCATCAAGAAGGCTTCCAATTTAAACTAACTTTCAACCAGGCCAAGTACGATTCATTTCCGTTTGGGACCAACTCATCCAAGAACGAAGACGGATGCGAGGTGTTATTGAGAAGCGAAGACGACAGGCTGAAGACCGATTCCTGCTTGGTGGTGGCGGGAATTAATCTTACCTAAAATCTCCCCAGCGACTGATTGGGCATACGATACCCATCTCGCTGGCATTTCCATTTGTTTATACGACTTTTTAAACATTTACGACATATACTATTATATTTTCGCGAGCGTATACACTTACATATACGTACCTGCTTCTTTTTCTTTCTTCTTCTAAATCGACGCCTTTTTTTTTTTTGATACGACGACACGGCCTGGGTGGGACACTCTTTAACTTTTTATTTTCCTCCTTCTTCTTTTTACCTTTTGTTACTTTTGCGTGGCAAGGCTTTAGCTATTTGTCGAGCAGCACCTTCAACTACTTTTTGTTTTGCAGGACCCGAAAGATATATTTCGTCGATCATCTTTTCGTCTTTTTTGTTTTTATTTTTGCAGCTAGGAAAGCGGAAGGCATAAGTTCATGAGCGCTCTCTCTCTCTCTTTTTGCTTGGGACAAAAAAAGAAATCAACGGCGTTCATCGAAACTAAAATAATATCCAATTGGGTTTTTTTTCTCTTGTTTGTTTACTTAGCCCCCAATGCTTATAACTACTACTACGGCCACTACGACTACTGTTACTACTTTTGAAGCGTTAGATGGGCAGCTCTATGTAGTTAGATAGCTAATTAGCTAAGATCCGACGTACTCATTCCCATATATACTATACCCCCTTTACTTTTTATTTTCATCTCACACATGTTCCCTTTTTTCTCTCTTCATGTTAGATAGGTACCCAGGGTATTACAGTCGAGGTTTTATCGATGGTATGCGGCCTGCATGCAGGGCGAGTTATAGCCATTGGGTCTATAGATCTAGGGTGGGGTTGATATATAATTCGGACTCTTGAATGAAATATATATACTATATACCTACTGAAGTGGACTGTCTTTAGTTCGAACTGCAAATACTGGCAGGATCATTGATCAAAATCTATTTTCCTATAGCATTTCTGAGTACCTACCTAGTCTGGGAATTACAACACCGCATTGCCGTAAGTATATGCTATCAATTCTACAACCAAAAAACGGACCGTTGACATCTGTTAACCCATAACCCGGTCGAAGTCAGCGTCGAGACTGTAAGAATACCACAAATACAACACCTTTTTCAACATCCAAGATCCACCTCCCAATCACGACTCTTCGTCCTACACTTCTCACAATCAATATACCCATCCACCCCCTCTTCCTCCAATTTCAACCGTTCCAAACCGCCACCGCCACCACCACTACTACCAGCCATCAACTCCACCGCCCCCCTCACCTCCCCAGGCTTCACCATCTTCAAAACCGTTGTCACCCACACCGACCCGTCCGGCCTAACATCCTCTTTACAAACCATAACTTCAACCGCCAATCCAAAATAAAAGACTCTCCTCCCTCCACGTTTAAATCCAATTTCAAACGCCTTGATCAACAATGTTTTCACGCTAATAAGGTCACAGCGACAAGGTGATGAGCCTTCGGGTCCTCTCATAAACCAGGTTTCGGGACGGTATTGAAGATATCTTTGACAACATGTACATTTTCTATCAGACCATGGTCTATCGTAGACGGGGAGACGGCAGTGAGTACAGAGTTCGTCGAAGAAAGTATGGGCTGTTGGACAGATTGGTGAAGGAGGGGGAGGGTGGTTTAAAATTGTGGAGCTAGTGGTGGTAGGAATGATCTGTTGAATGTCGATGTCTTTGAAAGATTTATTTTCTAATCTATGTTTGAAACCGGGAATCCGGTATCGAATGTAGAGGTTTTGAATAGATTTTCTGACAGATTTCCATGATGCTGAGGAGTAATCGTGGTAGAGATGGGATGCACCTGTTTCTGGGTTATTACTGTGGAAGTTTCTGTGGAGGAGGGATTGGGGGCAGCGGTGGTGGGTGCACCAGATTGTTTTGTAGGTTGGTTTGTTATCATCATCATTATCACCACAAGTCTGTTCGATATTATAATCATCATGTTGGTTGCTGAAATGTGCAGAATAGTAGTTTATAGCTACAGGTTCTGGAATGGTTGATGTAGAAGCCGGAACGGCAGTTTGGTATGGGTACAGTGATTTCGGATAGAAGATACCTGTTTTCGAATCGAGGAATAGGGCAGATGGACAAGTTGGCGGACAGAGCGGATGGGTGCAATAGAGACAGTATCCGTTGTTCATATTGTTTTTTACAGATGCTGGTTCATCATGATGTGGTTTTGATAGGAAGGTTTGGTAGAGTCGGCGGACACATTGTTTTCCGGGCCATCCTGGGGTGGATTCGGTGGGGGTAATATAGGAGAGACCTTTTGTGGTCAGGGAGAGGGAGAGGATGTCGGCGTAGGTTAGGTGGTTTAGCAGGTGGAGGAGGATGTCGAGGGGGAGGTTGAGGAGGGGGGTATTTGGTGGGATCATGGTTGGTATGATTGATATGAAGATTTGTATGATTGATTGATCTCGAGATGTCAATTTATAGAATTACTCTGCATGAGTCATGTACAGTTGGTCATGTTATAATTCTATAGAATCCCTTGAAGTTGAGTATACCATCACCAGCATTATTAGTCTGGCCGAGTTCATGATCATGCAATCGATGGCTGTTTTCACAAAACCAGCAGAACTAGCTGCCTGGTTAGACTAATATATTTAATAACGGCTCTCCGAAGTGATACAAAAATATGTTTCCATTTCTCTCTTTCTCCCAAGTCTCGATTCGTCTCATTGATTCTTTTTTTTTATCGTCTTTCTGATAAAAGATATCTCGAGGACCTCACTTCATTCACATCACAAAAAGAACAAAAAAAGGAGGTTGTAACTTGATTCATTCAAGCCTTTCAAGTCCTCCTCCTGCAGTAAAACGCCGTTTCCATTTCCATTTCCTGTTCCTTTTCCTTCGCATTCCATTATCTCCAGCTAGAATCCGTTCCACCAAGTAACACCACGGCTCGACTTCGCAGTCCGAAAAAAATAAAGAACCAAAAAAACAATAACATCGATTTTCAAATTCCTGGCCTTCGCTTTGAGATTTCCATAGTAGGATAATGTAGCGGGTTATGACCGTTTAATGGGGGCTTCGTGGATCCGCCTCGACTAGATGCAGGCGAACAACACATGGTTGAGTCAGCTAACTGGTACGCATGCACGTTTACGATGATATCACCGCTCTTCCCTCTCCAAGCTCCACGAGCTATCCACGAGCTCCATCTAACCCAACTACCAACTACAAAAAAAAAAAAAAGATAGCCAAGGGAATAAAGAGAAAGAGAGAAAAGTACTAACCACTCAAAATCCCCTTTTCCATAACCTCCTCCACTCTCGGTCTCTGAGTAAGTTTAGTATTCAAACTATCCGTCAACATATTCTTCTCCAACTCCTTCGTCTTCCCCAAGATCGCGGGGGAAACATGTTCATCCGGTAGGATACCACGTTCCTCTAGCTCCTTACGTTCGGGACGGGAAGCGAGACCACGTTTGAGGTGGTCGGCTATCATGGCGTGTTTGAGTTCATCTTTGTGAGCTGCGAGGGATGAAGCGACGGTAGAGTCCGAGTGTAGGATGTTACGGTCGACGAGGGATCGGGCTTCCGGACGGAGGGAGAGACGACGTTCGAATTGTGGGTGTGGTGCTGATGGTGGGACGATTGGAGAGGTGTCGACGAGGGCGTCGGTGGGGGTTGAGGCTGCGACTTCGGTCATTTTGGGAACTTTTTTATTAAGTTTTTGGGATAGAGGAAGTTAGGATTGTTGAGGAGGTGAAGATGTAGAAAGTAACTAAGTAGAATAGTTGATGATGATGATGGTTTATTTCAAGAAGAGGTGAGAAGGGGTGAGAAGAAGAAGTAGGAAGAAGAAGTCAGATGGAGGAAGAAGAAGTGATGATGTTTATAATGCGGGGTTGGCTGTTATGTTGGCTGTTGGCTGGCTGTCTGGCCGGCTGGACGAGGTGGGAAGCAGGCAGGATTTATACTTTGTGAAGGTATCAACAAGTAACTTCCCCAATGCAAAAGTATAAATAGAATTCAACCTTCGAATCCGAATTTCCCGTTAGAATTTAGTTGAAATTATAATATAATATAATATCAGACAGACAATGGAGCAAATAGATTGGATGGTAAATAAGTAATTGGCAATTGATAAGATCCGAGTCGTAAGTATTCAGGTACGGTACATATGAGCAAGCAAGCAAGGAGTGCAGCGCAGTGCAGTTTTATAATTGTCCATGTCTTCTTCCCCAGAATCTCTCTCTTTATTCTCCGACCATCGACAACCAACCAACCAACCTGTTCTACACTGACATGACCAAGTACCTGACTGACCAAGTACTTGACCGACCCTACTTCAGGTAAACATCCAAGTGATCATGATCTCGAACACGAGCTACTACCCTGCTTTTTTTCTTCTTCATTCGTTCATTCTTCCATTCCCCGGAGAAATGTTGGTCTAACTTAACCATCACCAATTACCCATATTCTCTCACCGTTTATGGACTCATGGTATGACATAAGTGGCCCCCGGTCCAACCCAAAAGAAAAGAAAAACCCTGTGCTGGCCTGTCTGTGTCATGCACGATCCTAACCAACCCCTCCAACGGACGGGCAGGGGAAAACGGGATGGCTGGCTGGCTTGACTGGCAGGCTTGAACTGGCAGGCACCACCACCATAACCTTCTGAACGGCTTTTTCGGGACTCGGGGATTGCCGCAGCTAGACAAACCACTAACCAGTTAGTTAGGTTATTCCCCGCTGTTGGCTTGGAGCCGGTCCCTTTCCTTATCCTTTCGGTTGTTGAACTGGTTGGGATCAGATGACCAGGATGCAATTTTTGGGGCGGGAATTAATTCGAATTGGGTGGCGTGAACGGCCATAAGAGGGGCAAATTTTTGGGACCACATGCATCCTCGTAATGGACCATCATGGATCTCGGGTGACGTCCACGATTGTCGCTCATATGCATCTTGCATCTGGTTTCTGGGAAGAAATAGTCATTCTGTAGGCTGCTAGGCTAACTAGCTAGACTAGTAGTATAGTAGGGTAAATCATACACAAAACCGTAGAAGTATCAGAATTGTAATACTCTGGAACCTTTTCTTAATCTATACCCGACCTTTTCGTCTATTCCTGCCCGGGGTATTACACTGGGGTATATATATCGATATCTACATGATACAAGCGCTAGCATCTCTATAGCCAGGCTCCATCTAAAAGGCTTATACTTGAGTGCCTAGCCATCTATCTTAACTAAGAGATAAAAAAAAGGGGGGGGATATAAACATCTCAAAAAAGTTTGTAGAAGCTAAGCTAAGTATGATGTCGAGCGAGAATATGTGCAGATGAGATATCAGAAAAAAATATGAACACATGAAAATCCAGGCATCAAAGGAAAAAAAGGAGATATATAAAAAAAGAACTCCTCCTTTTTCTGTTAAGAGTTCTCATGGAATACACATTAAAGAAAGGAAAAGTGAACGGTAATACAATCATCAATGCTTTTTTTTTTTGTTTCCCAACCAAAGACGAGGAAAGGAAATGGGATTCTATTGTATCCGGTCTAGTCTCAATTCAAAGACCTCCTCTCCAAAATCTATTCCCTCCTAAGACTCTGTAGACGCGCTTGAGCCGCAATAACCTATCCCCAAACCCGTTAGCATCTTTCCACTAAATCTTTCAATGACATTCACAGCAAGGGATAGCAAAATATTAAGTAATGGGAAATAGAAGGAGAAAATACTCACATCAACAGCTTGTCTGACCTCCAACAAAACCCTCACGTCCTTCAACCAATCTCCCGCCAATGTCTTCGCCCATCCCTTCAACTGATTCATCTCTCTAGCCGCCTTATCCAACTCTCCTTCCTGCAAATAAGTCTCCGTCCTCGCTAATATAGCTTCGACGTCATTACTGGTTGCCAACCCGGTCTTTGTAAACAATATCTTGCTAGCCACCCAACTCGATGCGTGTCCGAACACACCAGCATCTTCAGGTACCAAACTGGCTTTTCTAACTTCAACAGCCACTCGTCTGAAACGATCGATTATCTGTGCTGGTGAAGAAACCCCCTTTTGGTAGGCAACGGGGTTTATTGATGCAATCGCCGCTTTTACAACCTCATCTTCCGATGAGACTTCCTTCAATGCTGCCAGTTCCCTAACGAACGGACGGGGTTGGTCAGGGTTGTTGACCGACGCCTTTACGGCTTCCAAAGCGACATGCATCTTCTGGGTTCGTAGGTTCTCATCGAGAGTTTCGGTCCAAACACCCGCCACTTCACCGAGTTTTTCAACTTCTTCGGCCAATTGCTTAAGTTTTCCAAGTCGTCCGTCTCGCTCCTGTTCCACTCGGTCCTTTAGCTCTGCGATCCACTGGCGCTTAAGTTTCAATGCTTGTTCGAGGAGTTCGTTCTTGAGGCGAGCTTCAGATAAGTCGTCGGATCGCTTGAGTTCAGTCTCTAGTTTGAGTTTGTAGCTTTCGGCGAGAAGGTCTCGTTCCTTTTCGAATTCCTCTCGCCATTTGTTCTCAACTTGTGCCAATTGGCCCTCCATGGTCTGCACGATACCGCTAGCGACCTTCGTGAATTCGATTTCCTGCTCCTTGAGTTTCTCAGTAACCTCTGATGCCTCGAGTCCAGAAGAAGTCGATGCCTGAGCGGTAGCTTTAAGTTCTTGAATCTTTTCGTTGACATTCTTAACTTCCTCCTTCGCGGAGACAATCGCATCGTCGAAGTGTTTCTTGGCGTCAGAGGTATTGATGACTTCAATAACCGAGTTTATAATCTTAACCAAATCGTGCATTATCGGATCATGATGTTCAACAGCTGCTGGACTAATAGCCGGAGAACTAAGTGATGAAGTTCCGGCCTTCTTCTTCGAACTATCCAGATGATTTCCTGCAGACTTCGGGCCCGGTATATCCTTTTCAGAAATAACAGTAACAGCAGCCGAAGCATCGGGATGAACCGATTTTATCCCCTCATCCTTCTTAGAACTCTTATATGGTCCATCTCTATCCAATTGAGCTTTGCTCGGATCCTCCTTCTCGCTGAGTTTCCATGTTGCACCGCTACGTGTTGGAATGGTGACTGATGCGTAATTTGGCGGGTTGGGGATGGTACCTGGATTCGCATGAGGGAATCTTGAACGGAATTGACGGTCTTGGATTTCTAGAACTAGGGTTTCGCCCAAGGGGATGTACTCGGTGAAGAAGTCGTGGAAGTTGTCGTTTTGAAGGGAGAAGTAGACGCCACCGGTGTAGGTTAGTAATGTGAGAGAGACGAGAGTAAGGAAGGTATTACGAAGACGGTGGGTTTGTTTTGGTGGTGGTGGTGGAGGAGGAGGGGGTGGTGGGGCTGTAGCAGCGGTGGGGATTTTGGCCGGGTCTGGAGTTAACGGGACTTGGGCTTCTGGTGAAGGAGGTTTGGGGGTTAGAGAAGGTGTAACTGGAGTTTCGAGTTTAGGAACCGGGGGAGCATCTTTGACGGTTGATGAGCTGCCGGGGAGGACGACGGTTGGAGGAGTGGTCGAAGTAGTAGGTTTCTTATCGGCGAGGAAGCGTCGCTGGTGTTTGTATATCAAGTGTTAGCGTGTACGTTATACAGACGTCAGAGGTAATGAACACAGCCCAATTGAACAGTCCATTATCGCCGGATACAAACCAGAAAGGAAGCAATGAGGTAGTACCTGTAAATAAGCCAACTGACATCCTACTGGCGCCGAAGCCGTTCGTGTCCGTATCGCCAAAGCACTCTGTAACGGTCTAACCGCTGCCCGCCGCAGCATCTTGAAGGAGTATCCGACTGGTCGGGTGGGTATATACAACGTCGGATAGAAAGGGACACTCCTGGCTATAGGGCTCAACTGTATAAGGAGCCGCGGACGTGCCAATTGGAGTGGAATTCGTTCGTGATGGCGATGGATAAGGAGAGAGGAGTGGGAGTGGAGGGGTGTTCGGGATCGAAGGATGTCGGTCGTTCGGGTGGGTTTTTTGGTTTTGAGGGATAATTTTCAGCAGCTTGTTTTTTTGGGTATTGCAAGGGGGCCAATGCCGAAAAGAAAAGTCGACTTTGCCGACGACCAGAAAACGTCATACATTTACACCATCACGAGACTGCCAAATATTTATATTTAAGAAAGCACCTAGTACTCTGTACATGGAGTGATTGTAACTAGATATCATCGAAAGATAGATAGGTAGGTAACTGGATATAATAGAGAAGTTGAAGATCTATATTCCGTTAAAATACAATATTCTCAAGCATACCATATCAAGAACTAGACATAACGATCTCAAAGACTTTCGAGCGGGCTCAGACGAGATATCAATCACAGAAGAAGAGAAAGGAAGACGTGGCATGCACATATTAAGACTTCAGATCAATGGTAATAAATCCGAAATAACAAAAACGGGGAACAGAGCAGCATACTGTGGAAGGGGGACAAAACTCTCAAAGCATCAATCATCTATACCATCGCTACCACCGAGAGTTCTAAATTCCTCTACCTGACTCCGTTTCTCGAATTGCCAGTGCCCCTGTTCCCTCCGTACAGTTCGTTCCTTTGGGTTATCATCAATAAACCATTTCAAACATGGAGAGAGAGAAAAAGAAACCTGTGAGAAGGGGACGATAAGAGTAAACTAATTGAATACTAGAGACACGAAGAGGAAAAAAAGAGAAGAAGAAAAAAGAGAAAAGAACTGCAGCTCAAATTCCAAATCCTATAGAACGACGACCCTTAAACACCGGCATGACAGAAGTAGAAGACAAGGAAGGGGATAAAAAGCTTTGGGGTGAGCCGGAGATCCCCGTTATTGATGGTATTAATATATGTGGGGGGGAGACGACGCCCGGACGGGCAATTAAGTCATTGAGAAAAAAGCGCGATGACCCGGTAGGGAACTAGCAGGAGTTCAAGCCCGGGTTCCCCAACCTCTAAAAGCGAATGACTTTGTGTGCGTGTGCGCGCGCGTAAAACCAAAATGGTAGAATTCTCCATGAAGAAAAAAAAACTGTACGGGTTTCCAATCTTTTGTATTGTTCTCGTTCTCTAGGCTTTTGGTCTTTCCGCTGGTTTCTACCCGTTTAACAAGCGCAGCCCTGGCCGTTTAGGTTGGCGGTTTGAGGTGTCCTGTTCATATCTACACCCCTGATACCAGGCGCTCCTCGTCGGGGGCCGGCCTGGTCTGTCGGCAGTTTCCTGGCGATAGCGGTAAACAGCTCCTGGACATTCTCAGCAGTTTTGGCGGATGTCTCGAGGAAGAGAAGACCGGCTTCCTTGGCATATGCCTCAGCGTCGGCAGTTTCGATGGCACGTTTAGAGGGGTTGGCGGTAGCCAAGTCGAGCTTGTTACCGGCGAGAGCGATGACGATGGACTCGTTGGCCTGGCGCTGGAGCTCCTTCACCCATGCTTTTGCTTTGTCTAGCGAGGCCTGCAGATATTTAAAATAAATCAGAGATTTATGTTCCCAGATATAGTAGTGCATGCATCGAAGGAAAAGGATGACGTACGGCCTGTGTAATATCATATACTACAACGGCGCAATTTGCGTTTCTGTAGTACATAGGGGCCAGCGACTTGTATCGTTCCTGGCCAGCGGTGTCCCTGTAGTTTTCTGTTAGGTCACAAGAGCAGAGGATAACGGGCAGAGTAGCAAAGGAAAAATTACCATATCTCGAACTTGACGGTGGTGTTTTCGTCGAGAGCGATTGTCTGGGTGAGGAAAGCGGCACCGATAGTGGATTCTCGGTAGTCATCGAATTGATCCTGAAGCATCCGGTTAGCATCACCACCAGGTATGCACACAAGGTATAGAACGAACAAACTATAGTACCTTGACGAATCTCAATACTAACGAGCTCTAATCGAAGTAGAGTAATTCATTAGTTTTTTTGATGTTTTTTAATTTTGTCTTGTTATGAGTGTACCGAATGCGAGACCAACCTTTCCGACAGCAGATTCACCTGGGCAGGATTAGCAGAGTGACTTTGGAGATAGAGATAGTGACAGTCATAGGATAGGACAACACACCTAGTAAAACTAATTTGAATTGGGCAAAGCGAGTATTTGCCGACGAGGCACGAGGTTGAGCCATGATGACTGGTGGGGTAGCGGCGGCGATTTGTCGGGGGTATTCGGTGGTGGTGGTGGTGATGATGATGGTGGTAGTAGATGGGTTTGATGTTGACGTTGACAGATGGTAGATGGACAGTGGATGGTGGATGGCGGATGGTTGGGGGAGGACAGGACAGTGGCAGTGGCAGTGATGTGATGATGGAACGAGAAGACACAACAGGACAGGACAAGAGAACAGGTCAGCTGCGACAACACCTTTTTCTATTCTCTTCAACTCTGCTTCTTTTAAGAGCTTACTGACTTTCTTAGGTAACTATGATGTTTCCGACCTGAGAGTAAATACGGTTAAACATTCATTTGCACATTCGTTCGTTCATATGCTCCTTCACATTCATCATCATTCGATCGGGACGACGACGACGACTTGGTATGCGAGTGGCTGGCCGGGAACAGGCACAGCTTGTGGTTTTGCGTGTGCCATACGTCAGCCGGCAGCCCAATCAAATCAACTGACTTGACTTCATTCCCCATTAAGAGCAACAGAGCTGTCCCGGGTATTATATTGACTGACTCCCTTTCAGCTTGCATTTCTCAGGGAGCTCTCCGGGGAGGCTTGAAATTCTACTGCTGCTCGATATTTTCGAATACACATCAATCGTTATAATTAACCAACTATCAAAGTCAGAAGACGGTCTAACTAGGCACTCTTACACTGAAGCTTGGAGAGCTATCAGAATGGCGACGGCGGTCGGAGGCATCGCTACCATCCATCCTGGCAAGGGCCTCGGCATCCTCAGTATGTCCTTTCATAAACCCCATAATGTTGATATCTTGATGGATATGTAATGCCTCAGCGAATGTAAAGAGAAGTGCTGATCAGGGACTGACGCTTAAAATAAACAGGCCTCGGGTCCTCGCTCTTCGATGTCTTGTCCAAACTCCGCTCCAATCCTCTCGTTTATCCATCTATGAACATCACATATGATGCCTCCAATCCTCTAGCTTCGACAATCGCCGTATCATTAGACACAAATGGAATAAGGCTGAGATTTGATGGCTCAGACCAAAGACTGCGACTCATAGAGATCTTAGACTTTCATAAGTCAAGACTGTCTTACAATGGTGGTGAGCTCGTTCGCGCCGATGGGAACCCTCCGAGCTTCCGGTCCATCTACCACAAGCTCTTCGGACCTACGTTTCCCGGTGAATATCTCCCGGACCAGGAAACATATGTCCTATCGTACCCCGGTGTCGCCTTCTCATTTCCAATTGAACGGTACAAATGGGACGATAAGGTCGACTTTGTATCCCTCCTATCCTCCTCGAACGCTTCACCCGCAGTCAGTATGGCTATCTATGCCGGTTCCTCCTGGGCCGAAGCACGTAACGAGTTGTTCACCCGCCAGGTAACCACTCCCAGGTCGCCGCTGGTGAATGCCAATTCTGCCAGGTTATCCACCGCCAACGATGAAATTGAGTTGGTCAGGATCCATTCCGAGTCGAGGATTGAGCTTGTACGAAGACATAATAACCCCTTCTTCATCACGTTGAACTCGACCACCGCCCAGGATTTGCTCGCCGAGCTAGGGCCGCCGAGTTCCATCTACAGGAAGAATGACCACAGACTATCAATTCACAGGACCTCTTCAGGTGTAGGGCAAAGGACGGAGCATCATTACACCTCGGACTATACCGATGATACGTCGGAAGACCAGCAGACAGATGGTGACGAGGAGGAGGACGACGATGGGACGGATGCTCGGGGTGTATCTGCTTCCTCGGATTACTTTTATAACTACTTTAATCACGGTTTCGATGTTTTCATCTCCACGTCCTCCTCTTCCTCTCCCGCTACAGGCCATCTTGCCACAAAATTAATCTTGCATGGGAACATCCCCGGCAGCTATGACTTCCAAAGATACAGACGCGCTAGGTGGACATTAGAATACCTGGATACGCCGTCTTATAAAGACCCGCTGACCAGTGAAATGTTGTTCGATGATATCGCGGGGAGGTTGAGGGAGAAATGGGGTGTCGCACCAAAACCTATGCTACTTGACCGAGCAAGCGATAGTCCTAGTAGTAGTATCGAGTTGCTTGGTGGCTTCGAAGATGGAGATTCACAACTTAGGAGTAACGGGGACACTTTCAGCAATACAGGTCAGTATCACACCAGTGTCTCCTGATAATACTTTTTTTTTATAAAAAAAAAAACACTTTTCGTCTTAAACAAAGCTAACTAATGCAAACTATGTAGAGCTCTACGGTTTCCCGAATTTGATATTCGAAGTTTTAAAGAACCGGGCCGTATGTACTTTGACGGTCTTTTGAGTATGAGCTTGTTCTTCTTTTTTTCTCTGGATGTCATACGTATATGGCGTTCATCCATGCTTTTTTTTTGAAATGGCGGGGCTATTGGGAAGGGAGTAATATCAAACGGATAGGAAAGGAGTTCAAAGCAAAGACATGAGACCATGGATTCGGTTCCGGGATGGACGGCGTTTTTGCATGCATGCATGTAGTTGACATGATATCGATCGGTACTCTGATCTGATCAAGTATAATCATTCAAGGACTCGATCTTCGAGCTCGAGAAACTGTCCCTCTTTTGAACCCGTGCATTTACCGTGCCACCAATAGATATCACGATACCCCCTCCCTTGCCATTATCAGTGACACAATCCTACATAACCCGATGAATCCGGCGTGCTTTTCTTCCCTTTCCTCCTAATCCCCCTTGATCATGAACTCATCGACGGTATTAACCGGCACTGAATAAATTTTTTTGTTTTGTTTTTTTGTGACCTGGTTATTGGCTGGTTTGCGCACTTCGCATATGACTGAGATTTGTATATGACTAAAGAATGCTCCAACCAGAATAAATGAAATAATGACAACCAACTTTTTCGCCTTCGTCTTCTTCCAACCGCCTTCAAAGGGCAGCGGGCGCCCTGCAGCTCTCATCTGTCCCTAAACGACTTGCTTTCCTATCATCTACTTCCTACGAACAAAGTATTTTAGCATCCGTCGATTTTATTTGCTCCAGCGTAGCTATAGCTGCATCATCCCGTCAGCGATGGACAGCATCGTGCCGTACCGCGGCGACAGCTCCAGTGTCGTGCTGTAAGTGTACCTACATACAGACAGACATACATGACATCGACATCGTGCATCCCACCAATCAAGCTCCACCACATCTTTCCCACCATCTCAAATTCCCATTTTAACTAATAGCTAACAAAAACTATACCAGTCGGCACGAAAACTCCCTCGTCGTCTATGACCACCAGTCCCGTCAACTAGCGCTTCGCTCCACATCCCCACCAATACTACCCCACGACTCCCCCACCCTTCGCAGCCCGACATGTCCATACTGTCAACAAACTATCTCCGAAGACCTTGCCGAAGATATTCGTCGCGATTCTGCCTCTGCGCATGCTCATCGTCAAAATCATACCTCGGGCGGCAGCGGTTCTACTCCCTCCGATGATACAGCTGGGTTCATAACACCTGAGTACTTCCGAATATTGAGCGCACGGCTATTACCTGACAGTAATACTGCGAATTCACATCTTTCACCGCCTGGGTCTCCGAGACGGAGGATACCGGGGCTTGTTGGGGCTGCTACTAGTGGGGCGAATACGCCGCCAAGCCCTATTGAAGATGGAAGGAGCGCTAGTGCAGCTGCGAGAGAGAGGTTTGGGAGGTCTAGGAGTTCAAGTACACATGGGATTTCTAGCTCAGCTTTTAGTCCTGGATATTTTAATCAATTTTTTGTGAAAGAGAGGGAGTTGGGGAAGGGAGGAAAGGGAGTGGTGTTGTTGGTTAGGCATGTTCTTGACAGTGTTAATTTGGGATTGTTCGCTTGTAAGAGGGTGCCGGTTGGTAAGTATTAGTTTGTGGACGGCAATGAAGTTGTAGAAGAGGGACTAACGATGGTTGTGATGAAGGTGACGATCATGAATGGCTCGCAAAGGTATTGCAGGAAGTGCAGTTATTACAGCAGCTGTCACATCAGAATCTAGTGTCCTATAGGCATGCATGGTTGGAAGATATGCAAATATCGAGTACGTTTATTCGATCATTTCCAAATTTCAAGTTATTTTGGATTACGGGAGCTAACTATAGAAGACTTCGGCCCGAGCGTGCCATGTGCCTTCATTCTCCAACAGGTATGTCTGATATATCGTCAATAGACTCTAGCCTACTAACAAACTCCAGTATTGTAACTCTGGCGACCTCCAAAACTACGTTTACGAAAAGAAATCTGCCGTAACAAATGACCAAATCAAAGCCCAGCTACGCATGCGCCGACTATCTAAGAACGGTCGGTCTCCGAGTAATACCTCGGATTCGTCATCTCCGAAGCTTCTTCCATTAGACCAGGTTATCTCTTTCTTTAGGGATATCGCGGCCGGTTTGAGTCATCTCCACTCCAACGGCTTTATCCACAGAGACCTTAAGCCTTCGAATTGCCTGTTACATGATCCAGGCGTCCCGGGATCCGAGTTAAGAGTTCTTGTCAGCGATTTTGGCGAAGTGCAACGTGAAGACGCGACACGACGGTCTACAGGGGCCACAGGAACAATATCATATTGTGCACCAGAGGTGCTACGTCGAGGTGATTACTTTACTCCCCACGCTTCAATTGCGATTGCTACCTGAGCGGTTGTGGTTGTAAGGCGTGAAAAAATATACTAGAGTATTTAAAAAGACTACATGAGCTTAACTTCTTTTACCCCTTCCTGGTATCTCCGGGTTGGTGGGTTTTTTTTATATACTGCAGTCGGTCCAAACGGTGAACTCGGAAACTTTTCGACAAAATCGGATATATTCTCCCTCGGTATGATACTACACTTTATGTGCTTCGCGAAATTGCCGTATATCAATAGCGACGAAGAAAACGAAGAAAACGAAGAGATTGATAAACTCAGGGAAGAGATTTCGGGCTGGCAGGGATATGGAGGTACACCCTACGATAAGTATAGGAATACTCGGGTGGACATTCCTGAAAAACTGTTTCGAAGCTTGGGAAGGCTGTTGAGTGTTGAGCCGGCTAAGAGACCAAGTGCGGCGGATATTTTGGGAGGAATCAGAGGGGAGTTTGGTTTTGCTGAGGATGGGGTTTCGAGGGTATACCTTTGTTTATTCCTTCTATGTTCCCTTCTTATAGCAATGTTTGCTATTAATGGGAATATATCTTACAAGCGAATTTCCTTGCTAATTTTTAGGTGCAGCGAACACCTGTTTCCCCCAAACCACCAAATCTGAGCCTCTCAGATGATGGCCGCTTTCATAGGATCTCACCAGTCCCAAGCGGCCCGAATACGCCAGTCATCAACCCTTCCAACTCCATCACCCGTGCTCGAAACGGTCATCTTTCTGGAAAGACACATACACGCAAGTCATCAAAACTTCGAGAAATCACTAGCCAATTCAATCTCCCGGAACCAGTTTCTTCAAATAGCCCTGGTTCACCTCATAATGGAGCTACGAATCCCGGCGAGATATTTGGAGGACCGTTGGAGACCCGAGTCAGAACTCCAAAAGCGGGAGTTGGTAATGATTCTAGTGGATCCTCGTCAGATGTGGAGGGACCATTAGTGCCGGTTAGAACCCTAAGCTCGAGTTTGATATTAAGACCGAAAGGTGCTGCTTCACCTCGTGCGCTACCCGAGAAACCACATCTTTCGGACGAAGAAGATGATGATGACGTGGACGACTATTCAAATACCGAAGAGTTCGGAATTGGGATTGAGATGGGGAGGGTGGGGAGAAGTATGGTGATGGCGACTGGTAAAGAGGTCAAGATACCAGCGTTGACGGCACCAGTGATGGTTGGCGGGGTGAATAGGAGCACCGTGTGGTGGGTTAGAATTATGCCGCAAGTTTGGCTAGCGTTGAAGATTTTGGTTTTTTTCGGGAAGGTATGTTATTGACAATTGGTCAGATAATTCTGCACGAGAGAAGCGTGGAAAGAGGCTTATCAAGGGGTTTTTGGGCGTGAACAGGTATTTTCGATGATGGGAAGGTGTTCACCAGTTACACCAAATCCGTGGGTGTTCAATTCGCTATTGCTGTTGGCTTTGATCGATTTATTCGGGTACGTAATGTTTCCTACTGGGCTTTTGGGCGAGGATAATTGGGGACTTGAAGCACTGGATTTCCAGAGGAGGAGGCGGATGCAATTTATATCTCCGCCCCAATCTCAATCGACCGGGGCGATAGACACTCGAATCCAACTAGAAATCGGTTTACCAACAGATCGGTCATGCTAACAATATGCTTCGGGAACTACCTAGTCCATTCTTAGTCACGACCGTCGTATTACTTGTTCTCCACGTGGCGGCCTATTACTTTGCTCTGAAATTTGACGCATTATGTGCAACGGACGGTGGGGGGAGTTTGCAATTTCTACAGTTAGCAGGGTGGACTGCTGGGGAGTGAAGGCTATATGGAATAATCGAATACTTCATGTATCTTTCTTTCTTTTTCCCTATCCTTTGACGTTTTTAAACCGGGGTTCCGTTTAACCATGATAAGCTAGCGAGTGTTTTTTTCCCCCCTCTATCCAGCGGTGGTTACTTTGAGCGTTTGAGGGTCCTCTAGCTCATTCGGTTTGTTTAAATTGCGTTTTTTTTCCATTTCTTTTAGTGATGGTTTAGGAAAAGTTGTTTTTTCCCTTCTCTCTCTGACGTCGAAGATTCGATTGAAGGGTCATCGAGAAGAAGAAGAAGAAGAAAAGTTTTCCGAGATGTATACTCTGCGTGGGGGTTTTGTGATATTATGCATAAATGAGTACGTTGCATGGAGGGTAATTGTCTAGTGTGTTTGGGTATTATATATCTTCTTGCTTATAATGAAGTATAATGAAGTACATGATAATGGGGGTCCTATGCCATATATTTTAGAGAGCTAAAATATTAACGTGTAGAGTGTTGGGTACAAGCATTACAGGGCCACAAAATCTGATAGTGACATGAGAGAATGATAATACGAGATTAGCTATACGAGAAGGGTAGCATTTATGCTGCGGGAAGAAGGGACGTAGTATATATAGGTATGATGTGGAGTTATGCAATAGGAATGTATTGATAGGGTAATATTAGGTCTTGTATGGAAGTCTTGGGTGTCAAGAAACCGTAGTTTGGAACCTGATAGAGAGCGCTATTTGGAAGGAACAACTTTATGACTACTAGGTAGTTTTCTTAGTATTGCTAGTATAAACTGGAGGAGGAGTAGATATTTTCCAAAATGAAAACGTATTACGATTGATATATCCACGCCCGGCTGTAGTAGGTGTATTGATGGAGGTGAAGGTTTGCAATAGTAATTTAATATCCATATATCTCGGACTTACATACGCTTTGCAGGATCTATGTGCGATCCTTTACGCTACCAAGGTGCTTTAAATTCTAATTAACACCCTGTGCATATATAAAACGATTGTGAAGTCTTAACGAAGAGGGAGAATAGGAGAAGACTTAAGGAATAGAAGAAGACTCGAGAACGAGGAGGGAGGATAACGCATGCGCGCAAGGAAATAGAGGGTCCTAAGCTTGTCGACGTCTCGTGCCCAGACCTGGAAGAGAAGGTTTGAAGAAGCCTTATCCGTAGTCTGGGGATTATCCGCTACGAGGTATGGATTATGTGACAAAGAAGTTTTGCAAAAGGAAACAAACTAGCACAATAAAAATCAGAAAGATTTTGTCTCGTAAAGCAGCCTATCCGAGACAGAGAAAGAGTGTTTATGTGATATAGAGTCCGGGCCTGCATGATCGCGATCCGAATTGTGGATACCCAGTTGGGAAAACTTAGTTAAAAGGAAAGGAAAAGAAACATATACGCTGGGGTTGCATAGAAGAATGGGCTAGCATATTGTCGTCTGGCAGATTCGAACTGAAGACATTGCAGTGACCAACTAGATCGCTCCATAGTTTTAACCTTCAAAGAGATACGTATCACAAGTTTTGTGAGACCGCACGTTAGAATAAGCTTAATTAAACGGGTTTGATTTGGATTGTATCTAGAACTAACAGAACAAAGAAACACCGATTGCTTATATTATGAGGATTATAGTACTAGATGCTACGAGAATTTTATCTCTTAGAAGGCTTGATGTTTACAGGCAGGGCTAAGCTCAAGGCGAAGATACCGGCTGATTCAAAAGGGTTAATTTTCTTGGTTCATCGCGTCGGATCCAGGGTTTTACTAGTTTTGAACTGCCTTGGTGCGTTAAATCACGGTCTGTCGGATTTTGAGAACACCGAACAGGCTCCGAAGTCAAAAGAGAAAGAATGTGACCGATTCTTTCGGCCGGGCAGCTGACGGAAGTCAAAACGGGTATCAGCCTGTCGAAGTAGACCTTCCGCCCAGGCTGTGAGACGACACCGTTGAACCCGTCACACAACGAACGGCTAAATAGTTTACGACCACTTTTTCGATATAATTAACGGATTAATTGCGTTAGGTGCAATCTTTTGCATGTCGAATAGTGAAGGATTCTAGGGGATCCCGCATGAGAAGTATCAGATGACTATAATCTCAGCTGGAACTTGCATAGAGGTCTTTGGGGGTTATCTCATATGGCAGGATTTGAATTTGTGACGGACCTGTGGATCCGGGTTGATTAGGACTTAAACGTAATGATACAGCCGGTTCGGACGGGATGTAGTGAGCCTACTAGTCAATTGGAAAGTTTTTCGTGAAGGATTTCCTATCAAGGGCTTATATTAGAGAGTGAAGGATTGGTTAATGCAGAATTGATATATTAAATGCATGCGGAGAGAAAATTTTTGGTATTCGTGAAGAGATATCCTGGTGGTGATATGTTAGTTGCCGTCTCGAAACTACATTCCTCGGATGTGGGTCGGTATCTTCCGGTGGATAGAGAGATGCATATAAACAGACAAGGGTGATATATTATATTAATTCTATACGGCCGGTAGATACCTCGAGAGCTCTATCCTAAAAAAGACACAGTACTGCAGCCTTCACATGGGAAAACTTTCTAAAGTTGTAACATTTCCAAAGGAGCAAACGTATTATTCCAATGAAAGTTTTCCGGAATTCTCCTTCCCAAGCTTTTATGACGGGTTAAGTGTAAGTTTCGTTACTGCGATCGGTTGGCTATCATTTGAATGGCTGGTTAACTGGGACTGCATGGGCGAGTTAATCACCTGGTGGTTATGCATGAATGTAGGCAAATAGTATGCATGTACGTAGCTAGCAGCTAGCTATAGCTAAAGGCTAGCGCGCGATAAGTCACCAAAGCACGTTCTTTTGCCCAGCAATTTATTTCTCCTGCATAGCTAGCTCTGTCGCAGATGTTTGGGACATATATACTTACATACGCATATTCATAGCGTACTCAGGAACAAGGCGGGCAGAATTCGATGCGATAGATATCGCCTTAGCATAAGCTGCGCAATGCTACGTACCATCGGGTACAGCTGGCTTGTTGCCACTAAGCTCTGCCGTTTTCGCGACTTGATTTGTAAATGAATTGATGTTTAACGTACACGTACATACAAATTAAAAATCGTCCAATACATCGGCTGGTGTATAATGGTTCCTGGAAAGTATATGTGTCTTCAAATCACATGTCTTGCGACCAAGTTCAACTTCAGGCACGGTTCTCGATCGCGGGGGCGGGGTTAGCCAATCAAAGCTGTCAATTTACAGATCCGGGCCTCGAGACGACGCAAATATGCAACATTGCATGCATGCAACAAACGACGAAATCGTGTCGCCTTATACTTCTGACACATTTGATTTAGATTTCGGCAGATTCCTCCATGGATCTATGAAGCTTAGAATCTAAAGCAGCACCCGTAGATAAGCTTGTGTAATTTGGTAATTCGAAGCTCGAGAATTTTATATATCAGTTGCTTATAGCAATAATTTGAAGTTCTGTGCTCAAGTTGATTCGAACTCAACTAATCCTATAGCTAGAACTGGGGAAATCTCGAGCATTGGAGTCGTCTCTGACGGAGATTCGTGAGGCTGATCGATATCACATGCCCCCCACAAAGCCAGCAGTACGTATATGCATATGTATGCGAAGCACATTCCATTGATGTGCAGTCGTTGAACCTTCACCTTGCGCATACTCTTTAGCGCTAGTCTACACTGCAGCCCGGAAATCAACATCCCTGAAGATAATCTTGTAGGTAATTAATTGTGATATCACACCAAGTTAGCCAGTTTATGAATTAGATAACTCTGAAGTAAAAGATAATCCAAACAGGCCGGAAAATAGCCTTTCAAAGTCCCGGAATTCGGAGGGAATTGACCACAAGAAGACGATTTTCGGAAGATTATGTATGTCTTTATCGAAATTTCTACGGATTTAGCAACCTACATGCAGCTTCAAGACGAATACCGGAGAAACTTTTTGAGCTGATTGATCACACCATCGCCCTTGTCTGCTGATATAGCGGGTTGCTCCGAAGCTTCTATTGGTCTTTTGTCCGTCCTGGAAGATCGCGACTTATCGTTTCTGTCAGGCCTGGTATATAAGTATTGATACCCTACAATAATGTTTCTTAATTTACTTGTCGCTCTATTTGCACAATCGCTTTCAAAATTCGCGGCCTTTTGTCAGCTTCTTTTCGTGGCTAAACCTCAGTCGAAATTATCGAATTTTCGTTTCCAAATCCCCCCGGTAGCTACACACAATCAAACTGACAGCTCATAAAGCTCTCGACGGCAATGTGGGGTGTGCGGGAGGGTAATGTGTGTGTGTGGGTTGGGGGCCTCTCGGATATTTCGAAAACCTTTAACCCCGAGAAGACGATTCTTTCAACTGTAACTATAACATAATACTTGATTGGCACGGTCGTATCCGGCCGTCAATTGAACTGTTTTGTTATATCACAGCCTTGAAAGCTTGCCTCGTGCTCAGACAGAAGGCGGAGACTACCGATGCAATATGGAGTTGTTGATATAATATCATTGGTCCGAATCACAGTAAGAACTAATCAACGAGCTCAGCCGGCCTTGATACATCTAGCTAACGACAGAACCCGCAGACCCCATTATATTAAACTCCCCCCCAAAGACGCAACATTCCAATGCAATGCATATAAGCAGGGTAAAAGGGTTTCGGCTCAAGAGGACATACGGAATCACCGGCTATTCTGGATATCACAAGCTATTGACTGAACTTAGAGTCAATCCGTCCTCGCGGGGATAGGTTGATCGACGCAAGAGCTTCCCGATTCATACCCGTCCTGTCCACGTCAGTCAGTCAGTCACTATCTCAGGAGCGCAGAATATAACGGCATAACGGAGAGCTCACTATTTACTACGTGGAGTTCAAGTTAACTTTCAGCCTATTTGTTGTTCAGCAGCGCATTCGGACGGCACGCATGTTCCAGCGACAACAATACTCCATCACCACTTTGGGATTGAATTGGGCGCTGGAATCCATGGAATGGTCGGCTAGCCTCGTTTTCTCTCGGATTATCTCGGATACAGTACACAGATACTGTAGGCAGGGTGTTTCGAGGGGTTAACTATATCAACATCCGAGGCATTGAATTATCCGATGCCCGGGGTATGTTATCTGCTAACATAGTTAACGATGTCATACATGGGGTTATGCCTTTCGCACAGTTTTAACGTCCCACTCAAATAAGCACGATTGGATCGGCGATTAAGCCGTCATATTTTTAGATACGAATGGCTCCTGCTTTATATCAACTACCAGATTTTGAGATCTGCAGCTGTGTAACCTGTCTAAATAACAAGCAGCAATTCGACCGATTATAATTATTCGATTTCCCCATAGTGTTCATAGTTGTAATTATATAATAATCGCGATTAATAACAAAATCCCGAAAAGGTCACCATATTCGGCTCGGGTATTTTGATATCTAGCGGCTTCATCATCGGCGAGAGTGCATTTCTCTACTTGGCGCTGCTCCGTAATCATCAGACTAACCGTAAATTTGAAAAAGTTAATTAAAATGTGACAGTCTTAATCAATATTGGTTGGCCGAGAATTTCCCACGTATACATGTAGATATGATTATACGAAATATAAAAGCTATCTGCGTTTTTACATGTATTTTTCGCGGGCTTGTTTTATCATGTATGCCTTAACCCTTTTCGGCCATGCAGCGAAGCCATGGAATAGAGCTCGAAGACATGCTCAAATATACGTCTCGTCTAATTAATTTTGCCGATCTGCGAATAGAAGGTGTTACGAAGGCTTCGCTTTACACTGCCCCCTGGAGCGCGCAAAAATATATAACAAGAACAAGCATGGGATACCGGGATAGCAGGTTGACACCCGAGCATCCTTCATCAGAATGCAAGGCATATGTAATGCCTGCCTTCCTCTGTGGTGTCTAGGAACGAAACCATGTGGTGCATATGTATATTCAATCCATCAATTTTGTTTGAGCAAGGGCTAACACGTTTATCCGATTTCCAGTCCCTCATTTCAAAAAGTTTTCCTATTTCAGACAAATAGATACGTAAACAACCGAACGCTTGTATCTTAGATAAGTGCATTCATACTTTTGTATAATTTTGATAAACATTTACTGGCTGGAAATATGCTAACATCAAGACCCTGACAACTCTCTTTCCCTTGCTCAAAACAGAACGCACGGCAGCCTAAGCTATGAGGCAATAGTAAACTCTCAGTACGCCATTGTGTAATCTTAATTGTGGCATGTACGGTTCCGTAGGTTGCCGTATAAGACCATGGTACCAGGTCCAAGATAATCCGAACCAGGACTCTAGCTAGCTCTATCGTTAATCGTGAACCATCTCGCTTAATTCGCGATGTAATCTATTAACTGTGTGGAGCTATGGGGTGACAGGGGATCTTGGGTCAAGCATTGTCAATTCTGTCTAGGTCTATCCTCGAGAAGATAGTTCCGGTGGAACCTGGCAAGAGAGCGTTGTCATATTGATCTGAACTTGTATTACATCCTGCTGTGATATTATATTGACAGTAGACCGTCGGCTGCGTCTCCCGAAAATAGTACTCTACCCGAGCTTCTTGATTGAGTCTTGGGTATGAGCATATGAGTACATGACCCTATGACCCAGCAACTTGATCAGGATATCGAAGGTTTCTAGAATGATTACTGGTCGCTCGGAAAAGAGATTAGGCAAACCCCATGCTTTCAGAGGGGGTCTCGGTGACTAAGTAAGACCGGGATTCGAACCGACAATTCTTAGTATACTTGTGTCAAGGCTGATTGTATTCTCATGGTGTGACCGATCTATCTGCATTATGTTGTGCAGGATTCTAGAAAGTCGACTGAAAGGGGTATGCAACTGGCGTATTGTTAAATACATCAATTATAATGAATCGAGTCCATGGCTGTAGCTATATTAACCATTTTATAGGTTCATAGGTACTAAAGACGATTGTAAGCTGCCTTGTGGTCACGAGAATTGATACGTAGTTCACCCCCCCGATTGGATGAATCAAAAATAAAACCATTCTTTTTCGTTCACGGCAGACCCCGCCGAAACTCAAAAGGCTCAAGAGTTTTCCAGACTTAAGGGGCTTATTCATTTATTACGCATACTTCTTTCAACCGCCGTTCCGCCTACACGAATATTTTTAAAACGTCTATAAAGAGCCTGTTACCCGCCGTCATTTCAATCAGTCCCACACAATTCAACAGTCCTTCCTTTTCCTCTCAGTGCACCGTTATCTTCCAATCTATTCTATTCTAGGTCATATTCTTTGTTATTACACACTATCCGTCGAATCATATATAATTTCTTTCCTCCATCGGATTTTGGGTTGATAGATTCTCAACGAGGAGCTTTATCTGCAAACCATACTTCGCCTCTCTTCTGAAGCATCAGATAATTACCATTACGGGGAGTTTATTCCCAAGGCTCTAGGGCCTCAGGTATCCTGTCCAAACGAAGTGGGCAAACTATTATATCTAAACCTTTGAGGAAATTTTAGAATCTTCGAAGTAGCTACCAGTACTAAAACACAACCCCTCTGCAAAACCCCAATATGATCTGCATCGAGAGTTTCGACGACGAAGTTTTCATACGCCTCCAGGGTATGAATATTTGTTTGCCCCTTACAATCCTTATTTATTGAAATTCCTTCTCAGGATAATACCGAACATTGATAGTTAACTGTCTCTGCTCATAGTTTCTTTCCCCAACGGTCACACATATATGGACGTCAACATGCTAAACACAGCTGTAGACCGACATTCTCAGGCATCTCCAACACCATCACCTACCCCAGCCCCAGGGCCAGACGCAGGACCAGATAACGATACTAATGAGGCCGCATTCCGTTCCGAGAATCTACCTAATGGAAACTCCGATATTGATGTCTTGAAATATTGATCATGTAGAGAGTCATTTACCTGTATACATATCGTTGGAACTAAGTATTTAGCACTGTATACATGCCCGGTGCAGGTCTTTGTTAGTGGATATGATTTCGGGATGATGGGATAATAGTTTGGATTTGAGCATTAGTAGTATATATATATATATATATTCTAATCTTCCACTACCACCTTGTAGAGTTAGTTCCACGTGGTCTTGTAAACCAGACAACAGTTCCATATAGAATTTACAACATGCCATGCATGTCACCACACCTCATCTCCTGCCCTTTCGACTCCGCCTCGAGCGTTTGGATTCGAGGCTAAGCAAGCCGGGTTGTGACTTCGCTCGGAAACTGTTGCACACATGCAATTGTATTGAGGGTATAAGTCTAGCTAGGAAAGACAAGATATGAAACCAGCGAGCCAAGTCCAGTCAATCAAAGCCAAACATTTTCTAATTTACGAAGCTATAGCTAGCCAGGCTAGACAGCTAGTATCGAGACGGGACTAAAAACTAGTCTAGATACAAGTCGGGTAACTTACGGATTCGGGCTGGAAATCCGTACTGAGGATATGTTGAAATTGTTGTTTTCTGTTGTCTAGGTTGATCAGGCTGGTTGCCAAACTGGCCAAGGAATAGTCTAGTGTGTTGCGTATGACACTGATTTCCAACAAGTATTCGAGTACTCCATGCTCCTGAGGAATTTAACTAACCGTGATTTTAACCGACTACCTACCAGGATGCAGGAAAACTTTTCGGCTAGCTAAGTACCTCCCAGTCTCGTAACTTAGTATAATGGGTACCCTTTTTCATCCTGTGAAGAGAAACATCACACGAAATCACATTTTAAATTTTTTGGAATTCACATTGTGTTTTGTGATTACCATAATCGCCTAGCCTCACCGGCTGACAATCGACTGTTCAATTCATCAGAATGGACGGGCTGTCCCCGTTCCGTGATAGTTAGTTGACGTTATGACATTGAACAAAGACGGAGGAAAGTAGCAGGCCCATTGCATTGGTCTCGTTCTCGGAGACCCATTGGCATCCCATGGCCACCATGGGTTTGTTAATTTGGCAACTTTGATACATCTCAGCGACTACCTACTTAAGTAAATACCTGAATATTTTAGTCCCGCGGCCAAACTGTGCACAGGGGGCCTTCAAACATAAACGTCAAAATTCGTAAGCAAATTGCAAATCTGGTTATTTATCGGAACCCTGCTATTTCATTGTTTAACTGATTTCAGATAGAACCGTCTTTTTTTGTAACGAAAACTGTCGGTTGGAATCTTTATACCTACAAATTTATTATCGATCTGTGACCTCAACATCAACGATAAGAATTTATAACCGAGAACCGATAACTAGAATCGGTTACGGACCAATTTTGAAGTTTGAATTACCCGCTAACATCAGTAGCTCTAATGTTATAACCTGGGGTTTCGGGTTGAATCCAGCCTGATCCCCAAGCTATCCATTCACAGGACGGTTCCACCTCTGCCATATGATAAATGCTTATAAGTTTAGGCCTCCGCTCGCGCTATGACATCTGGGCAAACTTTCAACTGGCCTTAACCTGTCTCGTCGCCAGACTCCTCAACTGTGAGTCTTAACGTTAGGATCCCATAGCCTATCCCGTATCACAACGCCAGTCTGGTGGTCGAACACATGCAAAATATCGAAACTCGCCGGAATTCAAAACAGTTAAGACTGTCAACAGGTACCTACTTAAGTACTTATAGCTTTTTAGTGTGTTCTCCGTTATCATAACATTTTTTGACAAAGTTAACCCGCCATTTTCGAAATCTTTTGAATACAGGTGTATATTAATATAATCTGAATATTCCTGAACCATCTCTTAAACCAGACTTAATGATATTGCCTTCCATCAACTCGTACTACTCGCTTCCAGCTTCTCACCCTACCAGTTCCGTAAAAAGGTGTTTAAAAGTCCCACGGACGTCAGACGTGACCGAGTGCATGCAAGATTCCTCCCGCATTCCTGTCTAGTACCTAGCGCTCAGAAGCCGTGCGTGGTCCGCCATTGTATTTTTAAGTTTTGGACAAATTTCAATTGAAGTTCAAGATCGGGTTTCCCTCAAAATGTTTCCCTGTGGGATGTGCTAGATAAGTGAGGTAAGTAGACCAGTACGTAGTTGAGTATTCTCAATCTATAGCCTAGGCCTTAGCTAGCCTGGCTTTCGACGACGCGTCTGGTCGAGATCGAGGCCTCTGATCAGGCTCACAAAACAAGGCCCTTGATCAGGATACCAGGCTTGTCAAACCGGGGGATAGTTACACTCCAGCGTTTAAGTTGGTGGCGTTCGTTAAGCTACGGCCCATCCCCCATCCTCGAGCACTCGTGGCCAGCCGGGGCCAGGGAACGAGACTAGAGACCCCTCAAGGTATCCGGTTGGCTCGATACCCGGCCCACTCCTAGACATATTTAAGCTAGCAGATGTCCACACCGGGATGTTCAGTAATACCTAAGCTTTGTCAACCAACATATCCAAAAAGCAATTTGAGAACAACGGAATATAAATACCTTGACCTGCCCATCTTAATTCCTTTCTCCCTCGATCGTCCCCGTCTTTCTTTCTTCCAGATAGCATTCCTCTTTACCACCCACCAGCAACGAGATAAACCAGGAAGGCACTCCCTCGATCAGATAATTAATTATTACCAGAGAATTGCATGTCGACTATTCACTCAAGAACTCAGAATATTCGAATGCATTGGACACACGATGCCTCTTTCCTTTCCTTTCTCGCGGACCAAATCACCTGACGGACTTTTTCGTGACACCACAGGTCACCTCTGAGCAGTAGCATTCCAACCAGCCTAAAATCCTCAATTGAGACTGCTCTAAAACAACCAAGTTGAAAAGCTATTCCAAGCCTCGTGTTAGGTCTCACACCAAATATTTTGTTCTGTCCCCGACAAGGAGGGCCTTGTGGGGTTGCGGACGAATCAACCCCGCCGCGGATGACGGACGAATCGATATAATAGTTGTATACCAGATAACTAGAGTGCTAGGCTCTGTTTGCGGCAACACGTTGATTTAACCGACAGTTTCCCCATCTCCGCCAAATTGAAACTCGAGCTCCCTGTCCTTCTCCGTACTATCGAATTTTGGTCTTCCTTCTAGTCAATTGCACCGGTCTCGTTTCCAGCAGCAGATTTCGAAAATCTACGCCCTATACCCCGAATCGAGTTTCGAGACGACCTTTCGCCAAGTGGGACAACTTCACTTGTAACCTGTATCATGTAAGATTTCGGGTTATCCTGGCAACTTGCAGGAAGAATGCCTGACACAGGTCAACTCCTCTTCAGGACATCCTCAGCAGGATAGGCCATCCCCTACAAGACATCCACCCGGATACATTTTCATGGGATAGCAGCTAGTCCCTCTTATCCCCTCCATGACAGGCCGAATGCAGTGGAGTCTAGGATCCGCCTGGAAGGCCAACCAACCCTTTTTTTCACGTCAGGGGCTCTGTAGTGGACAAATGACGCCCCGGTCGCTGAAAAAACTACGGCATAGTCAGAACAACCTCCTGCACGGACAACAATTTGAAGCAGCGTAACATCGCAGCATCACCTGGAGCTTTACATCAATCGGAACTTTCCGTATCCCATAGGGGACAGTCGCTGACTACTCCCATCGGGGTAGTTTTCAGAACTCGACTTCTATAGCTAAATGTTCCAAAGTTTCGAGCCTCTGTTCTTCATTCACCCGATGACGAAGCTCCTATCTCGACCTTAAAGCCGAGGAGGCTATCTCAGTAGCCTGGTCAGATCTATCCGTCAAATCTGCGTTGCTCTCGATCCCATCGTCTATAAATGACAGCCATGCCGACATTACTTGCCCCCCGTTTCTGAGGAAGTAAACACCAGTATCAATCCTAGATCTTTCCGGTTTACACAATAGAATCAACGCGTTCAATTGAAACTTCCCAACTATACGCATTCGTAACAATTCGCTACGTTCTCTCAGGATGGCACCTTGCAGCTCTCCTCAAAATCTTGGGTCTTCCCGTATTGATCTTGTTGGCACCAACAGTGAGTTTGGGGTTGAAATCGACAGACCCGAGGATTTTGCATAGTTGACAGCCCATTTAGGTTCCATCCCGAATCAAAACCTGCCAACTCAAGATCCTCCACGAGTGCCTTCTACTCCAATCGCTCCACAGCCCTCCGAGGCCCCCGATAATGGGCCCACTCCCGATTCCAATGGGTCTGCGGATCGTGGAAGATCTGTCGAGACTAGACCCCGTCCAGATGGCTCGCAAACCGGTGGATTGACTTGGGATAACTCACATTAGTAACGGGGAGAACACTAGTTGCTTTTGCGATGGCATAGGAAGATACTGGGTAGCGACGCTAGAAGACAGCTCCTTAACGCTTGATTGATGTCTCCTGTTTAGCGAGCTCATCTTGCCCTCTGCGTTTTGTAGCTTTAGATGTTTTCTGCTTTCAATTGTTCTCCTGGAGATATTCTAAAGCGTCTAGCTTCGCTGGCAATTTATTTTTCTTGATTGCAATGCAATCATATGATTCACGAAGACCATGAATGCTGTGCGCTCGGCCGTGCGACCCGAAAACCCCATGGTAACGGACTACACTAATATAGAGGCGTAATATCCCCATAAAAGGTATCAATGGGCGCGTTCTCGTATCCCTCTATTTCCAAGTCAGAATTTAGGCGGTTCACAGCTGGGCGTTTTTACTACTTGCCCCGTCACCAGACTGCAGACCGTGCATGTGCCGTATTGATCGTTCAGGCTACATTATGGTAGTTGAAATCAGCCAACACAAGAGTACGCCGGCGCCCCGAGACCAGTTAGAAGGCCGGTATGATTTCCCTAAACTTCGAAGCCTTTGGATCCACGAACCACTTTCTCTCCGAATTCCCCTTGCGAGAAATCGTGTTCTAAATGGTAAATCTTGCTTAATTTTTGTACTATTATCGAAGTCCCAATACTTTTTTATAGGCTTTGAAAGGTTTGGTCAAGTAATATAATTAATTGCCCTGACTAGATCGACAACGAGATGACGCCAGCCCAGATCAGCGAGTAGTCTTGTGTCACCTAGGACTTCAGCTGATCAGCTAGCCCTGAGGACTCAAAAATATTAAACTAGGCTGCTCCCCCAGTCATCACCAAACTGTGCTGCCCCCCCTTGCTTCCTATAAAACCCGTTAACTCATGCTACATTTAAAGTTATCGGGATTGAAAGAGAACGTTTAGTTAACCTTAAGTCCACGTTTAATTACTATATAAGCTTTATCAGGCACGTGTACATGCACTCAATCGATTCAATTAACGAAAGCAAGGGACCTATTTCGTTTCAAATCAAAACATTTTTATACGGTCCGCAGTCTGGCGACGAGACAAATTAGTACATTAGGAGCGCCTCAAAGCTTATCCCAATTGGGGCGGCGGCAGAACAGGGAGCTTTTGGCCTGGGGGACGCACGTCCTCTGCCTTGGGGGAGCTTTTTGAATTCTCCCACGAACTTTTTGCCATTTCGCAGAGAACTCACCATAGCGAACCAATCAGATGCCCCTCGGTCGATCAACGTGCAAACATTAATATTCATTCAACCACCGGCCACCGAAGTCAGCATGTTTAAACTAGTCCGAATATAGTATCGACATGGATATACCATGATAACACCGATAGCCTAGCTTAATATTGTAGTCGCCGGCGGATAGTTAAAGAAGGGCCCTCCAAATTCCGAGCAAGGAGGCTAGGAGTAACCTCAAGGTTTTGACTAAACATCGACAAACTTAGCTAGAGAGGTCCAGGTGTAGCATTTCCGTGTATAGGTGTATTGTATGCGCATATATTAACGTCGAATTCAAGCCGCACATATTTGGATATTACCTATGTGTCTATTCACATGTATACGCGGTCTCGTTGCCCTTTGTGACGTCTAGGAATGAGACCATGTACTCAAGTAGCTCCTGTATTAATTCGAGGCTATACTCAAGTATTTATGTAAATTCTATATGTGTCTGCATAGTATCTATTTGTAGAGCTGTCTGCCGACCTATGCATCTATCAGGCCCGCGGGTCTATGTATGCATATGTATCTAGCTATAATTATAAGTCTCTATTGAGAAAAAAATCTTGATTCGAGGCTAGAAAAAATCAGCCTTATACCCAGAATTCAAAAATTGCTACTATTCACAGCTTTTATGTAAACTCATGTTCCGCTTGCTCGTGGGACATGCGCGCAGAAATACCGCAGAGATGCTAGCATAGCTATGTACCTATAGGCCACCGTGGCCACCTTACATAGCTACCTCCGGAGGCTCGTGCTATGTCAAAATTTCGAAAGCAATTATGTCATGAGGGTTAGCATTGTCTCGTCGCCAGACTCCTCAACTGTGGGTTAGCATAGAGCGGCTTCCAGTTACCCTAGCAAATTTAACAATATTATTCGGTGTATTGCTACCATGCATCATACCTTTCTCGTTGCCTCGATCGTACCCATGGGCCCATAGCACACTTTCCTCGCTAGGATTTATACCAACGACGGGATCTCACCATGCGTGATAGAAGGTAGACAGAATACAAAATAGCAGGCGGGTGGCTGCCGATGACGGCCGAAAGCCCGAGGTTTCGAGGCCGATCGATTAGCGAGGCAATTCATGATCCATGAACCGCTTTGGGGACTATGCATCCACTTCAATTACTGAGCTGAGCGATCTATCGATATTAGGATAGATCTATACAATTCAAGCACAAAGCAAAGTTCCGTTCGACGCTAAACTCTCGTGTTGGTACTAATCGCAGCCTGCGCCCCAGACTACCTGCGGGATTTTTGGAATATTCGAATCATTTTGGCTTGGGCGGTTTCCTCAGCATTTTCTTTTTGAGAGTAAAATAGTTTTGGTTTGTCTCGTAAACCAGACCCGGGAACCCACCTTCGAGTTTTGGTATTTAGCGCCACGACTCGACTAGCTAATGCTACCATCATACTCCCCCTCAATTGGCTAGGGACCTAATCGTTTGTTTTAACTTTTTACGCGAAGTGAATCTTACATAGGTACATATAATATTCGGTCACCAGCTAGCATAGATCGATACCAGGTGGCAATAGAATACCAAAAAGGGGGAGGGGCTTGATAAGATCCAGTCAAACTTATAGCCAGTTCATCAAAATAACACAAATTAAGAAGTTGCTCATATGTAGGCCCTCAACTTTTTACATATGCATGCGTGTTAGCGCTGATATCCGTTTAGCTGTAAAGTTTTGGCATCTGATGCAAAAGAAACCGACTGTAGATACAGCTTCTTTCATGCACCTGCACCTGCGGCTGTCCTAGACCTCTCGAAGGGCGAAGGAGCAGCCTAGGACCGGTAATCAAAGGTGCTATCACGGGATATCTTCCGTGCGCAAAACTCGCACGCGGCTAGGGTATCCGTTACGTATCTTCTAAGCATACGTAGACTAGAATTTTCTCGGAGCTAATAGTTACTAACCGTAGGACAATCCCTTTATTCGTCAGGGTTCTAAAGGTTTGTCCTAAATTCAATGATACAGAGTTTGCCGCGTACCTGATCTCACTTGACAAACTAACTGTTTGATTAAATTCGGATTGAAAGTTAGGTACTTAAGTACGGATTACATATGTACTTACGGAAAATTTTTCGCATGGGACCGCATCGATCTCTGGTTGGATTGACGCGGTTGGTCACTATCCTGCACGGGAGGGCCTAGGGTGACTGCTAGGGAATTCTCAACGATGTTCCGATTGGTGATCTTGGCTTGAGAGTTTCAGACTCGTAGATTAACACGAGGTATATACGATATGGTCGCTATAAACACCGTAACAAGGCTAGAGATGCATCAAGATCTCGTGAAACTGAGTTCCTTGATGATCCTATCTACATAACTACGGCATATTATATTAAAATCCACGCCATATAGCTCTATAGCGTGTTATACATACCTCGATAACTCGTATTTTGGGAGCGAGCGGCCCATGATTTTAATTCTGTTTGGTTAGTTAGAAGCGCTGAAATAATCAAATTTCAAATTTGGGCAAGAAACATAGGTGTAGAGATGATAGCTAAGCTAGGTGAATTCATGAAGTGTGCGACTCTACCCGTCGCAATTGATCGATCGAGGCTGCAGTGATACCATAATTATTTAGAATGTGTTTGAATACTTTGGTATACATGCCGCCTTTCGATGTCACCTAATAAGGCTTGGATTGTCGCGTGGATTCTATGATTGGGAGGTTTGTAACGTAAAGTGGGCCAACGTGCTGCAGAGTTCGCTGCACATTCTCACACGCATAGGCCATTACCGTTTTTTCCATGTATAGCAGCGCCTGATAATTTCGCACTTTGTAGTACACTAGTGGTTCGCGCCCATCACGGTAACTTTCGCCTGGCGAAAACCAATTTCGCTAGGATCCTATCGAAGTATCGCTAAGTTCGTGATGCGCTAATTGAATATGGTACTAGCCTCGCAAGAATCTACATGAACGGGAGCTTAGACTGTGTCCTACGGTCAGTCAAGTACTTTCGTCGTACGTTCGTATTGTGTCCGACTGATCGTACTATTGTAATTATACTACTATATATTCCGTGCTATTCCCCAGTAGTTGATTTTCGATTGCTTAGACTATATATTTCCCAGTCAAAAGTATTTTCTATTCTCTCCTATGTTCACCGATTGTGGGCTCCATCATTTCGAACTGCAAAGAATCTTTTTTTTACGCCATCTGAAGGGAATCTGTCATTTCGTGACCCCTTCGGACTTTAAGACACCCCGCGGCCCGGAGCTCGAGACACAAACGAGTGTCTAAACGCCCTTGTTTCAGCATCCCGAACATCAAGAGCAGTCTTGGCTATACGCGGCTACCTTACAAAAGGAGTTCCACGTATATACGGCCGAGAGAATAGACATTTTCTAACTAGCCTCGAGTTTTCTGACCCGCTTATTGAGTTAAACATGACTTGTGGTATCGTCAACGGTGGGACCCTTAAGTACGCTGGGAATCTTGGTGCGGGTGCAAGTAACCGTGAGTTCCTATCTCTTTGCATACAGGCTAAACTTTTGTATCGACTGCTGGATACATCTGCTGGGTTTCCCATCAAAAACCTGTTATCAAACTGCTGACATGCATTCGGTGGCCTCTTTTCGCTTGGTTATCAGCCCACCTTCGAAACATCGATCGAAATCTCCCCGGTCCGGACCAACCTCATCAAAACTCATACTCCCCTACTCCTACGGCGCCTCCTCCACCTACAACTCCTGGAGGGCCCGATTCTGGCCTAGACCAGGATTCGGCAACCCTGAACAATCCTTCCTTGCTCTAGTGATTGATCGTGCACGCGGCAACCAAGATGTGTCTGGACGGAAGCTACCGGTACCGAACCTGACATATGCTTCCATTTTAGGCATTGTTTGAGCCAGGTAGCTCATCTAGTCGACCCAAGAGGCCTGAATTGTCCTCGGCTCATCGTACATTATGTATATCGATATTCTAAATGTACATCGACGTTTCTTCGTCCTTCCCGATTAATCACCTAAAAAAAATCGAACATAATGTTACTTCATATGAACTATTGTTGTTAATATTACTTCCCACCATGCGCAAAAACTTAAATTATTTAAAATCCTCCAAGGAGTATCATATCAGCTTGTGACTAAACCGGTTTAATAGTCGTAGTACATTGTAGTGCGGTAACCAGCGTCTGGCGCTAGCTGCGTAAACGACGGTCCGGGTTTTGAATTTGTCCGCATATATTATATGAGAGTCGATCTCCTATGCATAATGTGTTGTTCAGGTTCAGTCGCGGATTAATTTAGCGCGGGTCAAGAGGGTTACACGAGGAAATCTAGCCTAAAATTTAAGCTTAAACTTCGCCACGCTGCGTCCGTAGATACCCCTGGAGCGGCATTGCATATCATAAGTCTTTTAAATCGACATCTGCTACTCCTTGATTCAGAGCCAAATGTAGGATTCCTTTCTCTAACTGCTATAGTGGCCTAGTGGTCTGTGTTCGAATCCTCAGTTTGTGTTGCTCGAATCTGTCCAACATCCTTCATTACTATCTTGTACATGTATTGATGTAATTTCGCACGACGATAGCACCGAACCACCTAAGATCTAGAGTCTTCTTCCGGAGACATAAGGCTAGTAGCTGCCTAAATATATATACATAAACTTCTTGTCTCCTCTAGACGCTAAGACCTAAACTTCCGGTGCTGCCTTTATCTCACAAGGAAGGGGCGGTTAGATCGATTGCCAAGACGTTGCATTCTGAGGTGCTGAGCTCGTTGGCCATATCATTAGGGCTAGCTTAATCCGCTACCTTGAAAATCCACACTCCTACTGCAGCACTAGAGAGCCTATCCCTGAAGTCGAAAGCAGCCCTTTCGGTTCAAATATGTTCCTAGCAGGGGAGAAGAAAAAATGGCAAACTAGTTTGTCGATTGTAAATGTGAAGATAAAATATTTCGGTATATCTCTATCAAGTCAATTTGATGCATAATGGTGGGTTACACACACCAAGAATTATAATCCAAAACCTGTTATATATGCCGTCGAGCACGAAATTTCTTGCCAGCGCGATATGGCATTATTATGTAATTGGCCATTCCTAGGAGGCTACGTCCATCAGCATATGCTCTCGGTGAGATTGGAAGGATATACCATGCAAGTACTGATACAATTTCAATTAATTGTCAGCTTCGGTTCAGTTAAGGCAAGAACCGGTAGATTACCAATAAGGGTACACACCACAAATAATGCGATAGCAGTGACAGAGACTTAATACTTCCGGCTCTAATGATTTTAAATACTGGACAATCGGCCGGCACTAGTTTAGTAATGTATCGTTACGTCTAGTGTAATTGGGGAATTAATCTGGTCTCGTTGGTGGGAAATCTAGGATCATTAGCGATCGCAGCGTCGATATATGCATAGCCACAATCGATGCTTTGGAATTTAAAAACTTCAAGTCCAGCACTAAATCCTTATCCCATTAGTCCAAAACCTGAGCGATTGGTTTCCATTCAATTTAGCTCCAATGTATCCTTATGATAACCATCCAAAATACCGAAATGTTTATGCACTAGGCTTTAGCTCGGGCATGACGTATGTAAGTACCTTGACGAGAGTTATTATACTAGCAAACCCCAGAAGCGTAAACCAAAGAAAATATTGATGATCCTGCCTAAGGATCCCAGTCCTAGACGAAAGTTTTAATTATTGTCGCATGTATAAATGAACCTCTGACTTGTCATACTGCCATAGGGGAATCGAGTTTTCTTTTTTTTTTCCCGCGCACAAAAAGTCTGCCTTCAAATACACCAATGTTGTGTAAAATATCTAGATCTATAGAATAAATATTTGTTCTTGAAAACATAGCTCCTCGCAAAGCCTCTTCAGATGTTTGGACGTCAGAAATTGAAAAATGATACTGTTCCAAGGTGTCTGGGAACATTGGCTCGAAGGAGGCGGTATAGTTCAGGATCTGGCACTTACTAGACCCGTTGAAACCAGGCGAAGGCTGGCATACATGAGGCCTTCGCAGGAAGCGGGTCCTAAGATACCAAAATCCTAAAAGCACATTTGGTGAGCTTTTGGGAGTTGACAGCTGTCCAACCACTTGCACATTTTCAAGGCTTGGGGTTGGCCATGGTTAAGTGCTAGTGCTTGGATCACAGATCCGGACCGTTGTCACACTGTTCTGTCGTGACACGCCATAGCTCCAAGCACACTAACCTCAATTATGGCTCCACTCAATTGATCAGGATCCACATTTTTCCTTTAGCCTCCCCCAGGCTTTCGGGGAGAATCCAACCATGCATCCTAGAGATTATCGTGTTGGTGTAGTATACGATAGGCGTCTGAAAAGGATCAGCTATAGCTAGTTATCCCGCGCCATATTGTAAGTTTTAGACGCAGGAAGAGTCCTCAGATGGCTCTAGGACTTCATAATAACCATAGCAATAATAGCAATGTGGCGAAATCAAGTATTGTAAAATATGAAGCACAGTTTGAGGACTCGGTGTATTCCTCAAGTGTAAATGACAAAATCGAGTTGGATGATGATGGAGATTGGGTCCACGTGTCTATCATGCTTGAGATAACTATATGCATAACTAATAAACATTAGACTAGATGTCTCTCCAAATCCGAAATGTTCTGGTGGACTGTTTGCTGGATTCATGAATAGGGCGGTTAATTGCATGTCTGGCCTGGGCCACGCACAAGCGTCCTGTTGATAGCCTGACTTCTCACTCTAGAAGTATAAATACGTTAGACACGCCGCAATGCTTTCAACCTTAGCTTCAGTTATTGCCAGGATCCATCGTCGAGAATATTAGAAACGATACATGTATTTAAATTTGGCTTCGAACTCAAACAAGTACAGTCATTAGGGCATACGGTATCTTTGGCCGACAACCCCAGCAATCGACCTTCACAGCATAGTATCCATGCGGGCTGCATGCATGATGCAGCGTGTGTTTAACACCGGAAGATACCCCACCAGGTCCTGATACTTTAAGACTATAAATTCCCGCTTTATCCCTCGACCGCTTTGTTTTTTCTTCAATTACCCACAACTCGCTGGGTTTTGGTGTCGACAGAAGCGCGTGTTGGGGTTTTCTTTGGGTAGCACCGAGTTCTTTAGACAAACCTAAAAGACCGACAAGACCGATTCCAACCAGACCGCCAGATTCCCATCATGCGTTGGACCGGCAACACAATCCGTCCGACAAATCAGTCCCTTATTTCCTTCCGACAAGCGAACTCAAATGTGGGCCTGCCAAGCCAGAATTGGCAGATTGAGCTTCTGAGACACACGTCCCGACTTCTGACGTGGTCCCATTAAACATCTACACAAATACACCAGCATTGTTGTCCGAAACACGGTCCCTCTCTACACGATGTACACGAGCATAGGTGCCCATCGAAGAGCCTTTGCTCTTGTGGTTCGCGGCACCTAAGGCGAACTATATGCTATCCGAACCGGTCTAGAGCTAGTGACAGCAATTTAACCCGAGTTTGGGATGCTATCACAACAGGAGAGACAGATCCGTTAATTATCCTGGGGGAGCCATACGGAACCAGGCAGATCCTCTCTCCTTTAGGTGATACCGGCTAGGATCAATTGTGATGGATGGCTGTGAAAGGCGGATTGCGGACGAGTTTTGGACCAGAGATTATGACGGAGGACCAGGGTCAATCGCCGGGCAGGGCGGACCCGCATTGGTCGAAATCCACATGCTATAAACGTGTTTTATACTTCAATTATCTCTGCATAGCTAGTAGGTAAATGATATCCCATGATTCTAATCCTCCGCCAGGCACCGCGCTGACCGATACCTTAGGTACCTAATAATGTCAACCTTGACGCATCGAAAAGCAACCACCACTAGTTACAATATCGTCCTAAGGATTAAGGGACTACCCCCTTAACACTGCCTTAGTTGATCCTAGATTCACTGTAGGCCTCGTGGGGTTGAGAATCTGTTGAACAGTCCTCTGCGTAGCTCGCCCCCGTGCAAAGTTGGCCTACCCGAAGGATGCCCAAAAATACAGGATCGGGGAGCCCACCCCTTTTGACGATCAGGACCGGATCTCCGACATTATTTTACTCTTCCTGGATCTCACGAATGATCCTTTACCTAGGCATAGTTATTCCGCGAACTGAGTCGCCAATAAACGTTAGGACCTTGGTCAATTGTTCCAGCTCCCGTCAAATACGCAGCCGGTGACTCCAGAACTGAAACTAGGCCGCCAATTCTGACAAGGTGTGGATTTGACTGTTATGATAGGCCATGGAGCCGTAAGGAAACCTGATATTACCTAGATTCCTCGTTTGGTAGCGCCACCTTACTACGACCGCAGAATCCCAACAAAACTAAGCGTTCCTAGGATCCTCTAAGTCGATAGCTAAGGGAGGCATTGCGCGTCTTTCTTGGGGCCGTTTATATATAGCCATGTTTCTGCCTCTGCCTTGAAAATACGTTACAGTCTCGTTTCCATACGTTAATACTTTAACTCTCATCCACTACAATACACACTCTCAATACCACTAAACTTCAAAACACCTGTCTCTATAAGTTTGGCTGAACCCGAGTCAACTTGCCGCCTTGTGCAACTTTGAAAGCCATGCCGCCAACTTCATTTTGTTATGTCGACTGGTCGTCCATCAGAGAACTACTACCTTCTGAACCGTCTTCGTATTCTGTCAGCCAGTTCGATTCAGAATCCGAGGACGCCTTATACCCCAGGAGTAGATTCTCGTATACCTCGAACGCCCGTCACAGCTCTAGCCTCGCAAAAAAAACTCAGCCAGATCTTATTTCCTATGGTGATGTCGGCTCGGTACCATCTGCTGTGGCGATGGCTGGAAATCCTCCGAATCAGGGCACACCGGCTCCCGATCCACCTCAACCTCCTCCAACTCGGCCACCTCCTTCTCAACCTCCTCGAATTCCTGATCAAAGGCCACCACAAGGCTCTCGAGACCAGCCTGATAGTAGGCGCAACCTCCGACCAGCATCACGTCCGGGTAGTTCTCGTGCCTTTGCTGAGAATTCTCACCGGTTCAACTAGCATAAATCGGGTGTTTCGACACCCGTCAAAGATCCAGCATGCGCCTTTAACTCCACTTAGCGACAAGCCACTACGACAGATCCTTTCGTTGCACATCGAAAGATCCCATATTCATTTCCTATCATCCCCACATTTTCTTTCGCGGGCATGCAACCTAGATGAGTGCAACTCAGCGACGGGGTTGATTGTTCCTTCGTGCGCTCACCTGATTCTGCCCATATATATATCAGTCTTTATTTAGATGTGAAGGATATCACCAACTTATATTATGAATACTACGTACGAAATTCCATGGATCTCACGACGAGGAATTCTCGAGGCTCACGCTGCTGTCTTTAATGTTTAACAGTTTTGTCTTTTTTAAAAACAGAAAACCTCCAAAAAAAAGAGAAAAAAAGAAAAATCAAAAAAAGGGTGGGCATCATATGCGGATCATAAGCCCTCATGTTGATTAATTAGAAGCTCTCATTGGTCTTTAAGGAGTTCTCATGTACAATAGGTAGTCTTAATATCAACGCATACGCATGTGGTTTCTACCCAAAAAAAAACATTCCATCCAAAATAATTAATCCGATATAAGGGGTGGGCAGGTTGCGGCTAGTCATTGTGATATTGTTCGTGACAGTGATGATACGCCCTTTCAATGTGCAGCCGTTATGAACTACTGGGAACGAGACTAGGGTAACACTAAATAACAAGCATCGAATATTGGGAAGGTGATATGCCGTTCGTGGATCGGGCACTGGGAAGCTTCAATGGTAAAAATATGTCTGTGTGCAGGTGAAGGAGTACTCGATGTCAATTACCCATGTGGTAACGTGTTGTTTTGTGGTAATCTGGGGGTGGCGACGGCTAGCCAGGCGGCAGCCTGCCATGGTGGCAATATATGTGTGTAACCATCCGATCTCAAACAAACCTAATCTACGCTCGATCTTTACTCTTTATAGACTCCTTTCCTAGTTAAGAAAATAATTTCCACAATTCTTGAATTTATCAACAAATCTTTTGTACTACATGTCCTTCAAGCTAGGCTTCCTAGCTGGCACCACAAAGGCTCACGAAGAGATGAAAAGGAATGCAAGCCCTTCGACTTGATGAAATACTTAAACCTACCACGTTTTACGTTAGTAAATAAAGAAGATTGTCTTTGGATGCGACTTTCTAGCTGTCTACATACATAGTCTGTAGTTCTTCGCCTAGATTCAAGGCTAGTATAGTGGATCTTAGATATTGGGATGACTTGGTCGTAAGTTTGCAATTGCTTCATGCAGACACCAAGTCATCAAGCAGCAGCGCTGTTCGAGATTGCTTACCTTTTCTTTTTCAATTTTTTTTCTTCAAAATGAAAAGCCACGAAGTTAGATGCCCGGGAACTCAAAGCACCCGGGCAGCGTAGAAAATTTGGGTATATGCAAGAGGTTAGCGCTAAAAAAAAAAAGTTGGCTAATCTGCGCACAAGCCCCAAACTTGTCCCCATCTCCACGAATATAATATATTAATAATGCATGCACTGATCCTCGTGATTGTTTATTACCTGCATATTCGTCTGATCTTTTCATTGGGTATAGGACAAGGCCAACTATCAACTGGGAGACACCCAACATGGACACGCACCTTGTGTCGGCCCTTGCTGGGCGGAGCTCAATAAGTCCGCTCAAAAAAATTTTTTTATATACCCAGGGTCGGCAAGTTCCTCAGATAGACTATTCCAAATTGGCCCGTCCACACCTGTGACCTATTGCAAGGTCCGTCGCTACGATTTGTCTCACTAATTTCTCGATATCCGCGATGTTATCTATGATTCCATTCTTGGCTAAAGCGTACCGAATATATGAAAGTCAGATAAGTCGAAAAAATACTCACATACAGCTAATGCAGCCTAAATTGTCTACAAATGCATCTCGATGAGATGTGGGTAGGAAATAGAGTTTTGGGGAACTAGTAATAACGGGAGTGCATTTTAATTTATTGCCGTGCTGCCTGCAGTAGAGCCGTATCCATGCTTGGTGCTTTTCCCTCGGTAACCTAATTGAGCACCCTGGGGCAAGGCGAACTATAGTTTTGGGTTTCTGAGATCTCTAGGACTTTCCGGAAAGGTAATTCTAGGATTCTCTACTCTAGGGATTAGCGTCATCTATCATTCTGTAGCTGGTTGACGTCATCGGTATTCGTAACAGATGTCTCAACGCTCAGGTACGATATATTACATTAGCTTCGTAATTGAGGATTCACTTAGGGAACGTTAACATTGGTCTTGGAGCCGCTGGCAAACTATGCAAACTACTGATCGTCTATAGTATAAACTATCCGTGGCGCCATCTATACTACAGCATTGTTGCTATATCGAAATAGCTCCTCGTCACCGTTGAGGAGCCATAGGCAAGACAAACCCATCCTTGCTCCATTCCAGTCGCTTTCTTTCTTTTCTCTTATCTCTTCTCTCCTTTCTTTTTCTAAAAAGCAAGAATAAGAAACTAGGCATAGAAAAGCGAACTTCAAAAGAAAGAATTTAATTAAGAAGCCGGGGTTATAAGAAAAAATTTTTTTTTGTTGAAGCCACAGCCTTCGTTAAAAAGCCCTTGCTTAGTCGATACTTCCCATGACAACTAATTGCTGAATTGTCGACTCCGTGGTATGGTTCTATTATGCAAGAGCGAATCTTTGCTTCTTCTGAATATATTTTCATCCTGGCCATAGCTCTGTAGCCCCGCTCCCGAACATCACAACCGACCTAAATTTATCCGGACACGTATATGGATACTTCTTTACGCTATTCGGTCTAGACGTCTGGCCTTGCAGCGCTGGTGTAGACTATCAAAGTTCCACATTCCTAGAATCGGCAATTCCTTAGTACCGGCTGGAAGGACCCTCTATCACAGGTTCTTTTGCTGTCCAAAAAGTCGCTGCGGGGCTGGAGCTAAGGCCCCCACCTCGTTAATTTGAGTAGGGGCGCCCAGAACAGAAAATGAAATCTAGCTGAATACAAGGCACTGATGTTCGCGCTCACAAACCTGGATGCCCCAAATCCAGTATCCGTGCCCGGTCAACGATTTTGGTAATACTGTGTTGAGGGATGATAATTCCCTTCGCATAACAGTAGCCCACGAGGTGAGGGGTCAACCCCGCCCTGTTTCTCGTGAGCTCCGCGCAAATATTCCATCGGAAAATGGACTGTTGACCATCACTTTCATAGCATTCGAACACTCTACAGATCTACCGAACAAAACAAAACATAATAATTAGTCGATTTTTATGTGACATACACTAGAGGTTTTCACAGAGCCTTTGGGCTTTTCTTCTAAGGCCGACGTCATCTAGCTTGTGATGAAGTGGCATAACAACGTCAGTAACGCCCATTGAGTCTGGCGATCTTTTTTGGGTCGAAGTTTTCGTATCCAATACCTTTTTTGACCTATGGCTCATCAGTCGCTCGAATTCCATTGCCAGCTGTACATACCCTTGTCCATCCCGGTATGGGGAGCGACGCTCCCGAGTGAGGTTTCATTTTTCTATGTTATGCAGATGCAGCTCCAGGTTCAACCAGGCTTCGCTGCCTCAAGCTTTAACCATACCAACTACCTGCCAGCCACAATTGAAGAGTCTGCATCTGGCAACAAGGCAAGCCGTTAGCCTTGCTAGTGCCGTGCCGGCCAAACGGATAACTGTAATACGAAATTCAAAAAAAAAAAAAAGAAGAGAGAGAAAGAGAGAAAGGTGCATTAGCTCGCTTCGCGTTGGCTGTCATAGAATAACGTTTGTTCGAATGTTCTAGCTTAGAAATTTTACTACGTACTCGGCTGAGATATTCACCTCCATCGCTATTTCTAGTCCAGAAATTCATAGCTATGTGTTTTATATTCCTCTCTGTGAATACGAATATCTAGTTAGAGATTTGCGTTTCTATCTAATTAATTGGCATGAAGCTTTTTACAATAAAAAGTACCCCGAAGTGTGTAAACAGGACATGTTTGGAAGAGGTATCGATTCATAAATCCACAAAATAGTGCGCCGCCTGGTTGGACCTAATATATTAAGATCTAACATATGCATACAACAACTTCAGCGACAGCTTCGTGTCAAGCACTTTACAAAAACTCTCTAAAATCTTCCTAATCTAGCCTAGTAACCCAAAATAGCACAGGTGCAGACCGTTCTAATTTCTACGAGCCCCAAGGGCAATCGCGGGGCTTCGCAAAATATCGGCCATGTCAGTCGGGACCCCATAGGCTAGAACAGTGGGAAGTATGTACGGATACTATTCCCGGACCCTAGACCCTACGTGGATCCATGAATAAGGACCGTTCTAAAAAGTTTAGATATAGGAAACATTCCATGACCATCTATGATATACATTCAAGGACGCTACTGCAGCATGACCAAAGCCTAAGCAGTGTCACGCTGCGCATCGCTGGCCATCCAGAAAGTTCAGGGAAAGACATCATGACCCTAACATCTATAACCACCCGGATAGGTAAAACTTCTGATTTGTTGATCATGATAACGCCTTGCAGGGGCACTACTGGACTATCAAGAATGAAGTTTCTATCCAGCCTGTCGATAGGCATATTGATTCTAGACTATAAGCCGAGGATGGTGTATACAATATATGAGCTCTGCCACAATGACTTCATAACTTTACTAGGACATACCTAGTTCATTATATCCACTGACATTTCACTTCGCGACTAGGACCAATCGAACATTTCACCTAGATGCTAAAGCGGCTATGTCTAATAAAAATTAAGATGAGGATCTAGAGCCTAATACATCCGTCTAAAATTCAGAGCTGGGTGTACTTGATGGCCCGAATTTCTATAAATTGGGGCGTCTACCCCGACGATCCTGATAATGATAACTCAGCTCCTTAGACAAAGTACTATATACTCCAGGTGTTCTTAAGATAAGACACCTCCAAACTCCAGTCATTTATCTTCTCCTCCCTTTTTACTATACCATCGCACATCAAACAACATGGCAAATCTCAACAGATACAGGCGAAGCCATGCTCGCGCATCCTCACCTGACCTCACCGACTTTTCACATAAAGGTTCGTTTCTTCATGTATTCTATAATGTCCCCGAGAGCTACTGTGTTATATTACTCCTATACACCAGCTCCAGACCATTTCAAGAATAATATGTACTAACAATGAGAGATCCTAGATTCCTCCGAGAGAAACAATCGTCAGAATTCGGCCCCAGATTCAGCGCCAAATCCTAACCCCCCTCCTCCAACTTCACCTAGACCACCTCCGTCGATTATCCGAGGGCCCAACCATACAAGTAATGGTCATGATTCCAATTAATCACTCAAAAAAAATTTCAGCGTGAGCTGCTTCCCAGAAAGTCCCGAACTAGGTAGCTTTTTCAGGATATCACCTTGTCCCTGGATTTATACTGCCACACGGGCGACTGGAGGATTGAAACAAAGTGCTGGAAATTCGTTATCACCCTGTCATGTATTCAAAACTGTTGTAACGCCCTGCTTTATTTATATTTCAAGAGACTGTTATACCCCTGGGCCTACCTGTACGATCGTTCTATTTCAATTTTATTTCTTCATATTCTTTCTTTATATATACCTCCAAGGGTTCGGTGAACGAAAAAAATACTCTCGAGCGCATGGGGTGAAGTAAGTGATCGCATATCCCCAGGTATATTCAATCCATGCTTCGGCATCTAGTAGCTGCAGTGTCTATATCGAGTCTAGGGATCCCGGTATACAAATCTCAAGGATCCCTAGGCCGAGCACGAGCCTGGTCTATTCGGAAGCTATTGATAAGGGACTCGAAGCTATCCTGATTTAGGGGACACCCAAACTTTCCATATAAACGAGATATTGATTTTACATGGGTAGGGTTAGCGATTAGTCCATATCGGTTGTAAGAGGGAGGGCAAAACCCACTTAAGGTTCGGCCCTAGTGAATTAGGCACATTTCCACTGCATGGTACCAACTGGCAGCTTTCCGGACGCACAGATCGCAGGATGGCCACGTGGAGAACCTCTCCTACGGGTCAAACAAATTCCTGAGTGTCCTATTCTAAATGCAAAGAGCATCGCCGCAATAGACGAAGTCGAACAAAGGAACTCAATATGCCCATGTAACCACTACGAAGTGCCCCAAAATTAACCCATCATCATCGCGGGGGGAATCCGACAGCTAGTCAGGAAATCCCAAGGTTCTGCACAACATGCATGTTAGTCTGGGACATGCATGTGGCCTTAGTTACCTATTTATTCCCTAGGCTAGCCTCGGGTTTTCGGGATACTACAGATAACATGCATGCAGGTTTCGTGCGATCGAAACCAGGCATTCGGTAGCGACCTTCGTTATATTATATACTACTATCACCCCAGAGCCAGATCTGAATAGCTACAAACAGATAACCCGATCCTTGAGCCTTCTTTTTATTTTATATTTCTCTCACAATTAGGATTGCAGTTAATCGCGTTGATGCCCCTTGATTAATTAATTAATCAAGACCAAGGTTGCCAAAAGCGAACATCAAAACCAGTTACGTTCGTAGTCCATAGTTGTAATAGACTGTTTAGCTAGACTGACAAATCATAGGAGGATTCTATCCTAGGATAAAATTTTCACACGCTTCCTAGGATCCTAGATGATTTTTCCAAAAAATGTCTTTTATTTCTTAAACATCAACTAAGTTTGTATGCAAAGATTCCTTTTGAATACGGATAGCGTCTAGTTTTCCATCGCTGAAGGCGGGCGCTTAAATATATACCCCATATGAAGGCCGCCACCGCATGTACCGTTTTTGGGTATCGTAGTATCGTGATACCAGGAACTTTTCAAAATGGGTCCTATCGACCCAATGTCTCTTAATCTTGGAATTGCGGCGGCGGCGGCGTGAAGAGGCCTGTGGAAGGCTTTGAGTGGTTGGTTTTCTAGATCCCATCTTGCCCAAGGAGCCGAGGGACCGGAACCTCAGCTCGCACGAAAGAACCAAATATAGCCTTCAACCACCACCCTACTAGCGCCTGGTTTCGAGGTTACCTGAAGCTGAGTAATTTGAACTCTTAGCATAGACTATTCGAACCAGTTTGTAGCGTCTAGGTATGAGGCGAGGCCATCTTCGAGCCCGAGGCCTCGAGACCGGTATATGATGTATCATATTAAACAGAAGATACTTCCGGCATAGAAGACGAGCTTACGAGCGGCGTATTGAGCACCGAGAATCTGCGTGGCAATTTTGAACATCAAACTCAGGCGATGTATCCCTAGAAAATGTTTATTATACATCGTGGTAAGTCTAATTTCTTGTAACCCATATAGCTATAGTACTAAAGTTTTTTAGTCCTTTGTCCAAAAATTGCAAATACCAGCCTATATCTAGGATAATTCGCTCGAGAAGAGCAATATTCTCGAGCTGTAAAATCAGAACGCCTGGTGTAAATTGGCTGGTTGTATATTTTCCCAGCTCCAGACCGTTAAACTCCACGCCAGAATCCAGAACTGAATTCGGGTTTTGAGACTTTCGGGAGTTAAAACCAGAGTGATTCTTTGCGTCGTGGCAGAGCAAATCAATATGCGTGGTCATGCTATCGTTATGAGATCGGATATTCGGCGTTGAGCCATTGAACAATGTATATTTTGTATATTGTATATATTGGCGTTGATAGTATTTGGTAAGACTTTGAAGATAAGGATTCTCGTATAGAAGACCAATGGTGGGATCATAGTTATGTACAGAGTAAATACCCACTTAAAGAGAGCAGCTGGTGGAAACCATTTTTTGAAAAAAGTGTGGGAGCGCAATGGGAGCACCTTGAATCTAGTAGCGGGCCTTCGCGTTTGTCGCGAACAAAAAGAAGAAAAGAAAAGGAATTATTCCCTTGCATCCTCTGTCCGCGTTCTGTCGAATCCCTCAGTCAGGCAAACCTTTTGATTTTGCAGTTTTGGTGGGGTGCTGTGGCGAGCGTGATCTAGGTAGTTTTCCCAAGCTGTCACAATAATTAATAGCTAGCTGCACAATCAGGCCGTAAAGTTTCTTGTTCAAATATTCGAGGGCTATAGCTTTGTAGCTATATTGGGTGAGGTTTGGTAAATCTAACATGTACAAGTAGTGTAACTTTTCAGGAATATACTGAAATAATTATTCGCATTCAAATTATGCGTAATGGATCAGTCGAATAAAACTCAAGATTAGCCCTATGAAGGTCGACATGCATACATACGCATCTATGTAGAGTCACTAGTATTTAACGGCGAAGACGATAGTATCGTATTCTAAAACAATTGAGCTACCATAGAAACTATCTTATGGCAAAATTACATGTTCACGATGTTTTTATTTTAATTACTTCATTTTGAAGATATATTTGGGGAGTGTGGGAAATCAGCTATCAAGAGGCTAGACTTTGCACGTGGACCTGAAAGGCCCCATCTAAACAAGGCAGAGGTGAGCGTCCCTGACTGCCATCTAAATTGCAGAACGGAACGAAGATATCGATAGGGGATGGTCGAGTAACAACTAAAACCTAGAGTCGGGCCTTTGCGTTGGTTCGCGAACTAGCTACCAGAACAAGAAAAAAGAAAACATTACGAGCGCGAAACTGCAAAGCTAAGCTAAACACAGCAGTATTCCATCATCAATATCGCAATCTAACCGTCGGCCATGGCCGCAGTTAAGGGCTCTCCACTTCATGACAACTGAGGACTCGAATTACACCCTCTGACATGTAGCTCCCTCATGCCCATTATTACCATGCTTACCATGCCCAAAGACTCGAAGCATATATATCCAAGCTTCCCCGGCTTCGATGAGGATATACACCTCCCAGCGGCAGGTTAATTCATCCATACTATTGAACAGGAATTTTACCAACTCTCATTCAACTCGAGTTTTACGGCCCTCGCTCCTTTTCTGTCCTGGTTGCTTTCTTTTTCCCTTCTTTCTCGATACAGTATATTTAATTGGATGCCTACACATACTACACATACTACACCGCCAATCTTTGTGTCGGATATATACATAGTCTCGTGTTGCGTAAGAACGTTGCTGCGATACTAGATTCTGCAATTGAAGATCTAAGTCTGCATCTGGTTACGGGACAAATACCACATCCTCGATTCGACAATACATAAGGTCGTCCGGAGTATTAGACTTCATAAATTTGGAACTATCATTTCCGCGTAGCTAGTACAATGGCATTGAGCAAGGGATACATGGACCTTGTGTCTACCAACGGTGCGCATCTGTATTTTATTAAATATGTAGCTATAGTTATAGTTTTAAAGACAGCCATGGTTTGTGCTTACGCAAGCGCTGTATCTCAGGTTCTTTGACGCCTCTTTTCACGGAACCAGCCACCCAAGACGCCCCCGCAGCTCCGGCTGGTGCCCAGCCTGTTTCTGTTTACCCAAATCCGTCAACCCCGACCGGCCCTGAGCCTGGTACCATCCAAGATCCAAAGGACATCGCCCCTGACAGCCCGAGGGACCAGCACAAGCCTGCTGCGTCTCAAGCGGATCTCGCACCAGCACCAGCCTGTCCCTGTCCAGATCGTCACCTCCTCCTCCACATTGGTGGATGGGCTACCGACAATACCGAAATCATTGCGGACCAACTCTTCATGCCAACCGAGCCAGCCACTTGAGTGCTTACCTAAGTGGGTACCAAAGTCCTCGAAGTGACAAGTTTGCGACCGTACCAAGTACACAACCAATTTATATTTACTCTCTCTAGCTCTCTTCCATATATTTTTCCTTTTTATTTCATTTATTTCATTTATTTCATTTGTTTTATTCTTCTTCTTTTCCCGTTAGGGACTCTGGTTTTTCAATATTGGCAGTCTCGGGCGTCGTCCATTTAGCCTCTGGTATCAAAAGGACACTAGGGTATTTCTTATTCTCCTCTGATTTCGCTTCTTGCGCCCGGTCAGTTGTTTTTCTGGAGGTTTCGAGTTCATGTTTTAAGCACGAATCAAATGTAGATGTTACTAATATATGTATTTACTGAGTACATTTGCATTTATATCATTATAAGTATGTATGTATGTATGTATGTATGCATGTATGTATGTATGTACCTTTCTATCAGCCTCAATTTTGGGGCCTTGCTCAAACCACGACAGTCCTAGCCTTCTTTATGAATTTTTCGGCAGAGGAGATGGGCACTCTGTTAATGTCACAAAAAAAAGAAGAAAAAAGAGAGAAAAATTCTGTCAAGATAGATTCCGATCGGGTTTATTTTAGGCTTCTTTGAATGTTAATATATTTGGTATATTGAGCTTCTCGTTGGTAGTCCCTGACGTCTGACAAGTGCAGAAATCATACTCGGCCTCGATATCAAGAACACCACAGCAGTTGCAGTTATAGATATCGACTCCAGCCTGGTATGAATATAAGCTATAATTGAGACAAAACGGACACTAATTATCTCTTTACTACCCGTTTCCGGTTCGAGATTAATATCTTTTTCTTCTTTCATCTTTGTTAAGCCTAACCAGGCTCGGAGCTAACAAGTTGTATTCGGGTCTTCAATTCGCCTCTCGTCTAGCTATCTATCAATTAGGTTTAACTATTATACACTAGTCTTCATTGTATTAACTACTAGTATACTTGTTGCTGTTAGTGGGTCCAACGTTTAACGTAGCCGAATTTAGAAAGATAAATATATGAACATTAAAATAACTCCGGTGAATCGGCTGGTGTTCATCTTGTCACTAGATATCCTGATCTCTAATATACAATAGGTTCAGGTTCCGTATGTATGAGATTAACTTAGTTTTCCGTTACAATTTGAGGTTGATTTCGCTAGTTTGATTCGGTCTGTGGAATACCCAAATAGTCTCTGTGTGAAGATCTGTGTTGCACAGATCGCCTCAATTTATCCCAACAATTACGTTATGCTTCATGCTCACATTATTCGAGTTCCAAGCACTCATGCTTCTGTGTCACCCTTCTAAATCAACCCCTCGAGCTCGAGAACCGATTCCTACAAGGACAGTATGCTTCAGAAACTCCCATAGCATTGTCTGGCCGTTATAAGTGCGATTTGGATCCAAATTACGTCCGAGATTGCGCGGGCCTGCACAGAAGGCTGAATGAAGCTTGAAGGGCCCATTCGCTATCCTTCTAGTTTACAACAATTCAATCGTTCAAACTTAAATTTACTGTTTTATGGCTCCGAAAGGATCCTTCGACTAAGCGCCTCTTATTTTTTTTACGACAATCTTTACTACAGACTTGACCTGGCCGGAATTAGCTTCGTCTGTGAACACGGGATATATATATGGTCGGCCTGCGCCGCGGATCCCAGATGACGTCTATAGTCACGCTCGCAAGGGCACCCGAGATTCTGTATGAAATATTACAATACGTTACCGATACAGAAGTTTTAAACGTAGCCTTGACGTGCAAATCTCTTTCCGTTCCGTGCTCTTGCTATTTGTGGCGAACATTGCGTATAGAGAAGAGCGTGTACTCACCTTCAGGAAGGGTTGTATCATCGAATGCCCGGATTCGAACGGTGGTTAGCCACTATTGGGCCGAATCCCGGTGGCTCAGATATACAAGATACGTGGTAATCGGTGGGATTAGAGATTACTTTGCGCCTCAAGTGGACGGAATCTCAAGATTATTAGACGCCGAACGGCTGTGTCCCAATCGCGTAGACCTCGAGATTCTTTTATCACCTGAAGGTGAGACATATCGTCTACTAATTCTCTCCCGGCACCTTGCAATATTTACATCCGGGGTCTTGACTAACCACCGACCGCCTTATTATTTTAGATATCCCCCCTCTCATGAGATGGAAATGTTATGGCTACTTGGACGACTTGAAACGTTACTCGAGGTATAGGTCGTCGCAGGAATTCAGTATTCTGTTAAAATCCAACGTTGTTCATACATTGCCTAAATTTGTGGAACTTGCCAAGGTCACAAAGCTCACTTTGGCCGTATCAGTCGAGCCGGCGCTGGACGACTACTCAGTTGCGAATGGGATTGATGATTTGGTGCTGGTACTAAAAGAGACCGTCAACGTCGACTATTTTGCGTGGGATGGGCGTGTGAAGGGGTCCAAGAAGTACAAGATCTCAACAATATGGGATTCGTTAAAGAAACTCCAAGCTACCGTGACCGATCTGCGACATCTTAGACACTTGAAAATTTTACGATACCTATACCATCCCTCCTTCTTCCTCGCACCTCCAAAGAGCGTGAGGATATTGTCGCTGGATTGCATAACGTCTGAAGCATGGTGGCGAAGTTTCGCTGTGTGCCCATTATCCGGTGTGGAAGAGTTATCGATTAATTATGTAACCGGATGCGATTCTTCTGAAGGACTGAAAGGATTCGTCGAACCAGCGACGACGAAATTCAACGATATTATATTGGTAGACGTGGCGGCACGGGGTCTCCGAAAGTTTTCCTGCAATCGATCTTTGTCAAGTATTCCCCAGAACCTTGGGGAGTGTATACTGCGGAACAATAGGGATCTCGATCTCAACTCTCGAAAACAAATCAAGCGTCAAAATGCAGTCAAACTCGCAACGGAGTGCCACGACTTATATGAAGAAGAGCATCGGAAGTGCCTTGGTTTGATTGTCCCTCGCTATACAAGGAAATTCGCCGAGGGATACAAGGTAGATGTAGAGGAGTCTCTGAAGTTCATGGCTGAGTGGGCGGAAATGCTCGCTTTGACTGTGGAACCGGATTATTTGGAAGGCATAGACAACTGGATCGCCGAAAAAGACCGTACTGAGAGCGTTGGAGCGCGAGAGAACGGTGTTGATTGTCTTGGAATCGAGACAAGAGATCATAAGAAGTGGGACATTAGGGAAAATGATATAGAGAAGGCCAGGAACTTCGTTGTGCCTCTGGTCTATGAATTTTCAGGGGCTATTAGAAGCGTTAAATTCAGAGTAATAGATGCCATCGCTGAGAGGCTAGCGAATTGTGAGGATGTTGGAAGGGAAACCGCGATGAAAATGTTAGTTGAGGATGTAGTGGTTCGGATTAGAAATGTGAGGCAGGGTATCCGTGATTTCAATTAACCTTTGAGGAATACCTTGGCCCTTCATTATTAGATGAAATTCTCCACTTTTTGACAACCGATTCGGATGTTGCAATGAGACAGCCTCGAGCTCACGGTATACAGTAAAGTCGAAGTGGGGAAGGGCTTTGCCTAACGGATGTACGTGCATGCAAAAACAAGTTGATTTTAACCGACGAGGCTAGACAGCTATGAAAAGATCAGCTCAAATATTAACACTGGTATTAAAAAGTATAGTTGACAGCACTTATTACATTGCATGCGTCTATGAATAAAAATAGTCCTTTCCTTTATCAGGCTGCTTTGTTGGTTGAGATCTCCTCGTCTCCTGCGGGGAATAGTTTGCTGCTTATTTTTACACCTCGATATATTGTCTTCATTCAACCAGCTCACAAATATTTAAATGACTATAAAATAGCACCGTGCTTTTAAATTTTAAGCTTAGTTATACCATTCTTAAATTTAGGGCCGGCGTATTTAGAGACGAACCTCCAAATAAAGGATTTAGTTGAATATAGGGAGCCCTATGATCCGAATGTCCGAGGGGCCGCTAGTCAGTAGCATTAATTGACATCATGCTTGATTCAGTTTGATGGATCTATTCCCATTCACTGTATTTTAATCCCTTTATCTTACTACCACCAATTACTAGCCGCTACGTAGGTAGACATCACTATTGTGCAATCATGATCAGTTTAAAATGTCATAGTTCGAGTTTGCGATTGGAAGCTCAGCCCCAAATCTCGTGCATTCAAGAAAACAGCCTCGTCGTCATCCATCGATACAATAGTATTTGAACTCTCATGATTCCGAAGAGTTAGTCAGGGATTATAATGAGCTACCGCAGTTAAGTTTTCACCTGGATATAGATTCTTCAATGGTATTCCTTTATTCTCCGAAATTTCGAACCTCTTGTACCTATTTCCCGCCCAGATCCTCGATCAATTTTTTTGTATGGCTTAGATATGGAAGGTTCCAGGCTTCTTTTCCTATCCGTGCCTTGGGATTTTCCTTGACGATGCCTGTTTCTACCCATAGCTAGGAAGGGTTGGCGGTAAGGAACAATGGTACCACACTGCCGGTGGAAGTTTTGGCACCTGATGGCAGGCTTAGTTCGAATTTGGTTGATGATTCGGTGGGATCGATAAGTGAGGATCATCCGGTATACTGCTTTAAAAACTAATCATTTACACCCGATTTAGAAAATACGCACCTTTGGCCGTGATAGAAACGAGTTAAAGAACGAATGCATTGGTCTGAAAGAAACTTGGTGCATCTCAATACTCTATATACCTCCAAATTTGTCGGAATCATTCATGGACCTGGGAGTAACATGGGCGCAAGAGACCGAAGAGCCGAGCCGCTCCTTGCTTGAGAGTGAAACTCTGGCACGGCTGAGTTCACTCATCTTTTGCTTCCTAAAAACATTCCCATGGTGTGGTTATCCCTCTCAGGATATGCAGCTGCAGTCAACGCCACACTAAGGTATTAATTATGCAGATAGGGAGCTCTGTGCATGCGGACAAACAATAGACATTCAAGCCTTTCCGGCAAAAGTTATGAGGAGTCCAAAAAAAATGATAAGTCAGATATTGTTCTTGTTGAGGTAAGGTGAGGGTAATTATGGTCTACAAGATAAGGTGGGGGTGCCTCCATCTCAGAGGTTTCTTTTTTTTTTTTGAAGCGACATATTCCGAGACTCTAGCGGTTGGGATCATCAAAACTTTTACTTTAAACAGTTTGAATACGCAAAAACTGAGCCAAATAAATGTATATTTCGAAGAAGCTGACCTTTCAAGTTAGAGATAAACTTTTATGGGGTTAGATTCGGATATTGGGTATCATCGTAGAAGTTTTCCCCCACTTCGTGCGGACACAAGCATTCCGCAGCCGGCCGAACACTGTCAATCTGGGTTACCAAATACCTGGGTCACCAGGTGGAGCTAGCTTGTTCGACTCCAATTCTGTGGATTGCCCTTGAGAAGACAGGTTGGGACAATACCTCCGCTTGGGAATGAAACCAGTTGGGCTCAACGTTTTTCCAAGGTTGTGCCGGTTGAACCTATCGGGCGGGCCTACCAGTCTAAGGAGCAAGCAAGTGTCGGTACTCAGAGAACTTTGTCGGATCCTCAAGATTTTGAATTAACATGGGTCTTCGAGCAATCCCTTACAATGGCGGTGCAAATTTACAGTCTTACCCTCGAGGCTCATCGACCGCGAGGCCTGCGCGCGAGGCAATGTTGCAACTTTGAACAAAATAACATCGTCATCCGCATAATTTCATATGTCGAAAATAATAAAGGCATACAGGTTTGCAAAAAAAAAACTGCTCCCAGGATTCGGGGCTGGTTCCTATCCAAGTTCAAAGTCTGATTTCAGCTAACGCATGCGCACAATACATGTATACAGCCTAGCAGAATCCTGTTCCTATCTGCTTAACCATTTATTCACATAGATCAGGAAGTAAATTAGTTGCCCCGTATTGTCCAACTATTTAAAAATTAACTCAGGAAATGTTCGCATCGCTAGTAGGTAAAGGATCTAAAAATCCATACCTGTTTATTCTGAGATAATAGGGATAGTTCTCCGTTTTGTGATACCTATTTTTCTAGCTTGATCGCCTGGATACCTGGCACCCTACGGCGGCTAACCAAACCGAGCCTACCCAATCTCTGCATCCAGCATCTTTGTAATTTGCCTCTTTCTACAGTTCCGAAGGACAATAGGATCGGGCCGTTTCGATTTTTAAAATTCCTAGGCCTAAAAGGCGACTCAGTGGCAGTTAGGTGTGTAGCAATCCCTTAAGGCTTGAGAAAAAAATGACCATCCGATATCCGCTTCACGAACAGAATACAAGTGAAACAAACCCTTCTCGCTCCGAAGGCCATTCGGAACTCCGGTATTTCTTTTCCGCCCCGGGATTTCTTCAGAAGTGTAAAACGCAAAAAATCACAATTCGAATTTGCATAGGTTATTGTTTGTTTCAAACAATATTCAGGATATGTGCCTTGTCTCTTATGCAGCCAACCCCGAATGCATGATTGACGTTGCAGAACTAGATCCTCCATCAACCTCACCCTTCTCTGTAAAGAGACTAGCTACCTTCATGACAATCCCTCGAGGGGGCTCAGATGCTCTCCTTGACACTTGAGGCTCTTAGCTTAGCCTGCGAATCGAGAAGCTGTAACGTTATCTAGCCGACCCGGAAAATAAATATCCCACGAGATAGAGCTTTATAGCAGACCCCCGGCGAGACTAAGGCGAGGTTTGCTCTATTGCTGCGCCTAGGCCATACTTCTTTTACCCTTTTGCTGCTTTATAGAATCTAGATGGCTCTGAAGAGATGTTATCAATCTCTCCAATCTCACATGTCATTGTCGCAGCAATTGCGATATATCGGTAGTACGATAGTGCGCTTTACGATGTAAATGCAGGGCCCAGGCGCGATTATCTCCTGTGTGCAGCTAGCCGTTGCATGGCTTAACATCTCTGCGGCTGTATACATGTAGCCTCGCTGGGGCTATCTTGCATAAGTACTCATTGCATTGAGATCTAGCATGTGCATACATATTCCACGAGTTCGACACCTACAGGGCTGCAGCGCTGAATCTTAGAACACATGTATCCCATCCCCTTTGAATGTTTGTGCACATGGTGCTAGCTAACATTTTGGCTTTGCCCACTTGATCAACTTCCCCGCTCGGGCTTACGGGTGCTAGCACACTCGACTATGTATCTCAGCATTGCTTTATCGGGCTATAACTAGCCTTGTAAACCAGACAATTATTCCTTACATTCAGAAAACGAGGCGGCATTTTGGTGAAGGACTCGATACACTAGCTCCTATCTTCCTAGTCAGGTCCTAAGATAAACACATATTACTACATTGGAATAACTTGTTTGGGCCGACCAAATGACGAATGGGCGTGAAAGCGGTTAGCGAAAGAAGGAAAAAAAAAGAGAGGCCTGGCAGGAAGCACGAGCCCCATCTATCCAGGTTGCACATCGAATATCTAGGCATCAGGAAAAGCCTACGGCAAGAAGCATGTAAATTCAAAGCCTAAAATATTACGCGTATTTTGATTAGATCCTATGTATCAGGACTTAAAAGCTATGAGGGTAAAAAAATTTGATCACGGGCGATTTTTCCCATTACCACATTCATGACTATAGGTTTATCAGGATAGCAAAGGTGCATCAAAGGTAAATTGATCATTATTGGTTGCAGTGTCCTTCTTTCCTTTGTCCTGTTTTAATTTGCCTTAGACGAATTCCGGATAATGATTCACAATTCGTAGTGCTAAACAAGAGTTCAGGATGGCTACCATATGTTTAGGAACTTTAGGTCGATTATAATTTCGTCCGTGTTACATGACAGGCTTTGTGCTTAATCTATGTCCTAATAGCATCAAAGCTATATAAGCAGCCCCTGACACCGTCTTTGAGTTCTTTCTTCCCCATCACTCACATCCTTTCGTCCATCAACCCAACCGAAATATTCTTCCTCTTCCTTGATATAAGAAACACCAGATACCGCTGTAAACCTCAAGCTACAAATTTGGTACGTTACATATCTCGAGGTAGATTACCTTTGGAATATAACTTTCATCGAGTCGTTAAGGGTCTAACGCTGAGACGTTTTGGATTGTTCCTAGTGTTATCTGTTTCGCAGTTAATCGGCAAAAATGAACAGAGATACCAATAGCGCCCAGGACTGCGCTCCAAAGGTCCAGCAGGGGCCTTCTCCCTCCGCGCCTCCAAGGCCTTCCCCTCCACAAGCGCCGCTCCCTAAACCAGAAACTACTCCTCCAAAATCCCAAGACTCTAATGGTGGACCGGACCGTCGTCGTACAACCGACCAAGGATCTCGTGGACGGGCTTAAAAGGGACCCAAGCGTCTCGCTATTGTTGAAAATGAGCCATGGTTCGTCAGATGTACGCTCCCCAACTGTACTACTAGGCGGTCTGAGCTTTTGTATGTGATACTGATTGTTTTTGGTAGAGCATCTGTGGAGACGGATCAAGAATAGCGAATGAGGGGGATCCGGGGTTTTGTGTTGCGTTGTATTTGGTGCCGTCGGCCTGGCCATTATGCATCGATCTGTCTTCGAGACTGGGCGTCTACCACAGACGCACACGGTGGTTACGAGGCTGTACATTCGGGCCGCTTCGCTAGGTTATCGGGTCGGGACTCGCGATCGTGAGATGGGGTCGCATGATCTGCTCAAAGAGAGGTAAAGGTTTCCTTTTGCTAGTTTGTTAGCATATACATTTCAAATTTGGAGTTAGCAGTACTTTATGAATTAGATCCTCACATGCATGTCGGAAGCGCGCTCGAATTCCTGTTATTACTGATTATGTTTGTTTCATGGTATTGTTTTTCTGGACCTGAAAATGCAATCCCTTATTTGTATTTGGCGTTTGGTCTGATTCTTTCTTTTCATCCTGTTTCGTTTCGCCTGTCAACTAAAGGAGTGGGTAATGTTATGATAGATTTCCTTAAAATTATTGCCGTGCTTTCTGATCAGACCAAAGTCCGGGAGGATTTTGATAAAGAACCGAAGAGAAAATTGTGAATAGGTACGCTGTTCTTGGCTATCTGATGATAACCTTAAACTGAGAATATTCATGTTGCTTCGGCTCCAAATACCCCCGGTTGGCAAATTATGATAGTGAGTTTTGATCTGTCTTGCTCGCTATTATACCGATATCGTAGGTGTACCGTCCAGATAGGCAGAATGTCGAAGTTTATTCGTGAACTGGTCCGCGCGAAGTAATGCTTCTGCTGGTGGCCGGCTTCCCTCCCTCCCTCTCCCTCTCCCTTTCCCTTTCCCTCCCCGCTTCCATTCCACTCTCTGCCTTCTCTCTCTTTGTCACTCCTTACCACTTCTCTTTGGATAAAACCTAGTAGTAACAGAAGAGAAAAACTAGAGAAGGAATATAATATGCGTTCGCGGTGCTCAAATCTAGTTAGACTCGCGGTCTCGCGGGCAAAATGATTGGTAAAGACATGGCAATCGGCGAAACTGTTCCAGAAGCTGTATCCGACAGGTTAGGGACGGTAAGGATTCGGATGGATAAAGTAAAAAAGAAATTCTTCGCAACTTCACTGCTGCATCCCGTTGGGCCCTTGTACTTAGGGTAGTTGTGCAGGAAGTAAGTTGCTGATGTTTCTGAGTAAAGCTCGATGATAAAAATTTAAAACGGGAATATAAATGTCATGAATCATTAAACAGAAGCGCCAGCAAGAATTTAACATAGTTGACCGTTAAAACCGTTTTAAGTCACTGCAGGTTTTTGATTGGTCGAGTTAATACAAACCTACAGCTGAATCAAATCAGCTAAAGTCTGGAAGCAGCTCCTACGAGATCGATACGTGAGGTAAATCTAGGTCGAAGCTCTTGCATGTCTGCAGGTAGCCATGTTACTTCATCTGCAGGCTCCTTGCCTTCGACCCGGATGCCGAAATTTCGAAAACTATATCTCGTAACAGTATCTATACAGAAAAGAGAGGTATATAGGGCAGTATCAATTGAGGGGTAGCTCTCACATTGCAAGCTGTTGAAAAGAAAAAAAAAGCCACAGACTTCTGCCTGTTCTATTGCATGCTGATGCATGCAGTATGCACCTAGTAGCGCTTAGGCTGGAGAAACCACAAAACCCCGTCTCGAATGCTTTGAGCAAGAACTTCTTGGCTCCAGCTGTCGTTTACTTAATTAATAAAAATAACCTTGATTTCTGAAGAGCACACTATCGCATTTCAGCTTCAGGTTAACGTTTTGACTTCTCTCCATTCAGCTCAGAGCTGACGTCGAGAAAGCATCTCAACACAAGCCCACGTGCTACCTACCTAGGTAACAATATAATGCGCTGCAAAGTTTACGCAAAGGTACTTGGAGGATTTATGTCTTATGTTATAATAAAAGGAGCAGTTGGGCTAACTATTGGTCGTGAAGAAGATTTGATGAACAGCTAGAGCCAATACTGATTTGACTTCTGGTCGAATTCCAACAATTGTCATACAACAAAAGAAGCTGTCTAAGCTAAGCTTTGCAGAGCTATGGTCAGGCCCGGAACCATGCTAACTAAGCAAGCGAATTCGCCCAAAGTAGCTGGCTCCGAGGACCACGGCAGGTTTTTGATAAGGAAATAAAACTAAGTAAGCATTATAATATTATACGAATCTATAGCTTTCAATAGATCTAGATTCTTTACTAATTTATATCGGTCTAGTACAACAATATCAGGTGATTGGACAGGAAAAATATCGGGCATATGCGAAAGACCTTCGCGAATTCGCTACAACCAACGAATAGGTGTCAGTACGGGACTGAGCCACTCGAGTACTCCGCATGCAGAATATTCGAATTCCCGAGTGCTAGTGACCGGGATCCTTTGGGACTATATTTTTCGTCCTTCGAGTGCCGGTCGCATCGCGTCTCTGAAGGGTCAGATCTTTTCGGGGTACGGGTTTCGACTACCCACAGCATCAAATAATTATAAATTTGTGATGCTCTGGATCCCACGACTCAAGAGTATCGCTACGATGTTTATTATGCGCGAAGAAGATCCGACAAGCTTCAATTGGGCAGGCAATTGTAGTTGATATATCTCGGTGGTTTCCTTCGGAAGTAGCCTCTGTAGATGAAAGTATACGTCTTTTATATTCTGCAGATATATACCAATTCATAGACACAAAGGATCCAGGGCAGGGGCCGACGAACATTATACCTATCAAGCCCGATAAGGCAAAGGACCGAAACCAACAAAACTTGTGCACCAATAGACAGATTCTCCTAGGCCTGTTCATTGGTTGTTATGCAGCTTTTACTTGGATCTTCCTCGCAAACCGGCTACCTTGAGAAAGGGCGATAGCCTTAGAAAACCGATTGGGAACGAGCGGAAGAGAAGACATCGCGCGAGCTCGAGCCCGGAGGCTCATGCACGGACATTACAACCTCTGTATTGGGTATAGTGCAATCTGGGGTATGGTTAATTCGTTTGTAAACTCGCTGGCATGGGACCCTTTCTACGGAGTAGAATATCACAGACCTATTACTGTCCTACCATGTAAGAGTATTTGGCAAAGTTTCATGAACGGCCTTCCAATTGATTACTGACGATAACATGAAGTTTTATCGCTAAAACTTTGCTCGTCGATTGACTACCCGGGTAGTTAGATACTCTAAAGATGGATATGGCGGAACTACATACAGTTCCATGCTGTTTTGTGACTTTGTGACTTCGGCGACGTCACCTAACGACATAGCAAAAATTACTAGGTAGTACTAAAGAGGGTAGTTTACATTCTTTAGGATCGAGGTGTCCCAAAGTTCGACTAGTTAAAATGTTATAACGTTAACCATTCTATTAGTGTTGCGCAAGCACTGCGCATGAGACCAATGAAGCCCAATTCCCGTCCCTATTTCCCGACACAATCAGAATAATTCCCACATTGACTTTGATTCATAACGGCAGCTAAGAGTAGAAACTGAAAGATTGTCTAACCGTCGGTCTATTAGTAATTCCGACCCAATACGTATTGCCAACCCGGCGGAGCGCACCGCTGACATAAACTTTGGGCTCCCACCATCCGAATTTGTTAGTTTTCCCTCGGCTCGGCCTTGAAACTTTTAGATTTTGGCGACTCGTTATCCCTGGAACCCCGCCAAACAGGACAAAGGTCGTACCTCAACCCTGGACAAAAGAAGTAATAGCTGAAGTATCATCTACAAAAACGTCTTTTAGAAGCACGCAATGCGGGGGAGGTTGGTAATCCGAATGGCGTCAGCCCAATTGGTTTGAAATCGGCGTATTCCCAATCGACGGGCCTGCCGCGAATTGGGCACGGGCTTGCAGGTATATAACGACATCATTGAAGATGGTCGGGTTACCGGTTTCGTAATTGCATCCCGCACTCGATTAAGTACTTACTTATATAATAGGATCTATGGTAGCTTTGCTTCTTCGAAAGACCTTTTTAAATTCAAGCCATTTCTTCAACTTCCCCAGCACATTTTCCCGACAAGCCCTCCAAAAAAATACCACAATTTCCAACACTTTCTATTCTTCAAACTTCTCAGGAACAAGACGACTACAGACGTTAACAGGTCATATAAAAATGTCCCCAGCAGCTCTTTTGGACCATTCCACCACTGGAACCCTCTTCTATACTACTCCACCTACCGATGGGTCTAAACCTTACACCAATATCAACGCTTCGGCATCCGGAGTTCGGGAAACTAACATCGGCCTGAACCCTGTCAATGTCAAAATCAACAATATCCGTACAACTTCGACCCCAATCGGTCTCGACGTAACTGGCTTTGACGTTCAAACCGTCCCGTCTCCATTCTCTCAAAACCACAAAAACTTCCTTGACGAAGATAAGGTTCAATCCGAGTATTATGACGAAATCCGTGCTGCCTTACTAAAGGCTACCGGCGCAAAAGAAGTCTTCATCTTCGACCACACCATCCGTCGTCGCTCACCCGAAGTTGTAGACGACACCCCTTCAACCCGGCAACCTGTCGCCCGTGTCCACGTCGATCAAACAACTAGCGCAGCATACAACCGTGTTAGAAGACATCTGGGCGATCGTGCAGAAGAGCTGCTGAAGAATCGCTTCCAGCTTATTAACGTTTGGCGCCCAATTCAAAACACTGCGTCCGATCATCCACTTGCCGTCGGTTCCTATAAATCTATAAAACCAAAGGATTTGCTCGCCACAACATTGGTTTACCCACCACCGACTCCGAATGGCGAGACATACTCTATAGCTCACAATCCTGACCACGAATGGTACTACGTGAAAGATATGACGGTCGACGAGATTCTCTTTATCAAGTGTTTCGATACCGAAGGGTTAAAGGAAGACAGTGGAGTGGCGTTGTTGACACCACACACAGCCTTTGAAGATCCTAATACTCCAGTGGACGCCCCATTGAGACAAAGTATCGAGGTCAGGTGTTTGGTGTTCTTTTGAACAACTAGGAGAAAGAGTCTTGGACAACAAAATACTAATATGTAAGCAGGGCAAAGGGAAGAATTATGCATAGATTTGGCGCACGGTACTTGCGATTTTGAGTTAAACTTACACCTGATTGTTATTATTTATTGTTCGAGTCGCTCATTTCAAATTCTGCTGTATGATTTCGGTATCTTGGTTTCTTATTTAAGCATTTTTATCAACTTAGTAATCTTGCTTTTGAATATCCATTTTTGAGTTTATTTTGAGGCGTAACCTAAGATATATTTTACCCTGTCCGGTCGTTCGATTTAGCTATTACAGAGAAGAGAATACATAATACAACTACATCAGCTGCTTAACTATATTAAAAACTACTTTGCAAGAAGTGATCCATCATGTGTTTGATACCATGCTCCCTGAATGTATCCTGTTCAATATAAACCCCACCTGGCCCAATATCCCAAACAATTTGATTTTTGCCACCCCCGTGCCCATATTTAACCCAGTTCACATCGTTGGGTTTTCTACCAGCCGCAGGATCTCCACGCGCAAAGAATCTAACAAGACTTCGACTACTGAAGTTCGCAAGATCCTTAAACCCTTGAGCGTTCGGTCCACCCATAGGGTCCGGAACAACCTTCACCACTCCAGCGCCAATGTCGAAACTCGTCGTATTCAAGTTATAAAACATAAATGGCAACGATGTGGAGTGTACGGAACCAAGCCAGTCTGGGTATCCATTAGGAACGACACGGGTACGCACAGACCAAACTGGGACGTTATGAGCTGCTAGTTGTCGAGCATAGTATCTTTTTCCAGCGATGAACCAGATATCACCGAGAATCGCGGCGAGACGGTGATATTGGTTGCCGTATTGTTGAGTACCGGCGTCAGGCTGCGTGAAGTTGTCGGCGTCAGGGATGGAGATCGTGCTGGGGTAGAGCTCCATTAGACGGTCGATCATCTGTGGTTTGTACTGAGTGTATCCCTCTATATATAATTTAACTTTGATATTAGTCTGTTGTTACTTTTAGATGCATCTGAGATCGATGCAAGAGTAGTACCACTGTATATAAGAACTTACCAACATAGGCCCTGACTTGCGCGTCAGTATCATACCTCTGTACCATCCTTGCATATCCCGCCCCCTCATCCGTCGAACTCGCAACCATCGATGGCACCTTTACAAATCTACCATGCTTCAAATTCTGACTGGGTATTCCAGCCACCATTTCTCCGTCTACAACAGCAGTCGTAAACTGTCCCAACGTAGTATTTATCGCCAGGTTCAGTTGTCCAATTGGTCTTTCTCGGAGACATTGTAAACTATCTGTACGGTTTTCACATCCCGTCTGTGTGATAAGGTACTCATAATTCGCCTGGAAAGTTTCCGGGAATGGCGAAGGACGGAAAAAGATAGGTGAACCTGAGATCATCATTACTCCACTGAATAGCTTGTCATCACGTCCGTTATATGCAAGCTGGTGGAGGCCAATGGATAAAGCACCAGCAGATGCACCAAATAACGTAACCTTTCAAGAGCGAATTAGTTAATGAACCCAATCCACTACATCTCCATAACAACCACTCTATACTAACCTTTCGAGGATCACCGCCAAATGCTCTGATATTTTCTTGAACCCATTGCATAGCGACTCTTTGATCTTTAAGACCCAAGTTAAGGTTCTTGGTGCCAGCAACCTGTCGACTCGCAATCCAACCGAGAGCTCCAAGGCGGTAATTGATACCAATGCCTATGATAGGAGTCCCCTCTTTGACAGATTGGTCTACGAGGAAGGTCATATTATAGCGAGGGTCATGAGCAGATCCAATTGTGAAACCTCCGCCGTGGATGAAGATTGCAACGGGGAGTTTTCGGCTAGGGTGTATCCCAGCGGGACGGATAACATTAAGTGTCAAGCAATCCTCGGACTGTGGGTATTCCCATTGGTCGCCCTATGTATTAAAACAGTTATCAATATACGCTATAAATTTGTTGAACTCTTGTGGTTATGATAAACTAGGCATAAGATCTTAAGACTGGAAGACAATTATTCAAAGGCCTGCGTCTTTTATAATTTACTCAAGACTCGATTATGCCAGAATGCATATGTATGAAGGCGTGCAGATTAAGTTATAAGCGTAAATGGAAAAGTACATACTCTATACCCCCAGCAAAATTTACCACGTGTAGTTGCCTGAAAGTTCTTCTTCGTTTTGATATACTCCGGTGGTCGAAATCGCCTATTGCCGGTAGGAGGTTCCGCATATGGAATGCCTAGGAAGAAATCCTGGTGCCACTGACGGTTATAGACCCCAGTGACAGTTCCATTACGAATATAGGCCTTCGGAGAGTGTGTCGGTCCTGCCTCGACAAGGCCACTAACGATGGACAAGACGGATAGGAGGAAGGATGATTTCATGATGATAGACAGTACGAACTGACTACTTCAAGAACCTTGTACTTGAAGAACTGATCAGAAAGCCAGGCTGGTAAGGAGGGGGGGTTATGCAGGGTCTTTATAGATCCCATATGCCCTCCTCTTCCTATAGGTCGTCGCGATATCGGCTTTCATTCGTATCCTAACTCCACTTCGTCTCGAAGGAAATGCAACCCTTCCAGATCCCTTTCCCCTCATGGGCTTTCTCCCCTTATCACCGGATAACGGAATAGTTTTCTTGAATTCCCATAATCATACGCCAGCCAAGCTAAACTTAATGATATGCAAGAAGCAGTACTATTCCCAAAGGTATGTATATTCCCCACAAAAAGTGTGCATATATGCACCAGACCTGCATTAGTATATATATCGGGTCCCGGGTTATAAAGAGACTATACTCTATCCAGTAATTCGCGGGCTCCCCTCATCCTTCCATGATGATTTGTTTATCTGTTATAGATAAAGTTCTAGCTATGACGCTAGGTTCTTGCGGACCCGTTTCCGCTAGGCGAGAGAGAGGCCTTTGCCGTCCAAGCTAGTTAAGGCTCCGCTTCCAAGCCCGATTTTCGAGAGCTCTAGTTCGTATTTGAATAGTTATCACGGAAAAGTGGGTAACTATCATGAAATTTTGGTAAGCTCAAGCTACTAGTTGCACGCGAACTAACAAGAAAGAAGGGGGGGCGTAAACTTTATTTTAATCCAATGCCTGAAAACAGACTGCACCTACAACCAGTCGAGATGTTGATTCTAAAGTGGAGACATAACTTACACAGTTGCACAGTAGGGTGCTCCGCAACTCTTCGCATGGCAGCCCTCTTGTAACCCATCCCTTGGAATCGTGGGAAACTAACTGGGCTAGAGGATGCCTAGCAGAAATATATCGGCAGTGTGTGCGAGATCGAATTAATTTAGAATCTAGATACCCAGTCTTGTAGAAATAAAATACATGCGACTCGTCGACAATCGCGCAGCCTTGAGCGCCTCGTGGCAACATAAGGTATTGGCGGAACAAAAACCACAGCATCAACACACACACCAGACTGGAGGAAGTCTGCATCACCATAATTTCCAATCCACAATTGCTGATATACAACGTGCTTTGGAAAGACAACCTGGTCCAGGGCACATCGATTATCAGAAGGCTTAAGGGCTCAAAGGGTTCTTTATTGTTTAACCACCGACGAAAAGATGTAATAAAATAATTTTTAAAAGTGATATAGTAATATAATGATATGGGAAAAACGTTGACATGTGGCACTTGAGTACCTAATATTAGCAGACCTTCTAGCGTTTGGACCTATTAGCTTCAAAGGCTTATTTGTATCCCTAAATAGGCGATAGGTACTAAGTAAATCGATTAAATCATAATGAGCATTTCCATTCTCTAAGCAACTTTCAAACCAGACCTGATTCCCCTCAACACCTTATTGCCGGCTTAACAAATTAACACCTTGATCTCCCTGGTGGACTCCAGAAGTGCTCGAATCAAAATAAAAAAAAGAAAGGAAGGGAAAAAAAAAAAAAAAGACAATCAACAGATCTATGTTGCTAAAAATGATAGAGTACGAAAAACAAACACCGGAAACACCATAAAGCATCGCAGCCCGACGAAGGGATAATACGTATTAGTCAGCCTTTTTTGTCTGCAGAAATTCAATCTAAGAGGGTGTTACTGGTCGGTCATTTCCTAGTCCTAAGTCGTTTCCTGGTCCTGAACCATGACCTCCACCGGGGTTGTTTGTGGATGTTGAGTAGAGGCTTCCGGTGTCAATTGATGCATTCCTGATAGAACAATCGTATCAGACAGCTCCCCCGGTTCAACTCGAATAACCGATTCCATCATTGCTTGCATCAATCTACCAGTCTTAACAGCAGTCTTTCCCGTTCTGATTGCCCCCTCCTTCTTAATCCTGACCATCTTAGGTCCATATTCCAATGGAGTTTCTCCTCTCTCCTTCTTGTCTTGATTCGTCTTCCATTTGATACCACAGGCGTTGCAAACAACGACAGTCTCTCCATCGATCTCGGCACGACGCCATAGACTAGTTTTGTTTGTGCCACAGAGATGACAGTTCTTGCTGGGGTCTGCAATACGCCCTTTGCGCGAATATTTCGTCTTAAGTTTCGGTTTTGGCAAATCAAGCGCGATGACGCCGTCGTCAAGGGTTAAATGCTAGAATGGGAAAAGGTTTAATTAGCGTCGGCCTAGTCCTACCAAGGGTCTATGCATTGTTCATGTATGTAGGCGATGAGAATTGGTGGGGTAATTAGAGTTGGAAGTGGGAGAAAAATGTGGGATGGTGGTGGGGTTCTCTGTCATGCAACTCAACAAATGTGGTGAAAATTTTTTTCCACCACAAATCTCAAGGGTAGGTATATCGAAGTAGCCAATGAAATAAAGATGCTAGTCGAAACCTCCTCAGAAAGCAGAATAATCTGCATCGACTTGCATCTACGCCAAGAAATAATAAAAAAAGATAATAAAGGAAGGGTGCTTTTAGTGCGTTTTGGCGTGGTTGAGATGGTGTATATACAAGGAATAGGTGCTTAGGAACCTTGTTACGGGGCCCACTATCGACGTAACAGGGAAGAACGGGATTTCCCTACACGGGACGCCCGAAGGGTACTTACCGATTTTTTCTTTGATTTGACAATCGATGTAGCAGGCTTTGGAATCTCCCTCTTAAGAAGATCCTTGTACATCATCTCTTCTGCGGCGGCTGCCTCGGTAGCCGCTTTGGCTAATCGTTTCTTGATTTCTTCTTCCTCCTTGAGTCTTCTTGCTTCGGCTTCTTGAGCTGCAAGGATTTCTGCCTCGTCCCGCTTGAGACGCATGAGAAGATACCCGTGATTAGCACGGCTGTATCTTGACATAATATCTTTCATGTAAGCTTGGACTGTTTCTTTAGGTTCAACTACTCTCGAGATGGGTTCTAAGGTTCTAGGAGTGGGAGCGTTGATGGTTATTGTTATCGGCTGGAAAGTTTTATCGACCTCTGAAATATAGAGATACGATACAAGCAGTTGCGTGCCCTTCTGACGATATTCTAGGATGGATTTGCGAGGAATGTAGTATCGATCACCAATAGTGGCGATACTAAATTCAAATACGACATCTTTGATATCTAGGTGCTTGCGGTCTGCGACGCTTAGCTGTTTAGGCTTGGGTAGGACCGTTACGGTCTGCCTTGGAATTACTGTTTGACCATTTTCGGGCGATCGAGCCGGGACTGGCCCAGCCGGTTGAATAGGTTGGTACGTAGGTCTAGGTGCAGTTTGGGCCCCAGTGGTAGGAGAAGAGGCAGAGGGGCTTTGAGGGGTGCTCGATGGGGTTGGAGGCCCAAGAGCAGCCCTTTGGGCCTTCGCAGCAGCACTCGCACGAGCTAACGGGGTTAGTTCATCAATATGAGCCTGGAAGGCTGCTAATTGCTCTTTGTTGGCTTGACCGGCGGCCACGACTCTCATCAAAGCCTTAAGGTTAGGGTCATTCGAGGCACGGGTTGCCAGTAATTGGATTACGGGATCAGGACCTGAGTTACTCTGTGATGGTCTCGCCGTTGAGAGGGGTGGTGGAGGCGAACCATTGGTAGGAGACCCAGAAACACCAGTTTGCACCGGCCGTGAATGTCCATTCCCATTGGCTTGTCCGCTCCCCTTAGGATCAACTCTCCAAGCTAAATGGCCAGACTCGTTAGGATTTCGGGGGCTACCAGGATGGCCAGGCTTTTGGCCATTCAGATTGGATTGGTCGGCCGCAACCGACTGTGGGATGGCGACTTTTGTTGGAGTGGGTTTCGCAATCAATGGCTTCGTAACAGGAACCTTTGGCATCTGGGCCAACTGGGCTTGGTATTGATCTTGTTGATGTAAAAACTCGAGGTCCCGTTGCCGTTCTTTCTCCCTATCCCTAACAGTGTAAAGCTTGGCTTCGAAAACATGCGGGTGGATGCTTATCATGCATTCGCCAATCTTTACCATGGAATCTTTTGGAGGGTTCGATAGGTCAACCACCTTCCTCTTGGTGGGCTTCGTCCAATATCGGTCGAACATCTTTCCGGAGAGCCAGACATCTCGAGATCGATCGAAGGCCGTTTGTAGGACGGCACTATATGACAAGAGCAGTTATCTTAGTTAGCATATATCATTTTCTCTACGTCGATACATTTCTCTCAAATCAGGTTTCGCCAAAAAAAAATACATCTATATTTTGGCTCCCCAATTGGCCCTTACCTTTCAGAAATCGACTTCCATTCTTTACCAGGGAGTGCCTCCGGCTCTTGAAGTTGACTCGAAGTTGGTAGCGGCCCGTGGGCCTCAAAACTGGTGGGAACTTCTTCAACCTCAGGTTCAGGTGTCGCTGGTCGTGAGGGCTCAACTGGAGTTTCGCTCTTAGCAGGAACTCCTTTGGCTGCCTCTTGACGTTTGGCTGTGCTTCGAGTTGTGGACTCGCGCAGGGAGCGCTTTCTCTTGGTGTCGGCCATCTCACTTCCGAGATCCAGGGAAGGCCCTTATCGATGGAGGTTTCGTAACATCAATGGTCCTGGGTTTGACGCTGGAGATACGCTCGGCAGGATTGTCGGGTGATGGCGCTGGGACTTGAGAGCGGAGGAGGTTGAGGTGCGATGGAAAGGTTTGAATCCCAAGTTGATGATGTTACACTCACGCAACACAAGGATCGCTTTGGCCGTATCCACAACACATTTGCCAACACAAGAAGGGTCACCGAGGCTACACCTAAAGCTTGAGTCTTGTATTCTCGCCCAATGTGTAGCTAGAGCGATTGACTTTTATAGGCTATGAGTAAGAAGTAAATACCTAGGTAATATCATGCCACGTTATTGTCTAATCTAATCTTTATCTCATGCTTATATTCTAGATTGAGACATCCAGTATCGAGCCAATGATATCAGGAAGTATATTTCGTGGCGTCACTGTGCCTGAGGACTATCACAGCAGCACTTGGCAGGGAAACTCGCGGTCTTGGATGCACACTCTAAATTAATTGGTTAGCTATTATAGGTAGTATACGTATTAAATATCAGCTTTTAAGCTTGCTTAAGGCCAGTAGTTTCTATGATGCTCTTCAACATAACTGGACATATGCGTTGCTTGTTGCATTTAGCTATCATATATCACGGGACTATGCGGAATTGATATCTTTCGGGTTTAAGCCGGCGCTCATAGCCATTGCGATTGCAAAGTTGTGTTCCAATACACGAAGGAAGTGCCAATTCGAATATAATGTGTCAAAGTGCGACGAGGTTATTTATGGTCCCCCCCACCATGATCATGACGGGTCCCCACATATCAGCCCGATCAAAAGCATGCTGTTGCACATTGGCGCCTGAACGTTTGCGCGAACACGACGTAAAGCTTATCCAGGATCTGGTTCCCGCACTATCATTGGTGGTAACACGGTCAAGCATGTTCGAGTTTCAGGAGAGGAGGCACGCGTAAAGTGTTTTTTTTTCGGCGACCGCTTATACTTACTCTGACTTTCCCGTGGACAACCAGTCTAAACTCTCATTCCAGATCCCATTCGATTTCCGCCCACCTCAATTTCCGTAATCTTCTGTATCTTTTGTTCAGTCCTTCACTTCACTTCACTTCACTTCATCTCACTTCACTTCATTTCGCCTCGTCGTATTTACCTGTCGTCCAAGTTATATTGTCTTTCAAGTTTCCCCCTTTTTTTGTTCGTTTAAGGCATCGGAATCGTTTGTAGCGTCTTGGTTTTGAAATTGATATTCACGTCCCTGTTGTTATGGAAGCCTGAGCAAGTTCTCAACCCACAGCTTTCTCCTCTTCTCCTTCGATCTTCACCACCTCGATCGTATCATTCGGTCTTCTGCCTCCCGAAGGCTTCACATTACCATCTACGATGACCACACCTTCGATATCCGAGTCGCGACCACCGCCCTCGCCTTCCATGGACGTCACAATGGAGGATGAGGACGCGAATTCCAATGGACTCGACAACGTCGTCGCTCGACCCCCTACCCCTCCAAAACATACAGAAATCATCACAAACGGAACCGTCACAACGGCATCATCAAGTTATATAGACGAGACACCCACATCATCCGCTGAAACTGCTCCAGCCGGCCAGGACCGTCGCGTCAATTTCTCACCATACATCAACTGGCATCAGCCCTGGAAGTACGATACAGAAAATGCCAAATATCCGCCAATAAAATCCATATGCCTTTCTGCGAAATCCTCCCGGCCTGTCAAGCCAATTCTTAAACCTTTCGAAAAGTCAATAATTTTGATAACAGAACAGATAGAAGGCCTTGACCCGGATAATCCCATGGCAGATACGAACACCCCTTTCGGCGAATTGCTTGAGTCTATAGTTCAAATATTGGCTTCGTCCGACCGAACTAAGAAATCTGAGACCTACGGTGCCTTTGCTACTACCTTACGTGCATACGATGGCGTACCGGATGTAAAGCTACTAGCTGACAAGCTCGATCTGATCTTAAGCTTCATCAGAAGGGACTTTAATGCAATGATACCGGACGTTGGAACTCCGGATACGACTTTAATCCGACAGGCCTGCAAGGTCTTGATCATTTTCTCCTACCTACCAGAAACCGTTACATTAATACCGGACGAAGACATAAACTACTTCCTCAATTTTGCGATTGACATTCTAGATCAGGGAACTTCTAAGGCACTTTCGACGAACTATATGTATTTCCTCAGTCAGCAAAAGTTTTCCCCAAGAATTATGACGACGGAAAAGGTTACACGGATTTTGCAGGTGTCCAGTGCGTTAAAGGAGAAGCAGAAGGGCAATAGCATCGACCTCGAGCGATTGAGCCTTTACGCCAAGCTCCTGTCACAAGCAAAGGGTGCGATGGTCCAGAATGCGGAATTATGGATCGACCATGTGTTTCAAGGGCTGATAAGTACGGCTACACCGATACGGACGCGAGCCCTAACGATTGCGCAAGAGGCAGAAAGAGAACTAGGAGGAGAGAAGCAAATAGCTAGAGCGGTCATGAGACTATTTCCAACCAAAAAGGATATCGATTCACAAATGAACTCGCAGAAAGGCACACAAACTGGCACACCAACTAAACCTCAAACCGGCACACCGACTCGGTCCCAGCTAGAGGAAAGTAGGAAAAGGAATTTTATTCAAAACCGACTCGAGAAAATGCTTGAAACAAAGACCGAAGCTGTTTTTGTTCCACAGATATGGGGAATTACAATTTCGCTACTTCGGGGGCTCACCATACCGATAGATCGCTGGGAGAATTTCAGTCCTTTCCTTGGTATTATGTCGAAATGCCTGAACTCTTCAGAGCAAAACTTAAATGTTTTTGCCCAGATCGCCTGGGCCAAGCTCATATTCGTATTCGATATCAACATGAATACCTCGAGAAAGAACATCGACCTCCTGCTACGCCCTATCATTGGCTACATAGACGAAAACAAAGGATCACGGCACACGAAGCATGCAAAGAAAGCTGCCATTACGAATATACACACAATGCTCTACTACAGTTGCCGACCAGGGGCTAATTTTAAGCAACTGGAGCATTTCTGGGAAACATTAGTGGAGGGTGTGGTTGCCAAGTATCTCCTAAAATCAAATACCTTTTTGATCAACGGGTGTAATATACTGAGCGCCCTGTTTGGGGGAAGCACGAAATGGTCCGAGAATCGGGTTCTTGAAGGAACATACATTGCTGCCGATGAGGTCCCAAGATTGGATCCAAAATGGATTCGCGCAAATAGCACAATGATTTTCAAAACTCTCGAGGTTGCTGTAAGGAGCTGCCTCAAGACCAAAAAAGACAACGAGATTCCTCATCTAGCGATCTGGAAGAAGTTGATGGCAGCCATTGCTGAAGCAGCTAAAAAAGAAATTCGTATCTCGGCTGAGATGATGGAATTTGTAGCTAGTCTTTTAGGCTTTCTCAAACGCTTGTGGACCGATGGCTTCCGGGGAAAGGGGCCAACCCTCCACGAGGATGGCCAATTTTTGACCCATTTTGTCATTTTAGTCCAACTTGCTATCCAAGAGCTAGGAACCGCCTGCTTCACAGAGAAATGGTTGGCCGAAGATGGCACTGAAAGCTTCCTAGCTATATCAACCCCATCCGGAAAGTTCTCCTCTGGCTCAAATCATGTTGTCCAACATCAACCTATCTGGCATCTCTTCCGACTTTTCATAGACCCTTTCAAGGGTGCAAAAATCGGTGAGAATTATGCAAGGCCCATCTCCAACATTTTATCAACATGTGTCGAAGCACAAGACTCTCGAAGGAAAAAGCTCTCACTGCTCGCTCAAGGAATCGCCATCCTCCCGACTCAGGACATAAGCCAGATCCATCTAACGGCATGGACCATTCTAGCAAACATCTGCGATCGTGTCGTCCCACGGAAAGAGAGGGATACCATGTCTGCGGGTGGGCTCGTCAATGGGCCAGAAATCCGTGATGTTCGGACGATTCTCGAATGGGGCTATCAGTAAGCCTCCCAGATATTTTACACTGCCCGGGGTTTGACTAACCAGTGCATTCTAGGTTCTGTGGGCCTGAACAATTCGTTTTCTGGAAGAAGCTTTACCACACCGTGTATGAGACGGTTCAGCAAGAAAACGGGATTGCATACCTTGGCCCAGCTCTCATTGATCCTCTTTCAGAGAATATGAGGCTACCCAAAATTGATGCTGAGTCGTAAGTACTTCTTCACCCGTCCTAAATTTTGATAACAGACTCTGATATCTTTACAGAACGGACACTCTCCACTACATCAATACGCTAGCCTCTAGCATCCAGTACCCCGCCACTACTGTTCAGTACGATCGAGTGTACAAGTCCTTGTTCGGCGACCAAGCAAAGAAGCATACCCAAATGTAAGATTCATGACTATCCTGGAGCCACGCATCGTGACTAATGGTTATGGCAGACCCTATACAACTTTTTTTGAAGTTATGGGACAAGCATTTTGGAGAACCATCGAGCTTTCCCAAGTGGACCTCAGCGAGCAAGGGAACACCGATATTATTGAGTTTTTCGATTGCATGCGAGAGGTTACGGAAAGGCTACCCAAAGAATCGGTGGCCCATATGGTTTCGAGGATGCAGGACGGCTTTTCTCTTTGGTTATCATGTGAGGCACCAGCGGACAAGAATATCATCGAACCGATGCAGGAGCTTCTGAAGGCCGTGTGCGAAGGCCTAAAGCGGACCGAGTGCTTCGATTCCAATGCCCTCAAAACGTTTTCTCACTTGATAGCTGCTGGGTTTGAAAGCAAGCATAAGATGAATGTTGTTACCACAATCAACTTCTGGAACAAAACGTTCGGCAACCAAGAAAATCTGGAGTATCCATCAAGGGTTCGGAAAGCTCTCAGTAAGATTCGCTATTACGCGGATATAAAGCTTCCAACGTTCCCAGACTCCTTAGAAGATGAAGCTCACGCTCCACCACCAGCTTTCTTGGATACTCAGACTTCAGATTTTGCGCAGCATGTTTTATCGAGTCCTCCTAAAGCCGCAGCATCGCCACTGTTTTATCGTGACTTACAAGTGCCCGTTTCCGCCAAGTCTTCCAAAGCTTCATCAAATCCCAGCAAGCAAAACCATGTCAAGCTTCGACATATGGATTCCCAAGTTGAATACAAAACGATTTATGCTGACGAAAACGATGACCCGGATGCGATGGAATCTCAATTGATGACTGACCGTCAGAAGGAAGTTAGAGACAGGCAGGCAAGGGAGGCCGATTTGTTCAGGGATCTTAATTCCGGATCCCCATCAAAACATGACAAAACAAATGCCAGTCACTCAAGCCTACCGCTCAAGCTCGATCTTAGGATACCGAACCCCATGAGCGATGTTACCTCGTCTCCCGCATTCGACCGTTCTATGTCATCTTCACCTGGTCTGCCAACGATCCCAATCGGCAGTAAGTTCGCGGCGTTGATTGATCGGGAAGTTCACTTTCCAACATCTGATGATCTACCTTCCTCTCCAACGGCCAGAGTTTCTCGAGATCCTTTTGTACCTTTACTAGAAGACATCCCTTCCTCGCCACCGTTGGCGCCGGTTAACGCCCAGGAGGCGGGCGAAGTCGGTACCATTGATCTTGGGGACAACGAGAAGATTGAAACTGTTGATCCTAGAAAAGTCGAACTATCACAAGGATCTAAGCTTCGTATTCAAGAAGGAGAACTTCCGCCAAACCTGACAGAGGTGGCTAAGGATGCTCCTAAGAGCCCGAGTGAAGCGATTGCGCTCCAACTTCAGGAATATGGGCGAGTGGAAGGGGTGATCATTGAACCAACCGTGGAGGAAGAAAAGGAGCCATCACCGGTTGAGGATATTTCTGTCCATCTCAACAGCCAGATGGATGAGGATATGACTGAGCCAGCCCCAGCTGTAGCGGAAGAGGAGGAAGAAGAGGGGGAGGAGGGGGAAGGGGAGGAAGGAGCGGAAACTCCGGCCCTAGAAAACGAAGCAGCCGAGCAGGCGGAAGAAGACATCGACGAATCCGAACTTGAGTCAGTCAGTTCGATCCCCGACAGTCAACCGTCCAGGGAACCAAGGAGCCCCGCAGCGGAATCACTAGACCCAACGCCAACATCAAGTCAGACCAAAGGCCACAAGCGAAAGAGGAGCAAGGGTCAACCGATCGTTCCTCCCACGCAAGACTCCGACCATGAGATGGTTGATTGTGTCGCTCCAGTGGAAGAGCCCGTAGAGGCATTAGCAGTTCCTGCCGCCAAGGAGGAGGATGAAGTTCCACCTCCTCCTGCTAAAAAAGCAAAGGCAGCTACCGGAAATGTCTCTCTAGTTACCCCAATCCGACAACTTCCCCACCGTACTCGAAGATCGACGCACAGCAAATCAGCTGCTGGGTCAACTGGTAAGTTCCCCATTCAAAATTTAGGAGCGAAGATACAATCAGCTAAGACAGAAGCTAAAAGGCGTGCAGGAAGCTGCGACGGCCAACACCGGAACGACACCGCCGAGGCAGATGAACGGCGGCAGCAACAAGTCGGAGAAGAAGAAAACTGGGCCCGCTGGCTTGCCTGGCGGCCCACCCGCGCGCCGAGGGCGACCACCATCGGCTGCGTCATCTCTTAGCGTTCCCGACAGCCAGCCATCAAGGAGGGGGAGAGGTCGACCCGACCCTAACCTTTCGCTTACCTCTGTGCAGGAGCTTGGAGATGAGATAGTACTCAACGTCCAAACTTCACCGTCCAGAAAATCAATAACCCCAGAACCGGCGCCTGATTTCCAAGTTGTAGTCACGAATGAAGACCCTACGGCGAGCTTCTTAGGAAAGCTTGATTCTCTTTTGGAGGAGATGAAAGGCCTAGAATTTTCGCCGGATGACCTTACGAAGATCGACGGAACAGCGTTTAATATGATGCACTGGGTGAGGGATAAGCAACAGCAACTCCGTGCTAGTAGGCAATAGTTCCGTTACTTTTTTATTTTATTTCTGCTCTTTGCGTTTTCCTCTTTCTTCCATTATTATACATACTTATTTACTTTATCCCTTTGCAATGCTTCCTCCTCTTTCCACTGTTTTTACCCCATTCCTCCGGTACCGTTTTTATCTGTTGCATTTTCGCGGCGTTGAGGGTTTCTGCGATGGCGTTCTCGAGGATTACTTTTGCATTAAGAAAGCATTTTTAGAAGCGGGATTGCACAATGAAGGGTCAAGCTTAAATTATTTTCTTCTTTCTTTTCCTTTTCCTTTTTCTTTTCATTTCTTTTTTTTCTCTTGACCCAGGACCAAGGATACATCTTGTCTGAGCTGTTTAGTGTTTCCGACGATTATTGTTTAATGTGTATCTACTATTTTCTGATTGAAGAGGCGATAAAGCATTTTCACCCCATTCAATTCTCACTGTTAATAATTCTTTACCTTTCTCTCTTTCCTTCTTTCATTTCTTCTCTTGAAAATCCTTTTATTCTCCCAAGTTTTTCACACATATATCCACTGTGAAAAGTCATAATGGTTTTTATAATTCTCCTACTATTTCCCCCCCCCCCTTCCGAAGCTAAGATCGATGAGCTTCAGGACCACCTACCCGAGTAAGCCTATACAAGCTCAAGTATACATACCTACACGATCAATTACCAATTGTTAACTAGTATGAATATTGATACCGGATAATGAAAGTTAGGTGTTTACCCGACCAGTAGTCGAAGACGGTGCTAGAGTGTATACGGCCTAGATCAACTAGCAGCGGAACGCGGGTATGCGTGGGTGGGTAGGCCTAGGTGGGTCTTGTACATGTTTTTTTGCCCTGTCAAGCAGGTGCCAAACCCGGGTTGCACGGTACCTGGTTGGCTTTTGCTTAATTAGTTGGATCGGGATCGTGGATCGGGGATCCAACGCACGCGACAACACTCTGATTATTATATTATTATTGTCATCCGTCCGGTCCTTGAAATGTCGTCATGCAGATTGGACAGGGTACTACAATTTTTTTTTTTGCTTTGCTCCGGGGTCGGCGATGGGATTTGCAATATTTAGGGTAACTTTGTAGAGGGGGGCATATATGGAGGGGGGATATGGAGATTTAATTGGTTGGTTTAGAAGTTGCAAATAGTACTTAGTTATGATATTGCGAATAGACTGGTGGTAGCTTTCGAGCTTTCTTTGCAGGTGTGCCCATCCGTCGGGTAGCTACATCCTACTCCCTTTGTATCGAACTGATTCAAGTCCCTTGTACTCCGTAACCTACCCGGCACTCCTTGTAACTTCAGGAAAAGTACTTTCCCCCCCAGGGCATCACCAAGCAACGGGATATCTTACTCCCTTTCTCAACGTCCTGAGATACCGAGCGGATGGTCGTATCTCCAAACTGTGCCAGGCTATTCATCTGTCTTGCCAACTTTCCGTTCCGGTGAGTTGCTACTCGAGGACGGTCATCTATTAAAAACCCTTCCGGTCGAGGTCGTCGACCCAGCTATCATCCCATCTCCACACCAACCAATTGTTCTCCAAGACCATCACCACAATCAGCATCATCATCCTCAACCTCTACAACCACTAACAAAGCGCCTAATACACCATCCTTCTCTCTAAAAAAAAAAAAAGATGGCCCTCCGCCTCCTCCCCCCATCTCTCCTAAAACCCCTCCTCCTCAAATCCCCCTCCTACCTCTCCCCTCTCCCCCAACTAATCCCCATAAACGCAACCTGGTTCCTCCCCAACGATCCCCAAAGACGTACAGGAGCCGCATCCCACAAACTCCTACGAATCCCTCACTCCCGTTTCTTCGACATCGACGAAGTCAAAAACCACGCCATAAACCTCCCGCACATGTTACCACCGACAAAGGTATTCGTAGAAGCGATGAGAAGGTTAAAAATCCGAAGGGAAGATCATTTAGTCTTTTACGATTCATACGAACAGGGGATATTAGCCGCCCCGAGAGCTGCTTGGACTGCAAAACTTATGGGACATGAGAAGGTTTCTGTTTTGAATAATTTTAAGGTTTATGTTAATGAAGGGTATGAAGTCGTCAAAGGGGAGGAGGAAGATATACTGGACTATGAGAAAAGGGAATTATCACCTGAAGAAGAATATCCTGAAAATATTACGGCTGAGGTGGATAGAGTAGTCGCATTCGATGAAGTCCTCGCGTTAGCAAAGGAAAATTTATCCTTCTTACAAACCGGGAAACTATCAAAAGACATTCAAATCCTAGACGCAAGACCAAACGGTCGTTTCACAGGGAAAGACCCAGAACCTCGCGCCGGATTATCCAGCGGTCATTTACCAGGTTCCATCAGCGTCCCGTTCGTCAGTTTATTAGGAAGCAACGGAGAACTCTTGGATGGTGGGAAATTGAGAGAGGTACTCGAAAGGGCAGGAGTGAAGGATGATGGGAAGACAAAGATTACAAGTTGTGGAACTGGTGTTACGGCTTCCGTTATCGATTTGGCTTTGGAAGAGGCTGGGTTTGGGGAGAGTCTTGGGAAGAGGAGGGTTTATGATGGTTCTTGGACCGAGTGGGCTCAGAAGGCGGATAAGGAATTGATCCTGAAGGATTAGTACTGCACTATACCATCCCAAATTTATCAATTGGGTTTTATACATACATATGGTTGACGTGTGGTACTATAAAAAGTAATATGAACGACGAGAGAGAGCGATGGGTTTGCATGTATTTTCTAAAAGCAATTACATATTGAGCGTGATCGTTTTACCTTTTCTCAATACTATCTACAGCTGGCTAACATTAGAAGCATTTTGATTTCTATATATAGTACTTTAACGGTAACATTGTTCCTACGAAAATCTATCAAAAGAGCATTTAATTTAGTTTACTAGGTACATTCCGGTGCCCGGGTCTGGTTTACGAGACAATGTAAAAGATTTATATTTATAATTTAGCCTTATCATTGAATTATTTTACAAAGTTTATAACCGTTCTTTCAACCTAGAGGCAAGTTTAGACCATATTAGCACTTAATTATGTATATCAAGAAGTTGTTAATTAACATATGGCACACTTTATGGGGTATTATGAGGTTGGAGTCGACATTTAATTACAACTTGGGAGGAATAATCGTCTTAAATTAAGAACTTTATACCCACACGCATACATACTCTAAGAAACTACTCTGTATATATATCTTAATTTAAGAACGTTATACCACAGAATGACATTAATAGTAATATCAAGCCCTTCTGCTACTCTTGAAGACTGTAGTACTATACGATCACATACGCTTCGCAAAATCTTATGATATCGATATATATCACATATATTCAAAAAATTACACAGTGATCATGATTGAACAGGAACAAAAAGGATAGCGCACACGATCCCAGCTATACTAAATAGCTCGGTTCAGCGGCTCTAATCCTTATCCATCCATTAAATAATAATAATAGTAGTAGTAATCAAAAAGGGAACGGTGCTCACGAAACCGGTCATGCGAAATAACTCGGTTTAGAGGCTCCATCCACCTATCCGCTCCTCCATCCAAAGTTCCTGTCCAGCTAGCTATATTACAATACCATTAAAAAAAAAATACATCGTCTAGAACAAAACCCGCGCTATCCGCTCAAACGAAACAAAAGTAGGTGACTCCGGTGTAGTAAGAAGCCCTCTATACAAGGCGAACGATAAAATATGAATAAAAAGCGGAGAGAGAAGATAATACCGTATCCGTACGCCGCATGAACGCCCTGGTGATACATTCCAAAGCCTTCACAAAACCATAAGTAAAAAATAAACCAGAAAAAGTAAACATCCACCACAATAAATACCACGCCTTCCAAACCAGACACCCCATTATATCAAATTAAGTCGATTGCGGTCTTCCATTCTTAGGCTTCCTAGCACTACCAGGAGCGGATGGGATTAAAGAACCTTGTCTTAGAGAGGGAGGAGGTCCAGAGAAACTAGCTCTTCTTCTGCCACTCTGCTGGGAGATCAATCCGATCTTGCTTGTCTTAGCTCTTTTCGCTGGTGGTGGGCTCATAACACCCTCCAAGGCTGGTGGCTCGCTTACAACCTTGCTCTTTTTCTTTGGAGATTCCGAACCAACAGCGCCCTTAGTATTGGTCTTTTTCGTGGGAGACACTTCGACTGTTTCTTCCTCCTCGTTTTCTTGCTTCTTCTTCCTAAGCTTTCTCACGGATCGCTCAACCGTGTTAGGCCCGTTGGGTTCAGCCTTCTTCTTTCCTTTCTTGACAGACATCTGAATCATACTAACATCCTCAATGTCGTCGTCTTCATCCTCGTGCTCAGGTGTATCTCTCTTGACCATAGTCTTAGCTGCCTTCTTTTTCTTGTCACCAGTAATCGCGAGAGACAAAAAGGCCACATTGGAGTCAACAGCCAAATCCGCCAACGGTACTCTATCCCCGTTGCGGGCAGCGGTCATCTCACTAGTAGCAGCGTTGAAGATCTGTGCCTCTGGAGTGACTTCTCTCATTGGATTCCTGTCGGGTGCCGCGTTCAAGATCTGTTCACGAGTAGCGGTCTTGGGGAGATCGTCGTCGAATGGGTATGATCTCTTCTTCGGGCTAGAGTTGGTCGGCACGTAATCTCTGTAAACAGAGACTTCTGTCTGTCCTCGAAGCCCTGACAACAAACTGGAACTATAGCTGTTGAAGGGGTCGAGAGCATTCTTCGCTTTAACTGTGGCGGCCAAAACATCAGCCCCGATATCCTCCACTTCCTGTTTGACGTCATCAATGTTGTAACGAACAGCCGACGTCGACGACTTGACTTGGTCGGCAACGGAATCCAGGCTCGACACCTTGAGACGATGGTGTCGTTCGTTATGCTCGCGGGCCCTGGTAACAAACTCGTCGAGGGTTTGCATGTTAACGGCGACAGATTGCATTTGCGAATTGACCAACTGTATGGTCTCGGCATGGATGCTGTTAGCAGTCTGTTGGATGCCGCTGGCTCTGCTCTCGTTGGCGAGAGCGTCAGTCTGCAACTTCTTCTTAATTCCGTCGCGTGTGACAGAAAGCCCCCCCCGGAAACCCTCCTCTGCCTCGGACCACTGATTGATCCCAGCACAGATGGAGCCGGTCGCAGAGGACAAACGGTCACTAGTGACCGTCAGTCCAGTCTGGACCGACCCCATCCTCTGGGCGAGTCGCTTGTCCTGCTCCAAGGCGTTTTTGGTGACCAGCTGTGTGATCTGGGCGACAAGCTGCTGCCTCTCATGGGCAGCTTTCTGGCTCTCCTCGGCCAGAACGGCGGCGATCGAATCGGCAGCTGAGGCCTGGGCGGTGATGGCTGCCTTATTGGCAGCCTCCACCTCCAGCCTCAGGTCGTTGGCCTTCTGGGTCTGTGCAGCCAAGTGCTTGCTGCACGCGTCGAACATCGCCTTGAAATCCCTTCCAAGGCCGATGTAGGAGGAGCGCATCTCCTCCTTGAACCCCTCCAACTCCCGCACCACGTCCCCGGCGATTTTCTCCGCGGCGGAGGACATGCTACGCATGCCCTCCCCGACCTTGACCTTGACATCGTCCCGAAGGACCTTGATCTCCTCCAGGACGAGGTTCATCTCGTCCGCGGCCTCGCGGGCGGTTCCGGTTGCCGAGGACCTGGCAACCTCCAGCTTCTCAAGCCCTTCGTCAAGGCTTGAGTAAGCCTTCGAGAGCTTGTCCCCCTGCAGCTGGATGAACGAATCCATCCGAGCCGCCACCCCGTCCTGGAGCCTCGCCTGCTCCTCGATGAACTTTTTGATCTCGCCCTCGACGAGACCCGTGACGTCAAACGTCTGTTGTTTGACGGAGCCCCAGGTGGCCTTGTTTAGCCCCTGGAGCTCCTCCTGCCTCCCGACCTTCGCGTGTAGCCCGTCTACATCGCGAATGGCCGCGGAGGCCACAGACGCAAGGTTGCTGGCCTTGGTGGAGAGCTCGGCCTCGGTCAGCTTGTAGGCCTTGGTGATCAGTTGCTCATCCGAGAGCTCCTGAGTGGCGAGAACCAGGGAGGTCTCTGTACTAAACAGAGCCTCCCTGGTCTCCTCCAACGACACCGTCTGGCCGTCGTAGTCCTTCTTTAAGTCCATAAAGGACTTAAGATTCTTCTCCAAGTTTTCGCGAGCAGTCCTCAACTGCTGCTCTAGGACTGCGATCTTCCTCTCGTGCTCCTCCACCAAGGTCTTTCTGGTGTCGTTCTCTCGGTTGAGCTGCTGGAAGTGCTCCTCCGACATGTACACCCCGTGCTTTTGCCTCGTGGCATTCAGATCGGCCCTCAGGCGCTCGATCTCTGTGATGTACTCCTTGATGACGGCACGCTTCGTCATCAATTGGTTGAGCTGCGGCTTGTTCTCGATATTCTTCGCAGTCGCTGCGTAGTTCAAGGTCGATATCGTCTCCTCAAGATTGACCTTGGCCGGCGAAACCGTGGCGATTATGCACGTCTTCGTACGGCCACCAAGGGAATCTTGGAGCAAGCGAGTGAGCTTCGACTCTCTAGAATAACGTTAGAATCACGCATATAGACTTCATATATTATAAACATGAAACTTACCTGTACGGAATATAGCTGTTCTTCTCAACAAGAGCTGTAATAACTCTTCCCAAGCTCAATAAACTCTGGTTAATCATCCCGGCCTCTTTGGCCCTCTTATTCTCGGCTCCGGATCTTCCAACACTCTCGGAACCTGCCAAGTCGACGAGGTTCAACTTTCCAGTTCTCATGAAATCCTCTCCTGCGGGGTTCTTGTCCTTGACTTGGACGATAATCGTGAAAACAGTATGGCTACGACTGCTCAAGTCGTTGCATTTAGTCGCTGCAACTTGTCTCTTCTTGCTTCCTTCCTGTAGTAGATTGACGCCGTCTTCTGCATTATGTGCAAATCGTTCCTCCATACCATTAATAACAACTCCACCTTTCTTCGACGAATCTTCAAACATTTTTAACTTGATCGTCTCATCGGCTGACAAAAGGTCTCTTAGTTCTTCATTATAAAGCTCGATGAAAGAACATTTGACCATCGGCTCGGATTCTCCATCCAATAGTTTGAACAAATTGTGCAACGCACGAGGGATAATACCAGCTCCATCGGAATATGTGTCGAAGTAAGGTTTCATATCACCAGTCATTGTATATGTTTTTCCTGTTCCTGTTTGTCCATAGGCAAAGATAGTGCAGTTATAACCGGCAAGCACTTCTTCAAGGATAGGCGCAACGACGTCGTCATAGATCATACTTTGATCTGCTTCAGGGCCGAAAACGCGATCGAACATGTATGTTTTGTTGGATAAACTCATAGGACCCATTGAAACCAACACTTCGTTGCCACGGGGACCACCAGGTGTTGAAAGGATAACAGCGCTGTTTTCTCGAATTTCTCGTTCATTTCGGCCTCGGCAACGCACAACAACTTGAACGTTTGTCTCGTCAGGCGAACGGTGTCGGGTATCTGGATTCTTTGTGCGAGTAGTCGCTATCGACTCGGTTGGAGATCCAGGGCGTGCTGTAGCTTGCACTGCAGGATTCATGTAGGCTGGGCGTGAAGATGAAGAAGAGGAGGCATTGCCTGCTGCACGCGATGGGGGACGGTTCTGAGCATTGTTATTAGAACCTTTAGCTGGGGCATTCGGTTTGCGGTTCGGACCGCGGGCTCCGTATCTCGAGCTCATTGTGTGTGTGTTTGTGATGGTCCAAAGATGGACCCTGTGACGTAGGACGTGTTTTCGGAAATATTCTTGTTAACCAATTGACTTCGATAGACCGGTTGGTAACAGGAAGCCTCAGCACAGTAACAGAAAGTCGAAAGTTGTTGAACACGTCGCGATGATGCCAGAGAAAAGATTCTTGTGATCGTCGAGAGAGATATCGAAGAGACAGACAATGACAAGGAAGTAAGAAAGGTAACCGACGCGACTTCAAAAGTTAGGTGGTCAAGACTGAGAGATTAGACGATGACCGAGAAGGTTAGATGATATCGAGAAGGTAGGTGATATCAACAGCAATTGGCGAATGTCAGAGAGAAGGACAGTGTCAACTGAGATAGAAGAGGATGGTTGGTAGAAAAGTACGATGTCGAGATGATGAGGCGTAGTTAGGTTGGTGGTGGTGGTATCAAGAGGGGTAAAAATGATACTCAAGAAACCAGCGGGGTGTTGGTGAATTACTATCAGGTAAAGCGATGACAGCTAACCAGACCAGAGTGATATCAAGGACGTGAATCAAGTCGACGAAGTCGTAAAGTCAAGGACGACGCTAATAGTGATGATAATAAGAATAACAAGAAGTTTGTGACGATGTCGAGATGGATATGCAAGAGTCCAGGGGTGATGGGACGAAATGCAAGGATGGATGGAGTGAGGTGATGTGAAGTGAGATGGAAGAATGAGGTTAGGTTGGATGGTGGTTGGAGATTAATTGGAGGAATGGTTTCTTCGTGTGTTTTGATGCAGCAAGAAACAGAGACTGGGGGTCAGTCGCTCCTGCATGCGCGATGAATGCTGAATCAAATGTGTTGCGTTGTTGTCACTTTTTGTGGATGTCAACAAAAGAAAAATCAACATCCTACCCAATCAGGACTAGACTAATCTCGCTTAACTCTCAACCGCACACACAACACATTTTCCGGATTCCTGTTTCGGATTTCAAACGTCCAAAAATTTCTAGAAGCCTTTAAGGCGCACACCTACCGAGTATCCATACCCATATACATGGTAAACCCCCCCACCATGCCGGTAACGGCAGCAATACCCCCTCCTCCACAACAACCCCTAACCTCAACCAAGTAACAGAGGCTTCGTCCTCTTTCGTCAATTCCCCTCCCCAAAATGGAGGCCGCAAATTCAATCCGCTTCCGCAATGCGCTGGTCTTCCTACGACACCAGTTGCGAAGCACATACGCCTACCGTCCAAGGCACCAGCAACAATGCAGGACCAACGTCAATACCTCAGACTCGCCGGTCAGGAAGAACTTCTCAAAGGACGTCATGGCGAAGTTTATCAACCAAGGCATTGGTGATATGAAGAATATAACCCAGCCGACATCGGGGTTACTCGAGACTTTGGAGGAAAGAGGGTTTGTGGGCCAGTTTCATGGGTATGCCTTTATCCCTCTACCAATCTTTAATAGTTAAAATATACATGTTTGAAGATATATATAATCTAATACTTGCGACAATGTAGTAATCGTAATGAATTCATCAAACTCACAAATGGCGAGGTAATCCACATCTACGCCGGAGCCGACGCCACCGCCTCATCATTGCACATAGGCCATCTAATGGTCCTAATGCCCATGATCCACTGCATGCTTCACGGTCACCGTATCTCCCTATTAGTAGGTATCGCCACCGCCCGTATCGGCGACCCATCCGGTCGTCTCACGGAGCGAACAGGCATGAAAGACCGTCAATTAGGCGAACGTACTTTCCGCTTCGGAACAGACATAACCCAACAACTCTCCTCATTACTCAAATCCGCCGTAAACTACGCTCGGGAACGTGGGTACGAAGAAAAAAGTATAGGAAGAAGACATATTACTTCAAATCTTCAATGGCATAGGAACGTCAGTATTATAGATTTCATGCAGATCGTGGGACATAGGTCACGTATTGGAGAGATGATGTTGAGGAAATCGGTGTCTGAGAGGTTGAAATCCGAAGACGGTCTTTCGTTCTCTGAGTTCTCGTATCAATTGATTCAAGCTATGGATTACTGGCATTTATTCTCAAACCTCGGTGTTCGTCTACAAATTGGTGGTTCGGATCAATGGGGTAACATCACCGCCGGTTGCGATCTAATCAACAGAATGGTCAACGAAGCTGCATGGGTAGACGAACAGCCAACTCCCTCACTTATCAAAAACATGGCGAAACCCTACGGCTTAACCGTTCCGTTACTCACAACCAGCTCTGGCGAGAAATTCTCAAAAAGTACGGGAGCGGGTAATATCTGGATTTCGGCCAATAAAACCCCTCCGTTCAGTTTATACCAATTCCTCTTGAACCGTCCAGACGATATCATGGAACAGTGGTTAAAATACTTCACTCTCCTCCCAATAAACACAATCAACGAAATCATGGTAGAACAAAAGGAACATCCTGAACGAAGACCCGCACAGAAGAAGCTTGCCTACGAAGTCATAGCTCTAATCCACGGTATCCCCGTCGCAGATAAATGTGTTCAAAATACAGCCATATTCTTTGGACAAACCGATGAAGTAAATGGCTTAGAGAAGCGGGAGGAAAAGCTGAAACAAGGCCTAACAAAGTCCGATATCGAGGGCATCAGCGCAAGGCACTTTTGGGAACCTGTCCTCGCAAGCGATTTCATTGGAATGCCATTAGAGAAAGCACTAGTAGCCAGTGGAGCCGCACCAAGTAACTCCCAGGCTAGAACTCTCTTAAAAAGTGGAGCTGTGTCTATAGGTCCACACCTGCGACAAGTCAAACTAGCGGACGAGAGGATAATTCTATCCCCAGAAGACCTAATCAGTGAAAATATCTTGCTGATAAAAGTCGGAAAGAACAAACTCTACGTAATGAGGCTGGAGGATGAAACCACCCTTGAACAAGCGATAGCAGAGAAGCAGGACCCGGATGGAGCGGCTCTAAAAACCAAGAAGAAAGTCGAACCGGTAACACGTCTACAACGAAGGAGATTGGCTAGGAATGAGAAGAGGGCGTCTACTACAGCGAGGAAGACGAGAAGGGAGGAATCAGTTAGAACATTCAAAATCTTCGAACATGAGAAACGAGTTGCAAAGGACCAGCCCATGGGTAGACAAGAGTTTGATGATTTGGTTGAGAAGACGCTCGATCGAAAGGAAAAGAGGACATGGGCAAGCATGACTCCAGGTGGGCTTGAATTCAAGGGGATGCGGACGAATAAAAAGCCGGACGAGCAAGATTAAACGGCCCTAGAAGGTTCGTACATAGAAATAGGGTGCTGCACGATATTATTACCGCATTCTAGGTACCTGTTTTTACGACATCGAAGCCTCTGTAGAAGTATACCTGCCCACTGAGTGCAGTTTTTGTACATATTTTTCGATCACATCGATAGTAATTTACGTGTATATACGAGAACATTCACTTTACGCTTTTACGATAAAATCTGTAGTGTTCGTAAGCACCGAGATCACCTCGGGCATTCATTCGTGCAGGACGGGGGCGCCCATACCCCCGCCTGCCAAACCGCTCGCTAATGGTACAAGAACATTAATGGGGCAGCATGGGCCTACCATATTGGCCCATGCCGCCCCCCCAAAAAAAACATCCCCCCTCTGCCCCCCTCGGGTGTTTAAACACCCGAGGCCCCCGCCTTCCTCTCATACATCAGGATATACGCCTCCTGACGGGCCACCTCCTCCTCCGTCACCCCCGTCACCCTCAAATCGTCAAACCTCAACCACCCCCCCTCCTCCTTGGCATACGCAATGTAATGCCCCGTCGTCGACTTGTCCCCTCGGTGGACCACCACGCCGTAAAGGTCGTAGTGGCCCACCTCCCCCCCCTCCCCAGCGCAGACCTTTAAATCAAGGTCCCGCATGGGGAACCCAACGTGTCCCCGGACCTTCTTGTTCTCCCCCTCCTCCCACAAAAACCTCTTCAACTCGACCACCACGTTCCCCCCCTTGGGTCGGATGTAATGTCTCATACTCCGCCCATTGTTGACCCCACATTTGGGGCAGGCCCGCTTCTTCTCCCCCGACTCCGAGACGTAGGAGTCAGGAGACCACTCCTGCTCCTCTGGCTGCGTGTAGTTTTCGAGGTGCTCGGACAGCATGGAGTCCTCGAGTCTCCCATCTGCAGGAATTACCCTGCAGATGGGAACCTCGAGCTCCATGCACTTGTCCTCGTGCCTCGTGGTCTCATGGCAGTTGTTGCACTCGAACACGGTCGAGTGCACACCTCCGAAGGTGTTATCGATAATCTCAGGAAGAGTATACCCGTCCACGACGGGTGACTCTTCCTTTGCCAGGGCCTGCAGGATCAGGAGCAGGAATTCGTGGGCGTCCTGCACGAGGTTGGGGTCCATGGCCGAACCATTTTCGGCCTCAAGGTTTGCGCGGAGCGCGGTCCAGAACTGGTCAGACGCGACCCCGGTCTTTCTACCACCGAGGTCCTCGTCGAACAAGAGCTCGCGGACGAGACTGCCGAGTTCTTCTCCGAGTTTTCTAAAGTAAAAAACGTTGTTAGTATAAATTTGGCAAATGTAGATAGAGAAGAATATATATGACTTACCCCTTTAACTTCGGAAAAAGAACCTCGGCAGTCTTCTGCGAAGCTCTTGTTCTTCGGACACACTGGCTCTTAGGCTTTGGAGCCTCCTTCACCTTCTTCTTCGAGTTCGCCGGGGTTTTCGCGAAGTCACAAGCGAGAAAGTAGTCCCGAATGGACTTCGTGTGCGCGAGCATCTGTACAACGACGTTGATGTAACACGTCGCACCAAGGTTGGACAAACCAAGACCGTGTTCATGTTTTAAGGGTCTTGGGACCCTTTCCTCGCTGGTGGTTACGATCTTCTGCTTCCTGTGAATGTGCGGATGGAATGCCGGTTCTTCAACCGACTTCCTCTTCTTCAGTGCTCGGTTCTCCGTAGGAACGGCAGGAGCAGATTTAGGTGCACCTTCAGGTGCAACCTTAGGAACAACAGGTGGGTGGACAGATATCGTCGGGACATCGGTATGGATCTTAGCAGGTGGTGGACCAATTTCCACACTAGGGAAAAGGGTCTCCTGCTTTTTGATCTTGATGGGTGTTCCGTTAACACTCTTTCGGATTTTGATGACTGGGTTTCCATCAGCATATGTCTGTTGCGACCCTATAATCTTAACATAGGGTTCGCCAGTGATGGGATCAATCTTCCTCGGTCTTCCTCTGCCCCTCTTCGTGGGGAGACTGTTAGTGCTCGTAGACTTGAGCTCCTCGTGAGATGGTGTCGGCTTAAATTTCACTCGAATGATCGGTTGGGGTTTTACTGGTTCCCCAGAAACCTTCGCTTCAGCGCGAATCGAATCTACTACCTTCTTGTGTTCCGGAGATTCAGATTGAGCGAGTCTATGCGATGACTTTCGCTTTGTCGGTGACGTCTTTGTCGTTGACGTCTTTGTCGGAGCATTCGTCGGAATGTCAGTATTTGTTCCCTCTCCTTCTCCTGTTGCTGTTGTTGTCGTTGTTGTCGTTGCTGCTGTCTTTGCAGCTACAGCTTCCTCCAACGCCTGAAATTTACGTTGTCTCGCCAGCTTCTGTTGAAGCTTCCATTCTCTCTTCTGATTCTTCAATGCTATCTGCGCCTCCAATCTAGCTGCCTCTTTCTCGAGTGTCTCTTTCAGTCTCTGCTGATGTAATTCGTGATTTGATAAATACTTCTCCTCGGGTGGAGTCTCAGGTGGCGATGCAGGTTCCTGTTCCGCCTCGACTTCTTCCCCGTTCTCATCGTGTCCATTTTCATCGTCTCCAGTTAGGAGAGGTTGAATATCGTTTAAGCTATCGAATAGCCCTGAAGAAACAAAGTTCTCAGAAGTTTGTGATATAGAGTCTGGAGGGGTTCTTGCATCTGAAGATGGTGCGTTAAGAACAGCAGAAAGTGCCATCGAGGATTTGATCTTCATGAAGGATGTGTCTCTGTTTAGGGAAGAGGAAGAGGAAGAAGCAAGATAGGGAGAGATGACATCAGCAGGTTCGCGATGGGAGCTGTGAGAACCATTGGAATTGTCGTTGCTGCTGCTGCTGTTGTTGGTGATTTTCTCGTTGCTGTCGTTATTAAGCTTGATTTCTTCCATTGTGCACACTGGATCGAGAAAGAAATGAGATGATGACTTGATAGGCAATGTTAACTTAACTGCAGGAGGATAGCTAGGAAGCTTCTGCTGCTGATAGTGATGATGGCTAGGATGATAGTGATGCTGTTGATGCTGGTGTGGTTGATGAGGTTGGTGAGGTTGGTGAGGTTGATGGGAGGTGAAATAAGTAAGTGAGGATGAAGTAGATGAGTTGGAGGTTGAAGAATACTGAGAGGTGGGAGAGACTGGAGGTTCAGTGGGAGGTGGGGAAGGGAACGGATAGAGTTGTAAAGAGGAGGAGGAGGAGGAAGAGGAGGAAGAGGAAGAAGAAGATGACGGGTGTATATATCTTCTTCTGAACTTTGGAAAGGCCATTGATCGGGTCTGCACAGTTATACCGCAACGACACGGACGGGTTAGCGGTCGAGATATTGCAATTGAACATTAAATTTCCGAATCAACGGTTAAACATGCGATACAGCAAGACATTACAGTGATGAGCGAGCAAGTGTGATAGAATAACTGGCTTCATAAAACATCATTCGGTGCCGCAGCGCAGTCATCCGGTTAAGAATCAAATAACGGTCGATCGACGATACAACAGATGATTTCTTAGAAATCTGCACTCGAAGGCAAGACAGGAAACGATAAGAAAAAGAAGAAGAAGAAGAAGGAAAAAAGGCCCCTACAACCAATAGCCATGAAGTCCCATGATGCATGATGGTCTCCAAACAATTGTACAGTAGCGTTCGTCACAATCGACCAAAAGAACTTACAGAAGTTGACATTATTCTCTAATGATGAGCAGTATCTCCCACGGCGTATATAGACATATACGCGACTAGCCCTTTGCCCCCCCGCGATAATAACTCTGTTTTATTAATTTCCCTCTTTCTTTCTTTCTGGCTTTCTTATTTCACAATATATCTTCCCCACTCCTATGTATCCCCTTTTTCGAATCAATAATCCGTTGGTAATCCTGTATGTAACCGCCCAGCGGGGATATGCAAACGAGCCTTTGGAATAAGTCCAATGTTGGGGTCTCCGTGAGGGGTAATGTCGTCTACTGCGTTTATGAGAAATATATGGGCGAGAATATAGGTAAGGTAGGTATGTAGATGGATAGATGGATAGATGGGAGAATTTGGTGGTGTTTTTAATGGGCACGCCTTGAGGAAAGTTGTCTATTGTCGAAGTCTATGGATATAGTATCGAACAAACTAGCAGTACCAGTGGTAGTACGTGTGGGATTTAAAGAACCGGGTATCGTATTCGTGACCTTTGAGCAGCAAACAAGCCTGTCGTAAATATTCGGAAAGGAAATTCGTAGATCGTTACAGTTGAAGATGAAATATTTACTGGAAGACATGAAAACGGACGTGGAGAGGAGATTTGAAGTTCGATTCCCGTCGGACTGGGGGGCTGTGAATCCGATCTGATCTATGATCTGATCTGATATCTGATCTCTCTCTCTCTCTTTTTTTTTAGAGACAACGAATCGAATCGATGACGGGAAAAAAACTAAAAAAGGTAGATTAATTGATTGATTAGCGGGGAGTGTCTTGTTTGAATTTAAAAGAAATTCAGCGATGATGTTTAAAAAAAGAACAGTTGATTGATCGATCGATTGATCGCAGCACGTTTCAAGGCGGCTGATCAGAATCAGAAGAAGAAGAAGAAGAAGAAGAGGAAGAAGAGCTGTACAGTTGCAAACCTTCTCCTGTTGAAGTTTGCACGCACAGTTTAAAGAAACTCGAAGTTTTTGGAACCGACAGGACAAATACTATGTGTAATGTAACTCACCCACTCCCCGGACCTCGAAAAAGCGGTTCCACAAGCTTAGAAAAGCAAGATGACGATAATGACGATGTTTTTAAAAATGAATGTGTCTTCGTGGAAAGTTAGTATTGATTTAATTTTTGAAGAAGCCTTCGAGGCAAAAGAGTTGTCCAACGGAGCAGTGTGCAATGAGAATAAGCGGGTTTTTTTCCGGAGTTGGATGATCCAAGTAAGAAGAGGCAGAAGAGGCAGAAAATGGTATGTGAAGTATAGCAGAGCAGAAAGCGAGCGCACACGAGCCCAGCCAGCCAGCCTTGCAGTTGGATCAAAAGAGAAAAACCGACCGAGGAAGAGGCACTAGTCAGGAGTGGACGGAGCACGGCCAGAAGGAAGGGAACCCAGGAAGGTCAATTGCCTAGTTACTGATCCAATTGACAAGGCTTGCTTGCTTGACCTGGCGTGTTCCGATAATTGCTTAGCCAGATCGATCTTGTGGGAAGACAGACAGACAGACAACTTAAGACATGAAAACGAGAAGAAGAAGCAGAAGAGGGAAAAAAAGGTATCGTGAAGGCCTTAGCTAGTAGATACTTAGGTAGTATACTTGCTATAGAAGCCCTGGGCGGTTCTGGTCTGGTCTGGTCTGGTCTGGTCTTTGGAGAGCTACCGGTTACCAAGTAACCGGACAGTACAAAGTGCGCCGGTACATCGAACTACCAAATTAATTTTTTATTTTTTTTCTTCTCTTTCTTTACGGTACTCGAATTTTAAAAACCACCAAAGAAATTAAGAAAAAGTAAAACATACCCCAAAAAAAGGTTTTGTCAGACGTCAGAGGGTTTAGGACTAAGTGGCAGGCTGGTCGGCTGGCGGGGTGGAGTAAAGTAATTAAGTCGGGGGGGTGTTAGGAATTCGACGTCGGCGGCGGCGGTAAAGTGAGCAGTGAGTTAGGTAGTGAGTAGTACTCAAGAAAGGGAAAAGGATGTCGAGGATGATGCGGTGCGGTGCAGTGCAGGGAAGTCGTTGAACCGGATCCGACCACCAGAACAGAATTGATTGATTGATTGATTGATTGATTGATTGATTGATTGATTAATTGACCGAATCGAATCGAATCTGTTCCCAGAATTGATATTTTTATTTTTAAATTTTTTAATTAAATTGCCTTGAACAGAAGGAAGTTGCCTGTTTTGACCTTTGATTCGACCGTTTTTGCCGGGGAGCTACGGAAGGCGGGTCCTCGTTAGAAGCGTTAGTTACTGTGTAGAGAAGAGAGAAAAGAAAATGGTTCGGAACAACCTGCAACCCCCAAATATACTCTACTCAGGTACATGCACCTAAGTAGCGTGTGTAAGTTAAGTATATCGACAGGAGTGCAGGACAGGAGTCAATAAACATCCAGGTGAGAGTTCGAAGAAGGGGACGGAAAAAGTAAAAAGTCAGCCTGCTCAGGCAGTTTTGTGGTTCATTTAAGATTCCGTGGCCTCGTTAAGGCTCGAATTAGGAGAACCAACTTAACTGGCGGCCAGATATTAATTCTTTGAATATCATGCGAATGAGCACTCAAGTTGGATCCTCTTTGTTGTTAACTAATCGATAGTTGGACTTAAACATCGACATGGGAGGGTGCCAGATATGACTGCATGACCACGGTACCCCGGATTTTTACTGTACGTACTTAAGTACTAAGTACTTACTTACCAGCTATGAAGTAGAACTAGAAGTCTGTAAGATGCAGAAGTTTAAGTTCAAGTCAGAATGTGCGTGCGAACGAGACAAGACGATGCTGAGAAATACATTCTTCCCTTACATAAGTTTATTCCCTTGCGCGTCGTGTCAGAAGGATTTAAAATAAATAAAAAACGTGAATGACATACATACTTCAATCATGCACGAATGACTGGCCAACTGCAAACGCCGGTTTCAGCCAGTCACCGAACTTCTTGCAAGCTTGACACGCCGGCAGCTTCGCAAGTCGGCGTGGCCCTCCAACTTTCGCAATTAATTGAGCCTCATTTTTCTTAAAATTTAACCCGACTGTGGCAAATGCATCGATAAAACGCGGGGCATTCGATATTATTATTAATATAACATATTGAACATTCATTCGTACTTCCATTCGTATGTCGGGATTAACAAGCCGGCACGACACCGGCGCATAAATTTTCATGCATCTACACTACACACTTACTTACTTATATATACATCTTGATTCACCCTTGAACTCCTCGCATCAAGGAATTCGAAATTTCAGAAGAGAGGGGAAAAAAGCCCGAGCAAAATAGTGGAGTACTTGCTTGACCTCAGCTGCAACTGCTCCCCCCAGACTAGAGTTTCAGACTCTCCAACACCGCTTAATATTAATGCACCCGCCAAGTTTTTTTAAACGGTTGTAATAGGGCACGAGCACTTCTTCCTCCTCAAGTCCATCCTCGTATTCAGATCCAACTAGCGAACTGTTATTATCCAGAATTCAAGCTATTTATTCCGGTTGTTGTTGGTTAATGCAAACCTTTCTGTTCTTGTTATAAGGGCATGTTTCCCACCAGCTTGGCGTTCGTCAGAGCACATGTTAGATACAACTGACATGGTACATATTTACGACCAGGCCAGGGCCTCCACTACGATTAAACCTCGAAAGTACTTACTTACCTACATATGCACTACACTTACTTCTATATGTACAACGAACTCCCTACAGGGTTCACAACAAGCTACAGGCCCAGCTAGCGAAGAAGAGGTAACGAGCTAGCTCCAGCTATCCGTTCAGGAAGGCCTTCGAGGCCGTCATCGCAAGGTCAATACAACCGGGGTCTGATAGACACTTAAATAAGTACTAGTACCTACTGGGGTATGTATAAGGTATATATAAGAAATATCCAACTCTAGATCTATATATTTTTCTCACATGCGACTTTTAACTTCCCCGCCTAGATACTTAAGCACTCCTCATTTAGTTCCGAGACCGCATGCCGCATTTTCTCCTCCGTTTATAAGAGATCTTAGATTGTTGTAATTTATATATATATATTTCTTTTTGAACAGACCAACCTGAGATGATTCGATATAATTATAATATCCCAGGTTATTGGGAGCCATTCTTCACATGATATCAGCAGTATGAGATTCACCGGTGGCATTGAAAGATCGGCATATACATGCATCCTACTCTGCCAATGCACAATTTTATTGTACATTGTGACGGACACTCTGATAGCTGTAAAGGAGTTACAAAGAATTCGGGATTTCAGTTAGATTGACTGATCCAGACGCAAAATACCTTTATATTAATATATTTAAGTGAATACAACATACCGGTATTCGATCCTCCCTAAAGAATATTTCTAGTACTCCTACCGGAAAGCGAACAAAAAACATTTTATATAACGCCGATAATACAGCAAATGGTGGTATGGCTCGAAGAACTTCGAATTTTTAGACCTACAGCTCACCACATTTTTATCAATATTATTCTTCTGGTTATATTTATTGCTTTTCGGACATCCTACATTTTTTTTAATAGCGAAGCAGAGCTTCCAAAAGGATATTTTATCATGAAGGGTGCAATGGCGGTCATGATAATATATAACGGCGGCAGTCCATGCATTTTCAATCGGGAGGTTAGACCTCGCTGCCCACGGGATCGGTATAGGTTATGAGTAACTACCTAGGTAAGTACTTACTTAGTTACTCTATAATATTGTCCAGAAGTACTTACTTGAGTATATAAGTATATAAGGATGCTTCATGCCGCACGACCACCCTGCCGCATTCCCCACCACACCAGCCGCACCAAAATCCCCCAAAAAAGAGGAGAAAAGAAGAGGTAACCTGAAACGGGATTGATCCGGAGGCGAGATCTTCTGTCCCGACGGCAAGCACCTAATCCCTGTCACATATGGAACAACCCCCAAAATCGTGATCTATTGAATTGATCCGGAGAGAACTGTGCGACTGGGGAAATTTGTTAACATGCTGGCTTTTTCTAGAATTAATAATGGAAAAGATACCTTTCGTAGAGGGGGATCCACAGTAAGGAAGTCTATAAAGGAAATCCAGGTTCCGGATTCTGGAGCTTTTCGAAGTGTCATATTATTTATCCATTTTTATATCTATTCTTTGTACTTCATATAAGTAAAGCTGTTGAAAGCCGACTCTTATTCTTCTTTTTATTACTTACTCACCAGTCGCGATTTCGATATAATATAAAAATATCTATCTGCAATTCCTCCCCGGATAAACTTACCCTCGATCGTTTAAGTTCATATAAAAGAATATATACAAAATGCGCTTCGCACCCATCGTCCTCGCCACCATGGTCGGTGTCGCCTGCGCCGGTAGAAACGCCGTTGTCCGTCCGGTCGAAGCTGATGCAAAAGCCGTGGAATCATCCAAACTCTCAGATCTCGATGTTCCAGAACTGATAATCGAGAAATTGGAGGAGATACCTGCGTCGGAATGTACATACAGGTCCGGACCGGGATCCGTTGTTGTCACACTTTATAACGGAGAGCTTTTGAATGGAAAGATTATTGATAGGAGTTGGGATAATAATGATCCGTATGTATTTTCTATCTCTCCCTCTCTCTCTCTCTTTCACTTACTTTTTTTTTTTTGCTTCTCCTTTCTTTCTTTGTTTCTTTGGTTGGTTTATACTGTACTGGCGTGTGAAATTGAAGTGGCTAATGATGTTTTTCTTTGGATGCTTTATAGACATCAGTTCCAGTTGGGTACACCTCTGGTCATTGAGGGTCTCCAGAAGGCCGTCGAGGATATGTGTGTGAATGGTATGTATCAAACCCGATTACAATGAATTGAATACTTCTCTAGATCTCCACGATACTAATATATTCAACAATGCGACAACAGAGGTTCGAAAGGTCACAGTTCCTTCCAGACTCGCTCACGGTAATAAGATCAGCGGTGGTGGTCTCATCCCAGCAGGGGCAGCCATTAGTAAGTTCCATTCTCCACTCCATTCTATTAGTAAATAAATAAACATACAAACCTACGAATACTGTACTAATATGACTACTATCTACTCCACAGTCTACAAGATCAAACTCATCGGCCTGAAGCCTCCAATGTACGTCAACCCGGACTGGAAGGAGGGCGCATCATCGGTGGTGGCTGAAAAGTCCGCTGCCCCGGTTGCATCTGATGCTCCCAAGGATGAGCTGTAAACGACCATATAGACTTGTGTAGATACCGTTGTATAGTACCGACGTAGGAAATTTTGATGTAATATGTACAGAAGACCTTCAATTGTATATACAGTTTTTTTTTATATTACCTTTTTCATACGTTTCTTTTCCTTCGTCATGCATAAGAAATGGATTTTGTTCTTATCTCACCTTCTCTTGATCGGTCCTTTCTTCGTTTTAACCTCCTTCAATATCGAACTAGAACTGTTCTTCACATTATTAGTATTACTCGCAGCAATGGCCTCAGAAACCCCACCACCACCACCACCTATCAGTTTCTTCTCCATCCTCGCAGAATTCTCCTCAATCCACCCCATAACCTCAAAGAAAGCCTCATGCCCTCCCTTCCCACTTCCAATCTTCCTCTCCACATAAAACTGACTAACCCTCGGCTTCTCCTTCTGTTTATACCCCCACTCCAAATTCACACACCCAAGCCTCTTCCTAACAATCCTCAACTCCCCAATCGGCACCTCCACCAACTTCGGTCTCCCCAAGAACCTCATAGTGAACAACCTCAACTTAGTATCCTCCGTCAGACCCGTTTTAACCCAATTCATAACCGCAGGTTTGGAAACTCGCGCGTACGGCGGGATTTTGATGAACATGTGGGTTACGTAGGGTGCCGCTAGGTAGAACATACCCATTGGGAGGGCGGTTAAGGTGAGGACCGCGGCTGCTGTGAGGTTTGGGTGGGATTGGAGGATGGGGAAGGTATATAGGGCTGGCCAGTTGAGTTTGAGGTTGGGACCCAGGTAGAAGACTGTGAGGAGGAATGGGTAGCATGAGACGAGCTTCATGCAGCCGACCCAGATTGTGCGACGGCCGGCGGTGTAGAGGCAGAGGGAGGAGGGGTAGATGACTAGATGGATTCGATTGGTGGTGGTGTTAGTCTTGTTATGAGGTTATAGAAGTATTTTATACTGTAGACTGGGTATGAGGAAGAGGAGGGGGTAGGACATACATTTTGCATCTTCAGGATTGATCGGTTCGACTTTTTTTTTCTTGCCGAACAGTTTGGACCAGAAATTACGACGGCATTGGAGAGGCTGTAGATGTATTCTTGGTGATGAAGAAGAAGGTAGTCTGTGAAGGATCGTATGTCTTGAAGTTATCGTCGTCGTCGAGAATTGCAATTGTCGTGCGCCGACGCTGAGAGAGCGAAGGGCATAGCTCATTCCTGCGTCCTGTTCCCAACCAGACCAAATAAATAAAAAAAACCTCCTTTTTTCGTGTACCCGATGAAGCTTCTTTTTTCTATATCTGCATATCGAAAACTGCTTTTAGTAGAGAATATAATTATTCGAAGTATCGAATTGAATTCTCAAACAAGCCTAATTAAATCCCCCGCCAAGAAACACACCTCCAGTTCAAGAAGCAGCAGCAGCAAATAACGTGGGTTGGCGTTCCCGTCCCAAGTCTTTAGTTAGCTCGAACTTTCCATTTTGGAGTCACGTCTTCCCACTCTTTTTAAACATAAGTATTTAAACTTACTCTATCTTCAACCACGTTCGTTCCTTGGACTAGGGGGAGGGGAATTCGACATCATTCCAGCTGCTGCACGTGCGCATTTCGATATCGACGAAGAGGAGAAAGAAATCCGACCAGGTATACGAAGTACCTTTTTTCTCAGGAACTCGACGACGAGAGGGGGGGAAGAAGAAGAGCGCATCGATGAGCAACTGGCGCTAACCCACACGACCATTAAACTCACCTTCATGCGACGCCTCGATATCAATACCAATACCATTACCATTACCAGTATTCTACCAGCATGTGGATTCTAGACACCGATACCGACCTCTTAGGAGGTATGTACTTACCTTATCGCAGGCATCGTATCATCATATCGCTAACCCACGAAAATCTAGGGAGAAGAACCTGGGTCCGTCCGGGCGCCGAAGCAATCCTCGGCCGTACGCAGTTCGCCGGTGCCAGTGAGTGACTCCATCCCAAATAATATATTCATTCTAAGAATTGGGCTAACTACAACCAGCTCAAAAGGCGATCTCACGTCGGCATATTGTTCTAAAAGTCGATGAAGTTCCAAAGTATGACGGGGTGAGGATTGATCCGTTAAAAAGTGCCTGAAAGTCGAAATTAAAATAAATAAAATAAAAATAAATAAAATATAAACAAAAAAAAAACAAGGGAACAATGATCTAATATAAATTATGGAATTGAAAACAGCTTAGTATCCGGCATTACTCCAGTCTCACGTTGAAAGATGAATCCAAAAAGGGTTCTACCGTCGATGGTCGTTTCATCAACGGTACTTCCGTTGTTCTCGATCCAGCGATAGATCACGAATTTCAAATGGCGACTGCACCTCAGATATTTCGGTACTTACATACCTCCCCTAGAACCCCTTTCAAATAATATCTACCGACTAACCAATAATCATTTATTACAAATATAGTCTAAGATACGAACCTCAAATCTTCACAATCCACAACTCCTCCAAAAAGAAATCCACAGACCCAAAAGTCCTCCTAAAAGACTACCTCTCAAAACTCGAACAGCTAGACATAAAATGCATCCCCGAATTCCTCCCCGGAAAGACCACCGTAGCAGTTGTCACAAAGCGTAACCTACCGATCAGTCTTCGCGCATTAGTAAACGGTGCGTGGGTGGTTACATCTGCTTTCGTAGACGCCATTGCTGCAGCTGCGACAAAAGTTAGAGGTGATAATGGAGATCTGCTGGATAGCCCTTTACAAGAGGATATTGTTGCGAATTGGCCAGATCCGTTAGGTTTCCTACCACCACCGGGTCAGGAACCGAACCCGAAGGCGCCGGAGTACTTTAAACCAAATCATAAGCGTAAAACGATGTTTGAGAAATGGGTGGTGGTTTGCTGCACCCAACAGCACATGGATATCTTCACCGGTCCCATTACTGATGGGGGCGGGAAGACCGATCTATTCAACTTGAGAGAAGGCAAGACAAAACCAGCCGAATTGATCGTACATATTGACCGCTTGGGTAAGAAAGTTATCGTACTGCATCCGAACGTCGAAGGTGAATGGTACGTAAGATTTAGACGAGAAGTTGAAGAGCGAACGGGGGTGAGGTTCGCAGAACAGAACGAGTTTTTGGATGCAGTGTTGATGGCAGATGCCGGGGAGCTGGCAAAACCATACGAAGCAGAGGAGAGCAGCGTAGTAGTGCACGAATCCATCGAATTACCTGCACCGCCACCGAGTACCGAAGGTAGCACAATCCTCAATTCCCTCTCCCTTCCCCTTTCCTTGCTCTGTACGGCTAATATGTGTAACATGCAGTCCCTAAAGAATCACAACCGGTCACCCGAAGGACTCGAGCTCATAACCACGAAGAAGAGGTCACAAAGCCAGAGCCTTCACAGATGCCTCCACCTACTAGAACATCAACAACAAGTAGCTTGCGAACGCAGACACGATCATCTCGCTATGTTAGTCAAATAAAAATTGACGACTCGGACGATGATGATTTCACACCTTTACCGCCGCCCCCATCCTCGTCTAGCGTCACCGCTAAGTTCGGTGGTGCCAGTCAGAATATCAAGGCGGCTTCCGGTGCTACCGCTGCCGCTTCCTTTTCTTCTCATACTATTTCACAGGGACCGGGGAAGAATACGCAGTTATCGGTCATATCGGAGACTCAGCAACCGCAAAGTTTGCAAAGCCAGGCAAAAAGGAGGAGGATTATTCCTTCTGATGATGACGATGATGAAGACGACAACGCGATCATGGATCGAATGCTGACAGGCCAGGCGACAATGAAAAGAAGAAAAGTAGAAGAGGAAGCAAAGCGAGCAGAGGCCGTGAAGCCGATGAAAATATTACCTTCCGCTCAAAGGAAAACTGAAGAACCACCGACGCCTGAGCCGGAATCGATCAAAATAGAACAAGGGGAGGAAGATGAGGAGGAAGTAGATACGAAACCCACCAAAGGGAAGAAAAAAGCCGTCGATAGTAAAGTCATTCAAACTGCGCAAGAAATCCGGCGGAGAGAAGAAGCTAGGGCAGCGGAGGAAGATGCAGCGAATGAAATGAGCCCGGAGGAGATTGCGGCTGTTGCTAAAATGCGAAATTTAGCTATTATTGAGGTATTCGAAATCGCGCCGAGAACAAGTAAACCAACTGGGAGATCACAGGCGTACGGTGACGAAGGGGATAGATGGGATAATGCTTGGAACGGAAGGAGAAATTTCAAGAAGTTTAAGAAAAGAAGCAAGAACGGGGAAGTAGAAGGTCCAATGAGGAGGATGGGAGGACATATCATGGTGCCCTTGGTGGAGCACAAGGCGAAGGATTTCGGAATAGGGGAAGGGTACTGGGTTGAACCACAGCAGTCGTCAGTGGCGGCGGGTAAGAGGAGGGAAAGCCAAACTAATGTCTCACACGTTTCTGAGACACAAATTGGAGGTGGCTCCGCGGGGAGAAATGGGAAGGGGGTCATGGAAGTGGTCGTGGATATAAGTGACGATGAGTTCTTCGAAGAGGAAACGGCGAGGGACGAGTCCTTGGCTACCAAGAAATCGCAGGGAAGGTCGCAGAAATCACAAGGGACGCAGCAGGCTTCCGGAAGGGTAGTTAGAGGGAGTGCAAGGGGTGGGACGCAGACATCTACGGCACCGGCGAAACGAACTACAAGCAATAGGAATAGCGTCAGCGAGGAGCCGGCGAAGAAGAAGGCCAAGACGATGGCTATATTCGACAAAGAGGAGAGTGAAGACGAGGACAGCGATGATGACGAACTCAAGTTCACGTTTAGGCAGCGTGGACGAGGGTAGTATTCATTGTGGGTCCTTGTCATTGATCTTGGTTTTTTATGGAGCGTTCATTATTTAACTATTTAAGCAGCAGCATCTGGAGCTGGAAGGGCGTCTCTGTCTTCTTCTTCTTCTGTTTTTGTATCTTAATCCCACAGCATTCGACTTTCTTGGATTCTGCACCGTGCATAATCCTGCTTTTCCTTTTATTCTACCAATTCGTCTTTAATTGAGAAGCACTTCGGCGTTTCGGTATTTCCTATTCGTTATCTCTTTTTTATTTCATATTGTCGGACCATAGACCAGGATTGATGTTTCCGTGAATCCAAGATGCTTTAGTATACTTAAGTAATTATTATACACAAACTTCAAATCCCACCAACCATCCTCCATAAACTTGTATTCGAATGGACATGCAGATAATATTATGATTACTAAAATACTAGTACTCTAGGAGTATATATAGGAATATATATAAATAACTAATGCTCTTCATTATCGGCCTGACTCAAAGCCTCCATCGCGTTTTCCATCTCCCTCAACCTCTGTCCGACCCGCCTTCTAATCTCCAAACCTTCCTCCTCAGAACTCCCCGCAACAGCCTCCTCGTACGCCAACCTAAACTTCTCGAATTCCTCACGTGCGGTTTCCCTATCGTCTCTCGCATAGATTGTATTCTTTGAGGTTTCCTCAACAGCAATCTCAAACTTTAAAAAAAAAATAAGTATTTTTTTAAGAAAAAAAAAAAAAAATCAATTGAAGAAATTTATCAAATATGGGCTTGGAGATTAGCTAATGTTATGTAAATATTACGAAAACGAGGAGTCATAAAGAACTCTATAGAACGGTTTTTATTTCTTTTCTCCTATAACTCTTATAAAAATTATATATTTTCAATTGCTTACCTCATCCTTGGCTGAAGCATACAGCTCAGACAGATCTTCTACTTTGGCGTCCACGGGGCGTTTTCCTGTCGACGGAGTGGTCGTAGTCGAGCTATAAAGTCTCGAAACAGAAGTCGAGGGCCGCGGAAGCCCGTGGGGGACGACGACTTTGACGACGACTCTTGAGACATCGCCGCTGACATTGACATTGACATTGGCATTGGCAAGACGACGACTCAGATTATGATTGAGATTTGCGGACGGACGGACTAGAAGTCTTGGTATTCGGGAGAACATCGTGAACCCTAAAAAATGAAAGTATCTTTTTTTTTCTCTTTCTTTCTTTCTTTGAAATCGAAAAAGTGTGTGATGTTTGATGTTTTTTTTTACAGACGGGCCTTGTTCATCGATTAATAACTGGGCCGGGAGCACGCCGGCTGTGACGTCGGACGGCGGGACTTTAACGAGCAAGCGAAGCTGCCGTTTAAAAGCAAAGAAAGAAACCGCAATCGTCAGGCCATTGTAATTCAAGCATTTCAACTGACAGTGCACTCGACTCGACTCGACTTGACTTTGATCTTAGCTTAGCTGGCTTGGGCCGCGTATGTACTGTACTTACATTACCTACACTCTGCTTATCACCTTTTTTTTAAAAGAAAAAATATAAATTGGCATCAGGATCCTTTTATTTCTCTCTTTTACCTTTCCTTTACTTTTTTTTAATTTTCCAAGTCTGATAAAAGAAAGAAGGGAAGAGAGAGACAAAGAAGGTATATTTTACACATATTCGACAGCTTGACACTTCATGTCTTCTTCTACACATCGAGGAATCCCAAAGCTGCAGCTACCACAATTACTCCGACACCATGGGCCAATCGCAGTCAGATGAAACCCGGCGCTCTCTTTCGCCTGGTAAAGCTTCAATCCATGAATTTCCATCTTATTTCTATTTAATATTTAATATACTAATTGCTAATTTTTATAAAAAAAGACGACCTCCGCCACCGTCTAACCCATCGTCTCCAAAAACGCACCTTCACCGATCTAGAACTCTACTCCTTCCGCGACGTCTTCGCCTCCCTGGCAAACACCTCAAACGACGGCACCATTTACTGGTCCCAAGACACACTTACCCGATTCCTCGAGCTTCCCGACGCTTTAGACGTCGCTAATTTATTATACCACGCCACCAGCATCGCAGCTGGGTTCCCGTTTTTAAGCGACGGTCCCGGTGTTTTGGACTGGGAGGCCGTGGTTAGAGTTGTCTGTGTTTTCACGGGACGGTATAAAACCGTGCTTAGGAAAGGTGGTGGGGATGCCGTGAGGGTTTGGTTTAGGATTTTGGCGGTACATGATCGTGGTGGTAATGGTGGTTGTGGGAATGATGTACACGTGAATGGGAAGGGGATTGAGGATGCTATAGCTGATGCTATGACTAATGGGAGGGGTCATGGGAAGCATGACGACGATAAAAGCGACTACAATGACGGCGACGATAATGATGATGATCATAGTGATGATATCTTCCGAATCGCAGATCCAGAGGATATGGAAGACGAAAACGACGATGATGAATTAGCGCTAGCGGCTTTGGAGGCATTAGATGCCATTGAAGTCTTCAAACTTGCTGAAAAGCCTGCGGCAGTGGTACAGAAATATGTACGTCGGCTAGATCCTAAGGATCTGACAAAGTTGGTGATGTTATTGCTTGTTATCGCACCATTGGATCCTCAGGAGTCGTTGGCGACTTATGTGGAGAGGTATTCCGGAGACTCATTGGTAGATTTGAGAAGGACGGCGGAGAGTATCGTTCGCAGTATGAGTATTGACGGTAAACCCATCCTTTGGACGGGGTTTAGTAAGAGTATTAAACGGTCTTTGGTATGATTCCATATCCCCTTCTGTTGCTCTCTATTTTATGCATTTTCATGAAGAGATATATCGATATCTAACGATGATGTTTTAACATCCAGCCCCACCTCTTCGACGGCTTCAAACCCCTCTACGAACACTTCCTCTTCTCCAAACGTCTAAACATGAACAAAAACCCATCCCTCCATCTACCACTCACCCCTCCCCTCCTCCACCACTACGGCGCAATCCTCACCCCCACAATCCTAAACCAACTCTCCTTCTTCCTCAAAGGCGAAAACCTCTACCGCCGACTACGAAAACTCTACATCGGCTCCGACGACGGTTTCTCAATGGGCATGTTCGAACAAAAAGTATTCAAATGGCGTGCCCCCACCATCCTCCTCGTCAGCGGTTCAAGAATGGGTACCCCCTCCACCTCCCGCGAGAAATCCTTCTCAGATTCTCTATCCCCCAAACGATTCCCCGACAGTATCACCGACGATAACGACGATAACGAAACATTAACATTCGGCGTCTACATCGACGTAATGTGGAAAATAACCCACAAAGAATGTTTCGGCAACTCCGACACCCAAATCTTCCAACTCCACCCTATCCACGAAGTCTTCGAAACCTCAAAGGCTCACTCGGATTACATCTACTGGAATAAATCCGCCGGTATAGGTTTTGGCGCTCCGTTACCCAGAATCAAGGCCGGTGATCCGGTGTTACATATGAACCTCGGTGCCGTATCTTTGATTCTGGACGAATCTTTGGAATTTGGGGTGTTTACGCATAGTTCTTCCGGTGGCGGGGCGTATCATACCAGTGATTTGGGTGTAGGGGGCAGAAGTGAGGATTGGCAGGAAAGGTTTAACATAGAGGAGATCGAGGTTTGGGGGGTCGGTGGGGAGGAGGAGGCGAAGGAACAGGCGAGGCAGTGGGCTTGGGATGAGGCTGAGGCGATGAGGAGACGGAATGTACAGCTTGGGGATGATGTTGAGGCGAATCGGGTATGTTCTTTTTCCCCTTATTCTTTCTCTTCTTTTCATATATGATTTAGGATGACTGACTCTTGAGATTAGGCGTTATTGGAAATGGCGGGTATCATTGGGGGTAATAGAAGCGGTGGGAGCATGTAGATTGTTATCTTTTTTTTATAGTTTTTTTTATATCAGGAGTTTCTTTTGGAGGGATTACTGTTGTTTTTTTTTATTACTATTGGATTCGTATGGGAGCAGGAGCAGGAGCTGGGACGGACTGTTGTTAATAGGGACTTGATATGATTTATACCTTTTTTTATCCATAATAACGGTAAGCAAATTTACATCACCGAATATCCAGCGTATACGATTATTTCTTAGATCAGTTGGCAGAATATAAATATGGTTGTTTCTCCTGTTTTATAATTCCACCAGCACTCCACAGTGCATGCTTCAGCTGAAGTACTTAGTTAACAACTAAGAAGAAGCTAACTAAAAAGGAAACCCCGAATTCCTCATGATATCCCAATCGATCGAATTCTCCCATAACATAACATATAATTCACAGAAAGAAACGAGAGCAACAAGGATCCTTCATTTCGGATTCTTCTAAGCAGTTCCAACAACAGGACAGTTATCCTTCTGGCCGGATGTGACCTTAAGTTCCTTAACAGAACCTTCAGAGACGGTTACTGTGGATCCGTTTTTTCGTTGGATGGTGTATTGGCCGCCCTTTTTTTTTTAAAAAAAATATGTTGTTAGCTAGTGGTATGTAGAGGTATCAAGTCGGGTATATATGGAAAACATACGGAGTGGCTCTGAACGACGCCGACTTCCTCGCCGCCGGTGGAGTTTGTGAATGTTACGTGGGTTCCTTCCTATTTTTTTTGCATTCCATTAGTATTTTCTTTCAAAAAATTTATGATTTATTGTTTTTGATTGGTGAGAAAAATTGACGATGATGTTTTTTTGGAGGTTGTAGAGCGGGGTGATGTCATGTATGTATGTACTAATAGTAAGAAAAAAAGACATCAACAGAAAATCAAATATCCTTACCGAGAATGCCATCTTTTCTTATAATAATATATTTTATTTAATTATTTTGGTATTTTTTATGATTCGAAGTTTGGTAATAGTGTGAAGTGAATTTGATTTTTTCTCAAGCTCGTCGATTGTAGAAGGGAAATAAAGGTCTCTCTTTATATAAGCTCACCTTCTAAGAAGAGGGCGGGGGATAATCCTTTATATACTCATGGATCTACCTATACCTATCACATAAAATAAAAGAAAAGGAAAAAAGAACCAGCCCCGATTCCCACTGTATACATTTAGCATGCGCAATGTAGTAGCTGGTAGACTGGTGACATAATCTACCCCAGTTATATCCTGCATCTGGAAGGGGGGTTTGCTTACCAACCAATCACAGCTTTTGTAATTCCAACCCGTCCCCCTCCATGAAGCTTGCAGGAACAGGAAGGGGGGAATGGTGCAGGAACCCTTGCGCGATTGCTGCAAAAAAATACATAATATAATAGATGATCATTGAACGCTAGTTGGTGGTCATATGAGGATGTTCGTTACACTTCTGCATTTTGCATTTTTGCATAGAGTTTAGCGGGGGGGAGTAGTAAAGTGAGGCGGGGTGTTTTCCTTTTTATATTTTATTATAATTATCCAGAGCTGTGTTATAATAGGTAGATCTCCTCGGTTTTTGGAACATTTCTTTCTAGCTTGTCCATTGGTTAAAATCGGGTTAAATTTGATTGATCATTGGTGGGAAGGTTTGATATGCGATGACGACGATGCTTTTTTTCTTTTAATGATATAGGCTGTGTCTAAACTATGGAAATATGAACTTATGTATATACATGATATAAGATGCTGTAGTCGTATGGATATGATATGATATGCATGAAAGATAATTCAAAAAAATGCCCTTCCGTAACTCGTAAATTAGATTTCGTAGACTCTTCTTTGCTTAAGTATCGTGATTAACCCTTCCTTCCCCTCCTCCCTAAAGGAAGGAAGGGAGGAAGGGAGAGGGGGGGAGAGGAAGGAAGTCTCACCAAAGCACCCTCACCGCCTCCTCCATCCACTCCTTCCAAACCAACAACCCTTCCTCGAGCACCTCCTTCCACCACCCCGCCTCCCAAACCCACCACCCCAAAGCCCCCAGAACACTAATCCCCACAAACTGCGCCACAGTTCCCAGAACCTTCTCTTGTCTCTTAATCCTCTTCGTCACCTCCGAATACCTAATATTACTAAAACTAACCATAGAATACAACGTCCTAACCCCCATCCACGGGAACCAACTGTACAGAAACTCCTGGAAGTTTTTCTTCATAAGGTAGGTTCTCGAGGTTACCGAGGATCTCATTTCGACGTAGTTGTTCATCGCTAGGTCGTTGATTACGTGTAGATCCTTTTGCCGTTCGAGCGTGTAGGAGTTTAGACCTTCGGTTAGGGAGTCTGTGGAGTTGATGTGGTCCCATAGGACGCGGACGTCTTCGAAGCCGCAGTTCATGCCTTGGCCGTAGAATGGGACCATCTATTTGTTCGTTTTTTGTTAGTATAGTTCGTTGGGAAATGTGGTGGTAGATTGAAGACTTACGGCGTGAGCTGCGTCGCCTATGATGACGCATTTGTTCCTGTAGTGGTATGGGGTACACTATTCCACGGCATTAGCTTTTCCTTCTTCTTCTTCAGAGGTTTTTGAAATCTAGGTAGGAATTAGGGGGGGGAGTTACCTTAACAGAAATCAACGGTAACTTCTGATTCTTCAAATAATCTCCAATCAAATTCTCTTCTCCAATCAACGGCACTACATCCGGGAACTCTGTCAAAAAGAACTTCAGCAGAGCTTCAGGCCCCACTATATCCTTAAACATATCTTCAGGCATAAACAGCGTACAAGTAAAGCTTTTATCCATATTCGGTAAAGCGATAAACATGAACGTCTGTCTCGGCCAGATATGTAAATGATTCGGATCGAGTTGGAATTCGCCTGTTGTTGGATGCGGCGGTAGGTGGAATTCACACCATAGAGAATCGATGTATTCTTGCGAGAAGTTGAGACGGACGTATTTCATCATATGATACCGGGTTTGGGAGTGGGCTCCATCGGCACCGATGAAGAGGTCGGCATTTACTCGGACGGTTTCTACTTCGCCCGAACCAAGTCGCTTTTCGAATGTAGCTTCGGATTTCTCCAGGGCGAGGCGTTTGAGGTTGTGGTTGAATTTTAGTTCGACGTTGCTCATTTGTTCGAGTTGGTCGAGGAGGGCGCCGTTGAGGTAGGAGCGGTCGATGGAGCGGATGAACTATTATTTTCTTTAGCCTCTCTTCTTTTCTTCTTCTAATGACTCCTCTATGTTTTGTATAGGAAGAAAAGATGGGTGGTATGTACCCTTCCGTGAACATCGTATCTCTGACTAGACTGTTTCCCAGCAATATCATGAATCATCCGTCCATTCATAGGAATCGCAGCTTCCAATATCGTCTCCGTGAGCTCGGGATCCACCGTTCGAATTCCATTGACACCACGCTCCGAGATCGCCAAATTGATGGATTTCGTGAAGTTCAAACTACGGTTTTCGGGATTACGGAGGTCTATATAATATCAATATTAGTATTTGTATGAAACATAGAATTTGAAAACAGTAGGGAATAAAATAATAATAATAAAAATAATGAACTTACCACCCCGTAGTTCGTATACGGTGACCTGCCATCCTCCCTTCGCAAAGTATAAAGCTGCAAGGGCACCGACCGGACCGGCGCCTATGATTACCACCCTTTGAGGTTCATAGATCGAACTCGATTCGTCAGAGGCGATTGTTGGAGCCACACTTGTGGATCTATTCAAAGAGTATTTAATGTTAGATATATATTGGAAACATTGGATGTATGATATAACATGAAACGTCGTTTGTATATGTACTGCGCTATTATACGAGTATATGAGAAGGGGTTATATATATTACCTCCTAGGTTTCTTTGAAGTAGGACGCTTTGAAGAAGAGGAAGAAGTTGATTTTGATTTGGTCTTGAATGTGGGGGTTGAGGTACCAGAGGGGGAGCGGGAAGTTGTGCGGCGAGAAAGTGCGCTTCGGCGCTGTGTTGACTGGTCGTTGCCCATGATTTGTCTTGGATGACTTGATGTCTGTAACAGATGCACTTGGTGATGCTGATGCTGATGCTGATGCTTTATATATTATATTATATTTATAGAAGAAAAAAAAGATAATTAAAAATAAATAAAATATAAAATAAATAAATATAAAATAAAAATAAAAGGGCTGTGAGAATGGGAAGTGAGGTCAGACGACAGTGCTGAATAGTCGCGTACTCGGTGCTGGAATGGCCGTATTCATGGATGTCGGGACGCAACCGTCTAATATCGATATCTATAGCTCTATGCTTGTCGGAATGAATGAATGAATGGAGAAAAAAGAGAATCCTACTTTACGATACTGCTGCTCCCGCTGGTATATATCCTGGTAGGTCGACAGGATCAAAATAGCTAACTAGCCACCAGGAGCTAAGTAGGAGCTTTGTTAACAAAGAAGAAAGGGAAATGAAATGAGATGAGATGCCGCGACCGAGACAGAACAGGACAGGACAGGAAGGAACGAGAAAAAAAAAGAAATTGACCCGGCTCTAACCACAGCCAACTTGCAGAAACGCATCTTCCCCCGTTCGGTCGGTTCGGGCATGTCGTTGCCCACCATTAATATCCCAAAGTATAATATCAGGTAGCCTGTGGCTAGTTTACATGATATTCTGTAGGAATCTGTGGCGGGAGGGGTTTCGGCTCTGAAAAGGGCAATTGGGGGCGCCCGGGGCCAGCATTGGCGATATCGTAAGCTGTGCATTTGCTTGGTCTTTTTCGAATCGAACACATCGCCATCTCCTTTTTGATAATATGTTTTCTGTGTCATCGAGATACATACCTGTTATACTATAGGTTTTATCTTGATGCTTCCGCTCGTTCTCCGTCATGTCTTTCTATTGATTCAGTCCACTCTATGATCATTGCATTCTAAATATCCTCCAACGGACGGGTAACTATCTTTATTGAATTGAACTTGCACTTGTACAGCCCCGGTCAAGGGATTAAGGGGAATAACATTAGACTTTAAGGTAAGTCAGGTAAGGTACGGTACCTACCAACAGGTATCTTCAACTTCTACAACTTCAACTTCAACTTCCAACTTCAACCTCGAAACATCAAAGGTTATCCCTTCCGATCATCGACCTCCTTTCCTCTTCTTTACTCGCCCCGAATGAGCGAGGAAAAAGAAGCCTTCCGACTCCGGGAGCGCCTCGCCCTCCCTCCCGGATACGAAGAAGCAATCGCCAGCTCCTCTCGTTCCGACATCAGCGACAATGACGACGAACCGAACGAAAACCAACGCCTGCTATTTTCTTCCGATTCTCACAACAATAGCACCCGTAATGGTGGAGACGGTGACGACGATGACGATAACAACAACGGCAATATAAATGTTGGTAGTGGCAGTGGTAGTGGTGGTTCTGCAAATCCCCCTCAGGCCGCTACATCCGGGTCGCGAAGTAACAACGCAACGCGGCCAGATGGATATCGTGCTCCAACCGTCAGATCCGTACGATCTTCATTCGACAGTAATTCTTCTTTCCTCCCGTCGTCTTCGTCTTCGGATTCTGGTGAAGATGGCGACGGTCGGAGACGGTCGACTGAATCGCTGCGGCGAATCCTTGAGGTTATGGATATTGAAGAACCGGAATACGACGGACGGTCTTCCAGAATACGGGAACGAATATCGAAACCTTTTTCAATATTAGGAGGGGCCATATCTTCGTTTGGGAGTAGAGTTGGTTCGCGGTTCGGGTGGTTCACCAGTCGCATACCGAGTATGCCGCGGTTGCCCAACTTTTTGAGGTTTCCGGCCGATGAGGATGGGATTATCAACTTGCAGAGGTTTATCGGGGTTATCATCGTGGTTATTATAGTAAGGGAATTCTTCCCGATACACTAATAGAGGGAGCGTGCTGATGAACAGTGGGTGCAGGTCTATGCGATATTTGCGACGGATGTATTCACAATGCGCATGAACCAAGGTCACCAGTACGATCCGGATTCCGTCAAGCGCTATCTTATCGATAATGTCGACCCGGAGAACATAAAGCATATGCTTAAATATCTCTCAAGCTTTGATCACCTGGCAGGTACGGAGGGAGACTATCAAATGGCCCAATATGTTGCTGGGAAGTTCAAGGAGACTGGTATGCGGGATGTTCGGACAGAGGAGTGAGCAGGGCCCTTCGTATTTTATACTTGTGTGTGTGCAAATGGAATACTAATAAATGGTATGGCAGATATGAGGTATACCTCAACTATCCCAATAAGGACGGGAAAGGACGAAGGATAGCCATAGTCGACCCTCCAGAGCTGAGATGGGCGGCAACTCTCGAAGAACAGCATTTCGATACCTCGAAACATCCAGGCAAAATCACACCGGCATTTCACGGCTACTCCAAATCAGGCAACGTTACAGGACACTTGGTATACGCGAACTATGGATCGAAACAGGATTTTGAGTATCTCAAGTCGAAAAAGGTGCAATTGAAGGGCTCGATCGTGCTGGTCAGGTACTTTGGAACGGAATCCGACCCTGCGATAAAGGTTAAAATGGCCGAAGATGCTGGTGCTGCAGGATGTATCATTTATACCGACCCGAAAGAAAATGGTATGGTGAAGGGGAAGGTGTGGCCGGAGGGACGATGGGCACCAGATGATTTTGTACAAAGGGCTTCTGTGGGATTGACGAGGTATCAGCCTGGAGACCCTCTATCACCAGGTGTTGCCAGCGATTTCAAAAACAAGAGGATAAAGAAGGAAGATGCTGTGATGAGCAAGATCCCTAGTTTGCCTTTGGTGGGTGATTCTTCGGGGAAACTGCTGTTGGATTTCTGGGCTAATATCTGGGTGACATTAGGCGTGGCGAGATGCCCAGAAGCTTATCGGGGCGCTAAAAGGACATGGCTCGAAAGTTAATGATGACTGGAAGGGCGGTATTCCCGATGTTGAGTGGTGGACCGGTGATAAGAACAGCCCGAAGGTCAACTTGATGAATCTTCAAGTTGAGCATGACAAACAGAAGATTTGGAATAGTGAGTTCAACTTCTTTTCTCAGTTTCTATCTATTGTACTAATTACTATGTAGTCCTCGCCACGATCGAAGGCTTCGAGCAACCTCGTAAAGCTATCATCATTGGCAGCAAGCGGGATTCGTGGGCCTATGGCGCAACTTCTATGACTGGTACTGCTATAATGCTAGAGATGATGAGAGTGTTCGGCCAGATGTATGATATTGGATGGCGCCCAGCGAGAACAATTCACTTTGCGAGTTGGGATGGTAGCCAGTACGGTTTAGTCGGATCTACGTGAGTAACTTCACCCTTGATTCTCCGCAAGAAAGGTCAAAACTAACAGGTGTCATAGCGAATGGGTCGAACAATACGCCAACGAGCTACGGATGGACGGCGTTGTATATATCAATGTTGGTACTGCTGTCACTGGCTCTCAGTTCAAAGCTCGAGGTTCTCCAGCTCTGCAGCTTGCCCTCAATACTGCACTCGGCTGGTTCATGGATCCCTCGACAAACTCGACGATGCTGGAATCAAGAGGCGAAAGAAGCTTGGCTGGGCCCGCGATCAATACGGACAGTCTCGCATTCACCAATTTTGCCGGTATGGCCGCGATTGATATCGGATTTGAAGCTGAAGATGGCGACCAAGCTATCCCTCTCCACTCTGCCTACGACAGTTATGAATGGATGACCAAATTCGGCGACCCGAAATGGGAGTTTGTCCCACTGTTGGCCCAGGTCTGGGGTGTCCTCACGATCGTAATGAGCGACAACCTCGTCATCCCCCTGAATTACGCGGATTACGCTGTATCTCTTAACCGACACCTTGACGATTTGAAAAGATGGGTTGATGAGAAGAGGGAAAAGCGGAGACGACATGGTCATGAAGATGCAAACATCGATTGGAAACCTATGAAGGACACGATCAGGAAGCTGCGCGAGGACAGCCTTCACTTTAACGACTTTATATCCCAACTTGAGAATACGCTACTCCAGCTGGATGGCACGGAGCCGGCTGCTATGACTGTGGAGAGGCTAGAGCACAATAATAAGGTTGCGATGTTCGAGACTCATATGCTAGATATGTCGGCTGTTCCCGGGCGACCGTGGTTCAAGAATACGATATTTGCTCCTCAGGTTAGTACTTATAGGTATCTTAGTCTATGTCGGTCAGGCTGCTAACTTTCTTTTTCTTGTCCAGGTCCGGAGCGAGCTCGACCACCTGTGGTTCCCAGCCATTGTCGATGCCGTTGAGGCTGACGATTGGGAAAAAGCCCGATTCCAGTTGGAGCGATTGAGACAAATCATTGACAATGCTTCCAACTGGATAAAGAGATGATACACCCCTTCTCTTGCACCTATATTTCCCTTTTCTCTCTCATTGATTCCCTTTAGCGGTTTTTATATCATGATACAGGGGTTTACACTATTCCAACTACAGCGTTGTTGATTTCTATTTCATTTACGAGCGGTTTCTCACATATCCTTGGGTTTTTAATATATCTCGGACTCCCTGCCCTGCGCTACATCTTTTTTTAATCGGCATGTTTCCTTTTTCATTTTCGTGTATGTGTATCACCCGGGGCCCTTCGTCGGGCGGTTTCCTTTGTCAGACTTCGGCGGGGTTTGATAGCATTTATCCATGGCGTTCTTCTGAGGAAACTAGTGCTTTAAGAGTTTCTGTTCTCTTTTTTCCTTTTCGTTTCCTTTGTTTCCTTTTCTTTTTCTACTTTTCTATTTTTTCTATTTTTCACATGTATATGTAGATATCGGGAATTGTACATAGCTTCACCACCGAATTATGTATACCAAGACGAGGGAGGCCGCTTCCTTTATCGTCGATTGCCGTCTAAGCTGCTTCGGGTAGAACCAAAAGCCGGATCTAATCGAGTCTGGGGAAGGCCGGCTGCCCCAGGTTCTGGTGTCTTTCCGAGGGCCATGCTTTACCGTTCTGCATGCATGATATCAGACCACACCCACACCATCCAACCAAAGTTCTGCTCCAACTCTTCCCTCATCTCTTCAACCTTCTTTTACCTCGCCTCATCCGCCGCCGCCGGTTAAGGGAACACAAGGCCGCAGTTATAGCAATGGCGTCGAGACGAACAGTCGCAATTGCGCGGTCTTTGTCTGCTGGGTTTGCTCGGTGAGTTTTACTTTGGTGCCTGTGTGAGAGATTCCCATAAAGATCAATTCAGCTAACTTCACCGACTATTTCTTTTATTCTTATTTTAATTTTAGACGACAGATTATCTGCCAGCACTCCCGCAATCCCTGGCTTCAAGCCATCCGAGCTATCTCAACCTCTCCTCTTCAGACTTCCCCAGCTCCACCGGCTTCATCCGAAGCATCCCCGGCGGCAGCAGCAGCAACCCAAACCCCATCTTCAATCATCAACAAAAAGCGAACCTTCAACGTCACTAAAGCTGATGCTCAACCTACAATCTCCAAACACCACAAGATCTCATTCGATGACAAGAAGATATCTGTACCATGGGAAGAAGGCAAAACGTCTACATTCCAGCACATCTGGCTGAGAGATCACTGCCAGTGTTCGTCCTGCATGCATCCTCAGACTAAGCAGCGGATGCTTGATACTTTCTCTTTGCCATTGAACATAAGACCTTCGCAGGTTGAACCGAAAGACGAAGGACTCTATGTTAAATGGCGCGGGGATCATGAGAGTTTATACAGTTGGGAATGGCTGCACCGCCACTCCTATGCTCCAAGGCTGGAGAAATACATTTCAGTACAAAGGAAACTTTGGTCGAAGAAGGATTTAGAAACCGACATGCCGGTTGTGAAGTACTCTGATGTTATGGAATCCGACGCCGGGGTTGCAGAATGGACTTCTAAGATCGAAATTTATGGGTTTTGTTTCGTAGATGGGGTTCCCGTGTCCCCTGAGGCTACAAAGGAAGTCGCAGAACGTATTGCGCATATTAGACACACGCATTACGGCGGATTCTGGGATTTTACGGCCGATCTGGCGATGAACGATATGGCCTATACGGATCTTGCGTTACCGGCTCATACTGATACCACATACTTTACCGAACCGTGCGGGCTACAGATGTTTCATCTCCTAGAGTTTGATGGGAAAGGCGGGGAATCGTTATTAGTCGATGGGTTTAGAGCAGCTAGGATCTTGAGGGATGAGAAGCCCGAGGCTTTTAGGACGTTATCTGCGGTTCGGATTCCTACGCATGCCAGTGGGAACGAAGGAGTTAGTATTGAACCTTACACGCCGTTCCCGGTGTTCAATCATCATCCGGTCACTGGTGAGTTGGTTCAAGTTAGGTGGAATAATGAGGATAGAGCTACGATGGATCGGTGGGGAGAACCTGAGGAAGTGGAGAAGTTTTATCAGGCGATTTTCGAGTGGAATGAAGTTTTGAAGAGGGTGGATGGGGAGTTTAGAGAGCAATTGGTGCCTGGGAAGCTGTTGAGTATGTGCCTTTCCCCCCTTCCCCCCTTTCCCTTCCCCCCTTTCCCTCCCCCCCCTTTCCCTTCCCCCCCTTTCCCTTCCCTTCTTCCCCTCGAATGGGACTTTGCTAACAGGTTCCTTTTTAGTCTTTGACAATTGGAGAGTTTTGCATGGACGAGGTTCTTTCACAGGACACAGGAGGCTTTGTGGAGCTTATAGTGAGTCCTTTGCTTCGCTTTTGATTGATGTTACGACATGACATACTAACTAGTTATGTAGTTTCCCGCGATGATTTCCATTCGAGGCTACGGATTACTAACTATGGAAGGAAGGAGATTCTCATGGGATTGTAAATACCCGGTGTTCTTAATATTAATACCGATCTGTCGATAGTCTTGATTGAAGGTTTACTAAAGCTACTATATTGGCAACATGTACAGAAGCTAGAGCTTGAGCTAATAGAACAAAACAACCACGCACTTAAACTCCCCACACGCCAACATATAATACACAATATCTCCCTCTCTTATAAACTATTGATTGTACTGGCACGCGTGTATAAATTCCTCAAGTTTCGTTTTTGGCGGTAGAAACTGGACTATGGCAGGATCCAGTGTGATAATTTGTGAGGGAGAACGTGGTGGTTGCTAAGTGTGTGTTGTCGCTCCAAATTTCTTTGTTTACCAACAACGTGCCTCCATCTTCAACCTTCAACTTCAACTTCAAACATTCTTACTCTCCTCCATATACCCACGATCCAGCATCGCCAGCATTAATCACATTCGCGTCATACATCATCCTGCATTTAGTGCTTAATAATATTTAATATCTACGATCGATACGGCTCCAGTCTACACTTTGATATCGTGGGAGCTATATTAGACTAGTTGACGATAAGGACCAAGGAGCTGCTGATAGCTCACGAAATAGCTCACGATAAAGCTTGTGCGCCATGTCGCAAGACACTAATTTGTTCAGCGCCTTCAAGCGCCCCAGAGAGGTAGTTCTCTCTACATCTCATCATCGCTAGCTTCCCGATCTCCGTTCATTAGGCTAACTAAGTACCTTCTCTAGACAATCTCTGGTATCACATCTATCCCTCAACCCACATCTGCTCTGAAACGGTCTGCTTCAAACCAAGGGCTCCAACAGGGCGGCCGTCCATCCGCTCCCAACTTCCGCCATTCCATGCTCCCTGCACGCTCTGGCGGTAGTCTCGCCGGCAACCTCCTCGACATGGGCGCCCAGGCCAGCAACCGTCGCGAATCCCGTATTGGTGGCTTAGGCGGAGGCGGAGGCGGCTTCAACATTCCTTCATCCCGTAAATCCTACGCTCCAACATCTTCAACACCGCAGATGATGGATCAACGAAGAAGTAGCATATACTCGCGTCCATCCATGGGTGCTAACATTGGCGGTGGCGCCGGAGGGTCTTTCTTTGGTTCGTCAGGAGGGAGTGCCATCGCCGGTGCTGGTTTAGGAAAAGTCACAGACCCTCGTCCCCTCCGTGACCCCAACTTTCGAAATAAAATGGCCCAAGAGATTCAAGAATACCTACTCCGTTACAATTTTGAACTCGAAACGAAACATAATCTTGGTCCTAAAGCGCTATCATCTCCCATGCAGAAGGATTTTACGACTATTTTCCAGTGGTTGTATCATCGGATGGATCCGAATTTTAAGTTTTCGTTAAAATCAGTCGAGACGGAGGTCATGCCGTTGTTGAAGGGGATTAAATACCCTTACCTTGGGAATATTACAAAGGCTCAGCTGGGCGCTGTCGGTGGTGCGAATAATTGGCCGACGTATTTGGGGCTTTTACATTGGATGGTACAACTCGTTCAGGCGCTTGAAAATTTCGATTCAGGGCACTACGACGATGCTATAGAGCAGCAGAGTCTGGATATCGGTACTTCGAAAGTTGGGTATAGATATCTATCGCAGTGTTATACGACTTGGTTGAACGATGATGATGATTTTTCGCCGTTTAAGGATGAGATGGTGGAGGAGTTTGAAGCGAGGAGTGCGCAGGATCAAGAGAGTCTGGTCGTCTTAAAGGCTGAATACGATCAGCTTGTAAGTGCGATATCGGAACTCGAGGATGAAAGCGGGAAGTCACCATTGGATAGGTTGAAGAGCGAGGGGGAGACCCTGAGGAATGATCAGGATAAATTTAGGAAGTTTATTGATCATCAAAGGGAGAAGATGGGGCATATCAAAGCTGTTAATGCGGCCTTGAAGGATGAGGGGGAAGCTTCAAGACAAGAAATTACGAGGTTGGAGGTGGAGAAGGCCGAGTTACAGCAAGCGGTTGATAGACAAGGATTGTCGACTGCGGATATCGATCGGATGAATACAGAGAGGGAGAAGTTGATTAAGGGGCTTGAGGGAGTTGAAATCAAGCTTGAAGAGGCTAATGGGGTTGCAGCTGGAAGGGAAGCAGAAGCGTTGAAGAAGTTGGAGCTGTTGGAACATGCGGTTAAGAGATATAACGAGCTAGGCTATAAGATCGGGGTTACTTCCAACGGGCAGAGTTGTGAAATCGATATCATCCCGCTTACGAAAGCGGCACAGTCCGCGCCTGAGGGAAGTAGCGGGGACGACGAGCGACTACTGTACGACGTTGGAGTTGGATATAATCCTCGACAGGTGTTGACGTTGGATTTGAGGCACGATGTTAAGCCTACACTGAATACCTTCCGAAATGAGATCGCGACAAGAATACATAGTGCGCAGGATGTTAGTATTAAGAACCAGGATCGGTTGGATAATATTCAGGAGACATTGAAGGATAAGTCGGAGGAGTTGGAAACGCTTGAAGCAAAGCTTTCGGCGGTTAATGATGAGTATAGTGAGATCAAAGAGGTGAGTTTTTTTCCATTGATCGCATTGATTGCATTTTGTGGATTTTTATGATTGATGCTAAATTTTTTTGGTATATTAAAGACCTCAGCTACGGAAACATCGGCCTCGAATGCTGAAATCGAAAAACTTGAACGCGAGTTACAGTCGATGAGGATCAATGCCCAAAGTGGACTGCTGGCTTTGGAACAAAGACTCCAGTCTGTAAATATCGAGTACGATCAACTCGCACATGGCGCCCACGTGCTACGAGAGTTTTACCATGCAGAGATCGAGAAGATGTTGCAAACTATCATTAATTTGAAGATGCATATTCAAGGATCTCTGGCTGGGTGGGATGCGGAGACTTTGGAGGAGTTGGAGACTTATAGGGAAAGTTTGGATAAGAAGCTGAGTAGGTTGAGGATATAGGGGATTGTTTGAGCTGCTTGGGCTTCTTCTGCTTCTCCTTCCTCTCCATCCCTCAGATATGGTCACTTGGGGTTCTGGCTTCTCCTTTGATAGGAAGGCTTGGTTATGTTTATTTCTTTATTTTACTTCTTTTACAGGATTGGATCTGTACTCTTCTTGTACCTCTTTTCCTTAAGCCTCTTTTTGGGGTTTTACTGTTTATGAATAGTATGAGCGAGTGTATAAGGTGGTTCGATAGAGACATTCTATCAAACTACTGGATCTTGGTTGTGTTTTTGTTTTGTTTTTTCCCTTGTCACCTTTATAGCGATGATGCATTGGCGTTTTTCTTTTTGGTGGATGGGGTGACAATGAATGGACTTTTTTATATTCGGCTATTTAAGCTTAGAAGCTGCCCCGCGATGGAACTCCCTGTGGAGGGGTCATTGACGAACCTTAGTCAACCAACAACCGGTTAACCCAACCAGCCCTCTTTCCCCCATACTTTCCCTCCCTCTTTCCCACTCTCTCTCTCCCCTTCCCTTTGCTTTCCTTCCTGATCCATCGATACCCGTTCGCAGCACCCCGCACCTGCATTCCTACCCTTTACGAGGTTTTTTTTACTTCATTTCCCTCCCAAGTTGGTTTCTCTTTGGTAATTGGGTAACTCCTTGCGACGACGTTATTTCTCTAGACGGACAAGTCCGATTGGGAGTTTTTCCTTTGCAGAACAAATCTGGGGAGACAGAAGGATGGATGCGACAGAGCCGCGACCGACGTTTGTGCCTACTAGCTACCCTGGTATCTTACATCATTATGTCTGTGGAAACCCCTTCCCACCCCCCCAATTCCTGCATCCCTACCTTTCCTTGTTCAGAAGACAAACAATGAACAGGGATCCCTTTTTTTTTGAATAAAATGAAGATTATATTTTAAAATCTATAGACATTTTATTTTGGGAGGATTTTTATCGGCTGACATTTTTTAATATATATATATATATATTTTTTATATATATTTATTTGTTTGGGATTTTTGAATAGACAAAAGATTTGACAGCATTTGAATTCGATTCACCGGCTTTGAGAAGTAGTAGTAGTAATGGGAATGGAGGAGGGAAGCCGAATACGTTGTTGTTTATTGCGGGACTGGGGGATAATCTTTTGACGGTGCCGTATGTCAGTGATTTGGTGAAGTATGTTATTCCCTCCCTCTTTTTTTTTATATATTGCTCTCTTCTTCTTTTCCTTCTTAGAAAAGAAAGAATGAATAAAAGAAGGAAAAAAGAGAAGTTTTATTATCAATCCAGAGAAAAAGTTGACTGACATCCATTATATTTTTTTTCGATGAATATATAGAACCGGCTGGTCCGTCGTCCAAGTCTTAATATCATCTACCGCTAACGGATGGGGTATGCCTTATTCTACCATAAAAATAATCTTTCCAAACCAGAACTCCACTAACTTTCTATATATATTATGCACATAACCAAAAGGTACCGGCACCCTAACCCGCGATGCCAAAGAAATCGCCCTCTGCATCTCCTACTTCAAAATCCAACTATCCCGTCCCAAAGTCGTGGTACTGGGCCACTCCACAGGTTGTCAAGACATAATGCACTACCTCTGCCGTCTCGAAGTCTCACAACAGGCACACGGCCAACTCGACGGAGCGATCCTTCAAGCGCCCGTTAGCGATCGAGAAGCGTTAGCTATGATGATGGGAAAAGAAACCTACGAAAGGAGTTGGAAACATGCGCAACGGTTGGTAAAGTCCGGTAGAGGGGGGGATATCATGCCGGCGCAGATTACGAAGGAGGTGTTCGAAGCGCCTTGTTCGGCGTTTAGGTGGTATTCACTTACGTCGCCGAATATGGATGGTGAGGACGATTTTTTTAGTTCGGATATTGGGGAGGATATATTGGAGGGGACGTTTGGAGCTGTGGTTCCGGCGGGGACGCCGTTGTTGGTTTGTTATAGTGGGGAGGATGAGTTTGTACCTTTGACTGTGGATAAGGAAGGGTTGGTGGAAAAGTGGGTGAGGGTTTGTGTGAGGAAAGGGGTTAATGTTGATGTGAAGAATAGTGGGGTTGTGAAAAAGGCGACGCATAATTTTGCGGGGTGTGAGGGGGAGGTTTTTGAGGATTTTTTGGGGAGGGTGAGGAGGTTTTTGAAGGTGGTTGAGGATGGTGGGAAGTTTGGGGCTGGTGGGGCTGGTACTACTACTACTACTACTACTACTACTACTACTTCTAACGCTACTACCGCCACTACCGCTACTTCTACTATCACTACTACTACTACTGTTGGTATCAGTGGTACTGGGGGGTTAGGAGGGGGGTTGATGAGTAGTAAGGTGTAATTGGATACAGGGGGGGGGGATCTGGTTATGGGCGTTCTTTTATACATATACATATCAGGGCATGGTAGGGTTTGGTGGATTTCATTTCTCTTTGGCATACGACGGTGTTTCTTCTTCATCTTGCTCACTTTATCTTGATATGGTCGGTACATACATGTATACAAAGCTATGGGAGTCTTTTTCGTATAGTAAAATCGCAAAACCTGGGGGAAGTGTAAGAAAGTACCGATATATATCATGTGTCGATATATTGGTATCTTGATGCATAGTAGTTCCTATTCGATCACAGTTTGGGAGAGTGGGCAACCATCAATAATTTTGGGAAACGCCTTTTTTTGGTGGTTGATTAAAAAGGAAGAGAATAGAAACAGGAATAAAAGACTAGTTAGTTGATAATATAATATTAAAGACAAGAAGGGGGGAGTGCTCGAGAGATGCATATGATAAACGTAGTGAAGACAAAACCGTTATCAAAAACCCGTAAACCCCTTCCAAGTTCTTTTTCTTTTGCGTCGTTTAGTTACAACAGGACAATGTAATAGAGTAAAGGAAAGTGACGAAAGTTAGGGGAGAAAAATATGTAAAGAGAAGTAGAAAAGGAAGAAAGGAAAAAACACCAACCGCAGAGGTACACACAGAGGCGCCTATCATGAGCTCGCACATCCAGCTTTTTGATTTATTGATTTATTACTTTTCTTTTTTTTTTTTGAAAAGAAACACACCCTTTCCCATTCCTTATTCCTTGATTTCCCAGGTTTTGGTAGTGACGATGAAGAAACTTTGAATAGAAAAATTAGAGATAAGAGTTGAAAAGCTGGTTGAATTGATATAAAATAACATATATAAAGAAGAAGAATAAAAAACCAAAATATCTATTTCCTCCGAATTAAATTGTGACCCTTTGCATTTTTTTGCCTTACCTATTGACGAACCAAGAAAAAAGAAGAAGAAAAAGAAGAAGCTAAAAAAAGAAAGAAAAAAAGAAACGAGGCTCAAGATGTTGAGTGTTGCAGGAGACGAAATAATGAGTGCTCCATGCTTTGTGTAGTGCTAATAACAGAAAAAAAAAAAACGCAAAATGTTTGATTCCGTGAGTATGAATCGTTGGTGGTGGGTTGGGGGCATATATAAAGCCCTTTGTTGTTGCTGAGTATTTGTTGAAAGCAAAGAGAAAGAACGGACGATGGGATATCATTTTTGGTGGAACCGTAAAGCCGAACTCCGAGGATATAAAGCATTAAGAAAAATAGTTTGGTGAAGCCATTGGGGCGTAGCTGCAGCAGTAATAATAATAATAATAGTAGTGGTGGTGGTGGTGGTGGTGGTGGTGGTGGTGGTGGTGGTGGTGGTAGCAGCAGTAGTAGTTAAGATGAGCAGTCATCATAATTGCGTGTCAGGATGCGTGGTAGTAGTAGTGAACGAGGTCTGAATATCAGTAGATCATTTCATTTAATGTTGTGAGGTCGGGTCGGCTTATAAAAGGACACAGCAGCCGCTGCTTCCCTTAGTTTCAAAGTTCGTCAACATTGCAGCTCGTGTGGCGGCTTCGAATACGTCGTCGACGCCTTCGCCGTTCTTTGCACTGCATTCCATGTATTTCCGAGCGCCGCATTGTCTGGCAACATTCTCGGCATAACTTGGCTGTACGAATTTCAGACTCTTCTTTCGCATTTCCTCTTTAGCGATAGGATCATCGCGAAGATCTTTCTTGAGGCCTACGACGATGATTGGGACGTCTGGGCAGCGTTCGTGGGCTTCTTCTATCCACTGTGGTTGGAGGTCAGATATCTGGCTAGGTAATGGTTTTAAGGGGTATTTTGAAGAAACCGATTGATACCTTTTCTTTCACGTTTTCGAGGGATTCGGGTTCGTTCACGGCGTATCCGATTAGGATGACATGCGCTTTGGCGTATGCGAGAGGCCGTAGTCTCTATATAACCCCCCATCTTCGTTAGATAGGTACCATATTCTGTAAATCAAATGGACCATACCTCATAATCTTCTTGACCAGCAGTATCCCATAAAGCTAGCTGTACGGACTTGCCGTCGACCTGAGCGGGAAATTGTTAGAGAATGACCTCTGCTACTATGATATTTGAAGGGCGAGACGTACTCTGCAATCTGTAACATAATTTTCGAATACCGTGGGGATCTGAATGACCTGAAATTAGTACCACTGGAAAATTAAGGTAGAGGATCCGCAGGCCTTACATATTGCTAGATGGGAGGATGATGTTAGCGATCTGTTTGAGAACCAATATACAGGCTCAAGGGGATATGCACTTACCTCAGGAAAGTATCCTAGAGTAAAGACGCTTAGCAAACTAGTTTTGCCGCAGGCACCATCACCGATGATGACGAGCTTCCTAATATCCGATAGCTCCATCAGCATCCAAACCACCACGCGATCAAGAGTGACCTCTCAAAAATGTCTCAAAATCGCCAATTTTCGAAGGCCATTCCTCAACCACGTCGACAGGATAATCGACAAATCGGATCGCTTACCGTCTCATAACATTTGGACCTGGGTTGTAAGTCATGTTGGGCTACAAGTTGTATGCACCGAGTTATGTGCTGAAACAAAATGGAGATATCCTCGAGAAACGTCCTCCTAACCGTTGTTTTCGTTTTCGTTCGAGGATTTCGATGTTTCTCCGGAGAGAGGTTCCCTTTTGAAGAGAGATTGTGTTGTTGGTCCGTCTCTCTCGTTGAAGTCGTCCCACCACCACGGAATGTCGATAGGCCCAATCAAAGATGAACAATCCCAAGCTGCCGTGACCAGTCGCCGTTGGAATAGTACCACCGTCTGCGTGTTCGCTGATTACGGGCTGCACGAACTGCGAATATTACAGTCGAGTTTTTTTTTCTTTCTCTTCTCACTCTCTTTCGGCTTCGTATGTCGTATCGCTTACGGCAGATGGGAAGTACTATTCTTTGTTCGGAGAAAGAATGTCGGATTCGCGAGTTTAAAGGGCTAAACTTCAGCCGGCGGGCAGACTTGTTCGCCTCGATGGTTTAAGAATTTATGGTTGGCGGGCTGGAGGGATGGCCCGGTGGATGGATAAATGATGATGAAGATATGTAGCAGCGGTAGCAGTGGTATATCGGAAGTGTCGGAGCAGCGCAAGAGGGTCCTCGATCGTCTTCTTTGTATCCTTCCTATTCGTTCGTTTCGGTTTGAATCGATGCCACGTTTTCCACGGGGCGGGTGGGTTATGAAAGGAAAAGAAGAGGGACACGCAGACAGGACAGGATACGATAACAATTTATTTCAAAGGGCCGTTACGTTACTAATAAATGAAAACGACCGAATGAATGCACGAATGAATGGATGGGTGGTGGTATTTGGCCCCTGGTCGGGATTGCACCGGATTCTTGGTGCTAAAACAGACTGACTGACATACGAACAGACACAGACACAGACACAACCGAACCACTTTAAAACTGCACCAATATACTTACTTCACTGCGGCTGGGCTGCACTTTTGTTCACTAACTTTTTGACGACCTACCTACTGCTGCTACGACTGCTTCGTGGGCCAGGAACAGGAACAGGACCGGAACCAGGACCAGGACCAGGGGGGGTTGATTAATTAGTGTACGGAGTTATCAGAGAAGAGTGAGTATTTCGATACTCGAAGACTTTTGACATATACTGGACAAGCTGAGCTAACACTGCGTTGATACATATCCAACTGCTTGAAGGAGTTATGTTTTGAAGAACCTTGACCGAAACGGTCTATTGAATCCGAGTTTCTGTATGCGAATGGGCATCGGGAATGGCCCTTTCGTGGGTCAGGCATGCATGCATGCAGGTTAGGCTCCCCGGCCGGCCCAACGGGGCTCTCCACAATTATCAATTGCCAATTGCAATAACGAGCACTCATTGACTCAATATATCGACGACTTCTATTTTGTCAATTCAAATGTTCTCTTGTGTGCACAAATGGCTTGCCCCCCCCGGGCTGGATCACTATCATTTTGAATAAAAAATATTGGTTTACAATCGAACTCGCAATTGCGCCACATACGATAAATTCTAGGAATCCCTTTTAATGGGAGCCTTCGAGAGAAAGAAACAAAAAAGAAGAACGCCTACTCTCAATTTCTATGACAAATATTATGCCGTGTGGAAAAACTTATAAAACGAAGGAAAAAAAAAAAAACTATCGGAGTTACATCACTCACTTCAGTCTCGGCATCGTTAACTAACTCCTTCACCGGCCCCTCTTAAAACAACAGACTAACTAAACTAATTAATCTACTGAAATAAGATCCCCATTCGACAGGAGAACTTGCTTAGGGGCGTCCAGCCCACCTTTGGCTCAGCCCTTTGTGGCTAATTGTGGAATGTCCGACCCGCGGTACCCGTGGTTCGGCGGCCCTAGCTTCGATCGTTAAGAGGCTATTTCGCCGACTTATTCTCCGAAAGTTAACCCTATATGTCTGTTGTATACAATTTATAAGCCTATAAGGTACTTATTATATGCTTGGTTATTTAGTATACCCTATGCATAACGACATCTTTTTAAGGAATTGTGGTAACATTCAGAGGAAATCTTATTTTAACATCAGCCGACCTTTAGGTCGTAAACCATGCATACCCAAGGGGATACTTCCTATCGGAGAGGGAGGGTCTGCATTGTTGTAACCGTAAGACGGACGCTCCGTGATGTTAAGTCTAGAGATTTCGGAATAGGAAGGAGATAGTGTCAATTTTAACATCTTGGTATTTTGAAAAGTACCGATGGATTAAGTACTTAGTTATATAATTATGGGATGTTGGTTTTGGTTTTGAAAGGTTAGTTGCCTTGTATGCAAATATGGGCGATGTTACACATTGGTCAGGGGGTCGTTATCGTGGTTCCATACTATAGCACCGCCCTAGAATTCTATTAGCATGCATGTGTAAGCATGTATAGATATGTTGAAGTCTTCTTAGTCTATCGATATTGCGATACCGGCCTCACATAGTTTAAGTTCATGAAAGTATTACAGTGTTTCATAAGTAGTCCTTCTGCAGTCCAAGGAATGTCGATACACGTACTCACATCTGATCTAGCTATATATATAGGGTATGTACTAGGTGATTAAAATAAGTTTTATACTGTGATACTCTTGGGCAGGCCAGACACAGGTCTAGGTATGAGGATAGACTTATTCAGAAGCTCATTATTAATTCGAAGTTGAGATCTCATATTTAAATACTAGTGAAACCTAAGATGATCATGAAGGCATGAGAATAAAGGTATAGATTATAGATACCTAAGTATACGCGTAGGTACGTAAATAGTTCAGATATATCGATAATCCAAAAGACTAACTGACATTGATATCTGTTCTAGATACTAGATGGCGAGGTTCGTAACGATGCCATTTTGTACAGATGTAAGTACTTGCTTCGTTCTTATCAGTCATTAGCGTTATGCCTGTCCAATCCTCAATGATATATTTTTGTTCACGCCGTCTTCAAAATGTGGACTAGTACTCCCGGCCACTAGCTTAGCTAATTTATAGACGCAGTATCAATAATAACATTGCTGAAGTGGAGGCTTTGCTGCAATGTGAGCGCGGTATTCCTGATGATATTTCCTATTAGCGGGGTATTTAGGTACCTAATTTATGCTCTTCATCATCTTTCTCCTTTGCCGGTGGTGCATGCTCGTATTCGCATCGCTGTCACATCCTTAGAAATTGAAGCAAAAGGATATGCTTCGTAGCATAGCAAAAATCGAGGTATTAAGTTGTATCTCGACAGATTATTTGTGTACTACCCTTCATACCCAAGCACTTATTAGCACCTGTTAAGCTCGGCTTTGACCGCCAATATGCAGGTTGACAGAACAGTTGGTGGTGGGAGCTATTGCATTTGGCCAGCCGAGGATGGGCTGCACCTGCAATATTAATGCGCAGGAAACTTGAGGCGGTCCTGCGTGCGTCCTGGTGGGTTCTTTGACTCAGGTACCGATCTCCCAAAAGACTCGCTCCCTTTCCACATTCCTCGAGCTGCTTCGCTCTGCTCTGCTCTGCTTTGCCCGAGCTTGCTTGCTTGCTTTCTAGAGCTGGCGGCCGGACTAGCAGCTGACTGACAGCTTTGATAGCTACCCCTTAACGAACGAGCTCGCGAAGATGTATGTAGCAATTGATCGATCGATCGATCGATCAAAATCAATCAATCAATCAATCCCGGCTCCATCCCCGCGCATTCGGTGGAAATAGTTCTGCTTCTTAATTTCTGGCCTCGGATGCAGGATCTGTATGACGGAGATGTTTGTCAGGGCTGGGCTGGCCAGACACGGCTGTTGGTCGTTGTCGCTAGTTCTGGTTGAGGAAATAGAAATAATTGTTGCACTAACTGCAAATCCACTAAAACTGACTACTCGATTAATTAATTGCCTGCTTCCTAAGAAACCCCCATATCCCGAACCCACTCTGACATAAACATCATCCCTTCGCCCTCAAATCCCCCCATTCCGCGACCACACGATACGCCTAACCTTCCGTCATCTGGTCGCCCTCTCAAGTATCCGACATCTTGATCAATCCATCAGCCGTACTTGCTCTCATCTTGCCGGCAGATTCTTCCGAAATTACCTCGCTACCCGGATACCCCCTCTAGTGCTCTTACCGCTGCAGCTAGTCTGCTCGTCACCCCGCTTGGCTTGCCATCAACACCCATCTCATCGACTGGGTAGCTCATCTTGCGATATCTGCTCGGGTCTTGGCCTTCTATCGGAAGATTAGCTGACCTGAAGCTGGATCCTCGATCATCACACCCTATATCTCTATACTAAGGAAAAGGCCCTAGACTCACAACCATCGACCTGGAGGACCCTTGGAACGAAATTCTGCAACCAAACCTCTGGACACCCTGTAAAATAGTTCTAATTCGTTAAGGAGACTGGTAGGAATAGCTCCTACAATCTCCATTGCGAAGCTGTCCTAGGTGTCTCCTTCGACAGCAAGTGGCGAGATGCCGGGTGGGCATATATTCAACAAAGATGGGACGAGGATGATCAAAGTTCGAAGCACACCACAAACTCCTTCACTTGGTACGGGCCTACGGAATCACTTATAGCTATCTAAATGAGTCTTTTTCATTTTAAAAAGAGAAAAACTGTCGGCAACATATGGTATCGTTCTTAAACTAACTTAAAGGTGCCTGGTATCGCAGAGACCCCTCCGACACACGACACGCATTCTAATGGGCTGCCGAGTGAAGTTGTAGCTGGTCCTAATACCACCAGTGGATCCAAGAAGAAGAAAAAGAAGAACCGCAATAAGGGAGCGGCGATTACTCACGATTCTCATCTCGATCCTACCAATCACAACTCGCACCACGACAACCATGACCACTTCGAACCGTCTGTGCAAGGTCCGTCGAACAAGATTTCCCACCCCCAAGCAGGACCTAATACGTCCCGTCAGCATCTGCAGGAGTATTATGATGCGATACAAGCTAGCTTAGATCAATTCGATTCTAACGATGTCGATGTTGAAGGGGATGACTATTATTCGGACGACGAACCGCACCCTGAAACGACAGAGCCGAGCTACGACGGTGCGTCTAATCAGCTCGAGGTACCCACTTCGAAAAAGAATAAGAAGAAAAAGAAGAAGAAGGGTGCAGGAAATCAGCCGGCTGCTCAGGGCGAGGGTTCTCAAGCTCCATCTCACGAAACTGCGCGTAAGGACGCTCAGAAGTCTTCCAAAGATAGGATATGGAATACCTCGACAAGCGAAGAACGCGAACGGATCAAAAACTTCTGGCTTTCTCTGGGCGAGGACGAACGTCGGTCTCTGGTGAAAGTGGAGAAGGAAGCTGTTTTGAAAAAGATGAAGGAGCAGCAAAAGCATTCATGTTCCTGTAGCGTATGCGGAAGGAAACGAACAGCGATCGAAGAAGAACTAGAGGTGCTCTATGATGCATATTACGAGGAACTGGAACAGTACGCTTGCCTTTGCAAACATTACGGGTCTTTATGGATCTCGAGGCTGACTTGATGTCCAGCCCTAGTAAAGGACTCCCGCAGGCCCGACGGATGGAGGAGCTGCCCGAACTTGAAGATGACGACGAAGGTCCTTATGAGGATGAGGATGATGAGTACGAGGATGAGGATGTATCCGAAGACGGCCATCGAAGCGTTCAACAGGACTTTTTCAACTTTGGGAATAGCCTTACGGTCAGAGGTACGCAAAGACTAAAATCAAGAGACTATGGAAAAACAGATAACGCTGACAGTCTAGTTTTGTTGGAAGAAGGCGGAATCCTTACAGTGGCTGATGACCTCCTCAAAAATGATGGTAAAAAATTCATTGAGATGATGGAACAGCTAGCTGAGAGGAGGATGGCTCGAGAAGAAGAGGCAAGCCAACATGCTCATGGGATTAATAATCAGATGCATTCCGGCCTACAGCATAACCACTCGCATGTACCAAATGGCAATCCGGACTACGATCAGGAAGAAGATGAGGAGGATTACGAAGAAGAGGATGATGAATTTGAAGATGAAGACGATGAGGAACCGGTATACTATTACTACTTTCTTCGGCCTAGTTTGCCGGTTTTATGGCAGATTTGGATTTTCAAAATGGAAAAGCTAATGTTGGGTTTCAGGATGCTATGACAGAGGAACAGCGGATGGAGGAAGGGCGTCGGATGTTTCAGATTTTTGCTGCGAGGATGTTCGAACAGAGAGTTCTTTCCGCATATCGAGAACGGGTTGCAATTGAGCGGCAGAAACGACTTCTCGAAGAGGAGGAAGACGAAAAGCGAAAAGAAATTGAGCAAAAGGAGCGTAAGCTCAGGGAGAAGGAGAAGAAAAGCGCTAAGAGGAAAGCGCAAAAGGAGGCAAAAGAAGCAGAGATGCGAGAAAAGGCAGAGAAGAAGGCTAGGGAGGAAGCCGAGAAAAAGGCTGAAGAAGAGAGAAAGGCTGAAGAAGCTCGTAGGCGAA